>NC_069719.1:8650430-9376680 GCF_027358585.1 Pangasianodon hypophthalmus
ACAGCCAATGGTAATAATAACCAATTGTCAAAATTATAGGATTTCTGAGGTAACATTTTACTGTACATCATGCAGTGCAATAGAGCCACGGTTCTCAGAGTGGGGTCCAGGAACAACATGAAGCACATCCAAAGGTTCTTTTTATTTTTTAATTTTGTTACAGTGGTAGAAATCACCAGCATTATCAAAGTTATTATATTTATTATTGACTTCTTATAAGTATTTGTCTATTTGGCTAGTTACCTGAATTAAACATGTTTAATCCAAATATTAATAAAACACATTTCGATATCAGCTTAATATTTAAAAAAAAAAAAAAATGGATTATGTTTGCAAAATAGTTGTGTGCTGATGGAGTTAGTAGTTTTGGATTTATTGTTAAAGTTAAATGTTTCCTTGGCTGTAAAAGGTTTGCACAAAAGGGAGCCCATTGATTAGAACTAGCAAAGCAACATATTGCTGGTGCATGAGAGAATCAAAGAAAAAGAGGAGTGACGCACTTGTGTTGTCTCTTAGCTTAATGCAGAGCAAACACACACACACACACACACACACACACACGACAAAAGGCCAACATGATCAGTGTTCTCATCATCATATTTTCTACCACACTCTTGTGTCTTGCAGGTACGGTAAATATACTGAATGTGTAATATTTTATAAAATGTAGAACTAACAATGTCAAGCTTGATTGTTCTTTTTCTCTCCACAGGTTCTGCTGTTTGTTCTGTAGTCCAGAATCCTCCTGATCTCATAAAATATCAAGATGAGTTTGCTGACATCAAATGTGCACACACTGTACAGAACTATAATCGGTACAAACACAGCCAGGACACAGGATTTACACTCATGGGATACCTTTCAGCTACTTTTCCAAAGCCAGAGGCAGAATTTGAAACCAAAATCAAGTTGAGTGGTGATGGGAGCAAAGATGGCGCTTTGACCATAAACAGTCTTTCAGTGAACGACAGTGCTGTGTATTTCTGTGCAGCTTATTACACAGTGCTGTAGATCAGCTCACTTAATTACAAAAACCTTCATCTGATCCACGTTACCCCCAAACCAGAACACCTGCAGCTGTGGGCTGGATTTGATTTAGTGCCAATAAACCACACAAAGACACTCAGCATTTAGGTCAATATATTTATTTGTATTTTATACACAGTAATCACCATAGGAGCCTGATTTAGTTAAAAAAAATACTTTGATTTGTTTCTCTTAATAACAGATGTAAAAAAAAAAAAATCCTTTCCTAAATATTGTATACAGTAATACAGTATGTGAATGATGTATTTTTACACTGTCTCTGTGGGTGGAGTTATGATGTCACATCTTACATCACTGACTATGATCTGAATAATCTTACACAGTCTTAGTTCAGTAGCCTTAGCCTCGTTAACAAGAGTCACCATGATCAGAGTTCTAGTCTTTTTTCACTCACTCTACTGGATTCAAGGTAACTACAAAAACTCTGCAAAGCACCTGCATGATTATCAGTGTAATAATATAACTGCTGTACACGCCTATAAACCAAAATAAGACAATAAATAATTTCTTATTTATTCACAGGAGTTGCAGGGGTGAATGATGTCTCTCAGCCTGATATAATCTGGGCTAAAATGGGCCAATCAGCCACAATAAACTGCTCACACACCAAGGGTGCAACTTATGATCGGATGTACTGGTTCCGTCAGTATCATGGAGAGAGTATGGAGCTCATAGTGTACTCTCCCACATACAGCACTCCAGACTTCGGAAAGTTCAACCAAAGTAAATTCTCAGTCATTAAAACAGTTCCTCAGAACGGCTCTTTCACAGTGAAGGATGTGGATTATAATGACAGAGCTGTGTATTTCTGTGCTGTGAGTAAACACAGTGTTATAACCACAAGGCATAGCTGTACAAAAACACACTGTGTGTGTCAAGAAGAAATGGAGATGCCCAAAGGGGGCAGTATGACACAGCTAATCTGCAGCCTCTCATACTATATACAGTATATGTCCAGTGTATTAGAAGTAATCCCATGTGAATTCTTACAAAATTGCTGATATTATAATCGTGAGTATGTATCTCATGATGATATGATTTGTTTTCTCTTGTACAGTTTGGTACCTCACCAAAAGGTGGCACTGTTGTGTCTGAACCGACTCGGAAGTGTGACATCATATTTAATTGTTTCTTCTAGACAGAGTAATGATTTAAATTTCAGTCGTATTGCTTTTGTTACTGCTACTGTCAAACTGATTCAGGCATGAATAAACTCCTATTAGATGAAAACATTCATTATACAATGTGAAACCTTGATTTATCCTGCATGATAGGGAATGGAGACAGTAAAGGCATACTGATCATTAAATCCCCAACACCTAAAGACAGTGCAGAATATTTCTACATTTCCACAGTGTCTCCTCATCCCCTTCATTTTTACTAAGAGAAAAAAAGATAACTGTAATTTGCTATGCATTTTTACATGTTAATGTATTTTGTATCAGGCTAAACCCAGACATCCAGACCGTCAGTGATTGCTTGTTCAAATTTATTACAGTGGTGCAAATTACAGAATTGCATTAACAAAGTTATTATATTCATTACTGGCTTCTTATAGGTATTTATCTATTTGGCCTATGAATAACTTCTAATAACAATGCTAAGAAATGTGTTCTGTTTGTTTATTATTATTATTATTATTATTATTATTATTATTAGTTTAAGTTAAGTAGGTACCTGGCTACAAAAAGTTTGCACTAGAGGGAGCTCACTGATTAGAAATGGCAAGGCAACAATATTACTCTCTCAAAGAAAAGGAGAAGTGACACAGTTGTATCTCTTAGCTTAATGCAGAGCAAAGTCTCACACACAGCACAAAGAGCAAGCATGTGTACTGTTCTCATCATATTTTCTGCCAAACTATTATATTCTACTGGTAAACTTACTGGTAAATATATTCAGTGCATAAAAAAATAAAACTGATAATATCAGGCCTCATTTGTTAATTTTATATATTTTTTACCTGCTCTCTTTTTCTCTCCACAGGTTGTGCTGTTTGTCCAGAATCCTCCTGATCTCATATCGTTTCCAGACCAGTTTGCTGAAATCTAATGTGTACACACTGTAACTAACTATGACCATACTGTGGTATAAACAGTCAGGACACAGGATATAAATACACGGGAACATCAGTAATCTTTTTCCAAATGCAGAGGCAGCTTTTGAAAGGAAGATCAAGTTGATCATGCTACTCCAAACCAGAACACATGGAGCTGTGGACTGGATTTGATTTAGTGCCAGTAAACACTTTTAGGTACATCTCATAAATTTTTACACTTCCCACTTTGTATATTATGGAAAACCAAGATTACTGCTATAATTTAAAAAATATTTATGCTTTCTTAAGTTACAAATTGCAAAGTACTTTATTGGCAGAAAAACTAAATTTGATCAAAATCTTAATTTTTGTGTTTTCGAATGTTTTCCAGAATTCAGCCTGATTAACTTCCAATGGATTTTTATTTTTTACACACCACCGCGCGCACACACACACACACACACACATATATATATATATATTTATATATGTATGCGCTGATTGTGTAGAGTATATGTGTACAGTATATATATTATTGTTTGCCTCAGTGTGCATTTTTTGCCTAATGAGTTATAAAACACAGTGTCTCAAGGTGATCACACTAGCTACCACAATCCACATTCTGAATGTTTTGCTACTTGTGCCAGAGTAACAGTCCTCGAAAATTTATAGCCATATAAATTTTCACTTCTATTCATTTCTCTTATTAACGAATGTAAAATAGTCCTTCTTAAATATTGTTAAATATTGTTAATGAATATTGTATATCGTTATTGTTCAAACTGTGGTCATGCAGAAAAAACAGCATGGTAAAGATCTGAGAAACATCTGCATGACCACAATTTCAACAATATATTTTCCATGTACCAAAACCAGACACTACAAAGATGAATATAATCTAACTCTTACAGTAACGCTTTGTTAAATGTTTCTTTTCAGGTGTTGTGACTTGAGGGATTGATATGCAAACAGCATGAATGGTGTATTTTTACACTGTCTCTGTGGGTGGAGTTATGATGCCACATCATACATCACTGACTATGATCTGAATAATCTTACACAGTCTTAGTTCAGTATGTAGCCTCGTTGACAAGAGTCACTATGATCAGAGTTCTAGTCTTTTTTCACTCACTCTACTGGATTCAAGGTTCTGAGGTAACATTTTATTGTACATCATGCAGTGCAATAGAGCCACGGTTCTCAGAGTGGGGTCCACGAACAACATGAAGCACATCCAAAGCACATCCAAAGGTTCTGTGATTTTTATTTTTTAATTTTGTTACAGTGGTAGAAATCACCAGCATTATCAAAGTTATTATATTTATTATTGAATTCTTATAAGTATTTGTCTATTTGGCTGGTTACCTGAATCAAACTTGTTTAATCCAAATATCAGTAAAATACATTTCAATATCAGCTCAATATTTGAAAAAAAGAAAGAAAGAAAAATAATAGTTTATGTCTTGAAAATAGTTGTGTGCTGATGGAGTCAGTAGTTGTAGATTTTTTTTTTAAAGTTTAAGTTAAATGTGTCCTTGGCTGTAAAATGTTTGCACTAGGGCGAACCCAGTGATTACAACAGGCAAAACAACATATTACTGGTACACCACAGGATGAAAGAAAAAGAGGAGTGACGCACTTGAGCTTAATGCAGAGCAAAAGTACACACACACACACACACACACACACACACACACACACACACACACACACACACACCACAAAAAGCCAACATGATCAGTGTTCTCATCATCATATTTTCTGCCACACTCTTGTGTCTTGCAGGTACAGTAAATACACTGAATGTGTAATATTTTATAAAATGTAGAAGTAACAATGTGAAGCTTGATTGTTGTTTTTGTCTCCACAGGTTCTGCTGTTTGTTCTGTAGTCCAGAATCCTCCTGATCTCATAAAATATCAAGATGAGTTTGCTCAGATCAAATGTGCACACACTGTACAGAGCTATAATCAAATACTGTGGTACAAACACAGCCAGGACACAGGATTTACACTCATGGGATACCTTTCAGCTACTTTTGCAAAACCAGAGGAAGAATTTGACACCAAAATCAAGTTGAGTGGTGATGGGAGAAACAACGGCTCTTTGACCATAAACAGTCTTTCAGTGAACGACAGTGCTGTGTATTTCTGTGCAGCTTATTACACAGTGCTGTAGATCAGCTCACTTAATTACAAAAACCTTCATCTGATCCACGTTAACCCCAAACCAGAACACCTGCAACTGTGGGCTGGATTTGATTTAGCGCCAATAAAGCACACAAAGATGCTCAGCATTTAGGTCAATATATTTAATTGTATTTTATACACAGTAATCACCTTAGGAGCCTGATTTAGTTATAAAAATAAAACCAAAATAAACAAGCAAACAAACAAACATACTTTTATTAGTTTCTCTTAATAACAGATGTAAAATAATCCTTTCCTAAATATTGTATACATTAATACAGTGAATGATGTATTTTTACGCTGTCTCTGTGGGTGGAGTTATGATGTCACATCTTACATCACTGTATTTCTGTGCTGTGAGTGAACACATTGTTTTAACCACAAGGCAGAGCTGTACAAAAACACACTGTGTGTGTCAAGAAGAAATAAAGACACCTAAAGAGGGCAGTATGACAACAAATCTGCAGCCTCTCACTACAAAACTTTTAATATGGATACACTTATTTTTAACTTAGATTTTAAGGTGTTTATAATTAGATTTACTAACACTGAGAATCAGGATTCTACAGAAAAACATAGAAATACAGAATAAATTCAGCTTACTGATTGTTAAATACTATTTTCATAAGTTATAAACGGTTGGATTTACATTTCTGGAATGCAAGGTCTTTATTTATAACTCCAAATCTCAATCTCAAAAGTCTAAGATAAAGAGGAAAACAATTACAATTTAGTCATCTCACAGAGCATAAATATGGTCATTGTAGTAGAAGTATTAGCAGTAACACTTTACTTAAAATCTGCACAGACACACAGACACAGAGATAACCATTGTGTAGAACTCTGGTGTGTACTGGTGGGAGTATCAGTATCATGGAGAGAGTATGGAGCTCATAGTGTACTCTCCCACATACGGCACTCCAGACTTCGGAAAGTTCAACCAAAGTAAATTCTCAGTCATTAAAACAGTTCCTGAGAACGGCTCTTTCACAGTGAAGGATGTGGATTATAATGACAGAGCTGTGTATTTCTGTGCTGTGAGTAAACACAGTGTTATAACCACAAGGCAGAGCTGTACAAAAACACAGTGAGTGTGTCAAGAAGAAATGGAGATGCCCAAAGAGGGCAGTATGACACAACAAATCATTCTGTTAAGGAGCCATAAAGAGTTTGATTTATATTTCCTGAATGTAGAGTCTTGCAGGATTTTGGATGTCTTATCTTGTGTCATTTACCTAGAAAAGGGCTAATTTCTGTTAGCGCTCTCACAGATACTGCACATTATTTCTGTTTTCAAGCACCTTGTTTTTAACAGCCAATGGTAATAACAACCAATTCTCAAAATTATAGCATTTCTGAGGTAACATTTTACTGTACATCATGCAGTGCAATAGAGCCACGGTTCTCAGAGTGGGGTCCAGGAACAACATGAAGCACATGCAAAGGTTCTTTTTATTTTTTAATTTTGTTACAGTGGTAGAAATCACCAGCATTATCAAAGTTATTATATTTATTATTGAATTCTTATAAGTATTTGTCTATTTGGCTAGTTACCTGAATTAAACATGTTTAATCCAAATATTAATAAAACACATTTCGATATCAGCTTAATATTTAAAAAAAAAAAAAAACTGAATTATGTTTGCAAAATAGTTGTGTGCTGATGGAGTGAGTAGTTTTGGATTTATTGTTAAAGTTAAATGTTTCCTTGGCTGTAAAAGGTTTGCACAAAAGGGAGCCCATTGATTAGAACTGGCAAAGCAACATATTGCTGGTGCATGAGAGAATCAAAGAAAAAGAGGAGTGACTCTTGTGTTGTCTCTTAGCTTAATGCAGAGCAAACACACACACACACACACACACACACACACGACAAAAGGCCAACATGATCAGTGTTCTCATCATCATATTTTCTACCACACTCTTGTGTCTTGCAGGTACAGTAAATATACTGAATGTGTAATATTTTATAAAATGTAGAACTAACAATGTGAAGCTTGATTGTTCTTTTTCTCTCCACAGGTTCTGCTGTTTGTTCTGTAGTCCAGAATCCTCCTGATCTCATAAAATATCAAGACGAGTTTGCTGACATCAAATGTGCACACACTGTACAGAGCTATAATCGCATACTGTGGTACAAACACAGTCAGGACACAGGATTTACACTCATGGGATACCTTTCAGCTACTTTTGCAAGACCAGAGGCAGAATTTGAAACCAAAATCAAGTTGAGTGGTGATGGGAACAAAGACGGCGCTTTGACCATAAACAGTCTTTCAGTGAACGACAGTGCTGTGTATTTCTGTGCAGCTTATTACACAGTGCTGTAGATCAGCTCACTTAATTACAAAAACCTTCATCTGATCCACGTTACCCCCAAACCAGAACACCTGCAGCTGTGGGCTGGATTTGATTTAGTGCTAATAAAGCACACAAAGACACTCAGCATTTAGGTCAATATATTTAATTGTATTTTATACACAGTAATCACCTTAGGAGCCTGATTTAGTTATAAAAATAAAACCAAAATAAACAAACAAACAAACAAACATACTTTTATTAGTTTCTCTTAATAACAGATGTAAAATAATCCTTTCCTAAATATTGTATACAGTAGTACAGTATGTGAATGATGTATTTTTACAGCGTCTCTGTGGGTGGAGTTATGATGTCACATCTTACATCACTGACTATGATCTGAATAATCTTACACAGTCTTAGTTCAGTCTGTAGCCTCGTTAACAAGAGTCACCATGATCAGAGTACTAGTCTTTTTTCACTCACTCTACTGGATTCAAGGTAACTACAAAAACTCTGCAAAGGACCTGCATGATTATCAGTGTAATAATATAACTGCTGTACACGCCTATAAACCAAAATAAGACAATAAATAATTTCTTATTTATCTACAGAAGTTGCAGGGGTGAATGATGTCTCTCAGCCCGATATAATCTGGGCTAAAATGGGCCAATCAGCCACAATAAACTGCTCACACACCAAGGGTGCATCTTATAATCTGATGTACTGGTTCCGTCAGTATCATGGAGAGAGTATGGAGCTCATAGTGTACTCTCCCACATACGGCACTCCAGACTTCGGAAAGTTCAACCAAAGTAAATTCTCAGTGATTAAAACAGTTCCTGAGAACCGCTCTTTCACAGTGAAGGATGTGGATTATAATGACAGAGCTGTGTATTTCTGTGCTGTGAGTAAACACAGTGTTATAACCACAAGGCAGAGCTGTACAAAAACACACTGTGTGTGTGTCAAGAAGAAATGGAGATGCCCAAAGAGGGCAGTATGACACAACAAATCATTCTGTTAAGGAGCCATAAAGAGTTTGATTTATATTTCCTGAATGTAGAGTCTTGCAGGATTTTGGATGTCTTATCTTGTGTCATTTACCTAGAAAAGGGCTAATTTCTGTTAGCGTTCTCACAGATACTGCACATTATTTCTGTTTTCAAGCACTTTGTTTTTATCAGCCAATGGTAATAATAACCACTTGTCAGAATTATAGCATTTCTGAGGTAACATTTTACTGTACATCATGCAGTGCAATAGAGCCACGGTTCTGAAAGTGGGGTCCACGAACAGCATGAAGCACATCCAATTGATTAGAACTGGCAAAGCAACATATTGCTGGTGCATGACAGAATCAAAGAAAAAGAGGAATGACGCACTTGTGTTGTCTCTTAGCTTAATGCAGAGCAAACACACACACACATCACAAAAAGCCAACATGATCAGTGTTCTCATCATGATATTTTCTGCCACACTCCTGTGTCTTGCAAGTACAGTAAATATACTGAATGTGTAACATTTTATATAAATGTAGAACTAACAATGTCAAGCTTGATTGTTCTTTTTCCCTTCACAGGTTCTGCTGTTTGTTCTGTAGTCCAGAATCCTCCTGATCTGATAAAATATCAAGATGAGTTTGCTGACATCAAATGTGCACACACTGTACAGAGCTATAATCGGTACAAACACAGTCAGGACACAGGATTTACACTCATGGGATACCTTTCAGCTACTTTTCCAAAGCCAGAGGCCGAATTTGAAACCAAAATCAAGTTGAGTGGTGATGGGAGCAAAGATGGCGCTTTGACCATAAACAGTCTTTCAGTGAACGACAGTGCTGTGTATTTCTGTGCAGCTTATTACACAGTGCTGTAGATCAGCTCACTTAATTACAAAAACCTTCATCTGATCCACGTTACCCCCAAACCAGAACACCTGCAGCTGTGGGCTGGATTTGATTTAGTGCCAATAAACCACACAAAGACACTCAGCATTTAGGTCAATATATTTATTTGTATTTTATACACAGTAATCACCATAGGAGCCTGATTTAGTTAAAAAAAATACTTTGATTTGTTTCTCTTAATAACAGATGTAAAAAAAAAAAAAATCCTTTCCTAAATATTGTATACAGTAATACAGTATGTGAATGATGTATTTTTACGCTGTCTCTGTGGGTGGAGTTATGATGTCACATCTTACATCACTGACTATGATCTGAATAATCTTACACAGTCTTAGTTCAGTCTGTAGCCTCGTTAACAAGAGTCACCATGATCACAGTTCTAGTCTTTTTTCACTCACTCTACTGGATTCAAGGTAACTACAAAAACTCTGCAAAGCACCTGCATGATTATCAGTGTAATAATATAACTGCTGTACACGCCTATAAACCAAAATAAGACAATAAATAATTTCTTATTTATCTACAGAAGTTGCAGGGGTGAATGATGTCTCTCAGCCCGATATAATCTGGGCTAAAATGGGCCAATCAGCCACAATAAACTGCTCACACACCAAGGGTGCATCTTATAATCTGATGTACTGGTTCCGTCAGTATCATGGAGAGAGTATGGAGCTCATAGTGTACTCTCCCACATACGGCACTCCAGACTTCGGAAAGTTCAACCAAAGTAAATTCTCAGTCAATAAAACAGTTGCTGAGAATGGCTCTTTCACAGTGAAGGATGTGGATTATAATGACAGAGCTGTGTATTTCTGTGCTGTGAGTAAACACAGTGTTATAACCACAAGGCAGAGCTGTACAAAAACACACTGTGTGTGTCAAGAAGAAATAGAGACACCTAAAGAGGGCAGTATGACACAACAAATCTGCAGCCTCTCACTACAAAACTTTTAATATGGATACACTTATTTTTAACTTAGATTTTAAGGTGTTTATAATTAGATTTACTAACACTGAGAATCAGGATTCTACAGAAAAACACAGAAATACAGAATAAATTCAGCTTACTGATTGTTAAATACTGTTTTCATAAGTCATAAACGGTTGGATTTACATTTCTGGAATGCAAGGTCTTTATTTATAACTCCAAATCTCAATCTCAAAAGTCTAAGATAAAGAGGAAAACAATTACAATTTAGTCATCTCACAGAGCATAAATATGGTCATTGTAGTAGAAGTATTAGCAGTAACACTTTACTTAAAATCTGCACAGACACACAGACACAGAGATAACCATTGTGTAGAACTCTGGTGTGTACTGGTGGGAGTATCAGTATCATGGAGAGAGTATGGAGCTCATAGTGTACTCTCCCACATACGGCACTCCAGACTTCGGAAAATTCAACCAAAGTAAATTTTCAGTCATTAAAACAGTTCCTCAGAACGGCTCTTTCACAGTGAAGTATGTGGATTATAATGACAGAGCTGTGCATTTCTGTGCTGTGAGTAAACACAGTGTTATAACCACAAGGCAGAGCTGTACAAAAACACAGTGAGTGTGTCAAGAAGAAATGGAGATGCCCAAAGAGGGCAGTATGACACAACAAATCATTCTGTTAAGGAGCCATAAAGAGTTTGATTTATATTTCCTGAATGCAGAGTCTTGCAGGATTTTGGATGTCTTATCTTGTGTCATTTACCTACAAAAGGGCTAATTTCTGTTAGCGCTCTCACAGATACTGCACATTATTTCTGTTTTCAAGCACTTTGTTTTCATCAGCCAATGGTAATAATAACCAATTGTCAAAATTATAGGATTTCTGAGGTAACATTTTACTGTACATCATGCAGTGCAATAGAGCCACGGTTCTCAAAGTGGGGTCCAAGAACAACATGAAGCACATCCAAAGTTTCTTTTTATTTTTTAATTTTGTTACAGTGGTAGAAATCACCAGCATTATCACACTGATTATATTTATTATTGACTTCTTATAACTTATAAACATGTTTAATCCAAATATCAATAAAACACTAACATATACTGAATACTGAATACTGAAATATACTGAATGTGTAATATTTTATAAAATGTAGAACTAACAATGTGAAGCTTGATTGTTGTTTTTCTCTCCACAGGTTCTGCTGTTTGTTCTGTAGTCCAGAATCCTCCTGATCTCATAAAATATCAAGATGAGTTTGCTCAGATCAAATGTGCACACACTGTACAGAGCTATAATCAAATACTGTGGTACAAACACAGTCAGGACACAGGATTTACACTCATGGGATACCTTTCAGCTACTTTTGCAAAACCAGAGGAAGAATTTGACACCAAAATCAAGTTGAGTGGTGATGGGAGAAACAACGGCTCTTTGACCATAAACAGTCTTTCAGTGAATGACAGTGCTGTGTATTTCTGTGCAGCTTATTACACAGTGCTGTAGATCAGCTCACTTAATTACAAAAACCTTCATCTGATCCACGTTACCCCCAAACCAGAACACCTGCAGCTGTGGGCTGGATTTGATTTAGTGCTAATAAAGCACACAAAGATGCTCAGCATTTAGGTCAATATATTTAATTGTATTTTATACACAGTAATCAGGAGCCTGATTTAGTTATAAAAAAAAGAAGAAACTTTTATTTGTTTCTCTTATTAACAGATGTAAAAAAATCATTTCCTAAATATTGTATACAGTAATACAGTATGTGAATGATGTATTTTTACACTGTCTCTGTGGGTGGAGTTATGATGTCACATCTTACATCACTGACTATGATCTGAATAATCTTACACAGTCTTAGTTCAGTCTGTAGCCTCGTTAACAAGAGTCACCATGATCAGAGTTCTAGTCTTTTTTCACTCACTCTACTGGATTCAAGGTAACTACAAAAACTCTGCAAAGCACCTGCATGATTATCAGTGTAATAATATAACTGCTGTACATGCCTATAAACCAAAATAAGACAATAAATAATTTCTTATTTATTCACAGGAGTTGCAGGGGTGAATGATGTCTCTCAGCCTGATATAATCTGGGCGAAAATGGGCCAATCAGCCACAATAAACTGCTCACACACCAAGGGTACAGCTTACGATTGGATGTACTGGTTCCGTCAGTATCATGGAGAGAGTATGGAGCTCATAGTGTACTCTCCCACATACGGCACTCCAGACTTCGGAAAGTTCAACCAAAGTAAATTTTCAGTCATTAAAACTGTTCCTCAGAACCGCTCTTTCACAGTGAAGGATGTGGATTATAATGACAGAGCTGTGTATTTCTGTGCTGTGAGTAAACACAGTGTTATAACCACAGGGCAGAGCTGTACAAAAACACAGTGTGTGTGTGTCAAGAAGAAATGGAGATGCCCAAAGAGGGCAGTATGACACAACAAATGATTCTGTTAAAGAGCCATAAAGAGTTTGATTTATATTTCCTGAATGTAGAGTCTTATGTGACCTTTGTATGTGACGTCTTCTATCTAGACTAACCACCTGGAGCTGCTCAGGCTTGTGGTAACAGCAGGTTTATTCTGCAGTCTGCATTACTGACAAGGGATAAAAAGTAGAATGGGTCATCTCTTGTGGGCAAACAGCTCATACTCTGTCTCTCTGGAAAATCCACCACGCTTTTTTCTTTGGATTACATTACATTGTACATATTATATATATATGTGCATCATTCATCAGTTGTGTTGTGATCATATAGTGAGCAGTTTGTTGCAAACAGAATAAAAATAAAACTGAACAGAAATAATTCTCCCCTTGTATATATGTATATATATATATTCTGCACTGGACTGTTATCTTTTTACATATTTTTCACCTTTCGTAAACAACTCATAATACTCAAACAAGTTACAGTTTCACTTAAACCATGTAACCGACCAAAACAACTCACTCTAACACACTGCTACAATATTAATGCGCTATGTGGGATAACATACTGTAACATACCTTCATTATTGACAAGGGATAAAAAGTCATCTCTTGTGGGCAAACAGCTCATACTCTGTCTGGAGAGACAGCACCTCGTTACAGTTAGCTAGCTTCGAGTTGGAGTATTGACATTTCGTTTGGCAAAAAACACACACAAAATGATTCGACAACTTAACAAAATCATGACGAAGTGAATATAGAACAGTTATTATCTACCCCCATACTTCTCTGGAAAATCCTCCGCGCGTTTGAGGATTACCCATAATCCCTTGCTTCTACTACTACGTGCAGGTACAACATTTTGACAGCAGATGGCGCTGTTGTCCCATTTAGCAGGATTTAACATCAATACATTTTAACTATGTTACACTTACAGGATTTTGGATGTCTCATCTTGTGTCATTTACCTACAAAAGGGCTAACTTGTGTTAGCGCTCTCACAAATACTGCCCATTATTTTTGTTTTCAAGTACTTTGTTTTTATCAGCCAATGGTAATAATAACTTGTTCTGCTCCAAGTTCGTCACTTCTATAGGTTTGGCGCCACCTAGTGGCAGTGAGTTCAGAGTTTCTCATGCAGTCAGTTTCTCCTCGATTTTTGGATGCCATCCTTTGTTTTGTGTTTGTAAACGCATCATCTGTAAGTTAATTCTTAGTTACATAATGCTTGATTATCTATCTATCTATCTATCTATATATATATATATATATATATATATATATATATATATATATATATATATATATATATATATTTGCACATATTCGTAATAATTTCTTTCGAAGCTTTGATTTGATGTAATTTTAGTAATAGCCTCTAGCTGTTAGCCTAGCCTTTATTTGATATGCCACTCAATGTGTTGATTTCATTCTACATTGACAAGATAACTTTTCTATACGAGTCAATATCTGTATTTGTTGCTATTTTTGGTTATCTGATAATTTCATTTAAGTAAATTGATTACATCGATAATATTTGAGCCTTTTTTCAGATATAAGTCTCGGAGCTGCTTGTATGCATATTCTTTGGTTGTTTTATAATTATTCTGATTATTGTTTGTTTGCTGTTTTTTACAGTTTTACTCCTAATTCATAATGTACATTTCACTGGCATCTTATTAAACGAGAAAGACTAAGATGAATCCTGACTCATTGGTACTTTATGGATGGAGTTTGGCTGGCTGTTAAATTGCATTTGCACATGCGAGGAGAACAGTACAATAACCATTTCTCAGAATTATAGCATTTCTGAGGTAACATTTTACTGTACATCATGCAGTGCAATAGAGCCACGGTTCTCAGAGTGGGGTCCAGGAACAACATGAAGCACATCCAAAGGTTCTTTTTATTTTTTAATTTTGTTACAGTGGTAGAAATCACCAGCATTATCAAAGTTATTATATTTATTATTGACTTCTTATAAGTATTTGTCTATTTGGCTAGTTACCTGAATTAAACATGTTTAATCCAAATATTAATAAAACACATTTCGATATCAGCTTAATATTTAAAAAAAAAAAAAAAAACTGGATTATGTTTGCAAAATAGTTGTGTGCTGATGGAGTGAGTAGTTTTGGATTTATTGTTAAAGTTAAATGTTTCCTTGGCTGTAAAAGGTTTGCACAAAAGGGAGCCCATTGATTAGAACTGGCAAAGCAACATATTGCTGGTGCATGACAGAATCAAAGAAAAAGAGGAGTGACGCACTTGTGTTGTCTCTTAGCTTAATGCAGAGCAAACACACACACACACACACACACACACACACACACGACAAAAGGCCAACATGATCAGTGTTGTCATCATCATATTTTCTACCACACTCTTGTGTCTTGCAGGTACAGTAAATATACTGAATGTGTAATATTTTATAAAATGTAGAACTAACAATGTGAAGCTTGATTGTTCTTTTTCTCTCCACAGGTTCTGCTGTTTGTTCTGTAGTCCAGAATCCTCCTGATCTCATAAAATATCAAGATGAGTTTGCTGACATCAAATGTGCACACACTGTACAGAACTATAATCGCATACTGTGGTATAAACACAGCCAGGACACAGGATTTACACTCATGGGATACCTTTCAGCTACTTTTGCAAGACCAGAGGCAGAATTTGAAACCAAAATCAAGTTGAGTGGTGATGGGAGCAAAGACGGCGCTTTGACCACAAACAGTCTTTCAGTGAACGACAGTGCTGTGTATTTCTGTGCAGCTTATTACACAGTGCTGTAGATCAGCTCACTTAATTACAAAAACCTTCATCTGATCCACGTTAACCCCAAACCAGAACACCTGCAGCTTTGGGCTGGATTTGATTTAGTGCCAATAAAGCACACAAAGACACTCAGCATTTAGGTCAATATATTTAATTGTATTTTATACACAGTAATCACCTTAGGAGCCTGATTTAGTTATAAAAATAAAACCAAAATAAACAAACAAACAAACAAACATACTTTTATTAGTTTCTCTTAATAACATATGTAAAAAAATCCTTTCCTAAATATTGTATACAGTAGTACAGTATGTGAATGATGTATTTTTACAGCGTCTCTGTGGGTGGAGTTATGATGTCACATCTTACATCACTGACTATGATCTGAATAATCTTACACAGTCTTAGTTCAGTCTGTAGCCTCGTTAACAAGAGTCACCATGATCAGAGTTCTAGTCTTTTTTCACTCACTCTACTGGATTCAAGGTAACTACAAAAACTCTGCAAAGGACCTGCATGATTATCAGTGTAATAATATAACTGCTGTACACGCCTATAAACCAAAATAAGACAATAAATAATTTCTTATTTATTCACAGGAGTTGCAGGGGTGAATGATGTCTCTCAGCCCGATATAATCTGGGCTAAAATGGGCCAATCAGCCACAATAAACTGCTCACACACCAAGGGTACAACTTATGATTGGATGTACTGGTTCCGTCAGTATCATGGAGAGAGTATGGAGCTCATAGTGTACTCTCCCACATACGGCACTCCAGACTTCGGAAAGTTCAACCAAAGTAAATTTTCAGTCATTAAAACTGTTCCTCAGAACGGCTCTTTCACAGTGAAGGATGTGGATTATAATGACAGAGCTGTGTATTTCTGTGCTGTGAGTAAACACAGTGTTATAACCACAAGGCAGAGCTGTACAAAAACACAGTGTGTGTGTGTCAAGAAGAAATGGAGATGCCCAAAGAGGGCAGTATGACACAACAAATCATTCTGTTAAGGAGCCATAAAGAGTTTGATTTATATTTCCTGAATGTAGAGTCTTGCAGGATTTTGGATGTCTTATCTTGTGTCATTTACCTAGAAAAGGGCTAATTTCTGTTAGCGCTCTCACAGATACTGCACATTATTTCTGTTTTCAAGCACTTTGTTTTTATCAGCCAATGGTAATAATAACCACTTGTCAGAATTATTGCATTTCTGAGGTAACATTTTACTGTACATCATGCAGTGCAATAGAGCCACGGTTCTGAAAGTGGGGTCCAGGAACAACATGAAGCACATCCAAAGGTTCTTTTTATTTTTTAATTTTGTTACAGTGGTAGAAATCACCAGCATTATCACACTGATTATATTTATTATTGACTTCTTATAAGTATTTGTCTATTTGGCTAGTTATCTGAATTAAACATGTTTAATCCAAATATTAATAAAACACATTTCGATATCAGCTTAATATTTAAAAAAAAAAAAAAAATGGATTATGTTTGCAAAATAGTTGTGTGCTGATGGAGTTATAGTTTTGGATTTATTGTTAAAGTTAAAAGTTTCCTTGGCTGTAAAAGGTTTGGACAAAAGGGAGCCCATTGATTAGAACTGGCAAAGCAACATATTACTGGTGCATGACAGAATCAAAGAAAAAGAGGAGTGACTCACTTGTGTTGTCTCTTAGCTTAATGCAGAGCAAACACACACACACACACACACGACAAAAGGCCAACATGATCAGTGTTCTCATCATCATATTTTCTACCACACTCTTGTGTCTTGCAGGTACAGTAAATATACTGAATGTGTAATATTTTATAAAATGTAGAACTAACAATGTCAAGCTTGATTGTTCTTTTTCTCTCCACAGGTTCTGCTGTTTGTTCTGTAATCCAGAATCCTCCTGATCTCATAAAATATCAAGACGAGTTTGCTGACATCAAATGTGCACACACTGTACAGAACTATAATCGCATACTGTGGTACAAACACAGCCAGGACACAGGATTTACACTCATGGGATACCTTTCAGCTACTTTTGCAAGACCAGAGGCAGAATTTGAAATCAAAATCAAGTTGAGTGGTGATGGGAGCAAAGACGGCGCTTTGACCACAAACAGTCTTTCAGTGAACGACAGTGCTGTGTATTTCTGTGCAGCTTATTACACAGTGCTGTAGATCAGCTCACTTAATTACAAAAACCTTCATCTGATCCACGTTAACCCCAAACCAGAACACCTGCAGCTGTGGGCTGGATTTGATTTAGTGCCAATAAAGCACACAAAGACACTCAGCATTTAGGTCAATATATTTAATTGTATTTTATACACAGTAATCACCTTAGGAGCCTGATTTAGTTATAAAAATAAAACCAAAATAAACAAACAAACAAACAAACATACTTTTATTAGTTTCTCTTAATAACATATGTAAAAAAATCCTTTCCTAAATATTGTATACAGTAGTACAGTATGTGAATGATGTATTTTTACAGCGTCTCTGTGGGTGGAGTTATGATGTCACATCTTACATCACTGACTATGATCTGAATAATCTTACACAGTCTTAGTTCAGTCTGTAGCCTCGTTAACAAGAGTCACCATGATCAGAGTTCTAGTCTTTTTTCACTCACTCTACTGGATTCAAGGTAACTACAAAAACTCTGCAAAGGACCTGCATGATTATCAGTGTAATAATATAACTGCTGTACACGCCTATAAACCAAAATAAGACAATAAATAATTTCTTATTTATTCACAGGAGTTGCAGGGGTGAATGATGTCTCTCAGCCCGATGTAATCTGGGCTAAAATGGGCCAATCAGCCACAATAAACTGCTCACACACCAAGGGTACAACTTATGATCGGATGTACTGGTTCCGTCAGTATCATGGAGAGAGTATGGAGCTCATAGTGTACTCTCCCACATACGGCACTCCAGACTTCGGAAAGTTCAACCAAAGTAAATTTTCAGTCATTAAAACTGTTCCTCAGAACGGCTCTTTCACAGTGAAGGATGTGGATTATAATGACAGAGCTGTGTATTTCTGTGCTGTGAGTAAACACAGTGTTATAACCACAAGGCAGAGCTGTACAAAAACACAGTGAGTGTGTCAAGAAGAAATGGAGATGCCCAAAGAGGGCAGTATGACACAACAAATCATTCTGTTAAGGAGCCATAAAGAGTTTGATTTATACTTCCTGAATGTAGAGTCTTGCAGGATTTTGGATGTCTTATCTTGTGTCATTTACCTAGAAAAGGGCTAATTTCTGTTAGCGCTCTCACAGATACTGCACATTATTTCTGTTTTCAAGCACTTTGTTTTTATCAGCCAATGGTAATAATAACCACTTGTCAGAATTATAGCATTTCTGAGGTAACATTTTACTGTACATCATGCAGTGCAATAGAGCCACGGTTCTGAAAGTGGGGTCCACGAACAGCATGAAGCACATCCAATTGATTAGAACTGGCAAAGCAACATATTGCTGGTGCATGACAGAATCAAAGAAAAAGAGGAATGACGCACTTGTGTTGTCTCTTAGCTTAATGCAGAGCAAACACACACACATCACAAAAAGCCAACATGATCAGTGTTCTCATCATGATATTTTCTGCCACACTCCTCTGTCTTGCAAGTACAGTAAATATACTGAATGTGTAACATTTTATATAAATGTAGAACTAACAATGTCAAGCTTGATTGTTCTTTTTCCCTTCACAGGTTCTGCTGTTTGTTCTGTAGTCCAGAATCCTCCTGATCTGATAAAATATCAAGATGAGTTTGCTGACATCAAATGTGCACACACTGTACAGAACTATAATCGGTACAAACACAGCCAGGCCACAGGATTTACACTCATGGGATACCTTTCAGCTACTTTTCCAAAGCCAGAGGCAGAATTTGAAACCAAAATCAAGTTGAGTGGTGATGGGAGCAAAGATGGCGCTTTGACCATAAACAGTCTTTCAGTGAACGACAGTGCTGTGTATTTCTGTGCAGCTTATTACACAGTGCTGTAGATCAGCTCACTTAATTACAAAAACCTTCATCTGATCCACGTTAACCCCAAACCAGAACACCTGCAGCTGTGGGCTGGATTTGATTTAGTGCCAATAAACCACACAAAGACACTCAGCATTTAGGTCAATATATTTATTTGTATTTTATACACAGTAATCACCTTAGGAGCCTGATTTAGTTAAAAAAAATACTTTGATTTGTTTCTCTTAATAACAGATGTAAAAAAAAAAATCCTTTCCTAAATATTGTATACAGTAATACAGTATGTGAATGATGTATTTTTACACCGTCTCTGTGGGTGGAGTTATGATGTCACATCTTACATCACTGACTATGATCTGAATAATCTTACACAGTCTTAGTTCAGTCTGTAGCCTCGTTAACAAGAGTCACCATGATCAGAGTTCTAGTCTTTTTTCACTCACTCTACTGGATTCAAGGTAACTACAAAGACTCTGCAAAGGACCTGCATGATTATCAGTGTAATAATATAACTGCTGTACACGCCTATAAACCAAAATAAGACAATAAATAATTTCTTATTTATTCACAGGAGTTGCAGGGGTGAATGATGTCTCTCAGCCTGATATAATCTGGGCGAAAATGGGCCAATCAGCCACAATAAACTGCTCACACACCAAGGGTGCATCTTATAATCTGATGTACTGGTTCCGTCAGTATCATGGAGAGAGTATGGAGCTCATAGTGTACTCTCCCACATACGGCACTCCAGACTTCGGAAAGTTCAACCAAAGTAAATTTTCAGTCATTAAAACAGTTCCTGAGAACCGCTCTTTCACAGTGAAGGATGTGGATTATAATGACAGAGCTGTGTATTTCTGTGCTGTGAGTAAACACAGTGTTATAACCACAGGGCAGAGCTGTACAAAAACACACAGTGTGTCTCAGTCAGGAGCAAAAGTAAACAAACCAAAGGGGGCAGTATGACACAACTAATCTGCAGCCTCTCATACTATATACAGTATATGTCCAGTGTATTAGAAGTAATCCCATGTGAATTCTTACAAAATTGCTGATATTATAATCGTGAGTATGTATCTCATGATGATATGATTTGTTTTCTCTTGTACAGTTTGGTACTACTAATCTGCAGCCTCTTAACATGAACCCTGCCATATTCGTCATATTTGATAACCATGTTTTCACTTATAGTTTTCCAAGGTGTCGTTTTTATTAGCTTCATTATGACTATGTGGAATGATCCTCTTGTTATAAACACTTTTGAGTACATGCACCGTACTTATTAGAGTGTAACAGTAGTGTAACAGTATACATACTATATACAGTATATGTCCAGTGTATTGAAGTAATCCCATTTGAATTCTTACAAACTTGCTTATAATATAATCATGAGTATGTACCTCATGATGATATGATTGTTTTCTCTTGTACAGTTTGGTGCCTCACCAAAAGGTGGCACTGTTGTGTCTGAACTGACTCTAAATTGTGACATCATATTTAATTGTTTCCTCTAGACAGAGTAATGATTTAAACATCAGTCATAATGCTTTGTTACTGCTACTGTCAAACTGATCCAGGCATGAATAAACTCCTGTGCATAATTACTCTCATCACCACCATCCATTCTTTAATCTGGTCAGCAGGTAAATTATTATTATTATTATTATTATTATTATTATTATTATTATTTGCATTAATTCTGTGAGGAACAATTCATCACCTCTTTTAGATGAAAGCATTCATTATACAATGTGAAGCCTTGATTTATTCTGCATGTATTTTTCTGTGTTTTCTCACACAGTTTTTGCTGTCAGTAAAGAAGTTTTACAAACTCCTCATGATCTGCTCAGCAAGCATGGGGAATCTTCCGAGATTCAGTGCTTTCACAAGATTTCAGGCTACAATTACATTCTGTGGTATAAACAAACCCGAGACAGAGAATACCAGTTCATGGGATACAATTTTCTTACGCAATCTCAGCTGGAGCCTGAATTTAACAATCAGATGACCTTGACAGGGAATGGAGGCAGTAAAGGCATAATGACCATTAAATCGCTGACATCTAATGACAGTGCAGAATATTTCTGTGCAGCATTTACACAGTGTCTCACATCTCCTCATCCCCTTACAAAAACCACTGTCTTATAAACTGGTGTTTTTGCCCACATTAAGCTTATCAGCTTCTGCACACCTGCATTCATTCTTACTAAGAGTCAAAACATGACTGTTATTTTTTACGCAATTTTACGTTAATGCATTATGTATCAGGCTCATCTGTTGATGTCCTTGCAAATGTACTGTATTTTAGATGTAATATCTTATGTCATTTGCTTAAAACGGCTTTGTCTTCTTTTTTTAGTGCTGTCATGTTAGTGCTCTTGTAAATGCATTATTTCTGTTTTCATGCTCTTTGTATTTCTCAAGCAATGTTAATAATAACCACTTCCATGATTTTTTTTGTTAAAATGTGTTACAGTGGTGCAAATCACAATATAGCATTATCAAAATTCTTATATTCATTAATATAAATAATTTCTACTACCAATTTTAATAAAAATGTGTTCTGTTGGTTTTTAAAGTTAAAGAGGTACCTGGCTGCAGAAAGTTTGCACTAGAGGGAGCCCAATGATTAGAAATGGCAAAGCAACAATATTCCTGGCACAACAAAGAAAAGGACAAGTGACACAATCATGTCTCTTAGCTTAATGCAGAGCAAAGTCTCACACACAGCACAACGAGCAAGCATGTGTACTGTTCTCATCACACTATTATGTCTTGCAGGTAAGCATAATATTTCCTAAAAATCTAGAACTAATAATGTCAAGATTCATTTTCCATTTTATATAATCCTTCCTGCTGTCTTTTCTCTCCACAGGTTCTGCTGTTTGTTCTGTAGTTCAGAATCCTCCTGATCTCATAAAATATCAAGATGAGTTTGCTGAGATCAAATGTGCACACACTGTACAGGGCTATGACCGCATACTGTGGTACAAACACAGCCAGGACACCGCATTTAAATACATGGGGTATCTAAATACTGTTTTTCCAAAGCCAGAGGCTGAATTTGAAACCAAAATCAAACTGGGTGGTGATGGGAGAAACAACGGCTCTTTGACCATAAACAGTCTTTCAGTGAACGACAGTGCTGTGTATTTCTGTGCAGCTTATTACACAGTGCTGTAGATCAGCTCACTTAATTACAAAAACCTTCATCTGATCCACGTTACCCCCAAACCAGAACACCTGCAGCTGTGGGCTGCATTTGATTTAGTGCCGATAAACAACACAAAGACGCTCAGCATTTAGCTGAAGACTTATTATGTACACAGTGACACTGACTACCATGAATTCATATTAGAAGTTACGTCCACACTGTTCCCATCTTCATTTATATATGGTGATATGGTTTTCATTATCAGTTTTATTATCATTTTTTGGAACACAATATTTCTCACATTTGACAAACATAAACACTTTCTACTGATTTGGATAGTACCGCATGGATACCCAAAAGATCTGCACTTCCGAAAAACAGTTTTATTCCGAAATCTAGCAGATAAAATCATCTGAATAATGTAGATTTGTACCTAAGAGCTGCTGCTGTAATCATAAAGCCTGTCCTATTCTTATCCCAGGATTCTTATTCACAACATAAAATCAATAAAAAGAAAATACATTTCAGGTAACTCTTACATACTGTTTATTCTCAGATTGACATGCAAACTGTATGAATGGTGTATTTCTGCACTGTCTCTGTGGGTGGAGTCATGATATCACATTATACATCATTGATGAGAATCTGAAAAATCTTATATAATGTTATGTCAGTCTGTAGCCTCATCATCAAGAGTCGACATGATCAGAATTATAATAGTGTTTCAGTCACTCTACTGGATTCAAGGTAACTAAAATCTCTGAAAGCAGCTGAAGGATTATCACTGTAATATAACTGCTTTTCAAGAATAAGACAATTAACAGCATATACATATTTGTTACAATGACATTTTATTTACTGTTTATTCACAGGAGCTGCAGGGGCGAATGATGTCTCTCAGCCCAACATAATCTCAGCTAAAATGGGTCAATCAGCCACAATAAACTGCTTACA
Source organism: Pangasianodon hypophthalmus (assembly GCF_027358585.1). Classification (NCBI taxonomy): domain Eukaryota; kingdom Metazoa; phylum Chordata; class Actinopteri; order Siluriformes; family Pangasiidae; genus Pangasianodon; species Pangasianodon hypophthalmus. The sequence continues at coordinate 8,674,183 of NC_069719.1, forward strand.
CACCAAGGGTTCAACTTATACACTGATGTACTGGTTCCGTCAGTATCATGGAGAGAGTATGGAGCTCATAGTGCTCACTAATGCCTTTGGAACTCCAGACTTTGGAAAGTTCAACCAAAGTAAATTTTCAGTCATTAAAACAGTTCCTGAGAGCGGCTCTTTCACAGTGAAGGATGTGGATTATAATGACAGAGCTGTGTATTTCTGTGCTGTGAGTAAACACAGTGTTATAACCACAAGGCAGAGCTGTACAAAAACACACCATGTATGTGTGTGTGTGTGTGTGTCAGGAGGAAATGTAGACAAACTAAAGAGGGCAGTATGACACAACAAATCTGAAGCTTCTCAGTACGAACTCTGCTATATTTTGATAAAGCCATATTTTACCTTGTGAACCACACCAAGACGCTCAGCCTTTAGGTGACTGTTTTCTATTTGCATTTAATACACTGTGATCTAACTGGCCACAGCAATCTCACATCATGTCATCAATATTTTCCTTTGAAAAACAGCATTTCTTTTTATTCACAAACGTAAATACAGTACCTTATCAGTTAGCTTCATGAATACAACCTACATGATATCAGTTTGAAAAAACTCATACGTCCCTTTAAATAAAAGTAGAAAAAAAAACAGATTTGTTACCTGGTTATTCTCAATTTTTGTCACTTGAGTGAGTGATCATCATTCATGAAAGAATATGAATGGTGTATTTTTATGCTGTCTCTGTGGGTGGAGTTATTATGTCACATCATACATCACTGATGAGAATCTCAATAATCTTACATAGTCTTAGTTCAGTCTGTAGCCTCATCATCAAGAGTCACCATGATCAGAGTTCTAGTCTTTTTTCAGACACTCTACTGGATTCAAGGTAATAAAAAAAACAAAAAAACAAAAAACAGAAAAAGCCTCTGTAACGATATAACTGCTATACATGCCTATGAATCTGCTGATACATATTTGTTAGATTTTATGTATTATCTATTCACAGGAGTTGCAGGGACAAATGATGTCTTTCAGCCCAACATTCTCTGGGCTAAAATGGGTCAATCAGCCACAATAAACTGCACACACACTAAGGGTACATTTTACAATCAGATGTACTGGTATCGTCAGTATCATGGAGAGAGTATGGAGCTCATAGTGCTCACTACCAGCTATGGCGATCCAGACTTTGGAAAATTTGATCAAAATAAATTTTCAGCCATTAAAACAGTTCCTGAGAGCAGCTCTTTCACAGTGAAAGATGTGGATTATAATGACAGAGCTGTGTATTTCTGTGCTGTGAGAGAACACAGTGTTATAACCACAAGGCAGAGCTGTACAAAAACACACTGTGTGTCATTCAGGAAGAAATAAAGACACCTGTAAAGGGGGCAGTATGACAACAAATCTGAAGCTTCTTAGCATGAACTCACCAAGATTTAACAATGGGTACACTCATTAATCACTTATAGTCTTCTAATATTTTGTTCATAATTAGATCTACAATCATTGAGTAATTATGACCCACTAATTTTAGACAAACACGTAAGTTACCGCTTACCTTTGTTCCATAGCGGTAACTTACTCATTGGTACTTTATGGATGGAGTTTGGCTGGCTGTTAAATTGCATTTGCACATGCGAGGAGAACAGTACAATAACCATTTCTCAGAATTATAGCATTTCTGAGGTAACATTTTACTGTACATCATGCAGTGCAATAGAGGCACGGTTCTCAAAGTGGGGTCCACGAACAGCATGAAGCACATGCAAAGGTTCTGTGATTTTTATTTTTTAATTTTGTTACAGTGGTAGAAATCACCAGCATTATCAAAGTTATTATATTTATTATTGATTTCTTATAATTATTTGTCTATTTGACTAGTTACCTGAATTAAACAGGTTTAATCCTAATATATATAAAAAAACATTATATAAAATAGATATAAGATATAAGCTCAATATTTGAAAAACGGTATTATGTTTGCAAAATAGTTCTGTGCTGATGGAGTCAGTATTTGTAGATTTTTTATTATTATTTCTTTTTAAGTTCAAGTTAAAGGTGTCCCTGGCTGTAAAAGGTTTGCACTAGGGGGAGCCCTTTGATTAGGAGTGTCAAAGCAACATATTACTGGTACAGGACAGACTCAAAGAAAAAGAGGAGTGACTCACTTGTGCTGTCTCTTGGCTTAAAGCAGAGCAAAAGTACACACACACACACACACACATCACAAAACGCCGACGTGAGGAAGAATTTGAAACCAAAATCAAACTGGGTGGTGATGGGAGAAACAACGGCTCTTTGACCATAAACAGTCTTTCAGTGAACGACAGTGCTGTGTATTTCTGTGCAGCTTATTACACAGTGCTGTAGATCAGCTCACTTAATTACAAAAACCTTCATCTGATCCACGTTACCCCCAAACCAGAACACCTGCAGCTGTGGGCTGGATTTGATTTAGTGCCAATAAAGCACACAAAGATTCTCAGCATTTAGGTCAATATATTTATTTGTATTTTATACACAGTAATCACCTTAGGAGCCTGATTTAGTTAAAAAAATAAAACCAAAATAAACAAACAAACAACCATTCTTTTATTTGTTTCTCTTAATAACAAATGTAAAATAATCTTTTCCTATATATTGTATACAGTAATACAGTATGTGAAAGATGTATTTTTACACCGTCTCTGTGGGTGGAGTTATGATGTCACATCTTACATCACTGACTATGATCTGAATAATCTTACACAGTCTTAGTTCAGTCTGTAGCCTCGTTAACAAGAGTCACCATGATCACAGTTCTAGTCTTTTTTCACTCACTCTACTGGATTCAAGGTAACTACAAAAACTCTGCAAAGGACCTGCATGATTATCAGTGTAATAATATAACTGCTGTACACGCCTATAAACCAAAATAAGACAATAAATAATTTCTTATTCATTCACAGGAGTTGCAGGGGTGAATGATGTCTCTCAGCCTGATATAATCTGGGCGAAAATGGGCCAATCAGCCACAATAAACTGCTCACACACCAAGGGTACAGCTTACGATCGGATGTACTGGTTCCGTCAGTATCATGGAGAGAGTATGGAGCTCATAGTGTACTCTCCCACATACGGCACTCCAGACTTCGGAAAGTTCAACCAAAGTAAATTTTCAGTCATTAAAACTGTTTCTCAGAACGGCTCTTTCACAGTGAAGGATGTGGATTATAATGACAGAGCTGTGTATTTCTGTGCTGTGAGTGAACACAGTGTTATAACCACAAGGCAGAGCTGTACAAAAACACACTGTGTGTCTCAGTCAGGAGCAAAAGTAAACAAACCAAAGGGGGCAGTATGACACAACTAATCTGCAGCCTCTCATACATATGTACAGTATATGGCCAGTGTATTGAAGTAATCCCATGTGAATTCTTACAAACTTGCTTATAATATAATCATGAGTATGTACCTGTTTTCTCTTGTACAGTTTGGTGCCTCACCAAAAGGTGGCACTGTTGTGTCTGAACTGACTCTAAACTGTGACATCATATTTAATTGTTTCCTCTAGACAGAGTAATGATTTAAACATCAGTCATAATGCTTTGTTACTGCTACTGTCAAACTGATCCAGGCATGAATAAACTCCTGTGCATATTCACTCTCATCACCACCATCCATTCTTTAATCTGGTCAGCAGGTAAATTATTACTATTATTATTATTATTATTATTATTATTATTATTATTTGCATTAATTCTGTGAGGAACAATTCATCACCTCTTTTAGATGACAGCATTCATTATTCATTATTCAATGTGAAGCCTTGATTTATTCTGCATGTATTTTTCTGTGTTTTCTCACACAGTTTTTGTTGCCAGTAAAGAAGTTTTCCAAACTCCTCATGATCTGCTCAGCAAGCATGGGGAATCTTCCGAGATTCAGTGCTCTCACAAGATTTTAGGCTACGATCGCATTCTGTGGTATAAACAAACCCGAGACAGAGAATACCAGTTCATGGGATACAATTTTCTTACGCAATCTCAGCTGGAGCCTGAATTTAACAATCAGATGACCTTGACAGGGAATGGAGACAGTAAAGGCATAATGACCATTAAATCGCTGACATCTAATGACAGTGCAGAATATTTCTGTGCAGCATTTACACAGTGTCTCACATCTCCTCATCCCCTTACAAAAACCACTGTCGTATAAACTGGTGTTTTTGCCCACATTAAGCTTATCAGCTTCTGCACACCTGCATTCATTCTTACTAAGAGTCAAAACATGACTGTTATATTTTACTCAATTTTACATTAGTGCATTATGTATCAGGCTCATCTGTTGATGTCCTTGCAAATGTACTGTATTTTAGATGTAATATCTTATGTCATTTGCTTAAAACGGCTTAATCTTCTTTTTTTAGTGCTGTCATGTTAGTGCTCTTGTAAATGCATTATTTCTGTTTTCATGCTCTTTGTACTTCTCAAGCAATGTTAATAATAACCACTTCCATGATTTTTTTTGTTAAAATGTTTTAAAGTGGTGCAAATCACAATACAGCATTATCAAAATTCTTATATTCATTATTGGCTTCTTATAGGTATTTATCTATTTGTCACTTGAAATGTATCTGTTTAATTCAATCTCAATAACTGAAAAAAGTCAGAATATAAATAATTTCTACTACTCATTTTAATAAAAATGTTTTCTGTTGGTTTTTAAAGTTAAAGAGGTACCTGGCTGCAGATAGTTTGCACTAGAGGGAGCCCAATGATTAGAAATGGCAAAGCAACAATATTCCTGGCACAACAAAGAATAGGACAAGTGACACAATCATGTCTCTTAGCTTAATGCAGAGCAAAGTCTCACACACAGCACAACGAGCAAGCATGTGTACTGTTCTCATCACACTATTATGTCTTGCAGGTAAGCATAATGTTTTCTAAAAATCTAGAACTAATAATGTCAAGATTCATTTTCCATTTTATATAATCCTTCCTGCTCTCTTTTTCTCTCCACAGGTTCTGCTGTTTGTTCTGTAGTTCAGAATCCTCCTGATCTCATAAAATATCAAGATGAGTTAGCTGAGATCAAATGTGCACACACTGTACAGGGCTATGACCGAATACTGTGGTACAAACACAGCCAGGACACCGCATTTAAATACATGGGGTATCTAAATACTGTTTTTCCAAAGCCAGAGGCAGAATTTGAAACCAAAATCAAACTGGGTGGTGATGGGAGAAACAACGGCTCTTTGACCATAAACAGTCTTTCAGTGAACATAATTATATCTACAATCATTGAGTAATTATGACCCAATAATTTTAGACAAACACAGAATCACAGAATCCGTTCCATTTATTAATTGTGAAAGACTCTTTGCATGAGTTATAAAGAGATTGATTTACAGTTCTGGACTGTAGAGTCTTAACTTGTAAGTTGAAATACTAAGCTTTAGAGCGAAAAACACTGTATTCTTTTCAAATAATATAAATATGGCCCATGCTCACACTGGAGACTCCTTCTATAGATGTTAGATAAACATTTCTCTACAGAAAACATCACCACATCAACAATTATACACAATTTTGATCCATACACTACCAGTCAAAAGTTTTAGAACACCCCCATTTTTCCAGTTTTTATTGAAATTTAAGCAGTTCGAGTCCAGTGAATAACCTGAAATGGTACAAAGGTAAGCGGTAAACTGCCAGAGGTGAAAAAAAACCCTTTAGGTTACCAAAAACTGAAAAACAATGTAGATTTCAGCGTTATACAAAAAGGCCTTTTTTAGGGAAGAAGTAATGTGTTAACAACTTAGAGCTGTTCTGCAGCAATGGAAGTAAATTAAACCTTGAAAGTTGATGCTAACAATTCCTACAGGTGTCCCAACTTTTGCTGATTAATTACAAACGCTCTGCCTGTATAAAAGCAGTGTTGGAACAGACTGTTACTCAAATGCAAATGCAAAGATTATGAATGAAGGACTTTTATGCTGTCTCTGTGGGTGGAATTATGATGTCACATCATACATGAAAATTTGAATAATCTTAACTACTCCTAGTTCAGTCTGTAGCCTCATCAACAAGAGTCACCATGATCAGAGTTCTAGTCTTTTTTCAGACACTCTACTGGATTCAAGGTAACTAAAATAAATCTGAAAAAGCCTCTGATTGGCTTTTTCAGATCTGTATTGATATAACTGCTATACATGACTCTCAATCAAAATATGACAATAAACAGCAGATACATAATTGTTTAAAGAAAACTTTTTATTTATTATTTATTCACAGGAGTTGCAGGGGTGAATGATGTCTCTCAGCCCAATATAATCTGGGCTAAAATGGGCCAATCAGCCACAATAAACTGCTCACATAACAAGGGTGTAGCTTACGATCAGATGTATTGGTTCCGTCAGTATCATGGAGAGAGTATGGAGCTCATAGTGTTCACTCCCACATACGGCACTTCAGACTTTGGACGATTCAGCCAAAATAAATTTTCAGCCATTAAAACAGTTCCTGAGAATGGCTCTTTCACAATGAAAGATGTGGATTATAATGACAGAGCTGTGTATTTCTGTGCTGTGAGTAAACACAGTGTTTTAACCACAGGGCAGAGCTGTACAAAAACACACTGTGTGTCATTCAGGAAAAAAAATAGACACCTAAAGAGGGCAGTATGACACAACAAATCTGCAGCCTCTCAGAATAAAATGACAAATTCTAATATGGATACACTTATTTTTAACTTACAGGCAAACACAGAAATACAGAATAAATTCAGCTTACTGATTGTGAAGACTTATTAAGCTGAAGACTTATTATGTACACAGTCATCACACTGACTACCATGAATTCATATTAGAAGTTACGTCCACACTGTTTCCATCTTCATTTATATATGGTGATATGGTTTTCATTATCAGTTTTATTATCATTTTTTGGAACAAAATATTTCTCACGTTTGACAAACATAAACACTTTCTACTGATTTGGATAGTACCGCATGGATACCCAAAAGATCTGCACTTCCGAAAAACAGTTTTATGCCCAAATCTAGCAGATAAAATCATCTGAATAATGTAGATTTGTACCTAAGAACTGCTGCTGTAATCATAAAGCCTGTCCTATTCTTATCCCAGGATTCTTATTCACAACATAAAATCAATAAAAAGAAAATACATTTCAGGTAACTCTTACATACTGTTTATTCTCAGATTGACATGCAAACAGTATGAATGGTGTATTTCTGCACTGTCTCTGTGGGTGGAGTCATGATATCACATTATACATCATTGATGAGAATCTGAAAAATCTTATATAGTGTTATGTCAGTCTGTAGCCTCATCATCAAGAGTCGACATGATCAGAATTATAATAGTGTTTCAGTCAGTCTACTGGATTCAAGGTAACTAAAATCTCTGAAAGCAGCTGAAGGATTATCACTGTAATATAACTGCTTTTCAAGAATAAGACAAACAACAGCAGATACATATTTGTTACAATAACATTTTATTTACTGTTTATTCACAGGAGCTGCAGGGGCGAATGATGTCTCTCAGCCCAACATAATCTCAGCTAAAATGGGTCAATCAGCCACAATAAACTGCTTACACACCAAGGGTTCAACTTATACACTGATGTACTGGTTCCGTCAGTATCATGGAGAGAGTATGGAGCTCATAGTGCTCACTAATGCCTTTGGAACTCCGGACTTTGGAAAGTTCAACCAAAGTAAATTTTCAGTCATTAAAACAGTTCCTGAGAGCGGCTCTTTCACAGTGAAGGATGTGGATTATAATGACAGAGCTGTGTATTTCTGTGCCGTGAGAGAACACAGTGTTATAACCACAAGGCAGAGCTGTACAAAAACACACCATGTATGTGTGTGTGTGTGTGTGTGTCAGGAGGAAATGTAGACAAACTAAAGAGGGCAGTATGACACAACAAATCTGAAGCTTCTCAGTACGAACTCTGCTATATTTTGATAAAGCCATATTTTACCTTGTGAACCACACCAAGACGCTCACCCTTTAGGTGACTGTTTTCTATTTGCATTTAATACACTGTGATCTAACTGGCCACAGCAATCTCACATCATGTCATCAATATTTTCCTTTGAAAAACAGCATTTCTTTTTATTCACAAACGTAAATACAGTACCTTATCAGTTAGCTTCATGAATACAACCTACATGATATCAGTTTGAAAAAAACTCATACGTCCCTTTAAATAAAAGTAGAAAAAAAAAACCAGATTTGTTACCTGGTTATTCTCAATTTTTGTCACTTGAGTGAGTGATCATCATTCATGAAAGAATATGAATGGTGTATTTTTATGCTGTCTCTGTGGGTGGAGTTATTATGTCACATCATACATCACTGATGAGAATCTCAATAATCTTACATAGTCTTAGTTCAGTCTGTAGCCTCATCATCAAGAGTCACCATGATCAGAGTTCTAGTCTTTTTTCAGACACTCTACTGGATTCAAGGTAATAAAAAAAACAAAAAAACAAAAAACAGAAAAAGCCTCTGTAACGATATAACTGCTATACATGCCTATGAATCTGCTGATACATATTTGTTATACTTTATGTATTATCTATTCACAGGAGTTGCAGGGGTGAATGATGTCTCTCAGCCCAACATAATCTCAGCTAAAATGGGTCAATCAGCCACAATAAACTGCTTACACACCAAGGGTTCAACTTATTATCTGATGTATTGGTTCCGTCAGTATCATGGAGAGAGTATGGAGCTCATAGTGCTCACTAATGCCTTTGGAACTCCGGACTTTGGAAAGTTCAACCAAAGTAAATTTTCAGTCATTAAAACAGTTGCTGAGAGCGGCTCTTTCACAGTGAAAGATGTGGATTATAATGACAGAGCTGTGTATTTCTGTGCTGTGAGTAAACACAGTGTTATAACCACAAGGCAGAGCTGTACAAAAACACACCATGTATGTGTGTGTGTGTCAGGAGGAAATGTAGACAAACTAAAGAGGGCAGTATGGTACAACAAATCTGAAGCTTCTCAGTACGAACTCTGCTATATTTTGATAAAGCCATATTTTACCTTGTGAACCACACCAAGACGCTCACCCTTTAGGGGACTGTTTTCTATTTGCATTTGCTTTTCACTTACTGAAGACAATACTGAAGGCAGAAAGACCAAACAAGCAGCAACAGAAGGTGGCTGCAGTGAAGGCCTGGCAAAGCATCTCCAGGGAGGAAACTCAGAATTTGAGTTTTGAGAACATGGGCTCTAGACTTCAGGCAGTCACTGACTGCAAAGGATTTTCATCCAAGTATTAAAATTATGGTTATATTTACAATTATGTCACCTTGTCCAAATACCTTTGAGACCCTGAAAATGGAAGTACTTTGCTTAAAATGGCTGTAATTCCTAAATGGTAAATGCCATATTTTTGTGGAACCTCTTAAAATAAAGCTGAAAGTCTACACTTCGATCACATCTTGATTGTTTTATTTCAAATTCATTGTGGTGGTGTATAAAGGAAAAATCACAAAACCTCTGTCACTGTCCAAATACTTACAGACCTGACTGTATATGTGTATTGGATATAATGCTAAACTGGCAGTGTATGCCCCCTGGTAATAAATGATAAGATCTTTTTTTTTAAATTTTATTTTATTTTTATTACAAAAAAAAAACATGCAAACAGAAACAAAAACATGCAAACAGTCCAAGATGTTAGACAAAATTATCCCTAGTGAGCAAGCCTGAGGCGACTGAGGCGACTGTGGCAAGGAAAAACTTCCTTAGATGATATGAGGAAGAAACCTTGAGAGGAACCAGACTCAAAAGGGAACCCATCCTCATCTGGGTGACACTGGAGAGTGTGATATGAACAATGTCCTTAAATTCTACTATTATATTAATGTTCTCACAAATATATTATTCAGGTTTTCGTGCAGTCTTTTTTTCCCAGTCAATGTCAAAAATAGCCACTTGTCCAAATTATTATAGCATTCATTTATTTAACTATTCACATAACGCAATAACAAAATCTTGCCAAGCATTTTACTGTAATCAGATAGAGGGAGCCATTTCATTAGAAAAGGCCATGTAACAAATAGAGTACTGCCATGCCACAGCCAGGAAGTAAAGGAAGGATGCTTGCACTCCCTTTCATTTTAATTCAGAGTGCAGCAACACTCACACCACAGAGACAAAACATGCGTTCTGTTCTTATCATATTTTCTGCCACACTATTGTGTCTATCAGGTAAATGTATCCATACATATACTATTTTATACAATCTACATGCAAAATTGAATGGACTGCTTCATTTTGTGAATCCTGATCGCTCTCTTTTCTCTCCACAGGTTCTGCTGTTTGTTCTGTAATCCAGAATCCTCCTGATCTCATAAAATATCAAGACGAGTTTGCTGAGATCAAATGTGCACACACTGTACAGAGCTATAATCGCATACTGTGGTACAAACACAGTCAGGACACAGGATTTACACTCATGGGATACCTTAATGTACTTGTTGCAAAGCCAGAGGAAGAATTTGAAACCAAGATCAAGTTGAGTGGTGATGGGAGAAACAACGGTTCTTTGACCATAAACAGTCTTTCAGTGAACGACAGTGCTGTGTATTTCTGTGCAGCTTATTACACAGTGCTGTAGATCAGCTCACTTAATTACAAAAACCTTCATCTGATCCACGTTACCCCCAAACCAGAACACCTGCAGCTGTGGGCTGCATTTGATTTAGTGCCAATAAACCTTATTTAGCACTGAGGTGAGCATTTTTATTTGTAGTTTACACACAGTGATATTAAAATAAAAGAAAGGAATTTGCACAGGTGAGGACATGTGGATGAATTTTGTTTTATTTCTAACATATAAAATTATAAGAAAACGTCCAACTCCTAATCTCAGGCCTAAACCTAACCGCTTTCCATCAAAATTTATATACGCACGGTTATACAAACATTTGATTGTACACTGGTTATCACATCCACACATAATAATATATTCACTAAACTACACACACATGTTGCTACTTATAAGTTAATATCTACAATAATTTATTAGTGCTTTGTAATAATTTGAACTCAAGCACTGTAAAGATCTTAGAAATATCTGCATAACTACACTTTCAACAAAATATCTGCCATACATGGCTTTAAATTTAAGCAGAACAAAAAACTTAAATTAACCCTTACCATAATGGTTAACTATTTATCTACACATGTTCAATGGGAGAGTCATTTCTAAATAGTATGTATGCTAAATACGTGGCCTGGGAAAACCCTTTGCATGGTCAAATTTGGACATTTTCTTGTGTATAGTTTAGAAAAACTATGGATTTTTCTTAAATTAAATATGTTTCTTTCAACTACAAGAAAGGTTCCCGTATTTTAAAATCTGATTAACCCTCAAAAGTCAAAAGGGAGAAAACTGCATTTAAAGATTTGTTTTTTGACTGTGGTTCAGGAGCATTGCAAACATTTTAACAGCCAGTACCTGATTACAAACAGAACTGTTTAGGCTTATGACCATTTTGTTACAGTACATGTCCAGCAACTGTATGATGAGAGCACACAAATATTTCATACACAGTAATCCTGAGTGCAACGTTAAAATGTAAATAAAATTATTTTCATCTCATTGTGGTGAAATATATTTAGAGTTTCTTAAAGTCGAGGTGTTAAATTATAGTAAAATATAAATATAATTAATATTAAATAATATTATATTAATATTAATTAATATAATTAATAGTATAAATATAAAAACCTAAATTTAACCAGAGATTTGTCATCTAGATATATGATTATTTTATTTTAATTTTTTTCCCAGAACACCACACATAGTTGTCTCTACTTTCTCTGTGGGTGGAGATCACAGTGATGTCACATCCTACATCACTGACTCGAATCTGAAATTTCTTTACACAGTCTTAGTTTACACAGTCTGTAGCATCATCATCAAATATGCACATGATTAGAATCATAATCGTGTTTCAGTCACTCTAATGGATTCAAGATAACTACAAAATCTTAAAAGCAGCTCAATCAAAATCGAAAAATAAACAGCTAACTTATATACTTACACTAACACTGTATTCACTGTTTATCTACATGGGCAAAGAAGGAATGGAGTCAACTTAAGAGGGCAGTATGATACAACAAATCTATACTACTGTGAGTCATGGTTACAGACAGACACTACATACATTAAGCTTACTGATTATAAACTATGGTTTTTTTTCAGAAGTCTTAAGATTTTGTTTTTCATATTGCAATGTCCTTCTTATCTGATTCTATCTGATGGAGATAAATTGGAGCTCGAGTGACTATACAACTTATAAGAATAATGCAACACACATGTTTGAATTAATGGGATTGCTTTATTAAAATTGAAAATAATAATAATAAACCTTTAGATTTACACTAGCATTTATAATGAGGGAAAATAAGACTGAACAGGAAGCAATCAGCTAGAGGGAGCCCTTTCATTAGAAATGTCACACCAACATAAATAGACAATAGATTTATTTATCTGTCATTTCACAGGAAGAAGAATCCTGTGACATACTTCTGTTTTTATCTCAGTTTCATTCAGAGCACCACACACACACACACACAGAGCACAACACAGAGACGGACAACATGGTTACTGCTCTCATTATCACCATACTATTGTATTTCACAGGTGAATTAATCCAATTCATAATATTTTACATAATTTAGAAACAATTATGTTTTCCTTTCCTTTTTTCCAATTTGTCTTGAATGCTCTCTTTTTCTCTCCACAGGTTCTGCTGTTTGTTCTGTAATCCAGAATCCTCCTGATCTCATAAAAATTCAAGACGAGTTTGCTGAGATCAAATGTGCACACACCGTACAGAACTATAATCGAATACTGTGGTACAAACACAGCCAGGACACAGGATTTACACTCATGGGGTACCTTTTAAATGCTTCCCCAAAGCCAGAGGCAGAATTTGAAACCAAAATCAAGTTGAGTGGTGATGGGAACAAGGATGGCTCTTTGACCATAAACAGTCTTTCAGTGAACGACAGTGCTGTGTATTTCTGTGCAGCTTATTACACAGTGCTGTAGATCAGCTCACTTAATTACAAAAACCTTCATCTGATCCACGTTACCCCCAAACCAGAACACCTGCAGCTGTGGGCTGGATTTGATTTAGTGCCAATAAACCACACAAAGACACTCATCATTCAGGTGACTGGTTTCTATTTGCATTTAATACATCAATCTGATAAAAAAAAACACATTTGCCATGCATGCCTTTAAATAATAATAATAATAATAATAATAATAATAATAATAATAATAATAATAATAATAACTTTGCTAAACACAATAAACAGTGATCTTATCATAATAGCTTTTTATCTGTTTATCCTCAGGTATGTCACCTAAGTGAGTGATCATCATTAATGCAAAGATTATGAATGAAGGACTTTTACACTGTCTCTGTGGGTGGAGTTATGCTGTCACATCATACATTCAAATTTGAATAATCTTAACTAGTCCTAGTTCAGTCCGTAGCCTCATCATCCAGAGTCACCATGATCAGAGTTCTAGTCTTTTTTCAGACACTTCACTGGATTCAAGGTAACTAAAATAAATCTGAAAAATCTTCGCCTATCGGTCAAAATAGGACAATAAACAACTGATACATATTTGTCAAAAGATTACTTTTTATTTATTGTTTATTCACAGGAATTGCAGAGGGGAATGATGTCTTTCAGCCCAATATAATCTGGGCTAAAATGGGCCATTCAGCCACAATAAACTGCTCACACACCAAAGATGCATATCACAATCAGATGTACTGGTATCGTCAGTATCATGGAGAGAGTATGGAGCTCATAGTGTTCACTACCAGCTATGGCACTCTGGACTTTGGAAGATTTAACCAAAGTAAATTTTCAGCCATTAAAACAGTTCCTGAGAGCAGCTCTTTCACAGTGAAAGATGTGGATTATAATGACAGCGCTGTGTATTTCTGTGCTGTGAGAGAGCACAGTGTTATAACCACAAGGCAGAGCTGCACAAAAACACAGTGTGTGTCATTCAGAAAGAAATAAAGACACCTAAAGAGGGCAGTATGACACAACAAATCTGCAACCTCTCACTACAAAACTTTTAATATGGATACACTTATTTTTAACTTAGATTTTAAGGTGTTTATAATTAGATTTACTAACACTGAGAATCAGGATTCTACAGAAAAACACAGAAATATAGAATAAATTCAGCTTACTGATTGTTAAATACTGTTTTCATAAGTCATAAACAGTTGGATTTACATTTCTGGAATGCTGAGTCTTTATTTATAACTCCAAGTCTCAATCTCTAAAGTCCAAGATAAAGAGGAAAACAATTACAATTTAGTCATCTCACAGATCATAAACATGGTCATTGTAGTAGAAGTATTGGCAGTAACACTTTACTTAAAATCTGCACAGACACACAGACACAGAGATAACCATTGTGTAGAACTCTGGTGGGAAAGAGGACTCCGGAGTCAGGTGGTTCCTAAAGCTTTGGGCTCCTTTTATTTTAATTTATTCTGCGAGAGCTTTTCAGGGTTTCAGCATTCACTAGTAGACACACACACACACACACACAAACATGGAGTTCCACTCAGCTCTCTCTCTCTCTCTCCTGATTCATGGCTCCCTGAAAGACAAACAAAACTCACATAAGTCAGCTTGCCGTGATCACACACAGGTGAGAATCATAACGCATTACCTGCTGGTTCCCATGCTTCCTCTCCATCCACAGCTCATGCTTGACAACACATTTGCTTCCATTTCTCCCTTTACATCTTCCATTTCTATCTATATTTTGGTCAGTATGTTTGGCCAGGTGATAGGTCACATTAGAAAATTAACCTGCACTTTCTGACCAAAAAAATATAGCGTTTAACAGTGCTGTGGTATAAGAGAGATGTTATTAACAACTACTTTATGACAGCTGTTATATCACCTGATAATATAACATCTTATATCACATCATAAAATCCCTAACACTTTAGTGGTACCTTGACATTTCCTTCATGATGCCGTAATAGACTTTAAAATGCTGCTGTTCCACTTTTGGCTGCTCCTATTAGGGGTCACCACCATGGATCATGGGACCAGCACTGAGAGCACACAGTTGCACACCACCCCAGTGGCTGGGGTTGGTTCCCTGGCTGGGAATTGAACTGGGGCTGCGGAGGGGAGAGCGCTGTGGACTAACCACTAGTCCTCCAGGGACCCTCAGTGATAGACTTTGACTAATATGTAATAAATTTGTGTATTATGTTATGTCCTCTAGAGGGAGCCTTTTCATTAGAAAAGGCAATGGAACAAACAGATTACAGAGTCCCACCACACCTCAGACAGGAAGTAGAGGATGGAGGACAGTCTTCCACTCTCTTTTGTTCTAATTCCAAGCACACCAACACACACACACCAACACACACACACACACACACACACACACACACACACACACACACACAGCGCAGAGACTCAGCATGTGTTCTGTTCTCATCATATTTTCTGCCATACTATTATACCTTCAAGGTAAATACAATATTTTATAAAATGTACTCCCAAAATTGAATGGACTCTTTCATTTTCTGCACCTTTTCTGCTCTCTTTTTCTCTCCACAGGTTCTGCTGTTTGTTCTGTAGTCCAGAATCCTCCTGATCTCATAAAATATCAAGATGAGTTTGCTGAGATCAAATGTGCACACAGTGTACGGAGCTATGACCGAATACTGTGGTACAAACACAGCCAGGACACAGGATTTAAATACATGGGATACCTTTTCTATGCTTCCCCAAAGTCAGAGGCAGAATTTGAAACCAAAATCAAATTGAGTGGTGATGGGAGAAACAACGGCACTTTGACCATAAACAGTCTTTCAGTGAATGACAGTGCTGTGTATTTCTGTGCAGCTTATTACACAGTGCTGTAGATCAGCTCACTTAATTACAAAAACCTTCATCTGATCCACGTTACCCCCAAACCAGAACACCTGCAGCTGTGGGCTGGATTTGATTTAGTGCCAATAAACCACAGAAAGATGCTCAGTGTTTAGGTGACTGGTTTCTATTTGCATTTAATACACTGTGATCTCACTGGCCACAGCAATCTCATATAATGTTAGCAATATTTTCTTTTGGAAAACAACATTTCTTTTTATTTTGTCAATTTTTTCGCTTGAGTGAGTGATCATCATTCATGCAAAGATCATTAATGATGTATTTTACACTGTCTCTGTGGGTGGAGTTATTATGTCACATCATACATCACTGACTAGAGTCTGAATAATCTTACAGTCAGTAGGCTCGTCATCAAGAGTCACCATGATCAGAGTTCTAGTCTTTTATATGTCACTCTACTGGACTCAAGGTAACTAAAAAAACTCTGGAAAAAAATTCTCTGTGATGATATAACTGCTAAACATCCCTATCGGTCAAAATAGGACAATAAACAACTGATACATATTTGTCAAAAGATTACTTTTTATTTATTGTTTATTCACAGGAATTGCAGAGGGGAATGATGTCTTTCAGCCCAATATAATCTGGGCTAAAATGGGCCATTCAGCCACAATAAACTGCTCACACACCAAAGATGCATATCACAATCAGATGTACTGGTATCATCAGTATCATGGAGAGAGTATGGAGCTCATAGTGTTCACTACCAGCTATGGCACTCTGGACTTTGGAAGATTTAACCAAAATAAATTTTCAGCCATTAAAACAGTTGCTGAGAGCAGCTCTTTTACAGTGAAAGATGTGGATTATAAAGACAGCGCTGTGTATTTCTGTGCTGTGAGAGAACACAGTGTTATAACCACAAGGCAGAGCTGTACAAAAACACAGTGTGTGTCATTCAGGAAGAAATAAAGACACCTAAAGGGGCTGAACGACACAAAAGTCATTGGGATAATAATGGAAACACTAGCATGTGATTAACATGTAGCATAACATGTCATGACATACAATATTATGACCCCTATCATGATCAATACTGGCAATACTGTTATATTACTGCATATGCATGGTTATGATAACTCCTGTGAGCATTTGACATCATTCATGATATGTTTATGACGTAGTGATGTCTTTATCATAAAACAGGTTTAAAGTAAAGTGTTATCATAAGCCATGTGAATTCTGGTAGGAAATTGATTAATAAAATAATTTTTCCCATCATTTAATCTGGTCAGCATACCAGATGTGAAAAAAAAAAAAATCTTATTCACATATGTGCAACTTTAAAATCACAATATATACTATACTACAGATCTAGTGTTATTTATCTAAAAATGCTGCCTCTTGGATTCTTCAATATCAATATCACTCATAGCTCATCAGCATGTAGCTCAATATTGTAGCAAAAGCATTATTTCTGGTTTAATTTAGCCTTTTTTCATCAATAATGGCCAGATGTCAAAATTATTATAGCATTCACTTATTTTACATTTACTGTACATCATGCAGTCAGCTAGAGGGAACCCTTTCATTAGAAATGGAACAAATTAGATAACAGAGTACTGGTGTGCAAGTAGAAGATGGATGACATGCTTCCGTTCTCATTTCTTTTAATTCAGAATACAGCAACACACACACAGACACACACACAGACACACACACAGCACAGAACGTCAACATGTGTACTGTTCTCATCATATTTTCTGCCATACTATTGTTTCTCACAGTTAAATATACTTATGTTTTTATGTAACATTTTAGAAAATCTATTCCCCAAATGCTTTACTTGTTTGTTTTGTGTACCCTGATTGCTGCTTTTCTCTCCACAGGTTCTGCTGTTTGTTCTGTAGTCCAGAATCCTCCTGATCTCATAAAAATTCAAGATGAGATTGCTGAGATCAAATGTGCACACACTGTACGGAGCTATGACCGAATACTGTGGTACAAACACAGCCAGGACACAGGATTTAAATACATGGGATACATTTTTAATGCTTTCCCAAAGCCAGAGGCAGAATTTGAAACCAAAATCAAACTGAGTGGTGATGGGAGAAACAACAGCTCTTTGACCATAAACAGTCTTTCAGTGAACGACAGTGCTGTGTATTTCTGCGCAGCTTATTACACAGTGCTGTAGATCAGCTCACTTAATTACAAAAACCTTCATCTGATCCACGCTACCCCCCCAAACCAGAACACCTGCAGCTGTGGTTGTGGGCAATCAGCTACAATAAACTGCTCACACACCAAGGATGCAAATCATAATTGGATGTACTGGTAATGTCAGCATCAAGGAGAGAGTATGGAGCCCATAGTGTTCACTAGCATCTATGGCAATCCAGAATTCACCCAAGATCAATTTTCAGCCATTAAATTTTCAGCCATTACAACAGTTTCTGAGAGCAGCTCTTTCACAGTGAAGATCTGGAGTATAATGACAGTGCTGTGTATTTCTGGGCTGTGATTAAACACAGTGTCATAGCCACAGGGCAGAGCTGCACAAAAACACACTGTGTGTGTGTGTGTGTGTGGGAGACCTTTCATTAGAAATGTCAAATACAGAGAGATAACAGATTACATCCATACCATGAAGAGGAAGAAGGTGTACACTTCTTCCAACCATTTTCTGATTTAATTCAGAGAAGCACACATACACACACACACACAGTGGCAACATGGTTACTGTTCTCTTTATCGCCACACTATTGTATTTCACAGGTGAATTTAACCAGTGCATAATTTAATTATAGTAATATATAATTTTATATAATCTAGAAACCATTACGTTAGGTTTCTTGATTTTTTTTTTTACTTTGTCTTGAATGATCTCTTTTTTCCTCTTCACAGGATATGTTATTTGTCCTGTAGTCCAGAATCCTCCTGAATGTGCACATACTGCACAGAGCTATAATCTCATACTGCGTCAGGACAAACACAGTCGGGACACAGGTTTCACACTCATGGGATATCTTAATGTTGCTTTTCCGATGAAAGAGGCAGATTTTGAAAGGAAGACCAAGTGAGTGTGAGTTAGGATGAAATGGAGACACCTAAAAGGGGCGGAATGACACAAAAATTATTCTTTTCAGGAGTCATGAACATTTACAGTTCTGGAATGCAGATTCTTAGTTTGTAAGTCTGAATAACTAAGCTCTTAAACTCTAAAGTTATTTTACTTTTACTGTACATCAGGCAGTAAGCTAGAGGGAGCCCTTTCATTAGAAATGGTAACAAATAGGAGAGTACTGCCATGCCTCAGTCAAAAAGTAGAGGATGGATGACACTCTTCCACTTCCACAGCACAGAGACTCAACATGCATACTGTTCTTATCACTTTTACTGCCACATTATTGTGTCTCCCAGGTAAATATGATATAAATATAGTGTAAAATACAATATCTTTAATACTATATTTTAATATTAAATAATAATATGATTTTATATAATATTTTATAGAATCTACTCCCAAAATTGAATGGGCTACTTCATTTTATACACTTGATTGCTCTCTTTTTCTCTCCACAGGTTCTGCTGTTTGTTCTGTAGTCCAGAATCCTCCTGATCTCATAAAATATCAAGACGAGTTTGCAGAGATCAAATGTGCACACACTGTAAAGAACTATGAACGCATGCTTTGGTACAAACACAGCCAGGACACAGGATTTACACTCATGGGATACCTTAATATACTTGTTGCAAAGTCAGAGGCAGAATTTGAAACAAAGATCAAGTTGAGTGGTGATGGGAGAAACAACGGCTCTTTGACCATAAACAGTCTTTCAGTGAACGACAGTGCTGTGTATTTCTGTGCAGCTTATTACACAGTGCTGTAGATCAGCTCACTTAATTACAAAAACCTTCATCTGATCCACGTTACCCCCAAACCAGAACACCTGCAGCTGTGGGCTGCATTTGATTTAGTGCCAATAAACCACACAAAGATGCTCAGTATTTAGGTGACTGGTTTCTATTTGCATTTAATACACTGTGATCTCACATCATGCTAGCATTATTTTCTTTTGAAAAACTTAATTTCTTTAATTTCTTTTTATTAACAAAGGTAAATATAGTGCCTTATCAATTAGTCTTATGAACATCATCTTCATCACATCAATTTAATAAAAAAATTGCCCTGCATGCTTTTAAATCAAAACAGAACAATAAACAGAACAATAAACAGTAAATAAACCTTATCATAATGCTTTGCTACTTGTTTGTACTCAATTTTGTCACTTAAGTGAATGATCATCATTCATGCAAAGACTATGAATGATGGATTTACACTGTCTCTGTGGGTGGAGTTATGATGTCACATCTTACATGAAAATTTCAATAAACAGTCCTAGTTCAGTCTGTGGCCTCATCATCAAGAGTCACCATGATCAGAGTTCTAGTCTTTTTTCAGACACTCTACTGGATTCAGGGTAACTAGAAAAGTAATACTACAAATGCTGTACATGCCTAGGCATCAAAATATAATAACAGGTCGCTTACATATGTTAAATTAACACTTTATTTACTGTTTTTTTCACAGGAGTTGCAGGGACAAATGATGTCTCTCAGCCCAACATAATCTCAGCTAAAATGGGCCAATCAGCCACAATAAACTGCTCACACACCAAAGATGCAACTCACAATCAGATGTACTGGTATCGTCAGTATCATGGAGAGAGTATGGAGCTCATAGTGTTCACTACCAGCTATGGCGATCCAGACTTTGGAAAATTCAACCAAAGTAAATTTTCAGTCATTAAAACTGTTCCTCAGAATGGCTCTTTCATAGTGAAGGATGTGGATTATAATGACAGAGCTGTGTATTTCTGTGCTGTGAGTAAACACAGTGTTATAACCACAGGGCAGAGCTGTACAAAAACACACTGTGTGTCATTCAGGAAAAAAATAGAGACACCTAAAGAGGGCAGTATGACACAACGAATCTGCAACCTCTCACTACAAAACTTTTAATATGGATACACTTATTTTTAACTTAGTTTTTAAGGTGTTTATAATTAGATTTACTAACACTGAGAATCAGGATTCTACAGACAAACACAGAAATATAGAATAAATTCAGCTTACTCATTGTTAAATACTATTTTCATAAGTCATAAACAGTTGGATTTACATTTCTGGAATGCAAGGTCTTTATTTATAACTCCAAATCTCAATCTCTAAAGTCCAAGATAAAGAGGAAAACAATTACAATTTATTCACCTCACAGAGCACAAATATGGTCATTGTAGTAGAAGTATTGGCAGTAACACTTTACTTAAAATCTGCACAGACACACAGACACAGAGATAACCATTGTGTAGAACTCTGGTGTGTACTGGTGGGAGTATCAGTATCATGGAGAGAGTGTGGAGCTCATAGTGTTCACTACCAGCTATGGCAATCCAGACTTTGGAAAATTCAACCAAAGTAAATTTTCAGCCATTAAAACAGTTCCTGAGAGCGGCTCTTTCACAGTGAAGTATGTGGATTATAATGACAGAGCTGTGTATTTCTGTGCTGTGAGTAAACACAGTGTTATAACCACAGGGCAGAGCTGTACAAAAACACACTGTGTGTCATTCAAGAAGAAATGAAGACACCTAAAGAGGGCAGTATGTTACAACAAATCTGCACACACAGAGGCAACATGGTTACTGCTCTCATTATTGCCACACTACTGTGTTTCACAGGTGAATTTAACCAGTGTGTAATGCGCGCGCACGTGTGTGTGTGTGTGTGTGTGTGTGTCAGGAAGAAATAGTGATGCCTAAAGAGGGTAGCATGACACAAAAGTCATTGGGATAACATCATAATAAAAATTCATCATGATGTTTACAATGCATTCTAGTTTCATGCTACGTTAAAAATATTACATGTGGCACACAAACATTAAATAGCTGTACTGACTATTGATAATGATAATGTAATAATTAGATAATGTGACATTTTTATATCTTTATACATCATCTGTCATTAAAAAAATGACATGTTGGATGACTTGTCATCTGCATGGCACATTCTTTAAGCTGTCATTGAAGAGATGTCATGAAAAATGTTATACAATATACAGTAACTAAAGAGAAATTAGTGAAAATGTACATATGGGACATGACATGAAATGTTATGACACCTATCATGATTACCAGCAATACTATTATATTACTGCACTTCCAATGTAATGACAAATCATGTGAGCATATGACATGCATGGTCATGTAATTCCCTGGTTTAGACACTTGTCTGTTTGGCTTGTTGCTGATCATGGATTGTCCCTGTGCATTCTTGCCTGCCAGTATTCTGACCTAAACTGTGGACTTGGATTATGATTCTGGTTTGCCCATAATAAAGTACAAGCTGAGTTTACACACCTGCATCCTGCCTCTTTATCCTACTGCATGTTATAGAAGACCTTGCCGCTGAAGGACATAGCAATTAATGATGACAATGTGAGGTAAGCCTCTCTGTCTCTCTCTCTCTCTCGTTGCCACTATATGATGCTATGGAATTCCAGCTGACGTGCCACCTTGATATTCTGGACTCATATGATGGCCAGCAATTCCCAACTGATGGATTCCTCCTGCAGCACGAACTGTTGTCACTAAGGGCTCATGAAGGCAGCATATGATTCCATTAGCAGGAGGTTTATTGATAGAAGGAACAGTATAATAACATTCAGGGATAGTCCACTATGCACTGATAGTTCATGGAAATAGCAGGCCACACAATCCAAAACACAAGGCTATACTTCATCATAAACAAAGCAGGCAAAGTGTAAGGCTTCTCAAACTGACTAAGAGTCTACGTGCTTATATATTGAGAGAACAGGAAACGAACGGGAAAACCAAAAAAGAGATTCAAAATTTGGGGAGGCCGCCATCTGATGGCTTGGTGAAGAAATGTCTGTGAGAGATGTTACAACTGTATTTCCAGTATACAGTAGCTCCTCAGCCTAACGAGAGCGAGCGAGAGAGACTGAGATATATATCATAATGGCATACTGGCAAAGGGACACCCAGGACTGGAGATCGTGCCAAAGTTCTCTGGTCTCATGAGGAGGGTGTTTCAGATGACCAGAGAAGCTTCCGAGCAATTTTTTTCCAGAGGGGCCCCAGCCAAGCTCAGAGCCTTTGTCTCCACTCCGTCTTCTTCCTCCCTGCATCCTGCCTCTTCAGGAATGTTGTACATGCCTAGGTATCAAAATTTAAAAATAACAGATAGCTTACATATGTTAAATTAACACTTTATTTACTGTTTATTCACAGGAGTTGCAGGGGCAAATGAAGTCTATCAGTCCAACATAATCTCAGCTAAAATGGGCCAATCAGCCACAATAAACTGCTCACACACCAAGGGTTCAGCTTACAGAGAAATGTACTGGTATCGTCAGTATCATGGACAGAGTATGGAGCTCATAGTGTTCACTACCAGCTATCACAATCCAGACTTTGGAAAATTTTATCAAAATAAATTTTCAGCCATTAAAACAGTTCCTGAGAGCAGCTCTTTCACAGTGAAAGATGTGGATTATAATGACAGAGCTGTGTATTTCTGTGCCGTGAGAGAACACAGTGTTATAACCACAAGGCAGAGCTGTACAAAAACACACTGTGTGTTATTCAAGAAGAACCAGAGACACCTAAAGGGGGTAGTATGGTACAACAAATCTATACCACTGTGAGTCATGGTTACAGACAAATTCATTGACTACTGACAAAAACTAATCCAGTCAAGCTTTTGTTTATGCTAATTGTTTTTTTTGGGGGAGTTAAAAAAGATTTTGTTTTTCAGCAATCCAGGGGAGAAAAATTTGCTTGAGCTTGAGTCTCTAAACAGCTCACCAGGTTACAATACTATACTGTAATATGTGAATAATGCAATGTGTTTGCATTAATGGGATCACTTTATTGAAGCTGAAAATAAAGAGATTAATAAAGAGGCACTAGCATTGATAATGAGGCAAAATAATACTGTACGTGATGCAATCAGCTAGAGGGAGCCCTTTCATTAGAAATGTTGCAGCAACATAAATAGACAATGGATTATCTATCTGCCAGGAAAAATGGGGTAATTTTCTGAAAACAAAGGCATCACATGTTTTCTCTTAGTTTCATTCAGAGCAGCACCCCACCCACCCACACACACAGAGACACACACACACAGCATAGAGAGGCAACATGGTTACTGCTCTCATTATTGCCATATTATTGCATTTCACAGGTGAATTTATCCAGTGTATAATATTTTATATAATCTAGAAACAACCGTTACATTTTCTTTTTTGTTTCTTTTTTTCAATTTGTTTTGATTGCTCTCTTTTTCTCTCCACAGGTTCTGCTGTTTGTTCTGTAGTCCAGAATCCTCCTGATCTCATAAAAATCCAAGATGAGTTTGCTGAGATCCAATGTGCACACACTGTACGGGGCTATGACCGCATACTGTGGTACAAACGCAGCCAGGACACAGGATTTACACTCATGGGATACCTTTTCAATAATTCTCCAAAACCAGAGGAAGATTTTAAAATGAAGATTGAGTTGACTGGTGATGGGAGAAACAATGGTTCTTTGACCATAAACAGTCTTTCAGTGAACGACAGTGCTGTGTATTTCTGTGCAGCTTATTACACAGTGCTGTAGATCAGCTCACTTAATTACAAAAACCTTCAACTGATCCACGTTACCCCCAAACCAGAACACCTGCAGCTGTGGGCTGGATTTGATTTAGTGCCAATAAACCACACAAAGAGCTCAGAATTAAGGTGAATAGTTTTACTTGCAACTGTTACAATGTGATATCACGGGCTACAAGAATATCCTAAATACCTGCTCTAAAATGTCTAACTTCATTAATTTATCACAGTGCAGTTTTCTTTATCAGTCTTACTATTATCTATTTAAAAAAATACTTAACACATTCAGAACAGAATGATAAAATGTGAATAACTTATTCATTCATTCATCTTCAACATTTTCTTCATTATAGTCAAGGTCATGGTGGATCCAGAGCCTATCCCAGGAACACTGAGCATCATGAGAATACACCCTGAATGGAACACCATGGAACTCCATTACAGGGCACCATGCACACACAAATGAACACACTCAGTGACACCTAGAGGTACAGTAGGTTATAGTCGCAAATCCACCAACAGGCAGAAAATCTCCAATCCATAGGACAGACAGTAACCAGAGCTCAGGATCGAAGGAGGAACTGTGAGTCATATGTATGGATTGTGTTTTCTACGTGGATGGGGACAAGATGTCACATCATACGTCACTGATGAGATTTGAATAATCTTACACAGTCTTAGTTAGGTCTGTAGCCTCAACATCAAATGTCAACATAATCAAGATTATAATAGGATTTCAGGCTCTTAATTGGACTCTAGTGATCTTCTGAAGTGGGGAGACTTAAAGTTTAATTACAAATCCAAAGCTTAAGGTAAAAATGGGAATATTTTATTAAAGAATAAAGATATGGCTAGTGTTGTTAAAGTAATGTCATCAGACTTCTGATAGAAATCCACATAAAATAAGCACAAGTATGTGTCATAGCTTTATGGTCTCTTTTCTTAATAAGGGGTGGTGAGGAGCTGGAGCTGTGGGCTGGATTTGATTTAGTGGAGCTGAAGTGTGACATCATATTTTATTTCTTCTTGTAATACTATAGATTACGAGAAGCAATAAAATATGGTAAATCACATTGATTTTGTATTATAGTTACTAATATTACATCTTTCAAACTGATCTCAGCACAAAATAACAACAGATTTACTGTCATTGCCATCCATTCTTTCATTTGGTCAGGAGGGAAATTTGCTATTTTTCATCACATATGAGTAAATTTAAACATTTCAGAGTCTCTATCACATGTATACACGTATAGAATCCCAATGATTTTCTTTTTTTTTCCCCTCACACAGTCTTTGCTGTCAGTAATGAAGTTTTCCAGATTGCTTATGATCTGCTCAGCAAGCATGGAGAATTTTCAGAGCACTTTTCAGAGCCTGAATTCAGGAATAGTTACCCTGTAGGGACTGGAAATAGTAAAGGGATATTGACCCTAAAACCCCTACCATCTAATGACAGTGTAGCATATTTCTGTGCAGAATATTTCTCATTCTGTAACGCGGCAGGTGCCTTCTCAGGCAGATCCGCGGCCACCTTCACGGGCTTTTATAGCACGGCGATCTCAAGGTAATCAGCGTAAACGTGCAGCACCTGGCCGCGTCTCTTTATAAGGCGATACAGATTCAGCCATCTTAAGTTAGAGATTTTGTCTCATTTGGTGCCTTAAGTTCGGCCAGAAGGAGGGCCAGTTTTAAGTTGTGTTTTTCCGCAGCGCTGCAGCGCTTTGAGTTCAGCCGTTAGATTTGAGCTTCCCGATCCAGTTTCACAAGAACTGCAACACTCACAAATCCTATTTAAAAGAATTAGCTCAGTGGGTAAAGTTACGGCTTGCGGTTCACAACCTCTCCGGTTCATATCCCGCTTTAGGCAGCTACATTTTAGGCGGAGTCTTTTGATCCGTCTCCGCACTTGGCTCCTCTCAAACCATATATATTGTCCTCTCGGGCAAGCAGGGCCTGCGCGACATTTATTGAACATCTTATCGCCTAGCCCTATAACAGGATGTCCGCACCAACACCGGAACCAGCGGATTTAGGACGGATAGCGGAGATTGTGGCCGGTCAGGCCACTGCTCTGGGGAGGCATGAGCAAGCTCTGGCGGCAATGTTTTCAGAAATTCGGGGTGTGTCTGAGCGGGTTGCACAGATTCAGTCCATGTTGCAGCCCCAACCCACTTCCCCAGTGGATACAGATCAAGAATCAACCCGTGGGTTGACCGCCCAACCCCAGCCCATGACTCAGTCTCCCTCTACCCCTCCTGAGACAAGGTTGCCCGCTCCCCAGCCCTATGCTGGAGATGCAGGGAAATGTAATTCTTTTATAATGCAGTGCTCACTGGTGTTCGAAATGCAGCCCTCCCAGTTCCCATCTGAAAGGGCGAAGATCGCCTTTATGATTTCTCTCTTAACTGGAAGAGCGCTAGCATGGGCCACAGCAGTGTGGCAGAATAGATTAGCTGACCACCCCACTCTGGATTCATTTGTGTCAGCACTAAGGAGCACCTTTGACCATCCACTCACGGGGGGAGGCATGACATCATCCCTTCTGCGGCTCCGTCAAGGTAGCCGCTCAGTGGCTGATTATGCCGTGGAGTTCATTAACTGATTAACCCTAACCCTGATTAAGCTGATTAACCCTAACCCTAACCCATGATGGCCCAGATGAGTTTAAAGGGGAAATGTGGGAAGCTGCCATTTTCTGTCTCTGCTTTGCCAGATCATCTGTGGTAAAGTTTAAAACATGTTACATGAAAATAGGAGCAGGAAGACAACTTCTAAGGACATTTCTGTCCATTTTAGTTTTTTTTTTTTTGTGATAAGGTTGTGTTTCTCCAAATGACATGAAATTTCACCTAGTAGTCCCAAACTGTAATTTCTCATCAGTGATGTAACTTCAACACAAGTTAATGGCTGTTTTTTTAATTCATCTATGTGCCTCCTTTACTTCTAGTGGTTAAAAGTGCATACATTTTGATAAAAAGCTAATTCTAATGCAGTCAAATCGGTTAGACAGGTTTCTTGTTTATCCTCTTTAGGCACCCTGTCATTTTTGGTGTGCAGTGTGTGGAATATGGTCCTAATTTGACATGCAGTATGGAGAAAGCACTCTACATCAGCAGTCTACTTTTGAACTTGTCACACAAGTGTCCTCTGCCCATCGAAGTTTTGGACCAATAATAGAACAAAGGTTTTGTGAAATTGGTTAAAAATGCTGCTAGTCAAGCGAGTGTGGTTACCTAGCAACAACAAAGAGGTTTTCTGGCTTTACAAATCAGGAGAGTTTGTGGACTTTTTGCTTCTTAACATACAAAGTATGACCTAAATGTGATCCTACTTAAACAACAAAGGTGCAGCTTTGGAAGATGGTTGGCAACACCACACAGGACTTTTCATACATGGGCTGAAATGGACAGCATTTTTGATAATCTAACCTGTGTTTATTTTTCCTCTTTAGACTGTCATCAGCACATACACAACAACACAAACAAAAGTAATGGAGACCACGTCGAAATATTTCAAGTCTGCACCGGAGAGGATGGGTGGTGGTGGCCATAAGAAGACTCTCCCTTAAAGAGCCACGCTGTTTCATGTTTTACTGTTGTCACTCAAGCAGTTACACCCCACTCCTGCACTACAGATAGCTTGTAACAGCTGCTTTCTCACTTATTTATTCAGGAAGGTGCCATAATCTCTTTTTCGACAGAGTCTCATTTGATCACATTCAAGCTTTACCATAGACTTGCGAATTTTAACTTTTAACTGCATTTATCTTTCCATTTATTTATTTTTAAACTATTTTTTATAATAGTATCGCAAGTTATGCACAGCAAGTTGCATACATATAACAATTTCATTTCACGAGAAAGGCATATTTAATCTGTCCAGTGTTTTACACATAATGATTTATGACAATAATAAAATTGCAAGCAGAAGAACACCATCCCAACCGTGAATCATGGGGGTGGCAGCATCATGTAGTGGTGTTGCTTTGCTGCAGGAGGCACTAGGGCACTTCACAAAACAAATGGCATCATGACGAAGGAATATTATATGGATATATTTAAGCAACATCTCAAGACATCGGCCAGGAAGTTAAAGCTCGGTCGCAAAAGGGGCCTTCCAAATAGACTATGACCCCATACATACCTCCAAAGCTGTGGCAAAATGGCTTAAGGACAACAAAGTCAAGGTACTGGAGTGGCCATCACAAAGCCCTGACCTCAGTCTGATAGAAATTTTGTGGGCAAAACTGAAAAACTGAAACTGAAAAAGACCCACTGGGAATGTGATGAAAGAAATAACATCAACGGTTGAACATGGACGGTTCCTCTGTGGTGATCGTCAAGAGCACCAAATTCCTTGGTGTTCACCTGGCAGAGAACATCACCTGGTCCCTCAACACCAGCTCCAAATCCCAGAAAGCCCAGCAGCGTCTCTACTTTCTGCAAAGGCTGAGGAAAGCCCATCTCCCACCCCCCATCCTCACCATGTTCTGCAGAGGGACTATCGAGAGCATCCTGAGCAGCTGCATCACTGCCTGGTTAGGAAATTGCACCATCTCAGATCGCAAGACCCTGCAATGGATAGTGAGGATGGCTGAGAAGATCGGGGTGTCTCTTCCCTCCATCACAGACATTTACACCACACGCTGTATCCGCAAAGCCACCAGCATTGTGGATGACCCCACGCACCCCTCACACACACTCTTTACCCTCCTGCTGTCTGGAAAACGGTACCGAAGCATTCGGGCCTCACAGCCGGACTGTGTAACATTTTCTTCCCCCAAGCCATTAGACTCCTCAACACTCAGACTGGACTGAAAACACACACACACACACACTGAACTGAACATCACCCCATCCTCTTTGCAATTTTTGCACATCTCCGTATTCAATTTCTGCTGCTACAAATATTTATTATATACTGTATATAATCTTTATACTCTCTACCTGGCTGCTACTCCTTATGTTAACATTTACAGCAACTTATATTGTTACTCTTTTGAACTACTGTCAACTGATTCACTTTCCACTAGAACTGTGTCGGCGCTGCACTGTAACTTACTGTGTCCATTGTCTGTCTTGGTAGTTTTGTATTGTCTAGTGCTGTTTACACGTTTGCACTGTGCACTTTATATAAATATATGTAATGTCTCCTGGAGTTCTGTGTTTGTTTTATGTAGCACCTTGATCCTGGAGGAACGTTGTTTTGGTTCACTGTGTACTAACTAGCTGTATATGGTTGAAATGACAATAAAGCCACTTGACTTGACTTGCTCAACCGCTGCACTCCAAATAGCACGATTGAGCTGGAACTAAACTTCTTCAGAGCTGACAGAACAGCAGCAGACTCTGGAAAAGGCAGAGAAGGAGGCGTTTGCATCTACGTAAACAAAAGTTGGTGCACGGACACTGTCGTTACTGAGACACGTTGCTCTGCTGATGTTGAGTACCTCATTAAGAAGTGTAGACCCTTCTATCTAAACCGTGAGTTCCCATGCACCCTAATCGCTGCTGTGTACATCCCCCTGGATGCTAATGCTAAACTAGCCACGAAAGAACTCGGGGCTAGCATTAGCAAGCTACAAACAGAACATCCAGTACCACAAAAAGACTCATGGACAGCTTTTTCCCTTCAGCTGTACTAACTCAGCTTCAAAGTGTTAACTGCCAGCCTCCACCTCATAACTAAACATTAGCATTAGACACCACACTACACTGTATTGTACATTTCTGCTATTATCTGCAACTATTTACAAGTACTTGCACTTTACTGCAATTATCTGTCATTACTACAGTTATTTACATCAGATGGTTATTTGCACATTATTGCTATTTGCACATCTGCATTTTATCCACTGTATGCATCTACTGCATCATACTGCATGCATCTTACTGTTTACCTCTACCTGTACACTGTTTATTTCAACTTACTGCACTATCATTCTTACTGATTTCTTGAACTTGAACTTAACTGCTATTTGCATTACTGGTATGCATCATACTGTTCACCTTTACCTGTACACTGTTATCTTAACTTACTGCACCATGAACTTTATTACCTCATTTCACTTATTTGCTGTTTGCACTACTGGTTTGATGCTGACTGCATCTCGTTGTCTCTGTACTCGTACTCTGACAATGACAATAAAGTTGAACTTAACCTCTTAACATGTAGCATTATACAGTCACACAAGAAAGTCATTACAAATACTACTTGATTTAAAAAAAGGTGTATGAAAGTAGTTTGGTCATTAGATATGTGATTTAAATATTTATCTTTATATTGTGAGGATGTTATTACCTAATTATCTAGTTTAGGCTAAATAAGTGCTGATTTTGTTCTGTATTGTTGCTTTATGTACTATAAGCACAAACAACACAGCGGTATAAAGTCAGATTGTGCTCTTCAGTAAAACACACCTGCTGTTAGTGCAGAGACTTCACTCTGCTCACACCTCCATTACATTCCACTTTATTTTATAAAGCCTCTTAGTGCAAAAGCAGAGAAATGGTGGAGTAAAAAACACTGATCTGTTGATATAAATAACCTTCTCACAGCATCAGTTAGATCTGGACAGTATTTGTAGAATAAAAATGCATCTTTATAATACACGAGTTCCTCACACATGAAATTTTCACAGCACCGGCTTCTGGTATTGAAGCTGCATGAGACAAGAAAAATCACAAAGACGCAAATTAAATTTCAAATATAATTCATTTATTGTTTACACAGAATAAATTAAACCTTTCAATCTGACAGAAAAAAGTTCAAAAGTTGCTTTCAAGCCAAAAAACAAACAAACAAAAAACAAACAAATGTTTTAATATCATTCTTATGTACAATATTTTGTTTATGATTCTGATTTGCAGTCTTAAATAAATTATTGTATAATTACTTAATATTAATAATAATAATAATAATAATAATAAGTTTAAATCAGTATCATACAGAGTCTTACATAAAATATTCTGCAAAATGAAGCATCATAAATGACATTATAGAAATTATAAAATAAAACAGGTTCTGGTCAAATAACTTTAAAACTATACTACAGTTTAAAAATACTAAATAATTCATTAATAAGGCTAATAAATGATAAATAATATAAATAATACACTAAACAGTAAAAGACGTTAATGGCGCAGGTGTGTTGGGGTCAACGCTGTTGCCTAGCAACAGTATGAAGGGCTTTAATGCTGCCATTTTCTCGGCTGTTTGCATCGAGCTGTTTGTGCGTGTTTTCTTCTCTAACACAGTTTTCTCTTTGCCAAGTTTCTCAGCTTGGCTTTTCTTGTGCTCGAGTCCTGTGCTGCAGCTCAGAGCCAGTCTCAGTGTGAGCGTTAAACTCAGCGCCACCGCACTGTTTCCGCTGTTAGCATCGTTAGCATTACAGCTGCGCTCGGGGATGACGTCATCCAGCTCAGGCCGAGCGGAGCGGAGCTACACAATCACTCGCTTTCTACACATTTTACACCTATTATCTTATTTATCACTGGGATTTCGCTCTTCTCTCAGGAAAGAAAAGAATAGAAATAGAATAGAGATAGAAAAGTGGAGAAAAGTAAGAAAAGTTTGCAAAAAGCCAAAAAAGCTCTCTGCGCGTTCCCTCCACGCTCTGCGCATGCGCAGACAGAGAGCGCGCAAAACAGCGAGAGCGCGCGAGGGCTGTGACGTCACAATCGGGATAACTGTGGTGGGTGTGTGTGTGGGGGGGCGCCCCAATGTGACGTCACAATCTGACTTGTATGTTGTATAAAAGGAGGCAGAAAGCGGTTCCACTGTCACTGTTTCTGATTTGTGAATTTGCCGAGTGAGGAAAGAGAAACACAACTCTGAAGATGTTTAGAAGGATTAGAGAACGATTTAGACGTTGGACGCAGAAGAAACCTAAGGAGGATCCTGAAGAGGAGGCCATGAAGGAGGAGTTGGAGAAAGTAACAAGAAAGATGGAGAAATGTAAGGTGATGCAGAAAAAGCTAGTGGAAGAGAGAGACCTGTTGGTGAAGACGGTGGCAGAGCTCAATGCCCTTTTAGCTTCTGAGCAAAAGCAACGGGAGCAGGACATGAAGAAGAGGGACGCCAGACACCAGCAGAACATCAGCGAGCTCCAGGCTTCCCTGAAACTCGGTGAGGAACGGGAGAAGACTGCAGAGCAGGAGAGAGAGAACTTGACAAAAGACAGAGAGCGACTGGAGAAACGTGTCGCACAGCTGGAGGCCACTTTGGCTTCTGAGCGAAAAAAACAGGAAGAAGAAAGGGAGAAGGTCAAGCAGGACATGGAGGAGAGGAACGCCAGACACCAGCAGAACATCACCGAGCTCCAGGCTCCCCTGAAACTCTGTGAGGAACAGGAGAAGACTGCAGAACTGGAAAGAGAAAGCTTGAGACACCAAGAGCATCTGGAGAGAAACGTTGCACAGCTGGAGGCCACGTTGGACTCTAAGCGAAAAAAACGGAAGCGGAAAAGAAAGAAGGCCAAACTGGACGTAGAGGCGAGGAACAGTACACACCTCCCGAACATCACCGAGCTCCAGGCTTCCCTGAAACCCGGTGAGGAACAGGAGAAGGCAGAGCTGAAGAGTAAAACGGAGCAATTAGAGAGACTTAGAGCAACTGAAAAAATGTGCAGAGCGAGAGCACCGGAACCAGGAACAATAGAAGTCCAAGCACGATGCCTGCAAGAAGAACAGCAGGCAGTGCTTGGACAAAGGCCTGGAGAACGAGTGCTCATGTGCCAATGATGAGATAAAGTTAAAAAAAAAAAAAAAAAGGGTAAAGTAAAAAAATTAAAAAGTAAAGTAAACAAAAAAGTAAAAAAATGAAAAAAAAAGTAAATTAAAAAAGTAAACAAAATAAATAAAAAAGTAAACAAAATAAATTAAAAAAAGTAAAGTAAAGTAAAAAAATTAAAAAATATATATAAATAAATAAAAAAGTAAAGTTAAAAAAAGGAAAGTAAAAAAAAATTAAAAATAAATAAATAAATAAATAAAGTAAAAAAAAAGGTAAAGTAAACAAAAAAGTAAAAAAAAAAAAGTTAATTAAAAAAAGTAAACAAAATAAATAAAAAAGTAAAGTAAAAAATTGTAAATAAATAAATAAATAAATAAAGTGAAAAAAAGGAAGGAAAAAAAAAAGAAAAAAAAAAAAACCTCCATGCTTTACCTCAACTGAGATAAAGGAGCAGGAGCAGTGTGAAAATGACTGGACTTTTCTTCTTTCAAAATCAATAAAATAAAAGATCAATAAAAATCTCAAGAATGAACTTTGTGTGTGTTTTTTGTTTCTTTTATTAAAGTGTTTAAAGTGTTAGACATAACAATAAGAAGAAGAAGAAGAAGAAAAGAACTTGTTTTTGAAGGTCACATTAGCTTGGATACTCTAAAACAGTGTTTCTCAACTGATGGGTTGCAAATTGATGGTAAGAAAAAATGCAGAAAAATGCAAATGATGAAGCGTAACAAAACAGGAAACCATGGAAAAATATGACAATGAAGCAAATTATAGTAAATAATAATAAAATAAAAAAGGAATCCCCCCTGTAGTAGTTGTTATAGCCAAATTAAAACATTTGGTCATGTCGTGTTGTGCATCCAATCAGATTCTGTCCAATTCTTCTGTAAACAATTGGAGTTAACATGTTAACGTTGTGTTCGTAGCCAATCGTATTCAGAGAATCAGATCTAGTACAAAGCCTGAACAATGGGCTTATGTTGCCTCAGAGAGCAATCCAGCTGATCATGCCTCTCGGGTTTGACAGCAGAGCACCTTAAAACCTCAAACTTGTTCACAGGACCAGACAGAGAATGACAGAGAATGCAAGGTGGGAGAAATTAAGGAAGATGATCTGAACTTCACAAGGTTCTTGTGTGTAACACTGCTGCAAAGGAGAGCAGATCGTTATTGGATCGCCTACAGAAATTCTCTGACTGGTCAAGGGTGGTAAAGGCAGTTGCTAGACTGAAATGCAAAATTAAAGAATTCAAGGATGTGAAGCAAAGAACCACAGAAAGTACAAGCCCAGAAGAAAGGAAAGAAGCAGAACATGTTATCATCAAGCTGGTTCAAAAGGAAGCATTCTCAGATGAGATAAAGAGTTTGAAGTTTAAAAAAGTAGTTGCCAAGACCAAAGATAATAGGCTGTACAAGTTAAATCCATTCTTAGATGAAGAAGGTATCCTGAGGGTCGGAGGACGCCTAAGTCAAGCTACGTTACACCCATATGTGAAGCATCCGGCAATACTCCCCAAGAACAGCCACATGTCAGCTTTACTTATTAAGCACTTTCACGAAAAGGTACATCATCAAAGACGTGCAGCCAACGAAGTATTTCGCTTTATATTTGCTTTATGTTTGTATGTTTTGGTTTGTATTAAGTTAATGTGGTTTTGTATTACATTACTTAGTTTTCACTGTGGATTTGGGGGAAAAGCCATCAAATAAACCAGTAGCATGGAAACCACTTGTGTCTGCGTAGGCTTGGAGGGAGAAACAGTATATTTGACTGCAAGGAACCACTGACGATGGTTTATAATAGCGAGTAGCTTACAGAATATAAAGCAATAAAAACAAGGATAAAATCTCCTGATTAAATGTTGAGTAATAGTGCTTGTGCTATTAAAAAAAAGATTAACAAATCAGAAAAAATACAGTGTCTGTGTTACCCAGTGGCAAAAAGAAAAATGTGGTGGAGGGCACGAAAGATATTTCCTATTGAAATACATTAGAAGGAAAGTCGTGCTGAGTGATACGAAAAAAGAGGGAAATTTGTGTCCATGAACACGAATCAATAGATTAAATTTTGTGACTATATCAGGAACTGCCGTGAGACTGGGTTGAACACAAACACCACCCTGATGGTATACAACAATTAACACAAATTCAGCCTTTGCATACCCCTTAAAGCTTATGTAGGAAAGTTTTTTCTTCATAATTCTGACGAATTTTGATGAATCTTCATAATAAATAGTCAGTAGTGGCATTTACAATGGCTATGTTTCAGTAAATTCTAACAGTAACAAACTCTGGATACCCCCAACTCTGTGACTGAGTATAAGCAAACATTACCCAACAAGAGCCTAACACTAATTTCATTATTAGTGAATAAAATTAAAAGTGACTACGTTCTTTTGATATCGTCACTTTTGTATTTGAGGTCTGTTGGCAAACTTCAGAGTGAGCAGGCTCTGATCTTTCCCTGGCCTCACTGTTTTGGTATGCCATACACCGTCTTTTTCCCTCACTTGACAGTCCTGTACTCGAAGACCGTACTCTCTTCTTGTTGGACTTAAGTGGTGGGTGACTAATCATATGCTGTCTCAGGCTTCTCTCTAAACTCCTTGTATCTGGCCCTCAGTGATGGGGGTGGGGGGACATCAATATACCAAACAGATGTTTTTAAATACGTCATGGCCAATTTGGAGGATCTGCTTTTGCTATATGACGGGGAGTCTGAAGATCTACACTGTCTACCTGAGAGGGACTCAGAGGGACTCCAGTTGCTGTGTGATACAGACTCAGTGGAACTGCTCCTCAGGCTGTGTGAGAGGGACTCACTGGGGCTCCTTCAGCCCTGTTTGAGGGACTCAGAGGGATTTCTTGGGCTGTACCAATACTATACTAATGTTCTCTTTGTCTGGGCATGTACACTAACTGGCCTGTGACGAAACCAGTCGTAGCCTCAGTATCTCCCTCAGTAGCCAGTCGTAGCCTGCGATCTCCTTCAGTAACCAATCCTAGCCTCAATATCTCCCTCAGTAACCAATTGTAGCCTCAGTATCTCCCTTAGTGACCAATCATAGCCTCAGTATCTCCCTGTCTATTTAGTCATTCATAAGTAAACAGCATCTACGGAGTGAACATTAATGGCTGAATTGCACCAATATTACCTCTTGTCCAATTGCACCAATATTACCTCTTGTCCTTGTGTAGCTTACAGTAGCAAAGTAGAAAACAAATTGAGGGATGTGTGTTTGAGCAAGTGTGCGTGTAGTGGAGCGGTAGAGAGGTTTTGGGGTGTGGAGTAGAGTCAGTGACCACTTGCATATTCGTAGATGCACGCATACTAAATGATGGAGGATGCAGAGATACTTTAAGCCATTTTTTTCATGCATCCAAGTCTTAATATGTCATTTGGTTGGACAGAGATGAGTTTGTAAGAGTTTAATCAATGCCTGGAGTGGGACGTAATAGTACATTACCTATCAATTTGTTAGTCTGGGTAGGTCTTCTTCTTTGGCTTCCTGTTTTCGGGAATATTTAGTGGCTCCTCCCTGAGCATCTCAATTCAGCAGTGGTCGTCAAATCATAGTTTTCACATTCCTTTCTGTTATCTGAAAGCCATTATTATACACAGGTATTGTAGAATTAATAATGTTATAGAAGCTCTCAGGCACCACCGCGTGAAGGACAACAGGTAAAGTAAAAACTATCGGAATTCAGTTGCTTTCCATCTGTCCAGAACAGCGAGAGTCTGCGGTTATCTGGCAATTTCCCATTGAAAGACACGAGTTTGGATGAAATATCACCACTTTGTCTCTGAGACAGTTTACACTCTCTTGGACGCTGTGTGAGGAAGGTCAGTAAGCGTCTAACCCCTCTACCCACTCACTGCAACCCTGCATCTACCAGGGGTGAGCATCCATTTCGGTGAGAAGAGCAGGACTGCCCGCTGAACTCCTCCTCTGTTCTTGAGGAAATCTTCTCTCGTGATTGGTAATTATGCACAACCCTGTAGTTCACATATTGTCCTTCAATAGTGCATCGCTCGCTACTATAGTACGCATTGTGTCCCTTTATGCATTTCAAAAAATCTCTTGCTGGAGCATCACAAAAGCATTGACTTTCACATTTAAGGTTTCATCTTGGAATGCAATTCCATCTTGTTGGAGCCTATTAAGCTCGTCAAGAAAGTCTGACGTGAAATCACTCACAGAATTGGGTTTTTCACTGCCACAAAATACAGCTACAATAAATCCAAGACCAAAATATAGATATCGACCACCATGTAATTCCCAAGCTTCTACTTGTGGATGAGTTCCTAACAGCGTTCTTACATCTTTAGGCAGCCAATGTCCGTGTTTTCTCAACACAGAGAGGAGATTGTTAACAGATGTGCATGTTGCTTTATTCCGAACAGCCCATTTAGCCAAATCGCTCCTTAAGTCACTTGATTCATCTGTGGAGGTGCCTGTTTCTGTACCATCACTTTCACTGTAGCTGTCATACTGCTAGCCATCCTGCTCACACACAATATCAAGTGCGCAAGTGTAGTATACCGTGTCGCACGATGCAAGTGTAGTACAGGGTATCGCCTAGTGCAAGTGTAGTACAGGGTATCGCCTAGTGCAAGTGTAGTACAGGGTATCGCATAGTGCAAGTGTAGTACAAGGTGCAAGGTGCATGGTGCAAGTGCAGTGCACTGTGTCGCACACACAGTTATTCACGGTTATT
Source organism: Pangasianodon hypophthalmus (assembly GCF_027358585.1). Lineage (NCBI taxonomy): Eukaryota > Metazoa > Chordata > Actinopteri > Siluriformes > Pangasiidae > Pangasianodon > Pangasianodon hypophthalmus. The sequence continues at coordinate 8,712,255 of NC_069719.1, forward strand.
GCACTCAGAAAGTTTGAATTGCACTTGAAAGATAATGGTGGATTACAGTTGAGTTTCCGCACTATATTAGCTAGACTATAAATGCACACCTGGAAGCTGTAATTCATCCTTTGTTTCTTTTAATACTGCGTCTCAGTTTGTCCTGTGTGGTATAAATGTGATGAGACATTATAGAGACTTTCTCCCTGCTGCCAAAATTCAAAATGTAGTTTGTCTTTTCAGAAGATTGAATGTATTACACCGTTCAGTATTCACCCGTTTATGGAAGAACATGCAGCTTGTATTGGCCTCTCGTTTTAAATATCTGTAATTATCAGATTAGACAAGGTTTGTAATAATGTTGCTGCAGTTCTTGTGACTGTGCAACAGTTTGTAAGGAAAAGGAGATGTACACTCTGTGTGTCATTATGGGTGTTAGTATTCATGCAGACATACATATAGTCGCATGTACACTCTGAGATCCGTGTGAGGAACTGGTCGACTACACTCATCAGTCACTATTACAGGATGTCCCAAAAGTCTCCGTACATTGGGCAAATGAACACCTTTTTAGCAAAATGTATAATCTTCTTCGAAAGTATTGCAATGCAAGGCCAATTAATTTGTTTCTGATGTAGAATGCTGGATGGACAATAATAATATTATAATGTAATAATAATGTAAATAATATTGCAGAGAGTCTAGGTCCTCTGTCATCTAATTTGCATGCCTATGTCAAAAATCTGGCTTTTATTTTTGACACAGAACTCAAGTTTGACAGGCAAGTAAACTCAGTTGTGAAGAATAGTTTCCTTCAACTGTGAAATATCGCTAAAGTTAAATCTGTCTTTTTAAAAATGCTTTTATTATATCACACCTTGACTGTTGTCACGCCTGCAAAAGGTGCAGAATTCTGCAGCAAGGTTGCTGACTAATACAAGAATATATCCCATATTATGGCATCTCTGCACTGGTTACGGATTCAGTTTAGAATAAAGTATAAGGCACTGTTCTATGCTTGTAAAGTTCTACATGGACTGGCACCAGATTTTATTTCTGAGCTTATTGTTTTCCATTCCTCCCGGATATCTCTTAGATCTAACAATCAGCTGCTTCTTGATATTTCCCGATCACGCTTAAAGGGTAAAGGAGATTGTGCATTCTCTGTTGCTGCCCCAAAGTTGTGGAATGGAGTACCAGTGTTTATCAGATCCTCGACCTCTGGGAACGTGTTTAAAACCCGTCTTAAGACGTATCTTTTTAATGAAGCCTTTGCTACTTTATAATGATCATTAGGTGTGGAACAGATGTAGTGGTGTTTTCTGTGTTTTTAAATTTCTTTTATTTCTTTCTTTATATGATATTATTTTTTTTGTAATTGTACAGCACATTGGTACATGCTATGGTTTTTAAAATGCTTTATAAAAATTTATTTTGAATTTGAAAGACATTTGGGTTTGAGATCAAAAGATGAATATGAGAAGAGAGGTTAGAATTTCAGCTTTTTTTTCCTGATATTTATATGTAAATGTGTTAAACGACATAGAACATTGCACAATTTGTATCAGACCACCCAATTTGTAAGTGAGCAAAAATATTGGAACATATTAACTTTGCATAATAATGTTATTAATACTACTAATAATTATCCATTTCATAGGCCTAATAAAGTTGGATTATAACTATTGACTACCTCAGATAACAGGAAATAAATCAACTTACATACTGAGTTGTTGAGGTTGTACCTCATAAGTATTAACAATGGAAAATATAGTTTATTAAATGTAAATGCATATGCTTAATAAAGTGCAAAATAATTTATTCACATGACATTAAAATGAAAATGAGTTACTTTATAAATGCATACACACAATCCTGAGTAAGTGCAATTTACCTAGTGTAACAAATAAAACAAACACTGAGACCAATTATGAAACTATTAAACACATAAACATAACTATGAGGTTTAAGAAGAACAGAGATGAAATCATAGTCTGTGCAAATCAGTGGGAAACCTGAGGGTGTGATTTCATTGTCATAAGTGTCTCAACATCAGGATGGCACGATGAAATACTTCTGTTGATTCCTCTAGTTGAAGTGCATGATAGTCACTTGGCTTAATGTGTGCTTTATGTCCTGAGACATATTTTTCAACTGTGCAGCAGATTTGCAGCTGATTTGCGCTGAGTGTTTGCTCCTGAACAGTGCACATGGTTTTTGTGATGTGTTTTTTGAGATGTGTCCAGATCCCTTTACTTTGTATTGAAAAAGTCATCAGGTTTGTCTTTATGGTGTTTGAGTGCTTGAGGGTTTTGTTTCTAAATGCCTTTTGAATTTCGATGGTTTCATGCTTTCCACAGCCAGTAACTCACCGCACAAAACACACTGTGGGTCTTACACAAACCATACTTGTCTTCTGTGCACGTGAAGCCATATTTTATGTAATGCAGGTCCTATTTTTGTTTACCTTGTATAGTGTTTTTCCATTCTTTTTGAGCAAGAGGGAATTTCACTCCGTTTATACGATAACTCCAATCGTTTACAGAAGAACTGCACAAAATTTGATTGGATGCACAACACGACATGACCAAATGTTTTACTGGCTATAACAATTGCTACAAGGGGCGTTCCTTTTTTATTTTATTATTATTTACTATAATTTGCTTCATTGTCCTATTTTTCCATGGTTTTCTGTTTTGTTACATGTCATCATTTGCATTTTTCTATGTTTTTTTCTTATCAATCTCATCAATCTGCAACCCACCAGCTGAGAAACACTGATTTAGAGGATCCAAGTTAATGTGATCTTCGAAAACAAGTTCTTTTATTGTTATTATTATTATTATTATTATTATTATTATCTTTATTATGTCTAACACTTTAATAAAAGAAACAAAAAAAACCCCACACAGAGTTCATCCTTAACATCTTTATTGATCATTTTGAAAGAAGAAAAGTCCAGTCATATTTACACTGCTCCTGCTCCTTTACCCCAGTTGAGGTAAAGCATGGAGTGAGCTTTTTTTATTATTATTTTTAATTTACTTTATTTTTTTATCTTTTTTTTACTTTACTTTTTTTCATTTTTTACTTAACTTTTTTTTATTTTTTTACTTTACTTTTTTACTTTACTTTTTTATTTTACTTTTTTTTACTTTTTTGTTTACTTTACTTTCTTTTATTTTTTTGTTTACTTTACTTTTTTTTTAACTTTACTTTATCTCATCATTGGCACGTGAGCACTCGTTCTCCAGGTGTTTGGCCTTCTATTGTTCCTGGTTCCGGTGCTCTCGCTCTGCACATTTTTTCAATTGCTCTCAGTCTCTCCAATTGCTCCGTTTTGCTCTTCAGCTCTGCCTCGGTCTCTCCTCCAGCTCTCTCTCTCCAGCTCTGCAGTCTTCTCCTGTTCCTCACAGAGTTTCAGGGAAGCCTGGAGCTCGGTGATGTTCTGGAGGTGTGTACTGTTCCTCGCCTCTATGTCCAGTTTGGCCTTCTTTCTTTCCTGCTCCCATTTTTTTTCGTTCAGAAGCCAAATTGGCCTCCGGCTGTGCAACATGTTTCTCCAGATGCTCTTGGTGTCTTAGCAAGCTCTCTCTCTCCAGCTCTGCAGTCTTCTCCCGTTCCTCACAGAGTTTCAGGGAAGCCTGGAGCTCGGTGATGTTCTGGAGGTATGCAGTGTTCCTCTCCTCCATGTAGAGCTTGGCCTTCTCTCTTTCATGGTCTCATTTTTGTCGCTGAAAAGCCAAAGTTGCCTCCAGCTCCGCAACGTTTTTCTCCAGATGCTCTTGTTTTCTCCTCCAGCTCTCTCTCTCCTGCTCTGCAGTTTTCTCCCGTTCCTCACAGAGATTCAGGGAAGCCTGGAGCTCGGTGATGTTATCGAGGTATGCAGTGTTCCTCTCTTTGGCCCTCTCTCTTTCCTGTTCCCATATATATCGCTCAAGAGTCAAAGCGCTATCCAGATGCACAGCATGTCTCACCAGATGCTCATGTTCTCTCATTAGGTTCAATCACTCCTGCTCTGCAGCCTTCTCCCATTCCTCTCCGAGTTTCAGGGAAGCCTGGAGCTCAGTGATGTTCTGGAGGTGTGTACTGTTTCTCTCCTCTACGTCCAGTTTGGCCTTCTCTCTTTCCTGCTTCCGTTTTTTTCGCTTAGAATCCAACCTGGCCTCCAGCTGTGCAACGTTTCTCTCCAGATGTTCTCGGTCTCTCATCAAGCTCTCTCTCTCCAGCTCTGCAGTCTTCTCCCGTTCTTCACAGAGTTTCAGGCAAGCCTGGAGCTTGGTGATGTTCTGCTGGTGTCTGGCGTCCCTCTCCTTCATGTCCTGCTTGGCCTTCTCTCTTTCTTCTTCCTGTTTTTTTTGCTCAGAAGCCAAAGTGGCCTCCAGCTGTGCAACACGTTTCTCCAGTCGCTCTCTGTCTTTCGTCAAGTTCTCTTTCTCCATCTCTGCAGTCTTCTCCCGTTCCTCACTGAGTTTCAGGGAAGCCTGGAGCTCGGTGATGTTCTGCTGGTGTCTGTTGTCGCTCTTCTTCATGTCCTGCTCCCATTGCTTTTGCTCAGAAGCTACAATGGCCTTCAGCTCTGCCACCTTCTTCACCAACAGGTGTCTCTCTTCCACTATCTTTTTCTGCATCACCTTACATTCCTCCATCTCTCTTGCTACTTTCTCCAACTCCTCCTTCATGGCCTCCTCTTCAGGATCCTCCCTAGATTTCTTCTGCGTCCGACGTCTAAATCGTTCTCTAATCCTTCTAAACATCTTCATAGTTGTGTTTCTCTTTCCTCACTCGGCAAATTCAGAAGTCAGAAACAGTGACAGTGGAACAGCTTTCTGCCTCTTTTTATACAACATACAGGTCCCCTTGCAAGTCAAGTCAAGTGGCTTTATTGTCATTTCAACCATATACAGCTAGTTAGTACACAGTGAACCAAAACAACGTTTCTCCAGGATCAAGGTGCTACATAAAACAAACACAGAACTCCAGGAGACATTACATATATTCACATAAAGTGCACAGTGCAAACGTGCAAACAGCACTAGACAGTACAAAACTACCAAAGTACCAGACAATGGGCACAGTAAGTTACAGTAAGTTACGCCGACACAGTTCTAGTAGAAAGTGAATCAGTTGACAGTAGTTCAAAAGAGTAACAATATAAGTTGCTGTAAATGTTAACATGAGGAGTAGCAGCCAGGTAGAGAGTCTAAAGATTATATACAGTATATAATAAATATTTGTAGCAGCAGAAATTGAATACGGAGATGTGCAAAAATTGCAAAGAGGATGGGGTGATGTTCAGTTCAGTGTGTGTGTGTGTGTGTGTGTGTGTATTTTCAGTCCAGTCTCTGAGTGTTGAAGAGTCTGATGGCTTGGGGGAAGAAAATGTTACACAGCCTGCTCGTGAGGTCCGAATGCTTCGGTACCGTTTGCCAGACAGCAGGAGGGTAAAGAGTGTGTGTGAGGGGTGCGTGGGGTCATCCACAATCCTGGTGGCTTTGCGGATGCAGCGTGTGGTGTAAATGTCTGTGATGGAGGGAAGAGACACCCCGATCTTCTCAGCCATCCTCACTATCCATTGCAGGGTATTGCGATCTGAGATGGTGCAATTTCCTAACCAGGCAGTGACGCAGCTGCTCAGGATGCTCTCGATAGTCCCTCTGTAGAACATGGTGAGGATGGGGGGTGGGAAATGGGCTTTCCTCAGCCTTCGCAGAAAGTAGAGACGCTGCTGAACTTTCTTGGTTTTGGAGCTGGTGTTGAGGGACCAGGTGATGTTCTCGGCCAGGTGAACACCAAGGAATTTGGTGCTCTTGACGATCACCACAGAGGAACCGTCCATGTTCAGCCGTCAATGTTATTTCTTTCATCACATTCCCAGTGGGTCAGAAGTTCACATACTAAACAAGTGTATTTGATAGAATTGCCTTTAACTTGTTTAACTTGGGCCAAAGGTTTTGGGTAGCCTTCCAAAGCTTCTCACAATAAATTGCTGGAGTCAGGTTTGTAGGCTGCCTTGCTCGCACATGCTTTTTCAGTTCTGCCCACAAATTTTCTATCGGACTGAGGTCAGGGCTTTGTGATGGCCACTCCAATACCTTGACTTTGTTGTCCTTAAGCCATTTTGCCACAACTTTGGAGGTATGTATGGGGTCATTGTCTATTTGGAAGGCCCCTTTTGCGACCGAGCTTTAACTTCCTGGCCGATGTCTTGAGATGTTGCTTAAATATACCCACATAATATTCCTTCCTCATGATGCCATTTGTTTTGTGAAGTTCCCTATTGCCTCCTGCAGCAAAGCAACACCACTACATGATGCTGCCACCCCCATGCTTCATGGTTGGGATGGTGTTCTTCTGCTTGCAATTTTATTATTGTCGTAAATCATTATGTGTAAAACACTGGACAGATTAAATATGCCTTTCTCGTGAAATGAAATTGTTATATGTATGCAACTTGCTGTGCATAACTTGCGATACTATATAAAAATAGTTTAAAAATAAATAAATGGAAAGTTAAAATGCAGACATATGTATATTTGCAAGTCTGTGGTAAAGCTTGAATGTGATCAAATGAGACTCTGTGGAAAAAGAGATGATGGCACCTTCCTGAATAAATAAGAGGGAAAGCAGCTGTTACAAGCTATCTGCAGACATATGGGTGACAACAGTAGAAACATGAAACAGCGTGGGTCTTTAAGGGAGAGTCTTCTTATGGCCACCACCAGCCATCCTCTCTGGTGCAGACTTGAAATATTTCGACGTGGTCTCCATTACTTTTGTTTATGTTGTTGTGTATGTGCTGATGACAGTCTAAAGAGGAAACACAAATGGAGGTTAGATCATCAAAAATGCTGTCCATTTCAGCCCATGTATGAAAAATCCTGTGTGGTGTTGCCAACCATTTTCCAAAGCTGCACCAAAGTTGTTTAAGTAGGATCACATTTAGGTCACACTTTGTATGTTGAGAAGAGGAAAGTGCGCAAAAGAGCGGAAACTCTCCCAATTAGCGAAGCCAGAAAACCACGTTGTTGTTGCTAGGTAACCACATATCACTTGACTAGCATTTTCAACAGCATTTTTAACCAATTTCACAAAACCTTTGTTCTATTATTGGTCCAAAACTTTGATGGGCAGAGGACACTTGTGAGTCAGCAGGGTGAACAGCAGTGGACTGTGCTCAATGTGGTGGTGTTGGAGATGCTGTTCCCGATCCGGACTGACTCAGGTCTCCCAGTCAGGAAGTCCAGGATCCAGTTGCAGAGGGAGGTGTTCAGGCCCAGCAGGTTCAATCAGGTCCTGAGGAATGATTGTGTTGAATGCTGAACTGAAGTCTATGAACAGCATTCGAACATATGTGTCTTTTTTGTCCAGGTAGGTTAGGGCCAGATGGAGGGTGGTGGTGATGTGCCTCATCTGTTGAGCGGTTGGGACGGTAAGCGAATTGCAGGGGGTCCAGTGAGGGGGGCAGCAGGGTGTTGATGTGCCTCATGACGAGCCTCTCGAAGCACTTCATGATTATGAGTGTGAGTGCAACGGGATGGTAGCTGTTGTGGCAGGACACTGGAGACTTCTATGGCACAGGGACAATGGTGGTGGCCTTGAAGCACGTTGGAACGATGGCGCTGCTGAGGGAAGTGTTGAAGATGTCTGTGAAAACATCCACCAGCTGGTCTGCACATCCTCTTAGCACTCTGCCAGGAATGTTGTCTGGTCCAGCAGCCTTCTGTGAGTTAACTCTGTGTAGAATCTTCCTTACATAAGCTGTGCTTAGACACAGCACCTGGTCATTGGGAGGACGGGTGATCTTCCTCGCCATCGCGTCATTCTGCACCTCGAACCGAGCGTAGAAGTTGTTCAGTGCATCTGGAAGGGAGGCATCACTGTCACAGGCAGGTGATGTTGTCCTCTAGTTGGTGATGGCCTGGATGCCCTGCCACATGCGCCGCGTGTCTCTGCTGTCTTTGAAGTGGCTGTGGATTCTCTGTGCGTGTGTGCGCTTTGCCTCTCTGATGGCCCGGGACAGTTTGGCCCTCGCTGTTCTTAGGGCCACCTTGTCGCCTGCTCTGAAGGCGGAGTCTTGGGTCCTCAGCAGCGCACGCAAGTCTGCAGTCATCCACGGCTACTGGTTGGAGCATGTGGTGATGATCTTGGAGACACTGACGTCATCAATGCACTTGCTGATATAGCTAGTCACTGATGTCGTGTATTCCTCCAAGTTGGTGAAGTCGCCATCAGTTGCCACTTCCCTGAACATGTGCCAGTCAGTATGCTCAAAACAGTCCTGAAGAGCAGAGATGGCTGCTGCTGACCAGGTTTTCACCTGCTTCAGAACCGGTTGGTAGGCTGAGATTAGCATAACAGAGATGTGGTGTGAGTAGCCGAAGTGGGGGCGGAGCACCGCCTGGTACGTGCCAAGGATGTTTGTGTAAACAAGATCCAGCACATTCTTCCCTCTCGTTGCAAAGTCCACATGCTGATGGAATTTAGGGAGCACTGACTTGAGATTTGCATGGTTGAAATCTCCGGCAACAATAAACAGTCCATCAGGGTGTAAGTTCTGCAGCTCACTAATAGTCCCATACGGTTCACGGAGAACCTCCTTAGCATTAGCACTGGGGGAATGTACAAAATCTTTTTGAATGAGCCAAGTTTTCGTGAGAATCATAACATTGCAGTCCAGAAGCATTTTCTGATTTATCCAAAGCCGTAGAGATCATTTAGTATGGATGTTAATAAATAAGAGAAAATGCTCGGAAATAACAAACATATCTCATGTTTTTTTAAATAAATTCATGCACAAATTTATAAAAAATAGATTTTATTTATAAGATTTTATTCATTTGCAAGCTGCTGAGCATGATTTTGACTCCTGCACTTTTACCAAATTCGTTTTCTATTTTCCCCAAGAGGCTGTTTCAATTACACACACACACATACACACACACCGGTTTTGAAATCATAAACCTGAGGTCTTCCACAAATGTTAAATGAGTAAAGGAATGCTTCAATTAGACACAAAAAAGCACATTTTCTTTTCGCCCATATGGACACACACACACTTTCTTTATCTTTTTTTTTTTTAGCTAAAGCTGCTCTGTCCTGTCCCATAACCCAAACATATATATTTTTAGACCTTGTAATCTTTAATCAAAGTGTCATAACTTGTTCTTCCTGTGATATGACTGACTCCTCTCTGCTGCCGTATGCAAGGGCGCGCTGTAGTTAAGGCAATCACATTCAGATCTGCCTCCATTTTGTTACGCAAAGCTCACTTTTCACAATCCAATCAACAACCGATGGATAAAATCAAGGGCTGTACTATGTTTTTTCTTGTTTGATAAGCCGTTTTACTCAGAAATACGTCACAATGCAGAAGTAAAGTCATTCGCAACTTCTGTTTCATGCCAGCTTCAGAGGTGACACTTCTCAGACAAAAGTATTTTATAGAACCAAAAAATCTTTCTTTTAGGCAAGGAAAGGAAAAGAAGAAGAAGGACACTAGTAGTGAGAGTGATGAGCTACTCTCTTCATCCTCCTCCCTCCCTTCATCTTCATCGGAGGATGAAACTGCTGTAAAAAAGATCCAAAAAGAAGAGAACACAAAAAACAGGTCAAGATCTGCCTGCTCCAGTGCTACAGTAAGAGATAAATCCAAGCGCACTTCTTATGTGAATTTATTCGTGATGTGGATGATTTCGCAAGATGTTTTGTATAATTTGTAATGCATTAAGCAACTTTTTACTTGTTCATGTTCAACAGCCAAGTGATCTTCTAAAGAGATTGAAAAAAAAAAAAGTTCTTCATGCTTACAGAAAGGAAGGAAGTATGAAAAGAGCTTTCATGAAAGTCGGAGTGGACGGAAACACACTTGCCCTCACTGCAGTTGTGGCTGAGATTCAAATTATCGACCCAGAATTTTATCGCTCCATCCCCCAGTTCCAGCCTCAGGAAGAGAAGCTTTCTGATTTTGCCCAGAGGTGCTCAGAGGCCTTGACAACTGAGACAAGCCTCAATTAACTCAGGAAAAAAGAATGGGAAACTCCTGCCAATTAAATACAAGTTTCGCTAAAGACGAATGTTTATTTCCTCTTTAGTTTGTCTGTTTGGGGTGTTTTATGCCTTTTGTTTAACTGTTTCCTGTATTAAAATATCTATCAAGAAACTTGTTAAGAGATTTATTTTTCAGTGCAATCTTGTGTGACGTGAACACAGCTGTTTTGTCTATTTCAGGTGCTTTTTTTTTTCCAAAATAAAAGTAGCCTAATTCTATTGTGTTGTAGAAGTTTCAGAAATAGATTTTTCCAATTCCCTTTTTATTCTGCATGTAATTCAATATGTGATAGATCTGTACAATGAGTTAACATGTAAGGTGGGCAGTTTCTGTGTATTTTCATTGTGAGTACACGTTACTTCCTTGTTCAGCTGACCTTCAATGGTGAAACAAACTTTAAAGCCAAATGGTTATAAAAAAGTTAACAAAATACTTATCAAGCAACGTTGAAATTTTAGCAAGATCTGTATGTTGAATCAACACAATGTCTTCAACAATATACAAAAGAAATATCTGCTTTTTAAATTATTATTATGATCATTATTATTTTATTAGCATTTTATTATATTTTGATCATAAGACCTCTTCTAATATCTAAATTTATATGTTAAAAATATTAATTATTATTATTATTATTATTTTATTTTATTTTTTAAATAATAATAATAATAATAATATAACTGATAGTAAGTATATTTAATTATATTTATATTTTAAATTATATTTAATTAATTAGTATATATAATTCTCATAGATTTAGATATAATAAACATCTCACACAAAAATATTATAAAATATTATAAAGCCCATTTTTGAAAACGGAAGGGGAAGGTTAATTAGGATACTTTCTTGGCTAGTACAGATACCTCACCTCACAAACTCTCATCTGCTCACCTGCAGGGAAGATTAATCATGCTGTAAAGAACCTTCGTCTTGACAGACAATGATGTCGCCTTTGCCCTGTTTGTCCTTTCCGTCTAAGCAGGGGGCCTAGTTATGAGAGTGAAAATGTATTATTACATACACATACTCTTACTTTTTTTAATAGATGGCCTACTATACAAAATGGAGGAGGCAAAAGGCTGAGTTGCGTGCACTGGCATTGTCGAGCAGTGACTCAGAGGCGGATCAGCCTTCTTTTACTGCTGGTGCTGGCCTGGGTGCAACCAGCAACAGCTTTCCCAGAGAAGATTTGGATGATGCAGGGGGAACTACAGACGTTGAGAATGATGATATTGTGTGTGAGCAGGATTGCCAGCAGTATGACAGCTACAGTGAAAGTGATGGTACAGAAACAGGCACCTCCACAGATGAATCAAGTGATTTAAGGAGCGATTTGGCTAAATGGGCTGTTCGGAATAAAGCAACACGCACATCTGTTGACGATCTCCTCTCTGTGTTGAGAAAACATGGACATCAGATGCCTAAAGATGCGAGAACACTGTTAGGAACTCATCCCCAAGTAGAAGCTCGGGAATTACGTGGTGGTCGATATCTATATTTTGGTCTTGAATCTTGAATTTTTTAAAATATGTTCACAGTATCCAGATGAGTTCTCCAGAGAAAATGATCTAGTCCTAAATTTCAACATAGATGGTTTGCCATTGTTCAAGCCATTTAATGTCCAGATTCTTTGCAGTGTGAAGGTTTCAGTGATTTATTGTAGCCCTATTTTGTGTTAGTCAAAAACCCAATTCTGTGAGTGATTTCATGTCAGACTTTCTTGAAGAGCTTAATAGGCTCCAACAAGATGGAATTGCATTCCAAGATGAAATCTTAAATGTGAAAGTCAGTGCTTTCATTTGTGATGCTCCGGCAAGAGCTTTTTTGAAATGCATAAAGGGACACAATACGTACTATAGTAGCAAGCGATGCACTATTGAAGGACAATATGTGAACTACAGGGTTGTGTTTAATTACCAATCACGAGAGAAGATTTCCTCAAGAACAGAAGAGGAGTTCAGCGGGCAGTCCTGCTCTTCTCACCGAAATGGACGCTCACCCCTGGTAGATGCAGGGTTGCAGTGAGTGGGTAGAGGGGTTAGATGCTTACTGACCTTCCTCACACAGGGTCCAAGAGAGTGTAAACTGTCTCAGAGACAAAGTGGTGAAATTTCATCCAAACTTGTGTCTCTCAATGGGAAATTGCCAGATAACCGTGGACTCTCGCTGTTCTGGTCAGATGGAAAGCAACTGAATTCCGATAGTTTTTACTTTACCTGTTGTCCTTCACGCGGTGGTGCCTGAGAGCTTAATTCTACAATACCTGTGTATAATAATGGCTTTCAGATAACAGAAAGGAATGTGAAAACTATGATTTGACGACCACTGCTGAATTGAGATGCTCAGGGAGGAGCCATTAAATACTCCCGACAACAGGAAGCCAAAGAAGAAGAACTACCCAGACTAACAAATGGGAAGGTAGCGTACTATTAAGACCTACTCCAGGCATTGATTAAACTCTTACAAACTCATCTCTGTTCAAACACATGACATATTAAGTGTATATGCATACACTTGGATGCATGAAAAAATGGCTTAATGTAACTCTGTGTCCTCTCTCATTTAGTATATGTGGATCTACGAATATGCAAGTGGTCACCGACTCTACTCCACACCCGAAAACCTCTCTACTGCTCCTCTACATGCACACTTGCTCAAACACACATCCCTCAATTTGTTTTCTACGTTGCTACTGTAAGCTACACAAGGACAAGAGGTAATATTGGTGCAATTGGACAAGAGGTAATATTGGTGCAATTCAGTCGTTAATGTTCAGTTCGTAGATGCTGTTTACTCATGAATGACTAAATAGACAGGGAGATACTGAGGCTGTGATTGGTTACAGAGGGAGATCGGAGGCTACTATTGGTTACTGAGGGAGATCGCAGGCTACTCTTGGTTACTGAGGGAGATCGGAGGCTACGACTGGCTACTGAGGGAGATACTGAGGCTACGATTGGTTACTGAGGGAGATACTGAGGCTACAACTGGTTACTGAGGGAGATACTGAGGCTAGGATTGGTTACTGAGGGAGATCCTGAGGCTACGACTGGTTACTGAGGGAGATACTGAGGCTACGATTGGTTATAAATCACAGGCCAGTTAGCGTACATGCCCAGACAAAGAGTACATCAGTATAGTATTGAGTCCCTCAAACAGGGCCGAAGGAGCCCCAGTGAGTCCCTCTCACACAGCCTGAGGAGCAGTTCCTCTGAGTCTGCATAACACAGCAATCAGAGTCCCTCTGAGTCCCTCTCAGGTAGACGGTGGAGTTCCTAAGATTCCCAGTCATACAACAAGGAGTACAAGGAGTTAAGAGAGAAGCCTGAGACAGCATCTGATTAGTCACCCACCACCTACGTCCAACAAGAGGAGAGTACGGTATTCGAGTACAGGACTGTCAAGTGAGGGAAAAAGACGGTGTATGCCATACCAAAACAGTGAGGCCAGGGAAAGATCAGAGCCTGCTCACTCTGAAGTTTGCCAACAGACCTCAACCCCAAAATTGACGGCATCAAAGTTTCCTCTGTTGGAGGAAAGCAAGTAGTCCCTTTTAATTTTACTCACTAATAATGAACTTAGTGTTAGACTCTTGTTGGGTAATGTTTGCTTATACTCAGTCACAGAGTTGGGGGCTATCCAGAGTTTGTTACTTTTAGAATTTACTCAAACATAGCCATTGTAAATGCCACTACTTACCATTTCTTTAAAAAAAAAAAAAAAAGGTGGAAATTTATCAAAATTATGAAGAAAAAACTTGCCTACATAAGTTTTAAGGGGTATTTAAACTCTGAATTTGTGTTACTTGCTGTATACCTCAGGGTGGTGTTTGTGTTGCACTTCACTGAGCCTGCAGAGTATTAAGGAACATAGTACCTATAGGAGTTAATGATACTGTATTACCGCCCAACTCTGTTTGGTTTTATGGTGCATGTTAAAGATGTGTTAAGTACCTACAAGTTTTTATTGTGTAAATACAAATAACATTTGCATTACCAAACAACATCTGTACTGACTTCCCAATTCGTTTTCGTCCCCAAGAACTGGAGACGAAAATGAGAGAGAAGCGTTGGTAAGTTTCAGCGTTGGTAAGTTGTGCATGTACATTCAGGTGAAGCGAATGAAACCACTTAGTATTGTATGTTTTTATGTAGCTGCATTTTGTCTGGTCCACTGTCTTAATTAATTCAACAAAAACTATACACACAACCATATAGGAAATATTTCAACAATTCCTAAAGAGTTTCCTCAGGCAGGGCCTAAGGGTGACTGCGTCAGTTGTCCATTTAGCACTTTACTCCAAGGCAATCTCTAAATCTATTTGGTGGGTTACCAAAAAATTAGTGAGCAATTTTGTGTTCCTCAGCTGATGACCCTTCTCAATGATTTTTCCTCAAGTACCACCCTTAGGCCAAAATGTAAAATCCACTCTCTTACTACTTGCATTCCCCTGATATGCATTAAGCCAGTGGGACAGCAGCAGAAGAGGAATAATATCTTCTGTTAAACTGTTGGCCGCTTTAATATCTTGAGTTTACAATGGACAAATGTTACATAATGCTAGAGCCCCATGTGGTCACTTGAAAGAAAAGAAACTGGTTGTTAAAAGGAAACACCGTCAAACTTGCAGAGTTCATCTTACAGACCAGTTGAATTTATTTTTTTTTTGTTGTGTTTTACTCCTTTTCAGCACATTTGAAAAGACTGGGAGGTGTAGATGACGTGGACATGGTTAAAAAAATCGATGGCTGCGTAAGTACCTTTTGCTGCATCATTCATCAGAAATATATTCAGCCACATGAAATCATATCCATCTATCACACTCAGCTCTCTCTCAGTGTGTGTCCTATAGGGCTACAACTAACAAATATTTTCATTGTCATTTATTTTTTCATTAATCATTTCACACATAAATTCTTTAAACGAGGATTGTCAGTCGATTTAAAATATGTAATCGCGTTAATTACATGGTGTGCTGATAAACACACATTTCAGCCTTTAACAGGCAACGAAGTTGTTAATCTGAAGAATTTTGAAATCGTGAGCCTGCAACAGGTAAGCTGAACTTGTCCATTACATTTCCGGTGCCTTTACATTATTGTCAGGCAGTTTATAATTCCCTAAGTAGAACTCTGCACAATCCAAGATGGCAAACAGTTTTCTTCATCATCTTATTCTTTGTCATGTAATGGAGGCGTAGACAGATGCAAGTGCAGATTCAAATTTAATAAAGATGAAAACACAAAACAAGAACTATGAACTCGTGGCAAAATACAAGGACTAAGAAACATAACCATGAGACATGAAAAGCATAATGAGACAAAGAAAGACAAACACAAGACAACCAGTGCAGTGCAAAACATGACTATATGTACTAGTGCATTAATTAACCAAAAACATGAAACAGGTGAAACCAGACATGTGACTTGGTGCAGTGGCTGATGGGAATCGTAGTCTCTAGTCAATTCTGGCATATCCATGACATTCTGCTTCTTTGTCTCTATAGTAAAAATTTTCCTTCTTGCAGAGAATGCATATGACTGTTCTTACTGGTTCATCTGGGATTAATTAATCGAAATTAACGCATTAAATTGACAGCCCTAATTTAAACTAATGACAATTTCCAATCACACATTCCCAGAGAACAAAGTGATGGCTTCAGATTGCTTCCTTCATCTAATCAGCAGCCGAGGAAACCTCTACATTTTTATTTTTTTAAAAAGAAATTGGAAATGCACTGAGAAAAACCTGAGAAACGCAAGTAATCCTTTTTTACGTCCACCCCATAATCTGACAGAGTACTGCTCCAGAATGAATGAAGTAGATACAGACCGGAAAACATCATTCTGAGCCGCAACACAAGGCTGAAACACTGTTTTGAAGGATACACGACAAAACACGTTTGATTTAATTTCACGTTAAACATTCTTTCCAGCCCCCTTCAAGAACGGCGTTCTACTTTCTGTTGTAGCGCTGCCACTGTATCAGCCCGTAGGTTGCGTTTGAGAGTGGAATCTGGTGATACAGTGGCAGTGGTATGGCAAAAAGCATGGCATTGGCTGTGAAATGTAAATAACATGTATACGACACAAATTACGGCGTGTCGTATGTAGATGGCGTGTTAATAAGGGACAGGGTACGCCCTGGTTTCACAGCCAGATCACCATTTGTTTTGAAGAAGTGGGATTGATAAATTGGACATAGGCGAGTTCTTATGTCTTTCTGGATGTTCAAATCTGCACCCCTTGTACGATAAAGTGTATGATAAACTTTGATAAAGTGTCCCTTGACAAAAGTAAATATTTTCAACCCTTGTTGAAAGTTGTACTTAAGCTACATTTGTCATTTTCTAACCAAAATTACATTCAATATTTTAAACTTAAATACGTTTGTGTTGTTCAGAACTCTCTCAATGCCATGATGGCCCAGAAGAGTTTAAAGGGGAAGTGTGGGAAGCTGCCATTTTCTGTCTCTGCTTTGCCAGATCATCTGTGGTAAAGTTTAAAACATGTTACATGAAAATAGGAGCAGGAAGACAACTTCTAAGGACATTTCTGTCCGTTTTAGTTTTTTTTTTTGTGTGTGTGTGATAAGGTTGTGTTTCTCCAAATGACATGAAATTTCACCTCGTATTCCCAAACTGTAATTCCTCATCAGTGATGTAACTTCAACACAAGTTAATGGCTGTCTTTTAATTCATCTTTGTGCCTCCTTTACTTCTTGTGGTTAAAAGTGCATACATTTTGATAAAAAGCTAATTCTGTCATTACATGCAGTCAAATCGGTTAGACAGGTTTCTTGTTTATCCTCTTTAGGCACCCTGTAATTTTTGGTGTGCAGTGTGTGGAATATGGTCCTAATTTGACATGCAGTATGGAGAAAGCACTCTACATCAGCAGTCTACTTTTGAACTTGTCACACAAGTGTCCTCTGCCCATCAAAGTTTTGGACCAATAATAGGTGAAATTAAAAATGCTGCTAGTCAAGCGGTGTGTGGTTACCTAGCAACAACAAAGTGGTTTTCTGGCTTCAGAAATCAGGAGAGTTTGTGGACTTTTTGCTTCTTAACATACAAAGTGTGACCTCAATGTGATCCTACTTAAACAACTATGGTGCAGCTTTGGAAGATGGTTGGCAACACCACACAGGATTTTTCATACATGGGCTGAAATGGACAGCATTTTTGGCAATCTAACCTGTGTTTGTTTTTCCTCTTTAGACTGTCATCAGCACATACACAACAACACAAACAAAAGTAATGGAAAAAAAATGGAGACCACATCGAAATATTTCAAGTCTGCACCGGAGAGAATGGGTGGTGGTGGCCGTAAGAAGACTCTCCCTTAAAGACCCACACGGTTTCATGTTTTACTGTTGTCACCCAAGCAGTTACACCCCACTCCTGCACTACAGATAGCTTGTAACAGCTGCTTTCTCGCTTATTTATTCAGGAAGGTGCCATAATCTCTTTTTCCACAGAGACTGATTTGATCACATTCAAGCTTTACCACAGACTTGCGAATATACGTATGTCTGCACTTTAACTTTCCATTTATTTATTTTTAAACTATTTTTTATAATAGTATTGCAAGTTATGCACGGCAAATTGCATACATATAACAATTTCATTTCACAAGAAAGGCATATTTAATTTGTCCAGTGTTTTACACATAATGATTTACCACAATAATAAAATTGCAAGCAGAAGAACACCATCCCAACCATGAATCATGGGGGTGGCAGCATCATGTAGTGGTGTTGCTTTGCTGCAGGAGGCAATAGGGCACTTCACAAAACAAATGGCATCATGAGGAAGGAATATTATGTGGATATATTTAAGCAACATCTCAAGACATCGGCCAGGAAGTTAAAGCTCGGTCGCAAAAGGGGCCTTCCAAATAGACAATGACCCCATACGTACCTCCAAAGTTGTGGCAAAATGGCTTAAGGACAACAAAGTCAAGGTATTGGAGTGGCCATCACAAAGCCCTGACCTCAGTCTGATAGAAAATTTGTGGGCAGAACTGAAAAAGCGTATGCGAGCAAGGAGGCCTACAAACCTGACTCCAGCAATTCAGTGTCAGAAGCTTTGGAAGGCTACCCAAAACCTTTGGCCCAAGTTAAACAAGTTAAAGGCAATGCTATCAAATACACTTGTTTAGTATGTGAACTTCTGACCCACTGGGAATGAGACGAAAGAAATAACATCAACGGCTGAACATTGACGGTTCCTCTGTGGTGATGATCAAGAGCACCAAATTCCTTGGTGTTCACCTTGCCGAGAACATCACCTGGTCCCTCAACACCAGCTCCAAAACCAAGAAAGCTCAGCAGCATCTCTACTTTCTGCGAAGGCTGAGGAAAGCCCATCTCCCACCCCCCATCCTCACCATGTTCTACAGAGGGACTATCGAGAGCATCCTGAGCAGCTGCATCACTGCCTGGTTTGGGAATTGCACCATCTCAGATCGCAAGACCCTGCAATGGACAGTGAGGATGGCTGAGAAGATCTTCGGGGTGTCTCTTCCCTCCGTCACAGACATTTACACCACACGCTGCATCCACAAAGCCACCAGCATTGTGGACGACCCCACGCACCCCTCACACACACTCTTTACCCTCCTGCTGTCTGGAAAACGGTACCGAAGCATTCGGACCTCACAGCCGGACTGTGTAAAAGTTTCTTCCCCCAAGCCATCAGACAACTCAACACTCAGACTGGACTGAAAACACACACACACACACACTCAACTGAACATCACCCCATCCTCTTTGCAATTTTTGCACATCTCCGTATTCAATTTCTGCTGCTACAAATATTTATTATATATTGTATATAATCTTTATACTCTCTACCTGGCTGCTACTCCTTATGTTTACATTTACAGCAACTTATATTGTTACTCTTTTGAACTACTGTCAACTGATTCACTTTCCACTAGAACTGTGTCTGCGCTGCACTGTAACTTACTGTGTCCATTGTCTTGGTAGTTTTGTATTGTCTAGTGCTGTTTGCATGTTTGCACTGTGCACTTTATGTAAATATATGTAATGTCTCCTGTAGTTCTGTGTTTGTTTTATGTAGCACCTTGATCCTGGAGGAACGTTGTTTTGGTTCACTGTGTACTAACTAGCTGTATATGGTTGAAATGACAATAAAGCCACTTGACTTGACTTGCTCAACCGCTGCACTCCAAATAGCACGATTGAGCTGGAACTAAACTTCTTCAGAGCTGACAGAACAGCAGCAGACTCTGGAAAAGGCAGAGAAGGAGGCGTTTGCATCTACGTAAACAAAAGTTGGTGCACGGACACTGTCGTTACTGAGACACGTTGCTCTGCTGATGCTGAGTACCTCATTAAGAAGTGTAGACCCTTCTATCTAAACCGTGAGTTCCCATGCACCCTAATCGCTGCTGTGTACATCCCCCTGGATGCTAATGCTAAACTAGCCACGAAAGAACTCGGGGCTAGCATTAGCAAGCTACAAACAGAACATCCAGTACCACGAAAAGACTCATGGACAGCTTTTTCCCTTCAGCTGTACTAACTCAGCTTCTAAGCGTTAACTGCCAGCCTCCACCTAATAACTAAACATTAGCATTAGACACCACACTACACTGTATTGTACATTACTGCTATTATCTGCAACTATTTACAAGTACTTGCACTTTACTGCAATTATCTGTCATTACTACAGTTATTTACATCAGATGGTTATTTGCACATTATTGCTATTTGCACATCTGCATTTTATCCACTGTATGCATCTACTGCATCATACTGCATGCATCTTACTGTTTACCTCTACCTGTACACTGTTTATTTCAACTTACTGCACCATCATTCTTACTGATTTCTTGAACTTGAACTTAACTGCTATTTGCATTACTGGTATGCATCATACTGTTCACCTTTACCTGTACACTGTTATCTTAACTTACTGCACCATGAATTTCACTTATTTGCTATTTGCACTACTGGTTTGATGCTGACTGCATCTCGTTGTCTCTGTACTCGTACTCTGACAATGACAATAAAGTTGAACTTAACCTCTTAACATGTAGCATTATACAGTCACACAAGAAAGTCATTACAAATACTACTTGATTTAAAAAAAGGTGTATGAAAGTAGTTTGGTCATTAGATATGTGATTTAAATATTTATCTTTATATTGTGAGGATGTTATTACCTAATTATCTAGTTTAGGCTAAATAAGTGCTGATTTTGTTCTGTATTGTTGCTTTATGTACTATAAGCACAAACAACACAGCGGTATAAAGTCAGATTGTGCTCTTCAGTAAAACACACCTGCTGTTAGTGCAGAGACTTCACTCTGCTCACACCTCCATTACATTCCACTTTATTTTATAAAGCCTCTTAGTGCAAAAGCAGAGAAATGGTGGAGTAAAAACACTGATCTGTTGATATTAATAACCTTCTCACAGCATCAGTTAGATCTGGACAGTTTTTGTAGAATAAAAATGCATCTTTATAATAAAGAAGTTCCTCACACATGAAATTTTCACAGCACTGGCTTCTGGTTTTGAAGCTGCATAAGACAAGAAAAATCACAAAGACGCAAATTAAATTTCAAATATAATTCATTTATTGTTTACACAGAATAAATTAAACCTTTCAATCTGACAGAAAAAAGTTCAAAAGTTGCTTTCAAGCCAAAAAAACAAACAAACAAAAAACAAACAAATGTTTTAATATCATTCTTATGTACAATATTTTGTTTATGATTCTGATTTGTGGTCTTAAATAAATTATTGTATAATTATTTAATATTAATAATAATAATAATAATAATAATAATAATAATAATAATAAGTTTAAATCAGTATCATACAGAGTCTTACATAAAATATTCTGCAAAATGAAGCATCATAAATGACGTTATAGAAATTATAAAATAAAACAGGTTCTGGTCAAATAACTTTAAAACTATACTACAGTTTAAAAATACTAAATAATTCATTAATAAGGCTAATAAATGATAAATAATATAAATAATACACTAAACAGTAAAAGACGTTAATGGCGCAGGTGTGTTGGGGTCAACGCTGTTGCCTAGCAACAGTATGAAGGGCTTTAATGCTGCCATTTTCTCGGCTGTTTGCATCGAGCTGTTTGTGCGTGTTTTCTTCTCTAACACAGTTTTCTCTTTGCCAAGTTTCTCAGCTTGGCTTTTCTTGTGCTCGAGTCCTGTGCTGCAGCTCAGAGCCAGTCTCAGTGTGAGCGTTAAACTCAGCGCCACCGCACTGTTTCCGCTGTTAGCATCGTTAGCATTACAGCTGCGCTCGGGGATGACGTCATCCAGCTCAGGCCGAGCGGAGCGGAGCTACACAATCACTCGATTTCTACACATTTTACACCTATTATCTTATTTATCACTGGGATTTCGCTCTTCTCTCAGGAAAGAAAAGAATAGAAATAGAATAGAGATAGAAAAGTGGAGAAAAGTAAGAAAAGTTTGCAAAAAGCCAAAAAAGCTCTCTGCGCGTTCCCTCCACGCTCTGCGCATGCGCAGACAGAGAGCGCGCAAAACAGCGAGAGAGCGCGAGGGCTGTGACGTCACAATCGGGATAACTGTGGTGGGTGTGTGTGGGGGGGCGCCCCAATGTGACGTCACAATCTGACTTGTATGTTGTATAAAAGGAGGCAGAAAGCGGTTCCACTGTCACTATTTCTGATTTGTGAATTTGCCGAGTGAGGAAAGAGAAACACAACTCTGAAGATGTTTAGAAGGATTAGAGAACGATTTAGACGTTGGACGCAGAAGAAACCTAAGGAGGACCCTGAAGAGGAGGCCATGAAGGAGGAGTTGGAGAAAGTAGCAAGAAAGATGGAGAAATGTAAGGTGATGCAGAAAAAGCTAGTGGAAGAGAGAGACCTGTTGGTGAAGACGGTGGCAGAGCTCAATGCCCTTTTAGCTTCTGAGCAAAAGCAACGGGAGCAGGACATGAAGAAGAGGGACGCCAGACACCAGCAGAACATCAGCGAGCTCCAGGCTTCCCTGAAACTCGGTGAGGAACGGGAGAAGACTGCAGAGATGGAGAGAGAGAACTTGATGAAAGACAGAGAGCGATTGGAGAAACGTGTTGCACAGCTGGAGGCCACTTTGGCTTCTGAGCGAAAAAAACAGGAAGAAGAAAGGGAGAAGGTCAAGCAGGACATGGAGGAGAGGAACGCCAGACACCAGCAGAACATCACCGAGCTCCAGGCTTCCCTGAAACTCTGTGAGGAACAGGAGAAGACTGCAGAGCTGGAGAGAGAGAGCTTGAGACACCAAGAGCATCTGGAGAGAAACGTTGCACAGCTGGAGGCCACGTTGGATTCTAAGCGAAAAAAACGGAAGCGGAAAAGAAAGAAGGCCAAACTGGACGTAGAGGCGAGGAACAGTACACACCTCCCGAACATCACCGAGCTCCAGGCTTCCCTGAAACCCGGTGAGGAACAGGAGAAGGCAGAGCTGAAGAGTAAAACGGAGCAATTGGAGAGACTTAGAGCAATTGAAAAAATGTGCGGAGCGAGAGCACCGGAACCAGGAACAATAGAAGTCCAAGCACGATGCCTGCAAGAAGAACAGCAGGCAGTGCTTGGACAAAGGCCTGGAGAACGAGTGCTCACGTGCCAATGATGAGATAAAGTTAAAAAAAAAAAACAAAAAAAAAAACAAAAAAAAGAAAGTAAAGTAAAAAAAAAAAAAAAAAAAAAAAAAAAAAAGTAAAGTAAAAAAAATTAAAAAGTAAAGTAAACAAAAAAATGAAAAAAAAAAATAAATTAAAAAAAAGTAAACAAAATAAATAAAAAAGTAAACAAAATAAATAAAAAAAAGCAAAGTAAAAAAATATATAAATAAGTAAAAAAGTAAAGTTAAAAAAAGGAAAGAAAAAAAAATTAAAAAATAAATAAATAAATAAAAAGTAAAAAATAGGTAAAGTAAACAAAAAAGTAAAAAAAAAAAAAAAAAAAGTTAGTTAAAAAAGTAAACAAAATAAATAAAAAAGTAAAGTAAAAAATTGTAAAAAATAAATAAATAAATAAAAAAGTAAAGTAAAAAAAAAAGGAAGGAAAAAAATGAAGGAAAAAAAAAAAAAAAAAACCTCCATGCTTTACCTCAACTGAGATAAAGCAGCAGGAGCAGTGTGAAAATGACTGGACTTTTCTTCTTTCAAAATCAATAAAATAAAAGATCAATAAAAATCTCAAGAATGAACTTTGTGTGTGTTTTTTGTTTCTTTTATTAAAGTGTTTAAAGTGTTAGACATAACAATAATAATAATAAGAAGAAGAAGAAGAAGAAGAAAAGAACTTGTTTTTGAAGGTCACATTAGCTTGGATACTCTAAAACAGTGTTTCTCAACTGATGGGTTGCAAATTGATGGTAAGAAAAAATGTAGAAAAATGCAAATGATGAAGCGTAACAAAACAGGAAACCATGGAAAAATATGACAATTAAGCAAATTATAGTAAATAATAATAAAATAAAAAAGGAATCCCCCCCTGTAGTAGTTGTTATAGCCAAATTAAAACATTTGGTCATGTCGTGTTGTGCATCCAATCAGATTCTGTCCAATTCTTCTGTAAACAGTTGGAGTTAACGTATAAACGGAGTGAACTTCCTTCTTCCTCAAAAAGAATGGAAAAACACTATGCAAGGTAAACGAAAATAAGACCTGGATTACATAAAATATGGCTTCACGTGCACAGAAGACAAGCATGGTTTGTGTAAGACCCACAGTGTGTTTTGTGCGGTGAGTTACTGGCTGTGGAAAGCGTGAAACCATCGAAATTCAAAAGGCATTTAGAGACAAAACACTCAAGCACTCAAACACCATAAAGACAAACCTGATGAGTTTTTCAAAACAAAGTAAAGGGATCTGGACACATCTCAAAAAACACATCACAAAAACCGTGTGCACTGTTCAGGAGCAAACACTCAGCGCAAATCTGCTGCACAGTTGAAAAATATGTCTCAGGACATAAAGCACACATTAAGCCTGTGACTATCATGCACTACAACTAGAGGAATCGACAGAATTATTTCATCGTGCCATCCTTATGACAATGAAAGACGGTGTATGGCATACCAAAACAGTGAGGCCAGGGACCTCAGTGGTTGCCAACAGACCTCAAATACAAAAGTGACGATATCAAAAGAACGTAGTCACTTTTAATTTTATTCACTAATAATGAAATTAGTGGTAGGCTCTTGTTGGGTAATGTTTACTTATACTCGGTCACAGAGTTGGGGGGTATCCAGAGTTTGTTACTGTTAGAATTTACTGAAACTTAGCCATTGTAAATGCCACTACTGACCATTTTTTAAAATAACAGGTGGTAATTTGTCAAAATTATGAAGAAAAAACTTTCCTACATAAGCTTTAAGGGGTATGCAAAGGCTGAATGTGTGTTAATTGTTGTATACCATCAGGGTGGTGTTTGTGTTCAACCCAGTGTCACGGCAGTTCCTGATATAGTCACGAAATTTAATCTATTGATTCGTGTTCATGGACACAAATTTCCCTCTTTTTTCGTATCACTCAGCACAACTTTCCATCTAATGTATTTCAATAGGAAATATCTTTCGTGTCCTCCACCACGTTTTTCTTTTTGCCACTGGTTACCACAGACGCTGTATTTTTTCTGATTTGTTATTCTTTTTTTTTTTTAATATTCAAGCACTATTACTCAACATTTAATCAGGAGATTTTATCCTTGTTTTTATTGCTTTATATTCTGTAAGTTACTCGCTATTATAAACCATCGTCAGTGGTTCCTTGCAGTCCAATATACTGTTTCTCCCTCCAAGCCTGTTTCTTCCTCTTCCTGTTTTCATTACAATCATTCAAGATTTCCAGTGCCTTGATGTGAACCATGGCAGCCTCACAACTACGCAGAAAATCAACAAATTCTCTCAGCTCAAAACTGTCTCTAGATCCCATCTTAGGCCATGCTTAGAGCTTATCTCTATATGATTTTGCAATCGTGAATGGATTCCCATATCTCTCCTCTAAGATTTTCCATGCAGCAGCATACGCAGATTCAGTTCCAAGTAAGAAGTATCCATCGAGTGCTTTCTTAGCTTGGCCACTTACGTACCTACGGAGGTAGAAGATCTTCTTATCTTGAATGTTCTTCTGGTCGATCAATGTTTCGAAGGAGAGTTTCCACTCATTGTACTTCAATGGATCCCCACTGAATACTGATGGTTCAGGAACTGGAATTCTATTTGCACTTAAAGCACCTACCAGCACCTTCACGAGATCTGCTGTACTTTGATTTGAGGAGGAAGTGGTCACAGCTTGTGGTGCAGGAGACATTTTCAAGAAGTCTTTCTGATCTTCTTCTATGACCTCCTCTTGATCATACACCTTCATTCTCGCTCGTGCTGCCTTTAGACTTTTCACTGCTTCCAAATGTGGTATCTTTCTCCGTTTTTCCTCAAGAGTTTTTTGTAGAGCTGTATGTTCTTCTTCCATTTGAGCTTTAATTTTGGCTTTCTCTTCCTCTCTCTTTATTCTTTGTTTCACCTCTTCTGCTTCTTGCGCTAAACGACGTTTTGCAGTTGCTGCCTCTTGATCAGCTATCTTCTTTTTAACTTGAGCTTCTAAGAGCTGAAGTTCCAGTTGTTCTTTATTTTGTTCTTCTAACACTTCCAGAACAGCCTGGCTTGCAGCAGCATCAGCAGCAGCCTCTTGTCGCTTCACAGACGACCTACTTGAACACTCTGAAGCACCTTTCAAAATAGAAGAAAGAGACTCTCTTACTTGATGTACTTGTCTTGAAGAGAGAGCCTGCTTCCGGCCAATCTTCCTTTTCTCCTTCTGGAGTCCTTCCTTGCAGTCGACTTGAGGCTCTAGATACAATAAAGTTAGAAATCTCCACACACAAATCCACTCTTCTACGCGTGTCTTGCTCTGGAGTTGAGATTTTGCTTAGCTCATCATAAACACGCTGGACATCTGCAGAAAGACTTACATCATCACCAATGATATCATTGAGCAGGTCATCAGATAAGGTCTCTGCTGATTGTGATAACGTCCGCTTAGACGATTCGACATGTTTTCCATTTGTTGTAAATATAAGTAAACCTTTGTTGAAGTGATTTAATTTTTGCAGCTTGCATTTCTCTACCCTTCTCTGTTAGAGTTCTTTTTTTTTTTTTTTTTACTTCGTCTTGACTGTTGTTCCTCTTCTTGCTGTTCTTCAACACCCTCTTGACTTCAGAATTTCAGGTTGTACTTGAGAATCTGCACTATCCTTAACGCTATCCCTTACATGAACTGTGGGCTCCCTTGGCATTTGAGCAACTACATTATCCCAATTTTATAGGTAGAGAATATGTATAAATTACATCTAACCAATACTGGCCCTTGCTCAAAGGTAAATGTCCTTAAAATGCAAATAATTTAAGGCTTGAACACTCAATTGTTGATTAATAGCTTTCAGTAACAACACTGCATGGGATATTAAATGCGCAAAATAACCTTTCAACTCAAATATTGTTTTCAAACACTCAATATAAACACCTGAAACACTTGAAAAGATTGATATCAAATAGACAATAGCATTTACAAAACCCCTTTCGAACCCCTTTTGAAATCTAGAAAATTCAGTAAAACCTTTAAATATGTATATAAATTGCAATCTTGAATTAAATGTGAGCAAACAAATTAAACGCTTCCCACACACATTGCAAATGCACAACATTAACTTACAATGAAAATTCTTTGAGAACCTTTACAAAACCCCTTTCGTAGGCCACTCTTACTCAAATTCTTAATAACTTAGTCCTTTGTTCTTTGTAATTATGTGCATCTTCTTAAGTCTGTATGTGTGTTTGGTATACAGTGTTCGTTGAACAGCTCAAGTTTTCACTGTTTCTCCCTCCAAGCCTACACAGACACAAGTGGTTTCCATACTACTGGTTTATTTGATGGCTTTTCTCCCAAATCCACCGTGAAAACTAAGTAATGTAATACAAAACCACATTAACTTAATACAAACCAAAACATACAAACATAAAGCAAGTATAAAGCGAAATACCTCGTTGGCTGCATGTTACAAGAAAGAGAAATTGTCTAGAATAGTCTTTAATCACACGTTCAAGTTCAAGTCCTCTGCAAGAACACATCCACTGACACGCACAACGTTCGTGTTTCCCGCTTGCTGACTTGCAGGAACTGAGATGCAGTCAGCCATTATATACAACCACCGGCCAGTATTTCAAAATAAAAGTACCAAACTTAACAAAAAATAAATTCACAAATAATAAATGTAACTTATTTTCTTCATAACGAAAACAGACTTAGAAAAAAGTAAACAACTTATATACATAATATAAACAATATAATAGCAACAGTTACATATACTATACATTTTATATATATATACTGCATTAATTAGAGACACACACATTTATTACAGTATACAAATTATAAAATATATTTTCTGCCTTATTCTCTGATAAAAATGGGGAAAAAGATTACATTTGGCATTTCTGTCAGCATTACCCATGATCCTCAGCTTTGGGTGAAGAATTCTCATTGGGCTCAAACCACTGTCCAGGTAAGTCATGAGCTCATTACAATGTTTTGTTTCAATGTTGTAATTGATGCCTTTCTTTGCCATTAAACTCACATGGTTAAACAATTAAAACCCGACCAATGGTTTACTCTTCATCATTGAATAATAATAATAATAATAATAATAATAATAATAATAATAATAATAATAATAACAACAATAATAATAATAATAATAATAATAATAATGATAATAATACTAAAACACTTGTGAAATTAGGCTTGCTAATCGGGGCTAGCTAACTTCAATATAAGAGTCATTCCATGAAACCAATACGATTTGAGTCCCTCTGACCTTTTTAAGTGTATTCTTTTATCTATTTGGTCACCAAAACCTATTTTTAAAAGCTTTTCGTATTAATTGAAATGTCTCCTTTAATAAGGTTTAAAAACATGACATATATTTTATCTTTATATTAGAAATTATCTTGTTTTTTTCCGTTGACACCACCTATTTTGTCATGTCTCTCATGGCCTTCTATGAAAGTGTACTTGGGATAAAATCATATTAGTTAGTTCCGTACCTCAGTAACCCCTCAACCCCGTTACACAAATCATTCTCCCGCCATAAAAATAATGAACTGATCCTTATGTGACATCATATAAGTCTTCTGAACAACATTGTGAGCAGACACAGGCAAGTTCCCACCTTCTTTTATAACTATAACTTATTAATATTGTGATATTGTGGTTGTCAAGCTTAAAGACTCAACCCCGTTACAGCAAATAAAGATAGAAAACTATTGCTTGTGAAAATGATCTTTGTTATTTTAACAATATACATGATTTCTTAATATCATGCATGCCATGTGCTCTCCTGTTATTCACTACATTTAGAACAGTGGCCATTTTGAGCAAAAATCACAACCCCGTCACACTCAACCCCGTTACTTATTACTTGTTAATCCAATGATGTCTGAACGAGACACATGCATGTGTAAGTTGCATGAAAATCTGAGCTTCGTGGCTGAGAAGCTCAATCAGCTGAAACTTATTGAGACTAACAATCTTGAAAAATTGGTAGAGAATGTGTGCTGCAACTCATCCAACAAGAGCTGTATGTACGGAGAGTGTGTACACTGCAAGGACAAGAGTGTCCCAATTTCCGGTACATATAGTAGTACGACAAAAGTATCTTTCACCCAGTGGGTAACAGAAGATAAGGAGATGGATAAAAAGAAAGAGGGAGAAGAGAGGTCAACTATCAAGGTCACCATCAAGAAATCTGTGGAGGGCACACAGGAGAACCTCACTGAGCTGTTCCACACCTACCTACAGTGGTTCAAACAGCATCACTTCAGCATCAAGCAGCAGTATGCCTTCTGCCGCGAGCTGAAGAAGAACATGTCAGGGGAAGAGGTCTTGATACATATTGACTTTTCAGATGTTGTATGTTGGTGGAAAACCAGAGCCTGTGTGCTTCAGCACCATCTCCCCCTGCAGACATAAAGGCCCTCCAGCAGTATGGCAACACCTCAATCCAGTGCTGCATTACCTTCAGACCACACATCCACAAGTGTCTGTGCTGCACTTTTTTAGCGATGACCCCTGTACGCAGTACAAACAACGAGGCAACTTCTTCCTTTTATTAGACAGAAGAGGATTCAAGGCTGGCTCTTGGAATTTTTTTGAGGTCAGTCACGGCAAAGGAGCCCTGGATGGCGTCGGGGGAGCCTTAAAAAGAACCGCTGACATGATGGTGGCAAAGGGACGCGATATCCCAGATGCACACGAGCTGTTCAAGACCTTGACCGAGACAAACACAACAGTGAAACTGTTCTTTGTAAAGAGTGAGGATATTGAGAGGTCAATGGAAAAAATGCCAAAGCAAATACCAGCAGTCCAGGGAACAATGAGAATCCACCAGGTGATTACTCTGGCTCCAGGAGAACTGATACACCGTGATGTCAGCTGCATGTGCGCAACACGGCAGCAGTTTAACTGCAAGTGCTTCAACACACAGTGTTTCAGTTTTGGCCAGAAGGTACCAACTGCTGTGCCACAGCCAGCCAGTGAAGGGAATCCACAGTCAGCCAGTGAAGGGAATCCAGTGGGGAAGTCCAGAGCTGGTTGGGCAGTAGTGCATGCTCAGATATGATCAAGAGCTGTATCCAGGCATCATCCTTAGCACAGATGAAACACATGTGCAAGTGAAATGTATGCATGGTGTTGGGCCAAACCGATTCTTCTGGCCGGCTGGGGATGATATCCTCTGGTACCTGTTTGAGGATGTACTTGAAATCATTCCACCACCAAAGCCTGTGACAAAGCACCATGTTGAGATCTTGAAAGAGTTTATAATTCTAATGTATATTATGTTATTGTTGTTTTTCCTGCAGTCGGGTTAATAAAACTCAGTTCAATTGCAATTTATATCTGTTGTCTTTCTTGGTTACATAATGAAATACAGTGTTTATAGAAAATCTTAGAAAATCTTACAGTGAATTTGAGTAAAAAACAACTATTTATATGTTAAGCTGTATTTGTCTCTTCATCCCCGTTACCATCTTCAACCCCGTTACCCTAGTCTCAACCCCGTCACAGCTACATTTTTATTAATTATTTTTTTAAGCTTATGAAAAAGTAATTTGTTTAGTAAAAGTAATGTTTGTTGAACTCAGTCTGAAATGTTCAGAGCAATCATAAGAATACTGATTTTAGTTCAAATTCTGAAGTTAAGCCACTTATTTGATCAAAAATGACGAGGTTGCTGTCACAAAAAGTTCCATTTCAGGCTTTAGTATAGCAAAAGTGTGACATTTTATGTAACTTTTATATTTGCAAATACTGAATTAGTGTGAGGGACATCTGATTAATAGGAAAATGTTGATTTCATTACGAATACATTTTATAATCATACTCAGAGAGCTCCCATAGTGTCCATAACAGGGTTGAAGACTAATAGTGCCCATATCTTAAAATAATGACCAATAATAATAGGGATTTGATGCCTGAGGTGGGAAAATATGGTTTTCTGGAAGTTAAATATGTCATTAATGTTGTGGGGTGTTCAGAAAAGTAATACATTTTGGTAAAAAAAAAATCTAAAAATGTGTAAGTCCAAATCGTACCGGTTTCGTGGAATGACTCATAAGCTAACTCTATTAATAGAAAGAAATCCAAGGCACTTCTTCCAGTCCAAAAAAATTAAAAAGCCTTTATTCACTTCTTGGCCATCATCACTATTAATAGAAACATAACTAAAACACTGCACACTGATGCATTTTGGCCTTCAGCCTTCTTCAGAGTGTGCGTATAATTAACAGGTGTAGATATAATTAGTCAGTGAAGTTGGGAGAAATCAAAAGAACCATTACAGGGAGACCTACAAAAATTTAAAATATGAAATAAACAACTAAATGAAAAAAAAACTAATCATACTAGTAATGATTACTAGTAAAAGCTAAGTGTAGTTTAAGTTATATCAGCTGAAGGGTAACTTAGCATGGAGCATTGCATTATTGTGTGAGCTCTGGACGATGTCATTTTCTCTCGATCATCGTGGTTCACCCACAACTTCACTGTAATGTGTCAGTAATAACAATATAACTTTGCCTAAAGTTACTGCACATAAAGTTTCCTTTAAGTCTGGGATGAGGAACCCCAGAAGCATGTTACATGCCTTTTAACTGTCATACAGGTAATTGGAAAATCAAAATGAATTTTTATTAATTTACCTTAAGTATTTATAAGAAAATGGGAACCTCTCACTATAGGGGTCCACTTTTTAAACCTTATTTTAACATAACTACTCTACACTACATAATTAACATTTTCTGTTCTTCCTTGCAGATCCTGTTAAACGAGTCACCTGTCCGAACCTCTGTCTAACTCTCTCAAACTCTGTGTATACAGTACATCTGTCTGTTTGTGTCTGTCTGTCTGTCTGTATCTGTTTGCGTTGCAATGGCCACCAAATATAAACTTGACCCACAGAATCCCCACTACCAAGAGGGGAGACGCATGGCTTTTGAACTGAAACTAGACCATGTTCTAGCTGAAGCCAGGGTAAGAGTTTTTATATACCTCAATCACGTTATCCTTGAACATGCAGATGGGTGACAAATTAAAGTAAAAATGTGATGAATGTAGAAGAAAGATGAGTGCAGGAGATTACATGCAGGTACATTGCATGATGCATTAACATCCTATAATGCTCTTTGGTATGTGCAACTGAGGGAATATATTTTGGAAAAATGGAGCTCCATCCCCCCGAGTTACGGACACTTGGAGAATCTATGGCAAGGCTCATTTAAGCCATTCAACACCTTACTAACACACTATGTTGTGTTTTCCTATCACTAATCACCACTTTTGGATTCAGTACCTTTAACAACACCAGTCTTACAAGAAATATTCACTCCAACACACAGACAGCAGCTATGGAGAGGAAACGTGCACGCTCTGTAGGAGACCCTCCACAGACCTCTAAAAGGGAGTTTTTACGACATGGCAAGCCGAGGGGGAGGCAAGGAGGGCGATGCCAAGCTTCAGCTACAGGTTATATCAGAATTATTTTACATTTGTAGGAATTTACTATGTAAATGTTGGACCAAATCAAATTAGAACACTGTAATTGATTGTTGAGAGTTTAAAATATTACAATATCTAAAAAGACATTAAAAAAGTAAATAAACCTTTCAGTGACACTATAGTAGAAGACATTACCAAGTACAGAAATATGTCTGATTTCAGAAATTGTTCACTTTTGGGTAAAAAAAAAAACATGCCGTGATAGCCTAACATGTTTTCATTCTTCTACGTTCTGTTTTACAGTCACACACACCCCGGTTGAGTGCTCCCTGTCATCCAGTGTGGAGGTTCCACTTACTGTACCCTCAGCAGAACTAAATCCTCAAGAGCAATTTGGTAAATCGAAGTGATGAATTTAAGTTTAAATCTAAAATCCATGTGTAATTAAAGTAATGAAAGAAAATCCCCTTAGACAAAACTGCCAGTGCAGTAGATGGATTAAGAACACAATTTAGTAAAGATTTAGGCTAGTTTGATACTGGATCATGGTGTGTTTATTTTAAATATTAATCAGTTGACTTTTAATTGGTCCTCATCTAAATTGTCTTACAGCTTTATTTCGTATTTTCTTTACAGAAAAAAATATGGAGAGGCTTACTGATATCTTGGCGTCATATCCTTCTGCTGAGCCTCAAAGAAGCTCTGCATCATCATGGTCTTTTCGGCAGCAGAAAGCCTCAGAGCGCTGGAAAGAAGCAAGACCATACCACCTAAAATGCCTTATTGCAAAAGAGGCTGTTGGTCATCCCTTGTGTCGGCTTTGCCACGAGCCTGCTGTTATTAGGTTGGTTTTCATTAATGTTAAACTTTAATTACCCAGGGTAGGCTTGCTGAGAATGAATGCTCAATGCCCTGCTTTATAGGCTAGGATGCATGTGTTTTGGGGTGGGAGAAAACTTGGATACCCAGATGAATCCACATTAATGAGAAAAGTAAATCTAGGAGAGCGCTAAACACTGAGCCACTATGCAGTCCTTTACGATAAAATCAAACCTAGTGTCTAACTAAACTTGGAATAGTTTAAATTGAGTGTGTTGTACTTTATATTATTCACCTCAAATAATATATTAGAATTTTTATTTTATTTTCTCCCTAGGTGCAGAGAGTGTCTTCCTGAGGAGTGGTTCTGTGGAGACTGTGATGTACTGCGTCACAAGAAACAGCCACTCCACAACAGGGAATGTGTGATTCATGGGTTTCATGGGATTCACTGTAGTGCTCATCTGCTCCGCTGCCCCTCCATAATGGTCGCCTGCTCCACCTGCCCCACTGTAGTGCTCATCTGCTCCGCTGCCCCTCCATAATGGTCGCCTGCTCCACCTGCCCCACTGTAGTGCTCATCTGCTCCGCCTGTCCCTCCATAATGGTTGCCTGCTCCGCCTGCCCCTCCATAATGGTCGCCTCCTCCACCTGCCCCTCCGTGATGCTCATCTGCTCCACCAGCATGTTCCTTGTCTCTTCCACCTGTGTGGTCCTCACCTCCTCCCGGTTGCTTGTGTTCTCCAATGGGTCACAAGGTGTGAGGTGCAGCATAATCAGCTGATCATCATTGCCACTGGAATCCTGGTTCCAACCTGTGCAAGTTAAACAAGTGTTATGTTTTGCTTACTTAAAACAGGTGCAGTTCAAACTCTTGGTTAACCTCTATGTTTTAAGTGTTAATTTGTACAGTCCAATTTTGTGGGTTTGTGGGTGCCAAACTGCAAATGTGGTAAGCTGGAATTTGACATACATGTGTTGTGCTCTTCCCATCATTCTCAAAAGCTTGCTTCTTTTGGGGAGTGAATAAGACAATTGTTTCAGGGACTAAAACTAAATTTCAGTCATCAACAACTGATGTTGTTCATCATCAATAACTGAACTAAATATGAAAATTAAAAAAATGAAAATAAACAGTCATAGTTGCTCATCCCCAAATTTTGTGCAATTACTTTCAAACTTCACAATACTATGCAGAGAAAAACTATGGCAGTGGACAGGTAGAAAAGTTTTTGGAGACAGTTGTCTTACAAGTTGTAGGCTAGTTTGCCAAATCTTACAAAATGGTTTGAGGGAGAGCTGTTAGGCTTTGTCTAAGGATAATTTAATCTTTTAAAACTTCCATTTATGTTTTAGAGGGGGGGCCATCCCTTTAAGATTTAGGCCTAAACATTGATAAAAATCTTTTGCATACTCAACACAAGTTGTGAACTGTGTTTTTAAAAATATAGTGTATGCATCTTACCTTCACAAATGTATTCATAAAATGAACTTATCTTCTGAAGGCAGTCCTGGGCATAGGTTAATATTTCACACTTGTTTTCATTCTTTTTGGTCTCCTTGCCAAGAAGCGGAACTGGCTTGTATCCAATGGCATGGAGTTTCTCAAGCTGCAATGACAATATTGTGTATTTGCTGTTTAAAGTAATAGAAAAACAACAGCAAAAAAAAAAAAAGAAAATCTAAGCATATTAGTTATTGAGAATATATAACATTATTGATGAATGCATACAGGTTAATGCGATTCATCCATCCATTGGACTGATTACAAATGTGATTCAGAGTGTGGTCACGCTGAGGGCGTTCCCAATGCGTTTCGACGCAGCTCGAGTTCCTGAAGGGGAACAACTCTTCTATATACAGTAGAAAAAAAAGCAAAAAGATGAATCTGAAACCATGAGGGTATCATGCAACATTAGTAGCTCAGGTTAGGCACCTACAATGGCAAGATTGTGTAACCACTGTACAATTGGACAGTGACAATCTACAGATTTATTCAAAATAAGAGCCTTTGTGATTATATGGCCAAATGGGTGAATGCTCCACATACATTTACAGCTGACATGTGCACATTGTAAAGAGCTTTAAATAGTACAGTATGAATGTAGTAGAATGAATGCAGTCCATTTGTTATTTCTCATCCCCTTGATAAGAAAGTTTGATTATTATATTGCACCTGTGATTCTAAAAAGTGGACCCCAATAGTGAGAGGTTCCCATTTTCTTATAAATACTTAAGGTAAATTAATAAAAATTCAAGATTTTCCAATTACCTGTATGACAGTTAAAAGGCATGTAACATGCTTCTGGGGTTCCTCATCCCAGATTTAAAGGAAACTTTATGTGCAGTAACTTTAGGCAAAGTTATATTGTTATTACTGACACATTACAGTGAAGTTTTGGGTGAACCACGATGATCGAGAGAAAATGACATCGTCTAGAGCTCACACAATAATGCAATGCTCCATGCTAAGT
The DNA here is from genome assembly GCF_027358585.1 of Pangasianodon hypophthalmus. Lineage (NCBI taxonomy): Eukaryota > Metazoa > Chordata > Actinopteri > Siluriformes > Pangasiidae > Pangasianodon > Pangasianodon hypophthalmus. Next base: position 8,747,652 of record NC_069719.1, read on the forward strand.
TACCCTTCAGCTGATATAACTTAAACTACACTTATGGTTCTATTAATAGTGATGATGGCCAAGAAGTGAATAAAGGCTTTTTAACTTTTTTTGACCGGAAGAAGTGCCTTGGATTTCTTTCTATTAATAGAGTTAGCTTATATTGAAGTTAGCTAGCCCCATTTAGAAAGCCTAATTTCACAAGTGGTTTTATTATTATTATTATTGTTATTATTATTATTATTATTTTTTTTCACTGATAAGGAGTAAACCATTGGTCGGGTTTTAATTGTTGCTCTAACATTTAAACCATGTGAGTTTAGTGGCAAAGAAATTATAATTTGTAAACTGTAATAAATGTGTGTCTCTAATTAACGCAGTCTCGTATATTTGTAATATATATATATATATATATATATATATATATATATATATATATATATATATATATTTATATATACATATATATATATATATATATATATATATATATATATACATATATGTCTAGTATATTTGACTGCAAGGAACCACTGACAATGGTTTATAATAGCGAGTAGCTTACAGAACATAAAGCAATAAAAACAAGGATAAAATCTCCTGATTAAATGTTGAGTAATAGTGCTTGAATATTAAAAAAAAGATTAACAAATCAGAAAAAATACAGCGTCTGTGTTACCCAGTGGCAAAAAGAAAAATGTGGTGGAGGGCACGAAAGATATTTCCTACTGAAATACAATAGATGAAAAGTTGTGCTGAGTGATACGAAAAAAGAGGGAAATTTGTGTCCATGAACACGAATCAATAGATTAAATTTTGTGACTATATCAGGAACTGCCGTGAGACTGGGTTGAACACAAACACCACCCTGATGGTATACAACAATTAACACAAATTCAGCCTTTGCATACCCCTTAAAGCTTATGTAGGAAAGTTTTTTTCTTCATAATTCTGACGAATTTTGATGAATCTTCATAATAAATGGTCAGTAGTGGCATTTACAATGGCTATGTTTCAGTAAATTCTAACAGTAACAAACTCTGGATACCCCCCAACTCTGTGACCGAGTATAAGCAAACATTACCCAACAAGAGCCTAACACTAATTTCATTATTAGTGAATAAAATTAAAAGTGACTACGTTCTTTTGATATCGTCACTTTTGTATTTGAGGTCTGTTGGCAAACTTCAGAGTGAGCAGGCTCTGATCTTTCCCTGGCCTCACTGTTTTGGTATGCCATACACCGTCTTTTTCCCTCACTTGACAGTCCTGTACTCGAAGACCGTACTCTCTTCTTGTTGGACTTAAGTGGTGGGTGACTAATCATATGCTGTCTCAGGCTTCTCTCTAAACTCCTTGTATCTGGCCCTCAGTGATGGGGGTGGGGGGACATCAATATATCAAACAGATGTTTTTAAATACGTCATGGCCGATTTGGAGGATCTGCTTTTGCTATATGACGGGGAGTCTGAGGATCTACACTGTCTACCTGAGAGGGACTCAGAGGGACTCAGAGGGACTCCAGTTGCTGTGTGATACAGACTCAGAGGAACTGCTCCTCAGGCTGTGTGAGAGGGACTCACTGGGGCTCCTTCAGCCCTGTTTGAGGGACTCAGAGGGATTTCTTGGGCTGTACCAATACTATACTAATGTTCTCTTTGTCTGGGCATGTACACTAACTGGCCTGTGACGAAACCAGTCGTAGCCTCAGTATCTCCCTCAGTAGCCAGTTGTAGCCTCAGTATCTCCCTCAGTAACCAATTGTAGCCTCAGTATCTCCCTGTCTATTTAGTCATACATAAGTAAACAGCATCTACGGAGTGAACATTAATGGCTGAATTGCACCAATATTACCTCTTGTCCAGTTGCACCAATATTACCTCTTGTCCTTGTGTAGCTTACAGTAGCAAAGTAGAAAACAAATTGAGGGATGTGTGTTTGAGCAAGTGTGCGTGTAGTGGAGCGGTAGAGAGGTTTTGGGGTGTGGAGTAGAGTCAGTGACCACTTGCATATTTGTAGATCCACGCATACTAAATGATGGAGGATGCAGAGATACTTTAAGCCATTTTTTTCATGCATCCAAGTCTTAATATGTCAGTTGGTTGGACAGAGATGAGTTTGTAAGAGTTTAATCAATGCCTGGAGTGGGACTTAATAGTACATTACCTATCAATTTGTTAGTCTGGGTAGGTCTTCTTCTTTGGCTTCCTGTTTTCGGGAATATTTAGTGGCTCCTCCCTGAGCATCTCAATTCAGCAGTCTTCGTCAAATTGTAGTTTTCACATTCCTTTCTGTTATCTGAAAGCCATTATTATACACAGGTATTGTAGAATTAATAATGTTATAGAAGCTCTCAGGCACCACCGCGTGAAGGACAACTGGTCCAGTGTACAGTAAAAACTATCGGAATTCAGTTGCTTTCCATCTGACCAGAACAGCGAGAGTCTGCGGTTATCTGGCAATTTCCCATTGAAAGACACGAGTTTGGATGAAATTTCACCACTTTGTCTCTGAGACAGTTTACACTCTCTTGGACGCTGTGTGAGGAAGGTCAGTAAGCATCTAACCCCTCTACCTACTCACTGCAACCCTGCATCTACCAGGGGTGAGCGTCCATTTCGGTGAGAAGAGCAGGACTGCCCGCTGAACTCCTCCTCTGTTCTTGAGGAAATCTTCTCTCGTGATTGGTAATTATGCACAACCCTGTAGTTCACATATTGTCCTTCAATAGTGCATCGCTCTCTACTATAGTACGCATTGTGTCCCTTTATGCATTTCAAAAAAGCTCTTGCTGGAGCATCACAAAAGCATTGACTTTCACATTTAAGGTTTCATCTTGGAATGCAATTCCATCTTGTTGGAGCCTATTAAGCTCTTCAAGAAAGTCTGACATGAAATCACTCAAAGAATTGGGTTTTTCACTCCCACAAAATATGGCTACAATAAATCACTGAAACCTTCACACTGCAAAGAATCTGGACATTTGATGACTTGAACAACAGCAAACCATCTATGTTGAAATTTAGGACTAGATCATTTTCTCTGGAGAACTCATCTGGATACTGTGAACATATTTTCAAAATTCCAGATCCAAGACCAAAATATAGATATCGACCACCACGTAATTCCTGTTCTTCTACTTGGGGATGAGTTCCTAACAGCGTTCTTACATCTTTAGGCAGCCGATGTCCGTGTTTTCTCAACACAGAGAGGAGATCGTCAACAGATGTGCGTGTTGCTTTATTCCGAACAGCCCATTTAGCCAAATCGCTCCTTAAATCACTTGATTCATCTGTGGAGGTGCCTGTTTCTGTACCATCACTTTCACTGTAGCTGTCATACTGCTGGCCATCCTGCTCACACGCAGCATCATCATTCTCAACATCTGTAGTTCTGAAGTGTAGGCGCAAGTGTAGTATACTGTGTCGCATAGTGCATGTTTAGTACAGGGTATCGCATAGTGCAAGTGTAGTACAGGGTACCGCATGGTGCAAGTGTAGTGCACCGTGTCGCACACATAGTCATTCACGGTTATTGCACTCAGAAAGTTTGAATTGCACTTGAAAGATAATGGTGGATTACAGTTGAGTTTCCGCACTATATTAGCTAGACTATAACTGCACACCTGGAAGCTGTAATTCATCCTTTGTTTCTCAGTTTGTCCTGTGTGGTATAAATGTGATGAGACGTTATAGAGACTTTTTCCCTGCTGCCACAATTCAAAATGTAGTTCGTCTTTTAAGAAGATTGAATGTATTACACCGTTCAGTATTCACACGTTTATGGAAGAACATGCAGCTGGTATTGGCCTCTGGTTTTAAATATCTGTAATTATCAGATTAGACAAGGTTTGTAGTAATGTTGCTGCAGATCTTGTGACTGTGCAACAGTTTGTAAGGAAAAGGAGATGTACACTCTGTGTGTCATTATGGGTGTTAGTATTCATGCAGACATACATATAGTCGCATGTACACTCTGAGATCCGTGTGAGGAACTGGTCGACTACACTCATCAGTCACTATTACAGGATGTCCCAAAAGTCTCCGTACATTGGGCAAATGAACACCTTTTTAGCAAAATGTATAATCTTCTTCGAAAGTATTGCAATGCAAGGCCAATTAATTTGTTTCTGATGTAGAATGCTGGATGGACAATAATAATATTATAATGTAATAATAATGTAAATAATATTGCAGAGAGTCTAGGTCCTCTGTCATCTAATTTGCATGCCTATGTCAAAAATCTGGGTTTTATTTTTGACACGGAACTCAAGTTTGACAGGCAAGTAAACTCAGTTGTGAAGAATAGTTTCCTTCAACTGTGAAATATCGCTAAAGTTAAATCTGTCTTTTTAAAAATGTTTTTATTATATCACACCTTGACTGTTGTCACGCCTGCAAAAGGTGCAGAATTCTGCAGCAAGGTTGCTGACTAATACAAGAATATATCCCATATTATGGCATCTCTGCACTGGTTACGGATTCAGTTTAGAATAAAGTATAAGGCACTGTTCTATGCTTGTAAAGTTCTACATGGACTGACACCAGATTTTATTTCTGAGCTTATTGTTTTCCACTCCTCCCGGATATCTCTTAGATCTAACAATCAGCTGCTTCTTGATATTCCCCGATCACGATTAAAGGGTAAAGGAGATTGTGCATTCTCTGTTGCTGCCCCAAAGTTGTGGAATGGAGTACCAGTGTTTATCAGATCCTCGACCTCTGGGAACGTGTTTAAAACCCGTCTTAAGACGTATCTTTTTAATGAAGCCTTTGCTACTTTATAATGATCATTAGGTGTGGAACAGATGTAGTGGTGTTTTCTGTGTTTTTAAATTTCTTTTATTTCTTTCTTTATATGATATTATTTTTTTTGTAATTGTACAGCACATTGGTACATGCTATGGTTTTTAAAATGCTTTATAAAAATTGATTTTGAATTTGAAAGACATTTGGGTTTGAGATCAAAAGATGAATATGAGAAGAGAGTTTAGAATTTCAGCTTTGATTTCCTGATATTTATATGTAGATGTGTTAAACGACATAGAACATTGCACAATTTGTATCAGACCACCCAATTTGTAAGTGAGCAAAAATATTGGAACATATTAACTTTGCATAATAATGTTATTAATACTACTAATAATTATCCATTTCATAGGCCTAATAAAGTTGGATTATAACTATTGACTACCTCAGATAACAGGAAATAAATCAACTTACATATTGAGTTGTTGAGGTTGTACCGCATAAGTATTAACAATGGAAAATATAGTTTGTTAAATGTAAATGCATATGCTTAATAAAGTGCAATATAATTTATTCACATGACATTAAAATGAAAATGGGTTACTTTATAAATGCATACACACAATTCTGAGTAAGTGCAATTTACCTAGTGTAACAAATAAAACAAACACTGAGACCAATTATGAAACTATTAAACACAAACATAACAATGAGGTTTAAGAAGAACAGAGATGAAATCATAGTCTGTGCAAATCAGTGGGAAACCTGAGGGTGTGATTTCATTGTCATAAGTGTCTCAACATCAGGATGGCACGATAAAATACTTCTGTTGATTCCTCTAGTTGAAGTGCATGATAGTCACTTGGCTTAATGTGTGCTTTATGTCCTGAGACATATTTTTCAACTGTGCAGCAGATTTGCAGCAGATTTGCGCTGAGTGTTTGCTCCTGAACAGTGCACACGGTTTTTGTGATGTGTTTTTTGAGATGTGTCCAGATCCCTTTACTTTGTTTTGAAAAACTCCACAGGTTTGTCTTTATGGTGTTTGAGTGCTTGAGTGTTTTGTCTCTAAATGCCTTTTGAATTTCCATGGTCTCATGCTTTCCACAGCCAGTAACTCACCGCACAAAACACACTGTGGGTCTTACACAAACCATACTTGTCTTCTGTGCACGTGAAGCCATATTTTATGTAATTCAGGTCTTATTTTCATTTACCTTGCATAGTGTTTTTCCATTCTTTTTGAGGAAGAGGGAATTTCACTCCGTTTATACGTTAGCTCCCATTGTTTACAGAAGAATTGGACAGAATTTGATTGGATGCACAACACGATATGATCAAATGTTTTACTGGCTATAACAACTGCTACAAGGGGCGTTCCTTTTTTATTTTATTATTATTTATTATAATTTGCTTCATTGTCCTATTTTTCCATGGTTTTCTGTTTTGTTGCACATCATCATTTGCATTTTTCTACATTTTTATTCTCATCAATCTCATCAATCTGCAACCCACCAGCTGAGAAATACTGATTTAGAGTATCCAAGCTAATGTGACCTTCGAAAACAAGTTCTTTTATTATTATTATGTCTAACACTTTAATAAAAGAAACAAAAAAAAAACACACACACAGAGTTCATCCTTAACATCTTTATTGATCATTTTGAAAGAAGAAAAGTCCAGTCATATTTACACTGCTCCTGCTCCTTTACCCCAGTTGAGGTAAAGCATGGAGTGAGTTTTTTTATTATTATTATTTTTACTTTACTTTTTTATCTTATTTTTTACTTTACTATTTTTCATTTTTTACTTAATTTTTTTTTTAACTTTACTTTATCTCATCATTGGCACGTGAGCACTCGTTCTCCAGGTGTTTGGCCTTCTATTGTTCCTGGTTACGGTGCTCTCGCTCTGCACATTTTTTCAATTGCTCTCAGTCTCTCCAATTGCTCCGTTTTGCTCTTCAGCTCTGCCTTCTCCTGTTTTTCTTCACCAAGTTCCAGGAAAACCTTGAGCTTGGTGATTGTCTGCAGGAAAGTGTTCATCTTTTCATTGTCCAGCTTGATCTTTTTTTCCTGCTCATGGTCCTCTCGCTCAGAAGCCAAAGTGGCCTCCAGCTGAGCAACATGTTTCTCCATTCGCTCTCGGTCTCTCCTCCAGCTCTCTCTCTCCAGCTCTGCTGTCTTCTCCTGTTCCTCACAGAGTTTCAGGGAAGCCTGGAGCTCGGTGATGTTCTGGAGGTGTGTACTGTTCCTCGCCTCTATGTCCAGTTTGGCCTTCTTTCTTTCCTGCTCCCATTTTTTTTCGTTCAGAAGCCAAATTGGCCACCGGCTGTGCAACATGTTTCTCAAGATGCTCTTGCTGTCTTAGCAAGCTCTCTCTCTCCAGCTCTGCAGTCTTCTCCCATTCCTCACAGAGTTTCAGGGAAGCCTGGAGCTTGGTGATGTTCTGGAGGTATGCAGTGTTCCTCTCCTCCATGTCCTGCTTGGCCTTCTCTCTTTCCTGGTCTCGTTTTTGTCGCTGAAAAGCCAAAGTTGCCTCCAGCTCCGCAACGTTTTTCTCCAGATGCTCTTGTTTTCTCAGCGAGCTCTCTCTCTCCTGCTCTTCAGTTTTCTCCCGTTCCTCACAGAGATTTACGGAAACCTGGAGCTTGGTGATGTTATCGAGGTATGCAGTGTTCCTCTCCTTGGCCCTCTCTCTTTCCTGTTCCCATATATATCGCTCAAGAGTCAAAGCGCTATCCAGATGCACAGCATGTCTCACCAGATGCTCATGTTCTCTCATTAGTTTCAATCTCTCCTGCTCTGCAGCCTTCTCCCATTCCTCACCGAGTTTCAGGGAAGCCTGGAGGTTGGTGATGTTCGGGAGGTGTGTACTGTTTCTCTCCTCTACATCCAGTTTGGCCTTCTTTCTTTTCCGCTTCCATTTTTTTCGCTTAGAATCCAACGTGGCCTCCAGCTGTGCAACGTTTCTCTCCAGATGCTCTCGGTCTCTCATCAAGCTCTCTCTCTCCAGCTCTGCAGTCTTCTCCTGTTCCTCACAGAGTTTCAGGGAAGCCTGGAGCTTGGTAATGTTCTGCTGGTGTCTGGCGTCCCTCTCCTTCATGTCCTGCTTGGCCTTCTCTCTTTCTTCCTCCTGTTTTTTTTGCTCAGAAGCCAAAGTGGCCTCCAGCTGTGCAACACGTTTCTCCAGTCGCTCTCTGTCTTTCGTCAAGTTCTCTCTCTCCATCTCTGCAGTCTTCTCCCGTTCCTCACTGAGTTTCAGGGAAGCCTGGAGCTCGGTGATGTTCTGCTGGTGTCTGTTGTCCCTCTTCTCCATGTCCTGCTCCCGTTGCTTTTGCTCAGAAGCTACAATGGCCTTCAGCTCTGCCACCTTCTTCACCAACAGGTGTCTCTCTTCCACTAGCTTTTTCTGCATCACCTTACATTCCTCCATCTCTCTTGCTACTTTCTCCAACTCCTCCTTCATGGCCTCCTCTTCAGGATCCTCCTTAGGTTTCTTCTGCATCCGACGTCTAAATCGTTCTCTAATCCTTCTAAATATCTTCAGAGTTGTGTTTCTCTTTCCTCACTCGGCAAATTCAGAAGTCAGAAACAGTGACAGTGGAACAGCTTTCTGCCTTTTTATACAACATACAGGTCCCCTTGCAAGTCAAGTCAAGTGGCTTTATTGTCATTTCAACCATGTACAGCTAGTTAGTACACAGTGAAACGAAACAACGTTCCTCCAGGATCAAGGTGCTACATAAAACAAACACAGAACTCCAGGAGACATTACATATATTTACATAAAGTGCACAGTGCAAACGTGCAAACAGCACTAGACAGTACAAAACTACCAAAACAGACAATGGGCACAGTAAGTTACAGTGCAGCGCCTACACAGTTCTAGTAGAAAGTGAATCAGTTGACAGTAGTTCAAAAGAGTAACAATATACGTTGCTATAAATGTAAACATAAGGAGTAGCAGCCAGGTAGAGAGTATAAAGATTATATACAGTATATAATAAATATTTGTAGCAGCAGAAATTGAATACGGAGATGTGCAAAAATTGCAAAGAGTATGAGGTGATGTTCAGTTGAGTGTGTGTGTGTGTGCGTGTGTGTATTTTCAGTCCAGTCTCTGAGTGTTGAGGAGTCTGATGGCTTGGGGGAAGAAACTGTTACACAGCCTGCTCATGAGGTCCGAATGCTTCGGTACCGTTTTCCAGACAGCAGGAGGGTAAAGAGTGTGTGTGAGGGGTGCGTGGGGTCGCCCACAATGCTGGTGGCTTTGCGGATGCAGCGTGTGGTGTAAATGTCTGTGATGGAGGGAAGAGACACCCCGATCTTCTCAGCCATCCTCACTATCCATTGCAGGGTCTTGCGATCGGAGATGGTGCAATTTCCTAACCAGGCAGTGATGCAGCTGCTCAGGATGCTCTCGATAGTCCCTCTGTAGAACATGGTGAGGATGGGGGGTGGGAGATGGGCTTTCCTCAGCCTTCGCAGAAAGTAGAGACGCTGCTGGGCTTTCTTGGATTTGGAGCTGGTGTTGAGGGACCAGGTGAGGTCCTCTGCCAGGTGAACACCAAGGAATTTGGTGCTGTTGACCATCACCACAGAGGAACCGTCAATGTTAAGCTGTTGATGTTATTTCTTTCATCACATTCCCAGTGGGTCTTTTTCAGTTCTGCCCACAAATTTTCTATCGGACTGAGGTCAGGGCTTTGTGATGGCCACTCCAATACCTTGAATTTGTTGTCCTTAAGCCATTTTGCCACAACTTTGGAGGTATGTATGGGGTCATTGTCTATTTGGAAGGCCCCTTTTGCGACCGAGCTTTAACTTCCTGGCCGATGTCTTGAGATGTTGCTTAAAATAATCCAGCTTTCTGTATAAATGTTGTCAGGCTGTCTACAACTGATTACTGAAATATTTATTGCATTAATTCCCGGATAAAAACCAGAAATACAGATTTTTATTTTCACCCTGCCATTTCTTCTTTTTCTCTCTTTTTTTTTAAATCTATGCTATCTTGCTTTATGTTTGTTCGGTGTTTAACTTTTTTTTTTAACCCTAAATTCAGATAGTTTCACATTATCACATTACTCCTCACTTCATCTTTGTATATTTTTATATATTATAAATTCACATCATATTTTTAGATCAGTTCATTAAACATAATCAAGGTTTCTGCATAAATGTTCAAGACGTCCTAACTGGAACATTTTTAATGAATGAACAAGAGTGTGCTAAACGTGTGTTAAACATTAGGCATTTTAGTATCTGTTCATAAACAGAACCAGTGTTCTACATAAATGTTATCATGGTGTCGTAAACTGGTTACTGAAACATTAATGCATCACCAATTCCAGGCTAAAAACAACAGATCGCCACTTTACACCCTGCCATTTCTTCTTTTCCTACTTTTTTTTTTTTTGCTATCTTGCTATTTGTTAGTCAGTGTTTCATTCAGATAGTTTCACATTATTGCATTAGTCCCCACTTTATCTCCTGAGGTTTGTATACTTTTATATATTATGAATTCAGATCATATTTTAGAATCCATTCATCCCAGATTTCTGCATAAATGTTGACACGATGTCCCAGCTGGTTACCGAAAAATTTCATCAGCAGTTTCTGGATGTTAACATGTGTTAAACATTTGGGGTGAGGGCAAAAGGTATCTTGAAAGTTGTGTAAAAGTTGTCAATATGTCTAAAACTAGTTAGTGAAAATTTTAATACATAAACAATTTCTAGATTTAGTGTGTTTAATGTGTGTTAAACATTAGGCATTTTAGTAACCCTTTTTAATCCAGCATTAAGCTCAAAATAAACTTTTCCTCCTAAACTTTGCAAACTTTTCTAATTCATGAGTTCATATTGCATTCTAGGCTCCAATCATGCAGGAAACACAAATTATTACTGTAACTGCAAAAATTAAAGTTAGTAGTAAAACAAGTAGAACTTAATGCCAGCAGCATCACCGAGTTACTACTTTGTATACAGTCTCCTCCAAAAGTATTGGAAAGGCAAGGCCAATTCTTTTGTTTTTGTTATACACTGAAAAAATTTGGGTAATTTACTTTAAGACTATCTGTTCCAATACTTTTTGCTCACCTAAAAATTGGATGGTCTGTTCTAAGTTGTTTAACACATCTAGATCGTTTTCTAGATTCCCCAAAAGGAATGCTTCAATTAGACACAAAAAAGCACATTTCTTTTCGCCCATATGGACACACACACACTTTCTTTATCTTTTTTTTTTTTTAGCTAAAGCTGCTCTGTCCTGTCCCATAACCCAAACATATATATTTTTAGACCTTGTAATCTTTAATCAAAATGTCATAACTTGTTCTTCCTGTGATATGACTGACTCCTCTCTGCTGCCGTATGCAAGGGCGCGCTGTAGTTAAGGCAATCACATTCAGATCTGCCTCCATTTTGTTACGCAGAGCTCACTTTTCACAATCCAATCAACAACCGATGGATAAAATCAAGGGCTGTACTATGTTTTTTCTTGTTTGATAAGCCGTTTTACTCAGAAAAATGTCGCAATGCAGAAGTAAAGTCACTAGCAAACTTCTGTTTCATGCCAGCTTCAGAGGTGACACTTCTCAGACAAAAGTATTTTATAGAACCAAAAAATCTTTCTTTTAGGCAAGGAAAGGAAAAGAAAAAGAAGGACACTAGTAGTGAGAGTGATGAGTTACTCTCGTCATCCTCCTCCCTCCCTTCATCTTCATCGGAGGATGAAACTGCTGTAAAAAAGATCCAAAAAGAAGAGAACACAAAAAACAGGTCAAGATCTGCCTGCTCCAGTGCTACAGTAAGAGATAAATCCAAGCGCACTTCTTAAGTGAATTTATTCTTGATGTGGATGATTTCGCAAGATGTTTTGTATAATTTGTAATGCATTAAGCAACTTTTTACTTGTTTATGTTCAACAGCCAAGTGTCCAGATGATCTTCTGAAGAGATACAAAAAACCAAAAAAGTTCTTCGTGCTTACAGAAAGGAAGGAAGTATGAAAAGAGCTTTAATGAAAGTCGGAGTGGACGGAAACACACTTGCCCTCACTGCAGTTGTGGCTGAGATTCAAATTATCGACCCAGAATTTTATCGCTCCATCCCCCAGTTCCAGCCTCAGGAAGAGAAGCTTTCTGATTTTGCCCAGAGGTGCTCAGAGGCCTTGACAACTGAGACAAGCCTCAATTAACTCAGGAAAAAAGAGTGGGAAACTCCTGCCAATTAAATACAAGTTTCGCTAAAGACGAATGTTTATTTCCTCTTTAGTTTGTCTGTTTGGGGTGTTTTATGCCTTTTGTTTAACTGTTTCCTGTATTAAAATATCTATCAAGAAACTTGTTAAGAGATTTATTTTTCAGTGCAATCTTGTGTGACGTGAACACAGCTGTTTTGTCTATTTCAGGTGCTTTTTTTTTTCCAAAATAAAAGTAGCCTAATTCTATTGTGTTGTAGAAGTTTCAGAAATAGATTTTTCCAATTCCCTTTTTATTCTGCATGTAATTCAATATGTGATAGATCTGTACAATGAGTTAACATGTAAGGTGGGCAGTTTCTGTGTATTTTCATTGTGAGTACACGTTACTTCCTTGTTTAGCTGACCTTCAATGGTGAAACAAACTTTAAAGGCAAATGGTTATGAAAAAGTTAACAAAATACTTATCAAGCAACGTTGAAATTTTAGCAAGATCTGTATGTTGAATCAACACAATGTCTTCAACAATATACAAAAGAAATATCTGCTTTTTAAATTATTATTATGATCATTATTATTATTTTATTAGCATTTTATTATATTTTGATCATAAGACCTCTTTTAATATCTAAATTTATATGTTAAGGAATTCTAATTATTATTATTATTATTATTATTATTATTTAATAATAATAATAATAATAATAATAATATAATTGACAGTAAGTATATGAAAAATTCTCATAGATTTAGATATAATATAGATCTCACATAAAAATATTACAAAATATTATAAAGCCCATTTTTGAAAACGGAAGGGGAAGGTTAATTAGGATACTTTCTTGGCTAGTACAGATTTTTTAATAGATGGCCTACTATACAAAATGGAGGAGGCAAAAGGCTGAGTTGGGTGCAATGGCATTGCCGAGCAGTGACTCAGAGGCGGATCAGCCTTCTTTTACTGCTGGCGCTGGCCTGGGTGCAACCAGCAACAGCTTTCCCAGAGAAGATTTGGATGATGCAGGGGGAACTACAGACGTTGAGAATGATGATGCTGCGTGTGAGCAGGATGGCCAGCAGTATGACAGCTACAGTGAAAGTGATGGTACAGAAACAGGCACCTCCACAGATGAATCAAGTGATTTAAGGAGCGATTTGGCTAAATGGGCTGTTCGGAATAAAGCAACACGCACATCTGTTAACGATCTCCTCTCTGTGTTGAGAAAACATGGACATCGGCTGCCTAAAGATGCAAGAACACTGTTAGGAACTCATCCCCAAGTAGAAGCTCGGGAATTACGTGGTGGTCGATATCTATATTTTGGTCTTTAATCTGGAATTTTTTTAAATATGTTCACAGCATCCAGATGAGTTCTCCAGAGAAAATGATGTAGTCCTAAATTTCAACATAGATGGTTTTCCGTTGTTCAAGCCATTAAATGTCCAGATTCTTTGCAGTGTGAAGGTTTCAGTGATTTATTGTAGCCATATTTTGTGGCAGTGAAAAACCCAATTCTGTGAGTGATTTCATGTCAGACTTTCTTGAAGAGCTTAATAGGCTCCAACAAGATGGAATTGCATTCCAAGATGAAACCTTAAATGTGAAAGTCAGTTTTTTCTTTTGTGATGCTCCAGCAAGAGCTTTTTTGAAATGCATAAAGGGACACAATGCGTACTATAGTAGAGAGCGATGCACTATTGAACTACAATATGTGAACTACAGGGTTGTGTTTAATTACCAATCACGAGAGAAGATTTCCTCAAGAACAGAAGAGGAGTTCTGCAGGCAGTCCTGCTGTTCTCACCGAAATGGACACTCACCCCTGGTAGATGCAGGGTTGCAGTGAGTGGGTAGAGGGGTTAGATGCTTACTGACCTTCCTCACACAGGGTCCAAGAGAGTGTAAACTGTCTCAGAGACAAAGTGGTGATATTTCATCCAAACTTGTGTCTCTCAATGGGAAATTGCCGACAGTTTTTTTTAATTCCGATAGTTTTTACTTTACCTGTTGTCCTTCAGGCAGTGCTGCCTGAGAGCTTAATTCTACAATACCTGTGTATAATAATGGCTTTCAGATAACAGAAAGGAATGTGAAAACTATGATTTGACGACCACTGCTGAATTGAGATGCTCAGGGAGGAGCCACTAAATATTCCCAAAAACAGGACGCCAAAGAAGAAGATCTACCCAGACTAACGAATGGGTAGGTAGCATACTATTAAGTCCCACTCCAGGCATTGATTAAACTCTTACAAACTCATCTCTGTCCAAACACATGACATATTAAGTGTATATACATACACTTGGATGCATGAAAAAATGGCTTAATGTAACTCTGTGTTCTCTCTCATTTAGTATATGTGGATCTACAAATATGCAAGTGGTCACTGACTCTACTCCACACCCCAAAACCTCTCTACTGCTCCTCTACATGCACACTTGCTCAAACATACATCCCTCAATTTGTTTTCTATGTTGCTACTGTAAGCTACACAAGGACAAGAGGTAATATTGGTGCAATTGGACAAGAGGTAATATTGGTGCAATTAGACAAGAGGTAATATTGGTGCAATTCAGCCGTTAATGTTCAGTTCGTAGATGCTGTTTACTCATGAATGACTAAATAGACAGGGAGATACTGAGGCTACGACTGGTTTCTGAGGGAGATACTGAGGCTACGACTGGTTACTGAGGGAGATCAGAGGCTTCGATTGGTTACTGAGGGAGATCGGAGGCTAGGATTCGTTACTGAGGGAGATCCTGAGGCTACGACTGGTTACTGAGGGAGATACTGAGGCTACGACTGGTTACTGAGGGAGATACTGAGGCTATGATTGGTTATAATCACAGGCCAGTTAGTGTACATGCCCAGACAAAGAGTACATCAGTATAGTATTGAGTCCCTCAAACAGGGCCGAAGGAGCCCCAGTGAGTCCCTCTCACACAGCCAGAGAAGCAGTTCCTCTGAGTCTGTATAACACAGCAATCAGAGTCCCTCTGAGTCCCTCTCAGGTAGACGGTGGAGTTCCTCAGATTCCTAGTCATACAACAAGGAGTACAAGGAGTTAAGAGAGAAGCCTGAGACAGCATCTGATTAGTCACCCACCACCTACGTCCAACAAGAAGAGAGTACGGTATTCGAGTACAGGACTGTCAAGTGAGGGAAAAAGACGGTGTATAGCATACCAAAACAGTGAGGCCAGGGAAAGATCAGAGCCTGCTCACTCTGAAGTTTGCCAACAGACCTCAAATACAAAATTGACGTTTCCTCGTTTCCTCTGTTGGAGGAAAGCAAGTAGTCCCTTTTAATTTTACTCACTAATAATGAAATTAGTGTTAGACTCTTGTTGGGTAATGTTTGCTTATACTCGGTCACAGAGTTGGGGGGTATCCAGAGTTTGTTACTGTTAGAATTTACTGAAACAAATAAAAAAAAAAGGTGGAAATTTATCAAAATTATTAACTTGCCTAAATAAGCTCTAACGGGTATTTAAAGGCTGAATTTGTGTTAACTGCTGTATACCATCAGGGTGGTGTTTGTGCTGCACTTCACTGAGCCTTCAGAGTATTAAGGAACATAGTACCTATAGGAGTTAATGATACTGTATTACCGCCCAACTCTGTTTGGTTTTATGGTGCATGTTAAAGTTGTGTTAAGTACCTACAAGTTTTTATTGAGTAAAGACAAATAACATTTGCATTACCAAACAACATCTGTACTCACTTCCCAATTCGTTTTCGTCCCCAAGAACTGGAGACGAAAATGAGAGAGAAGCGTTGGTACGTTTCAGCGTTGGTAAGTTGTGCATGTACATTCAGGTGAAGCGAATGAAACCACTTAGTATTGTATGTTTTTATGTAGCTGCATTTTGTCTGGTCCACTGTCTTAATTAATTCCACAAAAACTATACACACAACCATATAGGAAATATTTCAACAATTCCTAAAGAGTTTCCTCAGGCAGGGCCTAAGGGTGACTGCGTCAGTTGTCCATTTAGCACTTTACTCCAAGGCAATCTCTAAATCTATTTGGTGGGTTACCAAAAAATTAGTGAGCAATTTTGTGCTCCTCAGCTGATGACCCTTCTCAATGATTTTTCCTCAAGTACCACCCTTAGGCCAAAATGTAAAATCCCCACTCTCTTACTACTTGCATTCCCCTGATATGCATTAAGCCAGTGGGACAGCAGCAGAAGAGGAATAATATCTGTTAAACTGTTGGCCGCTTTAATATCTTGAGTTTACAATGAACAAATGTTACATAATGCTAGAGCCCCATGTGATCACTTGAAAGAAAAGAAACTGGTTGTTAAAAGGAAACACCAAGTTGTTAATCTGAAGAGTTTTGAAATCGTGAGCCTGCAACAGGTAAGCTGAACTTGTCCATTACATTTCCGGTGCCATTATTGTCAGGCAGTTTATAAATCCCTAAGTAGAACTCTACACAATCCAAGATGGCAAACAGTTTTCTTCATCATCTTATTCTTTGTCACGTAGTGGAGGCGTAGACAGATGCAAGTGCAGATTCAAATTTAATAAAGATGAAAACACAAAACAAGAACTATGAACTCGTGGAAAATACAAGGACTAAGAAACATAACCATGAGACATGAAAAGCATAATGAGACAAAGAAAGACAAACACAAGACAACCAGTGCAGCGCAAAACGTGACTATATGTACTAGTGCAATAATTAACCAAAAACATGAAACAGATGAAACCATACATGTGACTTGGTGCAGTGGCTGATGGGAATCGTAGTCTCTAGTCAATTCTGGCATATCCATGACATTCTGCTTCTTTGTCTCTATAGTAAAAATTTTCCTTCTTGCAGAGAATGCATATGACTGTTCTTACTGGTTCATCTGGGATTAATTAATTGAAATTAACGCATTAAATTGACAGCCCTAATTTAAACTAATGACAATTTCCAATCACACATTCCCAGAGCACAAAGTGATGGCTTCAGATTGCTTCCTTCATCTAATCAGCAGCCGAGGAAACCTCTACATTTTTATTTTTTTTAAAAAGAAATTGGAAATGCACTGAGAAAAACCTGAGAAATGCAAGTAATCCTTTTTTACGTCCACCCCATAATCTGACAGAGTACTGCTCCAGAATGAATGAAGTAGATACAGACCGGAAAACATCATTCTGAGCCGCAACACAAGGCTGAAACACTGTTTTGAAGGATACACAACAAAACACGTTTGATTTAGTTTCACGTTAAACATTCTTTCCAGCCCCCTTCAAGAACGGCGTTCTACTTTCTGTTGTAGCGCTGCCACTGTATCAGCCCGTAGGTTGAGAGTAGAATCTGGTGATACAGTGGCAGTGGTATGGCAAAAAGCATGGCATTGGCTGTGAAACGTAAATAACATGTATACGACACAAATTACGGCGTGTCGTATGTAGATGGCGTGTTAATAAGGGACAGGGTACGCCATGGTTTCACAGCCAGATCACAATTTGTTTTGAAGAAGTGGGATTGATAAATTGGACATAGGCGAGTTCTTACGTCTTTCTGGATGTTCAAATCTGCAACCCTTGTACGATAAAGTGTACGATAAACTTTGATAATGTGTCCCTTGACAAAAGTAAATATTTTCAACCCTTGTTGAAAGTTGTACTTAAGCTACATTTGTCATTTTCAACCAAAATTAAATTCAATATTTTAAACTTAAATGCGTTTGTGTTGTTCAGAACTCTCTCAATGCCATGATGGCCCAGAAGAGTTTAAAGGGGAAATGTGGGAAGCTGCCATTTTCTCAGTCTCTGCTTTGCCAGATCATCTGTGGTCAAGTTCAAAACATGTTACATGAAAATAGGAGCAGGAAGACAACTTCTAAGGACATTTCTGTCTGTTTTAGTTTTTTTTTTTGATAAGGTTGTGTTTCTCCAAATGACATGAAATTTCACCAAGTAGTCCCAAATTGTAATTTCTCATCAGTGATGTAACTTCAACACAAGTTAATGGCTGTCTTTTAATTCATTTTTGTGCCTCTTTTTTTTTTTTTTTTTTTTTACTTCTAGTGGTCAAAAGTTGATACATTTTGATAAAAAGCTAATTCTAATGCAGTCAAATCGGTTGGACAGGTTTCTTGTTTATCCTCTTTAGGCACCCTGTAATTTTTGGTGTGCAGTGTGTGGAATATGGTCCTAATTTGACATGCAGTATGGAGAAAGCTCTCTACATCAGCTGGTTTCAGTCTAACAATCTACTTTTGAACTTGTCACACAAGTGTCCTCTGCCCATCAAAGTTTTGGACCAATAACAGAACAAAGGTTTTTTGAAATTGGTTAAAAATTGCTGTTGAGAAGGCTAGTCAAGCGGTATGTGGTTCCTAGCAACAACAACGTGGTCTTCTGGCTTCAAAAATCAGGAGAGTTTGTGCACTTTTTGCTTCTTAACATACAAAGTGTGACCCAAATGTGATCCTACTTAAACAACTATGGTGCAGCTTTGGAAGATGGTTGGCAACACCACACAGGATTTTTCATACATGGGCTGAAATAGACAGCATTTTTGATAATCTAACCTGTGTTTGTTTTTCCTCTTTAGACTGTTATCAGCACATACACAACAACATAAACAAAAGTAATGGAGACCACGTCGAAATATTTCAAGTCTGCACTGGAGAGGATGGGTGATGAGCATATCACGCCAGTCTTATCTACATTACACTGGCTCCCAGTAAGATTCCGCATCGATTTTAAAATATTACTCCTAACCTATAAAGCATTAAACGGTCTCGCTCCGCAGTATTTAAGCGATATGTTAGTACCTTACGTTCCGCCACGCCTACTTCGCTCTAAGGATGCAGGCTGTCTATCAGTACCACGCGTTGCCAAAACCACGGCAGGGGGCAGAGCTTTCTCTTACCAAGCCCCAAAATTATGGAATAGCCTCCCAGTTAATGTACGTGAAGCAGACACGGTCTCAGTGTTTAAGTCGAGGTTGAAGACTTATTTATTTAACCTAGCATTTAGCGACTAGTGTTTTTATCAAAGGAGTAGATCTGGGGGACTCGTGGATGTTGAGTTTTATCTCCACACGGTGACTGTGAGTGTACCTAACCACTTTCCTTCTCCTTCTGCCGAGCTACACTCCTGAGCTGCCGGTGATCCAGACCTCCCCCCCCCTTCACTCTGGACCTGTCCACCGGCAATGCTTCATACTGCCACGAAAACGCTTCAGCTGTTTTCCATGGACTACACCAACACACATTGTACTCACACACACGCACACTACAGTGTAAACCCATATGAGGATGGGTTCTCTGTTGAGCCTGGTTCCTCTCAAGGTTTCTTCCTATCACCATCTCAGGGAGTTTTTCCTTGCCACCGTCGCCCTGCTTGCTCATCAGAGACGGCACACACACACACTTCACTTTACTTTTGTTTGTGTAAAGCTGCTTTGAGACAATGACCTTTGTAAAAAGCGCTATACAAATAAAAATGAATTGAATTGAATTGAATGGGTGGTGGTGGCCGTAAGAAGACTCTCCCTTAAAGACCCACACGGTTTCATGTTTTACTGTTGTCACCCAAGCAGTTACACTCCACTCCTGCACTACAGATAGCTTGGTTTCCCTCTTATTTATTCAGGAAGGTGCCATAATCTCTTCTTCCACAGAGTCTCATTTGATCACATTCAAGCTTTACCACAGACTTGCAAATATACGTATGTCTGCACTTTAACTTTCCATTTATTTATTTTAAACTATTTTTTATAATAGTATTGCAAGTTATGCACAGCAAATTGCATACATATAACAATTTCATTTCACGAGAAAGGCATATTTAATTTGTCCAGTGTTTTACGCATAATGATTTACCAGAATAATAAAATTGCAAGCAGAAGAACACCATCCCAACCATGAATCATGGGGGTGGCAGCATCATGTAGTGGTGTTGCTTTGCTGCAGGAGGCACTAGGGCACTTCACAAAACAAATGGCATCATGAGGAAGGAATATTATGTGGATATATTTAAGCAACATCTCAAGACATCAGCCAGGAAGTTAAAGCTCAGTCACAAAAGGGGCCTTTCACATAGACAATGACCCCAAGCATACCTCCAAAGTTGTGGCAAAATGGCTTAAGGACAACAAAGTCAAGGTATTGGAGTGGCCATCACAAAGCCCTGACCTCAGTCCGATAGAAATTTTGTGGGCAGAACTGAAAAAGACCCACTGAGAATGTGATAAAAGAAATAACATCGACGGCTGAACATGGACGGTTCCTCTGTGGTGATCATCAAGAGCACCAAATTCCTTGGTGTTCACCTGGCCGAGAACATCACCTGGTCCCTCAACACCAGCTCCAAAACCAAGAAAGCTCAGCAGCATCTCTACTTTCTGCGAAGGCTGAGGAAAGCCCATCTCCCACCCCCCATCCTCACCATGTTCTACAGAGGGACTATCGAGAGCATCCTGAGCAGCTGCATCGCTGCCTGGATTGGGAATTGCACCATCTCAGATCGCAAGACCCTGCAACGGATAGTGAGGACAGCTAAGATGATCATCAGGGTGTCTCTTCCCTCCATCACAGACATTTACACCACACGCTGCATCCGCAAAGCCATCAGCATTGTGGACGACCCCACGCACCCCTCACACACACTCTTTACCCTCCTGCTGTCTGGAAAACGGTACCGAAGCATTCAGGCCTCACAGCCGGACCGTGTAACAGTTTCTTCCCCCAAGCCATCAGACTCCTCAACACTCAGAGACTGGACTGAAAATACACACACGCACACACACTCAACTGATACTGTCAACTGATTCACTTTCTTACTAGAACTATGTCGGCGCTGCACTGTAACTTACTGTGCCCATTGTCTGTTTTGGTAGTTTTGTACTGTCTAGTGCTGTTTGCACGATTGCACTGTGCACTTTATGTAAATATATGTAATGTCTCCTGGAGTTCTGTCTTTGTTTTATGTAGCACCTTGATCCTGGAGGAACGTTGTTTTGGTTCACTGTGTACTAACTAGCTGTATATGGTTGAAATGACAATAAAGCCACTTGACTTGACTTGACTTGCTCAACCGCTGCATTCCAAATAGCACGATTGAGCTGGAAATAAACTTCTTCAGAGCTGACAGAACAGCAGCAGACTCTGGAAAAGGCAGAGAAGGAGGCGTTTGCATCTACGTAAACAAAAGTTGGTGGACGGACACTGTCGTTACTGAGACACGTTGCTCTGCTGATGCTGAGTACCTCATTAAGAAGTGTAGACCCTTCTATCTAAACCGTGAGTTCCCATGCACCCTAATCGCTGCTGTGTACATCCCCCTGGATGCTAATGCTAAACTAGCCACGAAAGAACTCGGGGCTAGCATTAGCAAGCTACAAACAGAACATCCAGTACCACAAAAAGACTCATGGACAGCTTTTTCCCTTCAGCTGTACTAACTCAGCTTCAAAGCGTTAACTGCCAGCCTCCACCTAATAACTAAACATTAGCATTAGACACCACACTACACTGTATTGTACATTACTGCTATTATCTGCAACTATTTACAAGTACTTGCACTTTACTGCAATTATCTGTCATTACTACAGTTATTTACATCAGATGGTTATTTGCACATTATTGCTATTTGCACATCTGCATTTTATCCACTGTATGCATCTACTGCATCATACTGCATGCATCTTACTGTTTACCTCTACCTGTATACTGTATATTTCAACTTACTGCACCATCATTCTTATTGATTTCTTGAACTTGAACTTAACTGCTATTTGCATTACTGGTATGCATCATACTGTTCACCTTTACCTGTACACTGTTATCTTAACTTACTGCACCATGAACTTTATTACCTCATTTCACTTATTTGCTGTTTGCACTACTGGTTTGATGCTGACTGCATCTCGTTGTCTCTGTACTCGTACTCTGACAATGACAATAAAGTTGAACTTAACCTCTTAACATGTAGCATTATACAGTCACACAAGAAAGTCATTACAAATACTACTTGATTTAAAAAAAGGTGTATGAAAGTAGTTTGGTCATTAGATATGTGATTTAAATATTTATCTTTATATTGTGAGGATGTTATTACCTAATTATCTAGTTTAGGCTAAATAAGTGCTGGTTTTGTTCTGTATTGTTGCTTTATGTACTATAAGCACAAACAACACAGCGGTATAAAGTCAGATTGTGCTCTTCAGTAAAACACACCTGCTGTTAGTGCAGAGACTTCACTCTGCTCACACCTCCATTACATTCCACTTTATTTTATAAAGCCTCTTAGTGCAAAAGCAGAGAAATGGTGAAGTAAAAAACACTGATCTGTTGATATAAATAACCTTCTCACAGCATCAGTTAGATCTGGACAGTTTTTGTAGAATAAAAATGCATCTTTATAATAAAGAAGTTCCTCACACATGAAATTTTCACAGCACTGGCTTCTGGTTTTGAAGCTACATAAGACAAGAAAAATCACAAAGACGCAAATTAAATTTCAAATATAATTCATTTATTGTTTACACAGAATAAATTAAACCTTTCAATCTGACAGAAAAAAGTTCAAAAGTTGCTTTCAAGCCAAAAAACAAACAAACAAAAAAACAAACAAATGTTTTAATATCATTCTTATGTACAATATTTTGTTTATGATTCTGATTTGTGGTCTTAAATAAATTATTGTATAATTATTAATAATAATAATAATAATAATAATAATAATAATAAAAGGTTAAATCAGTATCATACAGAGTTTTACATAAAATATTCTGCAAAATGAAGCATCATAAATGACATTATAGAAATTATAAAATAAAACAGGTTCTAGTCAAATAACTTTAAAACTATACTACAGTTTAAAAATACTAAATAATTAATTAATAGGGCTAATAATTGATAAATATTATATATAATACTCTAAACAGTAAAAGACGTTAATGGCGCAGGTGTGTTGGGGTCAACGCTGTTGCCTAGCAACAGTATGACGGGCTTTAATGCTGCCATTTTCTCGGCTGTTTGCATCGAGCTGTTTGTGCGTGTTTTCTTCTCTAACACAGTTTTCTCTTTGCCAAGTTTCTCAGCTTGGCTTTTCTTGTGCTCGAGTCCTGTGCTGCAGCTCAGAACCAGTCTCAGTGTGAGCGTTAAACTCAGGGCCACCGCACTGTTTCCGCTGTTAGCATCGTTAGCATTACAGCTGCGCTCGGGGATGACGTCATCCAGCTCAGGCCGAGCGGAGCGGAGCTACACAATCACTCGCTTTCTACACATTTTACACCTATTATCTTATTTATCACTGGGATTTCGCTCTTCTCTCAGGAAAGAAAGAGATAGAAAAGTGGAGAAAAGTAAGAAAAGTTTGCAAAAAGCCAAAAAAGCTCTCTGCGCGTTCCCTCCACGCTCTGCGCATGCGCAGACAGAGAGCGCGCAAAACAGCGAGAGAGCGCGAGGGCTGTGACGTCACAATCGGGATAACTGTGGTGGGTGTGTGTGGTGGGGCGCCCCAATGTGACGTCACAATCTGACTTGTATAAAAGGAGGCAGAAAGCGGTTCCACTGTCACTATTTCTGATTTGTGAATTTGCCGAGTGAGGAAAGAGAAACACAACTCTGAAGATGTTTAGAAGGATTAGAGAACGATTTAGACGTTGGACGCAGAAGAAACCTAAGGAGGACCCTGAAGAGGAGGCCATGAAGGAGGAGTTGGAGAAAGTAACAAGAAAGATGGAGAAATGTAAGGTGATGCAGAAAAAGCTAGTGGAAGAGAGAGACCTGTTGGTGAAGACGGTGGCAGAGCTCAATGCCCTTTTAGCTTCTGAGCAAAAGCAACGGGAGCAGGACATGGAGAAGAGGGACGCCAGACACCAGCAGAACATCAGCGAGCTCCAGGCTTCCCTGAAACTCGGTGAGGAACGGGAGAAGACTGCAGAGATGGAGAGAGAGAACTTGATGAAAGACAGAGAGCGATTGGAGAAACGTGTTGCACAGCTGGAGGCCACTTTGGCTTCTGAGCGAAAAAAACAGGAAGAAGAAAGGGAGAAGGTCAAGCAGGACATGGAGGAGAGGAACGCCAGACACCAGCAGAACATCACCGAGCTCCAGGCTTCCCTGAAACTCTGTGAGGAACAGGAGAAGACTGCAGAGCTGGAGAGAGAGAGCTTGAGACACCAAGAGCATCTGGAGAGAAACGTTGCACAGCTGGAGGCCACGTTGGACTCTAAGCGAAAAAAACGGAAGCGGAAAAGAAAGAAGGCCAAACTGGACGTAGAGGCGAGGAACAGTACACACCTCCCGAACATCACCGAGCTCCAGGCTTCCCTGAAACCCGGTGAGGAACAGGAGAAGGCAGAGCTGAAGAGTAAAACGGAGCAATTGGAGAGACTGAGAGCAATTGAAAAAATGTGCAGAGCGAGAGCACCGGAACCAGGAACAATAGAAGTCCAAGCACGATGCCTGCAAGAAGAACAGCAGGCAGTGCTTGGACAAACGCCTGGAGAACGAGTGCTCACGTGCCAATGATGAGATAAAGTAAAGTTTAAAAAAAAAAAAAAAAAAAAAAAAAGGTAAAGTAAAAAAAATTTAAAAGTAAAGTAAACAAAAAAGTAAAAAATTGAAAAAAAAAGTAAATTAAAAAAAGTAAACAAAATAAATAAAAAAAAGCAAAGTAAAAAAATTAAAATATATATATAAATAAGTAAAAAAGTAAAGTTAAAAAAAGGAAAGTAAAAAAAAAATAAAAAATAAATAAATAAATAAAGTAAAAAATAGGTAAAGTAAACAAAAAAGTAAAAAAAAAAAAAAAAAAGTTAGTTAAAAAAGTAAACAAAATAAATAAAAAAGTAAAGTAAAAAATTGTAAAAAATAAATAAATAAATAAAAAAGTAAAGTTAAAAAAAAGGAAGGAAAAAAAATGAAGGAAAAAAAAAAAAAAAACCTCCATGCTTTACCTCAACTGAGATAAAGCAGCAGGAGCAGTGTGAAAATGACTGGACTTTTCTTCTTTCAAAATCAATAAAATAAAAGATCAATAAAAATCTCAAGAATGAACTTTGTGTGTGTTTTTTGTTTCTTTTATTAAAGTGTTTAAAGGGTTAGACATAACAATAATAATAATAATAATAAGAAGAAGAAAAGAACTTGTTTTTGAAGGTCACATTAGCTTGGATACTCTAAAATAGTGTTTCTCAACTGATGGGTTGCAAATTGATGGTAAGAAAAAATGTAGAAAAATGCAAATGATGAAGCGTAACAAAACAGGAAACCATGGAAAAATATGACAATTAAGCAAATTATAGTAAATAATAATAAAATAAAAAAGGAATCCCCCCCTGTAGTAGTTGTTCAAAAATTCAAAAGGCATTTAGAGACAAAACACTCAAGCACTCAAACACCATAAAGACAAACCTGATGAGTTTTTCAAAACAAAGTAAAGGGATCTAGACACATCTCAAAAAACACATCACAAAAACCGTGTGCACTGTTCAGGAGCAAACACTCAGCGCAAATCTGCCGCAAATCTGCTGCACAGTTGAAAAATATGTCTCAGGACATAAAGCACACATTAAGCCAAGTGACTATCATGCACTACAACTAGAGGAATCGACACAATTATTTCATCGTGCCATCCTTATGACAATGAAAGACGGTGTATGGCGTACCAAACAGTGAGGCCAGGGACCTCAGTGGTTGCCAACAGACCTCAAATACAAAACTGACGGTATGAAAAGTATGTAGTCCCTTTTAATTTTATTCACTAATAATGAAATTAGTGTTAGACTCTTGTTGGGTAATGTTTGCTTATACTCGGTCACAGAGTTGGGGGGTATCCAGAGTTTGTTACTGTTAGAATTTACTGAAACTTAGCCATTGTAAATGCCACTACTGACCATTTTTTAAAATAAAAGGTGGTAATTTGTCAAAATTATGAAGAAAAAACATTTGTACATAAGCTTTAAGGGGTATGCAAAGGCTGAATTTGTGTTAACTGTTGTATACCATCAGGGTGGTGTTTGTGTTCAACCCAGTCTCACGGCAGTTCGTGATATAGTCACGAAATTTAATCTATTGATTCGTGTTCATGGACACAAATTTCCCTCTTTTTTCGTGTCACTCGAAACACGACTTTCCATCTAATGTATTTCAGTAGGAAATATCTTTCGTGCCCTCCACCACGTTTTTCTTTTTGCCACTGGTTACCACAGATGCTGTATTTTATTTTTTTTTAATATTCAAGCACTATTACTCAACATTTAATCAGGAGATTTTATCCTTGTTTTTATTGCTTTATATTCTGTAAGCTACTCGCTATTATAAACCATCGTCAATGGTTCCTTGCAGTCAAATATACTGTTTCTCCCTCCAAGCCTACGCAGACACAAGTGGTTTCCATACTACTGGTTTATTTGATGGCTTTTCCCCCAAATCCACAGTGAAAACTAAGTAATGTTATACAAAACCACATTAACTTAATACAAACCAAAACATACAAAGATAAAGCAAATATAAAGCGAAACACCTCATTGGCTGCATGCTACATGAAAGAGAAATTGTCTAGAATAGTCTTTAATCACACATTCAAGTTCAAGTCCTCTGCAAGAACACATCCACTGACAGGCACAATGTTCATGTTTGCCGCTTGCTAACTTGCAGGAACTGAGATGCAGTCAGCCATTATATACAACCATCGGCCAGTATTTCAAAATAAAAGTACCAAACTTAACAAAAAATAAATTCACAAATAATAAATGCAACTTATTTTCTTCCTAACGAAAACAGACTTAGAAAAAAGTAAACAACTTACATACATAATATAAACAATATAATAGCAACAGTTACACTCCCACCAAATCACACAACCTTAATGTGAGAGTTCTCAAAATACTTTTCAATGAAAACATTCCTGTTATTAACCAGTTAAACATCAAACTTCTTAATCCCTTTCAAGCAGAGTAACAACCTTATGTATAGGTCTTTCAAGAAACACAGTTTTAGTTATGGGTTTCACTGTTTTGTCAAACGTAGTGTCACTAACCATCAATTTTAGTTTTCTCACCCTACCATTTGACCCTGGGTAGACTTCTATGACTCTGGCCAACTTCCATTTATTACGTGGTGCCAGATCACCTTGTAGGAGGACAATGTCATTGACTTTCAAGTTCCATCTGTTTTTATGCCACTTTTGTCTTGGACTTCATTGTAAGAATGTGGTTTGGAGCTAAAGGTTCAGGTATGGATGGGTCATTCAAATGCTCAGTGGTGAGTGGTCTGCTGTTAACAATGGCCATAACCTCATACAGGAATGTCCTGAGAGAGGTACTGTCAAGCCTTTGCGCTGACTGGTCGAGAATAGCATTAAGAACACTTCTTATGGTTGTTATTTGCCTCTCCCAGACACCTCCCATATGACTTGCCGCTGGAGGGCTCATAAGAAATTCACATTCTAGAGCCTTAACTCTATCTTGATCAATTCCTTTCATGAGTTCTGCAGACTCTCTCCTTGCTCCAAAGAAATTGGTTCCTTGGTCACATCTCAACATTTCCTTTTATTGCCATGAACGCTTTTAACCCCTTCAGACCTGATTTTTTTCTGCTGAGCAAAAAAATTCCCAGTTGATTTTTGCTCCCTTCCAGCATAGAAATAAAGGGAATTTTTTTTTTTGATAACTCATGTTTTATTGGTATTTTTTCATGTCCATTACAATGGATGCCACGACTAAACGAACGTAAAATGCCAGGAAATCTTAGATTAAAAAAGGCCATGTTTTTAACATAGAAGGTTATCATGGAACTTCCAAACACATTGCTAACTTTTAACATTGCAAGCTAATAAGAGATCACACAATTACTAATAAATGGAAAATAACAAAAATACATCTGCTGTATATTCCCATATATTCTCTCATTTGCGATGAGCAGCCTTGAAGCAGTTTCTGTGTGGCACAAAGCAAAGGTGGATGTTGCATTTGTCACAGAATACATGTGTTTTCCCTGTGCAGTATGGCCTCTTGCATCTGGTGGCCTCTGTCTTCTCATCATAATTCAGCATGTGGTCAACCATATCGTACTGCACTTCAGGTAGAGGCCTTGCATCCTGAACTTGTGGTCTGTGGGCTTGCGGTTGTGGTTCTGGAGACATACTGGGTCTTCCACGTTTTGCTGCCACTAGTTTATTGACACTCACCAGACACTGGGCCACATTCATCTTGAAATGGAGGAGATCCAGGGTGTTTTTTGTCTGGAGATTGGCCCTCTTGGCATCCAACCTGTACTCTAACCAACTGTTGACCACAGCTAGATCAAAAGCATGTGTAAATCATTCTCAGGGTCCACTTTCTTGACCGAATTTCTGTGTGGTACAGACTAACAAGTTGATCGAGCAGGTCAACACCTCCCATTGCTTCATTGTACAGTTTGACCACTTCCGGATGGGACACCTTCAAAAATCTTCCCTGCTTTTCCCACACAGGAAGTATATTTTCACCCCCCCAAGGGTGTGGCTTGCCTTTTACATATTGCTTGACAGAGAGAGAGCCACGAAATGGCACCATTTTTTCATCAACACAAAGGTTTTCCTCTAGTGGAAGCTCCAAGCATCTTCTGCGCATAGCATCATAGAGAGGACGCACCTTATAAAACACATCATTGTTCTCTGCTGGCCTCTCCAAATTGTTGACCAAATGCAAATGTGACCGAAGCTGGAAGAATCTGTCACGGCACATGGTGTTTTGAAAAAATACCAATGTCCATCCCGGCTTCCCAGTACATGCAGACTCTTGGCATTTTCATCATGCCCATAGCAAGGTGGAGACCAATGAGGGTTGTGATTTCCCCTGAACGGGTGAGTTTGAAACCTAGTGTGCCACTTTGCATGGCATAGTTGTTGGTGCTGTCAGACATCAGATCGAAGAACTCATCTGGTACATACTGTTTGAAGTATTCGTATGGGCTCATGGGATGTCTGTCATAAATCAGATGATTCTGAAAGGAAGTATCGATGATTGTGGTCAAAGGCCTATGGCGCCACTTAATCTCATGCTTCCTGGTTACTGTCATCTGCTCATGATAATTTTCCTCTTTGTTCACTGTAATCTCCTCCTGATCCTCTGTCACTACACTTTCGTCTAACTCAACCTCAGCTGCCACCTCAAGTTCTTCAAGCATGCATGCATCTCCACTGTCCCTTCTCTCTGTCCCCTGTCCTATCCAATAACAATACAATCACATTTATAACTGTTTTTCCATGTTCTCACTCGTGACCTCACATGCATTTTCTGCAATTTACATATTATGTAAGGCATAAAACTTTGTACTATACTCTCAACATCTACACTTACTCTCGTTTTCATCTGCCTCATTTCCTGAATCCAAGCAGTCAAGATCCGATAACTCTCCATTTACAAGGTGTTCAAGGAAGGTGTTTGCTAACTGAGTGCTGGCTAATATCTCTTGACTCCTGATGTCCATTGGGATGGACATTAAACTTTGAAAAAATCCTATAACTTGATGAAATGAAATATTTTCAAAATAACTTGAAATGTATACACTTGAAATTGTTAAAATTATGCTGAGAGAAAATGTATTAGGCTAGCATGAACATAAATTAACATTTTTGATGAAAATAGGCGAGCATCAGAGCCATACTTGTCTTGGGTGATGGCTGAAGCTCTCTCAGATCAAGTTAAAAGTCATTTCTCCACTGTGATTGGATAATCAGGAACCAATCAGTAATAAGCATTATTCAAACAATGAAATCAGAGATTTCTTATTGGTTTAGACCCAGAAATATGTAATGTCCATTGTAATGGACACCAGGTCTGAAGGGGTTAAAGCATTGATAAATGAGTCAGTTGTCATGTCAATCATCTCTATGTGTACGGCCCTTGAACATAGACAGGTAAGTAAAAGACCATATCTCTTGAGCTCCTTTCTTCCTTCTTTGATATGTATTGGACCAAAGCAGTCAATACCAGCATTAGTGAATGGTGGAGTTGTTTCCATTCTATCTTGCGGTAAGTCACCCATTTTTTGTTCTTCTGCAGGCCTTCTATACTTCCTGCACTTGACGCATTTGAAGATGTGTGATGAGACCACACCGCTACATCCCAGGATCCACCATCCATTAGCTCGCAGTTCGTTCATTGTCATTCCACGTCCTTGATGATGTACCTTTTCGTGAAAGTGCTTAATAAGTAAAGCTGCCATGTGACTGTTCTTGGGGAGTATTGCCGGATGCTTCACATATGGGACGTAACGTAGCTTGACTTAGGCGTCCTCCGACCCTCAGGATACCTTCTTCATCTAAGAATGGATTTAACTTGTACAGCCTATTATCTTTGGTCTTGGCAACTACTTTTTTTTTAACTTCAAACTCTTTATCTCATCTGAGAATGCTTCCTTTTGAACCAGCTTGATGATAACATGTTCTGCTTCTTTCCTTTCTTCCAGTACTTTCTGTGGTTCTTTGCTTCACATCCTTGAATTCTTTAATTTTGCATTTCAGTCTAGCAACTGCCTTTACCACCCTTGACCAGTCAGAGAATTTCTGTAGGCGATCCAATAATGATCTGCTCTCCTTTGCAGCAGTGTTACACACAAGAACCTTGCGAAGTTCAGATCATCTTCCTTAATTTCTCCCACCTTGCATTCTCTGTCAGGTAGTTCCTTTTGCCAAAGAAACTTTGGTCCTGTGAACCAGTTTGAGGTTTTAAGGTGCTCTGCTGTCAAACCTCGAGAGGCATGATCAGCTGGATTGTTCTCTGAGGCAACGTGAGCCCATTGTTCAGGCTTTGTACTATATCTGATTCTCTGAATACGATTGGCTACGAACACATGAAACCATCTGAATACGATTGGCTACGAACGTCATTGTTAATGTAGCCAAGAACAACTGTAGAATCTGTCCAAAAGAACTCCTTTAGATCTTGAATTTCGAACTTGTTCCGAAGCACATGACTGGTTTGCACTGCAACAACTGCCGCTGTGAGTTCTAGTCTCGGTATAGTTGTAACTTTGGTTGGTGAAACTCTTGATTTTCCCATTACCAAACAGCAATGAACTCTGTTAGACTTGTTAATTGCTCGCAGATAAGTACATTCACCATATCCAGGGACACTTGCGTCCGCAAAATGGTGGAGCTCATACCTTTTGGCCTTGCCAAAATTTGAAGGTAAGAAGCCTCTCTTGATCTCCTTTTCAGCTAGATTGGGCAAATCTCTGAACCAGAACTCCCACTGAGGTCTTAAGTTCTCTGGAACTTCCTCATCCCAACTGACCTTCTCTTTGCACATTTGCTGAAGTATTTGTTTACCCAAAAGAACAAATGGGGCCATGAACCCTAGGGGGTCATACACAGAGGCCACGGTAGAAAGCACACCCCTTCTTGTTAGAGGATTGGGTTTCACTTGAACTCTGAATTTAAAGGAATCAGATGTAATACACCACTCTACTCCAAGAGCTCTTTCCATTTGAGGTAAACTCAAAGCCATATCCAGATCTTTGACTGTGGCATGTTCTTCTTCTGGGATGGTTGCCACCACTCTTTCACTGTTAGAGACAAACATGTGGAGTCTTAACCTGCCAGTGAAACAAAGTTCTCTTGATTCTTTGATAAGCTGGATGGCTTCTGTCTCAGTTTGAATGCTTATCAGACCATTGTCTACATAGAAGTTTCTTTAAATGAAGCATATAGTGTCTTCACTGTACTGACCAGGCCCTTGAGTTGCCAGATGTTTCAGGCCAAAGTTGGAACAACCAGGAGACGAGGCAGCTCCAAACAAGTGGACTCTCATTCAGTAGACTAATGGTGTGATCTCCAAATTGCCATTCTCCCACCACAGAAATCACAGGTAATCTTGATCCTCCTTTTTCACATGAAACTGATGGAACATTCTTTCGATGTCACACATGATTGCGATGGGACCCTTTCAAAAGCGGCATAGGACACCTACCAATGCATTGGTCAAGTCAGGACCTGTAAGCAGATGGTTGTTGAGGGATGTGTCCTGAAACTTGGCAGAACAGTCAAATACTACATGTATTTTCCCTGATTTCTGTGGATGATAAACTCCATGATGTGGAATATACCATGCTGGACTGTTGTCAGTTTCTTCCTCAGGGACTTTCTCTGCGTCACCACGTGAAATGACGTCATCTGTGAATCTTACATAGTCCTCATAGAACCGCTGATCTTTCTTGAATCTCTTTTCAAGACATTTCAGTTGGTGTACTGCACATATCTTGTTATTAGGAAGGTTTGGTTTTTCTCTTTTGAATGGTAATGGCATTTCGTAGTGACCATTGCTCTTTTGTGTTATATTTTCTCTCAGAATCGACAAGAACTTGAGATCCTCTTGGGACACAAGATCAGTCTTTCCAGCTCTTTCTGAGAAATCTGATTCAAGGACTTTTATTATGTCTGAGGGAATAATTTCTCTTTCTTCAGTTAGACTTACATAGTGTACTTCCTTTCTGACATTAATACCTGGTGTCACTTCCTTTACCACTGTGTGATGGCTGGTTCCGATAGCATCGCCATAGTCTACATAAGGATTTCCGTAACCAACAATGCTCCATCCTAAGTCTGTACACTGTGCATAAGGCTGATGTTCTTGGCCAGAAACTACTTCTCTTGGAAGGAGAGCTTGTTAGCAGTTGTATCCAATGAGTTGACCTACTTCACAATCCTGCAAAGGTGCTAGCTCATCTCGAAGGTGCTCTAGATGGGACCAAGCTTTTGAAGTTTCATTTGTTGGTATGTGAGTTCTGTTGGCTGGAATAAACTCCCGAGTATAGACTGGTGGTAAAGAGATCCTTTTATCAGAATAAAAGCCTCTGACTTGTAGGTCTTTTACCCTTTGGCAGCTTACCACTGTGGTCTTTGAGGTCATAGTAGATAGCTTGAGCTTAACTTGTTCTTTGCTTGCTTCTAATGCTTCAGCTACTTCACTTAAAATAAAAGTTGTGTCGCTTTGAGAGTCTAAAAGAGCATAAACAAGAACTTCTTGTGCTGGTTGAGTTATGGATGAAATCCAGACAGGAATTATCGCTGCTGTTTGTGTGTTAGTCTAATCAAGAATTACTCTCTTTGAAGTAACAGCTGTGGTTATTTCTTCATGTTGTATTGATGGAGGTCTTTCTTGGTGCCTTTCTTGACTTGTACTTGACTTGAGTTGACTTTTGGTTTTCTTTAATTCGCTCCTCGTGCAGACAGGCTGGATGCATCTTGTGGCACATATCGCAGACACTCCTACTGTTGCAATTCTTTGAGAAATGGTCAGGCTTAAGACAACCAAAGCATAACTTTCCAGCTTGAACAAATTTAATTCTGCCTGAAACTGATTTCTCCATAAGCTTCCTGCATTTATGCAAAAGATGTCCAGTCTTATGACAGAAAATGCATGTTATGACAGGTTTTTCACTGGTACTTGTAGTTAACTTGACAAACTGACTGAAGGAGGGAAATTGGTTAGTCTCCTCTTCTATTTCAATAACCTTACGATTCCATCTCACTGTTAGCCAATCCGGTAACTTTGAAAGAATCTCTCTGTTTTCATTACAATCATTCAAGTTTTCCAATGCCTTGATGTGAACCATGGCAGCCTCACAACTATGCAGAAAATCAACAAATTCTATGAGCTCAAAACTATCTCTAGATCCCATCTTAGGCCATGCTTGGAGCTTATCTCTATATGATTTTGCAATCGCAAATGGATTCCCATATCTCTCCTCTCAGATTTTCCATGCAGCAGCATACACAGATTCAGTTCCAAGTAAGAAGTATCCATCAAGCACTTTCTTAGCTTGGCCACTTACTCACCTACAGAGGTAGTAGATCTCCTCCTTATCTTGAATGTTCTTCTGGTCGATCAATGTTTCAAGGGAGAGTTTCCAGTCATTGTACTTCAATGGATCCCCACTGAATACTGATGGTTCAGGAACTGGAATTCTATTTGCACTTAAAGGATGAACTGGCTACTCGTGACCCTCCTAATGATCTAGAAGCATTATATGATTTGTCAATCAGAATCAATAACCGCCTGCGTGAACGACGCAGGGAACGCCGTTCAGCCACAGGGAACATGCTGGCTAACAAGTACAGACAGGCTTCCGTGGGCCCGAGTCTGACGACTCTTCGGTAGAGCCTATGCAATTGGGCGCCACTGGCTTGCCTCCTCACGAGAGGGAAGCTCGTAGAAGTGAGAATAGGTGTTTGTATTGTGGGCAGATGGGTCACTGGCGTTCACGTTGTCCCCGCCTGATGCCAAAAGGCCAGGGCCATCCCAGGAAGAGGGACCTGTGATGGCCCCAGACACTGTTCCTCACCCGTCTGGCCTCTTCATTCCCGTCGTCATTGATTGGGGAGAAGGCAAAGAAACCAGTCTGCAGGCCTTCGTTGACTCAGGGGCGGCTGGCAATTTCATGGACGAGACTCTAGTCAAGAGACTAGGGCTCCCAGTAGACCCACTTCCCCATCCCATACCCGTCTTCGCACTTGACGGGCGGCCATTAGGCTCGGGACCCATAACCACCCAAACGTCACCGGTCACAGTTAGGAACAGTGAGACAGTTAGGCCACCACACAGAACGACTGACCTTCTATGTGACTCGGGTACCTGAGTTGCTCCTAGTGCTCGGGTTCCCTTGGCTTCAAGCACATAACCCCCGCATTGACTGGTCTACCAGGTCCATTTCTGTTTGGGGCTCTAGGTGTTCCCAGAGCTGCCTCAAAGGAACACACACTCTACCTCCAACTACTGTGGAACCAGTCGATTTATCCCACGTGCCCCAAGATTATTGGGACCTCCAGGAGGTCTTCTCCAAACAAAAGGCCCAGACACTGCCGCCCCATAGGTCCTTTGATTGTGCGATCAACCTACTCCCAGGAGCTGCTCCACCTAGGGGCAGGTTATTCTCCTTGTCACTCCCAGAACACCAAGCCATGGAGGACTATATTAAAGAAGCCCTGTCCTTGGGGTTTATCCGCCCATCCACCTCCCCTGCGGGGGCGGGGTTCTTTTTTGTCAAGAAAAAAGAAGGGGATCTGCGGCCTTGCATTGATTACCTCGGCCTTAATGCCGTGACGCAGAAGGATAGGTACCCACTGCCTTTGATGAATTCTGCATTTGAGCACCTGCAGAAGGCGAAAATTTTCTCAAAACTGGATCTACGAAGCACCTACAATCTGATCCGCATCAGGGCAGGGGATGAGTGGAAGACCGCGTTCATCACGCCGTCTGGGCACTATGAGTATTTGGTGATGCCCTTTGGCCTGATGAACGCCCCCGCGGTCTTCCAGTGGTTCATTAATGAGGCCCTCCGGGAGGCCCTGAACCTTCGTCTATCTAGACGACATTTTGATTTTTAGTAGCTCGCTGGAGGAACACGTGGTTCATGTACGCCGGATCCTTCAGCTCCTTCTCCAGAACCGTCTATATGTCAAGCTAGAGAAGTCCCAGTTTCATGTAACCACTATCTCCTTCTTGGGCTTTGTGGTGTCCCAAGGGAGACTTAGTATGGACCCAGACAAGGTAAAGGCAGTCACACAGTGGCCACAACCCACCTCAGTCCGGCTGGTACAACGCTTCCTGGGGTTCGCAAACTTTTTTCGACGCTTTATTCGGGACTTTAGCACCCTGGCTTCCCCCCTTAGCGCGCTGACCAAGAAGACCTAGGCTGGGTTCAAGTTGACTAGAGAGGCACAGCAAGCCTTTGAAACCCTGAAAAGGAAATTGACGACAGCCAGACCAGAAATTACATCCGTGCGCATACTTCTCCCACCGTCTAACCCCTTCAGAGAGGAATTATGACGTTGGGAACCGTGAACTCCTGGCTGTAAAACTGGCATTGCAGGAGTGGAGGCACTGGCTGGAGGGTGCCAAGCACCAGTTCCTTATTTGGACGGACCACAAAAATCTGGCCTACATTCAGGGGGCCAAGCATCTGAACCCTCGGCAAGCCAGGTGGTCCTTGTTCTTTACACGTTTTAACTTTGTCTTGTCTTATAGGCCATGGTCCAAAAATCTTAAACCGGATGCACTCTCTAGGCAATGGGATATACCCTCACGGGAACCCAGCCATGAGCCTATAATTTCCCCTCCCCAAATAGTGGCTCCCTTGCGCTGGGGCCTGGAGGAAGCCATCCGCACGGCGCTCTGTCAGGAGCCGGACCCGGGTGGAGGTCCCCCAGGAAAACTGTATGTACCCTTGACCATACGGCCTCAGGCCCTGTCTTGGGGTCATACATCTCCATTTTCAGGGCACCCTGGGGTCACCAGAACCCTGGAGTTTTTGCGCCGACGCTTCTGGTGGCCCAATATGGAAAAGGACGTCCGGGCCTATGTGGCTGCCTGTCAGGTCTGTGCGCAGAACAAGGAGCCACATACTCGCCCATCTGGTTTGCTTCATCCCCTCCCCATACCCTCTCGCCCATGGTCCCAGGGGATGGCAGTTATACTGGTCATCGTGGATCGGTTCTCAAAGGCCTGTAAATTCATTCCCTTACCCAGAGTCCCTTCAGCCAAGGAGACGGCCAAGCTCCTACTGCGACACGTGGTCCGGGTCCATGGCTTTCCGACTGACTTGGTCTCCGACCGGGGACCACAGTTTACCAGCCGATTCTGGAAAGCCTTCTGCCGTTTCCTTGGGGGCTACAGTTAGTTTATCCTCAGGTTTCCATCCTGAGTCCAATGGCCAAACTGAGAGAGTCAACCAAGATTTGGAGCGCTCCCTCAGGTGCCTGGCCTCCTCCAATCCTTCATCCTGGGCGGAGCACCTCATGTGGGTGGAGTATGCCCACAACACTCTCTGGCACTCCTCACTAGGTATGTCACCGTTTGAGTGCCAGTTTGGCTATCCACCACCCTTGTTTGCAGAGCAGGAACAGGAGGTGGGGGTTCCCGCAGCGGCACACATGGTGCGCCGGTGCCGCAGAATCTGGCAGAAAGCCAAATTATCCCTGCAAACTGCTGCCCAGAGAAGTACCCGTGCTGCCAATCGGAAAAGGCGTCTGGGCCCAACCTTTCGTCCAGGACAGCGGGTGTGGCTGGCGACCAAAGACCTTCCATTGCCGCTAGAGTCCAAGAAATTGGCCCCATGGTATATTGGGCCTTTTAAGATCCTTAGGAGAATCAATCCGGTGGCATACCGCCTAGCACTCCCCCGCACTATGAGAATCAACCCTACCTTCCATGTCTCACGTCTAAAACTGTTCCTGTGCAGCCCCCTGGTGACTTCCACCCACCCATCCCCACCTCCTCCTCGTATTATTGATGGGGCCCCAGCCTTTACTGTGAGGTGTATCCTGGACTCACGCCGCCATCGGGGGGGCACTCAGTACTTGGTGGACTGGGAGGGTTACGGTCCAGAGGAACGCTCCTGGGTCCCAGCTCGGCACATCCTGGACCCGGCGCTCATCAGGGAATTTCGCAGGAACCAGGCAGCTGGTATGGGAACGTCAGGAGCCGTTCCTAGAGGGGGGGGGTAATGTAACGCGGCAGGTGCCTTCTCAGGCAGATCCGCGGCCACCTTCACGGGCTTTTATAGCACGGCGATCTCAAGGTAATCAGCGTAAATGTGCAGCACCTGGCCGCGCCTCTTTATAAGCCCTCTGATTGTCTCACTCTGCGTGCGGACATAGATCTGTGCCAGGTAACAGAGCAGTGCCACGCTACTCTGATTGGTGATTTTGACGTAAAAAAAAAGAAGTGAAGAAAAGAAATAGAATTAAAATATTTATGTTTAGAAAGAAAAGGAAAAGGAGAGAAATTATTGAGGGAAAGAAAGAAAAGGGGGCACAGGATTAAAGAGGAAGTGGCACAAAACTAAAGAGGAGGACAGACTGAGAGTCCTCACTCCCAGATAAAGATTCAGCCATCTTAAGTTAGAGATTTTGTTTCATTTGGTGCCTTAAGTTCGGCCAGAAGGAGGGCCAGTTTTAAGTTGTGTTTTTCCGCCGCGCTGCGGCGCTTTGAGTTCAGCCGTTAGATTTGAGCTTCCCGATCCAGTTTCACAAGCACTGCAACACTCACAAATCCCATTCAATAAAATTAGCTCAGTGGGTAACGTTACGGCTTGCGGTTCACAACCTCTCCGGTTCGTATCCCGCCTTAGGCAGCTGCATTTCAGGCGGAGTCTTTTGATCCGTCTCCGCACTTGGCTCCTCTCAAACCATATATATTGTCCTCTCGGGCAAGCAGGGCCTGCGCGACATTTATTGAACATCTTATCGCCTAGCCCCATAACACATTCTCATACAAAAAAATGATTCTATTGTAAACTAGTGCACATAAGGCTTATCAGGTTCTGAACACCTGCATTTATTCATTCTTACTTAAAGCATTTTAAGATGTAGAGTATTGTGTACTAAGTATTATAGCATTCACAATTTTTTATCCATAGCACATCAGAATGTATTGATGTGTTTTTTTTTTTCCCTGTGATTTTGGTCTGATGGGGGCAGTATGATCCCACATTTTCATTTTGTTACACACTATTTATTTTGTGCCTGTCAGGTGCTCCAGTGAGTGAGAGTGTGACTGACTAGAGATCTGACTGAGCAGATCATATCACTCTCACACCCCAGCTCACAACAATGCTTGGAGTTTTCTTCAGATTAATCAGTCTGGTGCTTTTGTTCGCAGGTAATATCACTTTCACTGTGAAAAATAAGAGAGTTTAATGTTTGCTCCGTCTTTTAATAAAAGCATCTTTCTCCACAGGTCTCACAAATGAGACGGTTGTTCAGCAAACACCTTATGACCTCATCAAGAATCAAGGAGAATCTGCCCAGATTAGATGCTCCCATAAAATCGAAAAGTATGATCGTATAATGTGGTACAAAGAAACCAAGGAGAAAGAATTCATCTTCATGGGATATCTGATATCCAAAAATGCAAATCCAGAGTTAGATTTCAAAGACAAAATCAGAATCGGTGGGGACGCATTTGATGGTTATGGCTCTCTAGAAGTCATCAATCTTTCACTAAAGAGTGAGGGAGTTTATTTTTGTGCAGCGTATTACACGGCAGTGTGAGGCCCCTCTCTTTATTACAAAAACTAATCAGCAATTCTCACCATCCTCTCTTCTGAGCTCTGTACGAACTACTACAGCTGATGTTATCTGTTTCAAAACACAGCTGTCTTTTGCTCACTAACAACATTTGACTGTTGTGTATCAGATTGCACTTTATACCACAGCTCTGTTGAATGCTCAAATCTGATTGGTCAGAAGGTGTTGATTGATTTTCTATGACAGCAACTCTGACAGCAGGGCCAGCTTCAAGAAAAATCACAGGTTTATATTAATGTACTCGTTCGTTATTGTAATATGTTATCAATTCTCTAGTAATAATAAACAGATAATAATAAAAAGATTAAAAATGTGTTGCTGTTTAACAAAGAAAATTGTCTAATCATCGATATGATGAAATATTCTCTACAGAGATATTTATTTAGCATTTCTGGAAGGAGTCTCCAGTGTTACAGCTTTGTAATATCCAGGGGTTAAAAAGCTTTGTTTACCAACATATGAGAGCTTTTAGGTTGGAAGGCTTTGCAGGTTCTCAGTATCATGGCAAGCTCCATTTTCTCTCATATTAACTTCAAGAGAGAGAAAAAAGACAGGCTGGTTAGGGATTGACTGTTTAAAGCTCTTCTAATGTAAGTGATAAACTCAATTCCAGGATGTTCTACAACGTTAAACAAACTGCTAGCATTGGCAAAGTCTGTGTTATATGTGGAATAAAACACTTCAGGATGTGCTATTATAGAAAAATAATTATCTTCAGGCAGGTAAAAGTAACTCTACTTGGCGTTGGGCCACATCACATCACCCAGAGATTAATTCTGAGTTCAATTAATTACATTTCTTGAGATTCTTGATAATGTTTTCTCCCCTGAATAGAGGTGATAATTATCTGTTGCATCTCCATAATTGTTCATTCATTTATCAGTAAATGCTTTATTGTAGGGTCAAGGTCGGTTCATAGCCTAACCCAGGAACTCTGGATGCAAGACAGGACTACACTCTCGATGGGATGCCAGTCCATTTCAGACACACACACACACACACACACACATACACACACACACTTTCCAATTCACCTGCAGAGTTTTCAATCTGTGAATCTTGGAGGCGGGTTGTTGGGGTGGTGGAAGTGTTGGTGTTGGACTGAAGCTCACAAGAGGGAGCTCATGCTCCATCTTAAAATTTCCCAATAGAAGAAATGCAGCAGTTCAACAATGATGTTTTTTAAAGGCACAAGGAAGCTGTTTGTGGTTCAGACGCTTCATTGAGCCCTAAACGGCAACATGATCAAAGTTCAGCTCCGCTTTATTTTCTCCCTGCTCTGGCTCACAGGTATTTATTTCTGTCTTAACAAAATATTAGTTTGACAAAACTATTCTGATTTTCTGAGAATATCTGAACTCACTGTAATGTTATCCACTCTTTCTCTCACTATAGACTCTGTCCTCAGCAGCAAAGTCCAGCAGAGTCCTTCTGATCTAATTAAATCCAGAGGAGATACAGTGGAGCTCAACTGTCTACACAGCATAACAAGCCACAACGTCATATTGTGGTATAAAACCAGTGCAAACCACACGTTAGAATTAATGGGGTATCTCTGGAATAAAAAAGACTACGTCGAGACTAATTTTACAGAGAAAATTGAAATGAAAGGAGATGCGAGTAAGAACGGTTTTCTCATTATTAAGAAGCTTTCATCAGATGACAGTACAGTGTATTTCTGTGCTGCTAGTTTCCACAGTGATGCAAATCATTTCACCTCTGCACAAAAACCTTCCTGTAAGTTTACTTAACAGTTCTTTCACACCTGTGTATGAGTTATGAACAGATGCCAATTTGATTATTAGAAATGGTGTAAGATACACACACACACACACACATTTAACAAAACAATTATATTACAAGTACAATTTGCTATGTTAGTTCATTTTGTTTTCTAATTTTTAAAAGTTA
The DNA here is from genome assembly GCF_027358585.1 of Pangasianodon hypophthalmus. Classification (NCBI taxonomy): domain Eukaryota; kingdom Metazoa; phylum Chordata; class Actinopteri; order Siluriformes; family Pangasiidae; genus Pangasianodon; species Pangasianodon hypophthalmus. The sequence goes on from NC_069719.1 coordinate 8,788,533, forward strand.
AAATTTTAACATCAAAATTCCTAGGAACATGCCACATGTTTACACTAGAATGTTCACTATATGATGAATTTAGCGTACAGCATAATGTCCCATCCTATTATAGGTTTTATTATATGCATCATAGGTAAAATATGGTGCTTTATTTAAGCAATAATAAACTTTAGTCAAGAGAAATATATAAAAAGCAACCTGAGAATCTCACACTATTTTAGAAACATTTGGAACGATACACCATCCACTGAGCTAGAGGGAGCTCTTTCACTTTAGTAATGTCAGTTATTTCTATTACTATCGCACACTATAGTAACATAAGCTAAATGTTTGGGCAATTACTAAGACTGATGTGATATGCAAAAAATGCAATGTGATGTTCAAATCTGTTACAAGTAAACTGTCACATTTCCCGCCTGTCTCTGAAAGTGGGAGGGATTTAAAACCCTATGATGTCATATCCTGTGTTGACAGCTACAGACTGAATAGTCTCAGTGTAGCTCATTCAAAACATTATCAAACAACAATATGATCTGGATTTTAATACTGGTACATTCTCTAAACTGTATCCAAGGTAACCAAAACATGAACAATTGTACATGTGTATCAGTCACTTGAACACTTATGAAAGCATATGTTTCTTATGATTCCACCATATGTATTGTTTGTTTCTACCAGTTTTGCATTCATGGCTTGCTTATTAAATGTATTTTTATCCACAGGAGTTGCAGGGGCAAATGATGTCTTTCAGCCCAATATAGTCTGGGCTGAAATGGGCCAATCAGCCACAATAAACTGCTCACACACCAAGGGTGTGGATTATAATAAGATGTACTGGTTCCGTCAGCATCAAGGAGAGAGTATGGAGCTCATAGTGTACACTACCAGCTTTGGCACTGTGGACTTTGGAAAATTCACCCAAAGTAAATTTTCAGCCATTAAACCCAATCCTGAGAGCGGCTCTTTCACAGTGAAAGATGTGGATTATAATGACAGAGCTGTGTATTTCTGTGCTGTGAGTAAACACAGTGTTATAACCACAGGGCAGAGCTGTACAAAAACATACTGCTTTTGTGTGAGTGACTAATAGAGACATTCAAAGGGGGCAGTGTAATTCAGTAAATATGCACACTTTTGGAAATATGTATGGTGAATATGAATATGGTCTCATGTTCTTCAGTAGAATTTGCAGCAATGTACCATGCAAATTCGCATATATTTTAGAGTGATTGCAAGGCACAATGCTCCAAATTAATATGTATATTTGTGTGATCATAAGCACATATTTGCATATAGACAAGGATTTGGGTGCAACTCGAGTTCTCATAGTCTTTTGGTATCTTATATTTGCAAATCACTGAATGACTGAAAATCATAATACACAATAATTGTCCACAAAAATGATACTGCTAAAATTTAATATGATATAGTTCTACAAACTAAAGTCAGTGCTGTTAATACTATTAACATAGCTATCAAAACACACTTGTCAGTCTGCAGTGCAATTTCATTGCAAAATGCTTTCTCCTCATACAACATTTTTAATGAAGTCTCAAGCTTCCAAACTTTTGATTTTATCATCTTTTGATTATATGGTGCACTGAATGCTGCTGAATGCTATAATCACACAAACACACATTCATGCTAAAGATAAAACAAAAACAGTATGACTTTTTCCTACCACATATATACATTAGTATTCTCTATTGTATACAAAATTGGTTTTTGGAAAAACAAAATAGTAATAGTAATAATTTTATAGTCTCTTAAATGGTTTTGGTGCATTTTAAATGTAATTGTTTGTGTAATATGTGCCTAAAAGGAAAAAAGAGAATGAAAAATATTCATTAAAGTTAGTTTTGTCTGAGACATTGTCCCAAACCACCACAAACCACCTCAATTCCAGTTATTCCTAGCTTTGTGCTTGTGAAATGAGTATGCCACTGACGATTTTGAAAAAAAAAATGAGAAAGTTTTGTAACTTTTATAAGTTACTATAGAAACAGTAATGTATTAATGCAGCCAGAACTATTGCAAGAGTTGCTGTTATAGATAATCTTCTGACCAATCAGATTTGGGAATTCAACAAGTGCTGTGCTATAAATTTGTATGATATAAACATAAATATAAATTGTTTCTATCATCTCTGAAAATGAATTGCAATTTATATTATCAGAACCACAACTGTATAGTGAATGTTGTGGGTGGGACGTTTGCCTTGTCACAATGTGTAACTGTAACAGACTGGGGACTCCTCTGTTCATTTTTGAGCTCCTCTAAAGCAGTATTTTATACTTATATTACAGCATGTTCCACTTATTTACTTATCTCTGAACCATTTAAGATGAAGGTACACATTCTTAGAATTCTGATGGTGTTACATTCAGTACTGGGTAAGCAATCTACATAATACTCTAAATATTCTATTTGACTATATACTAAAAATCATGTTTTGACTTTTTGCTTCAGGACAGCAGCAAAACTACGATATTCATCAAAGTCCCTTTGACCTGCTGAGTTTTCCAGGACAAAACACTGAACTTCATTGCAAACACAGTGTTTCGGCCTTTTCCATGATATCCTGGTATCAGCGACCCCTTAATGATTCTTCCATGAATCTTATTGCATATGTACTTTTCAAGAGTTTAAATGTTGAAAGTCCTTTTGTGGGTTACTTTAACGTATCTGGAGATGGTGAAAAACACTCTACACTCCATCTTCTCAAACTGAGAGCAGCTAAACACAGTGCTGTGTATCACTGTGCAGCAAGCAGAGCACAGTGCTATAGGGCCCCTCACTCTGCTACAAAAACTTCAACCACATTATGTGTGCTATACAGTACTTATTTTAGCATTAATGAATACACATCTCAACTCTTTACTATGAAGACTTTTGCATACTTTTCTCATGGTTTACTTTTATTGATCTTTTTGTATAATTATATATAAAATATAATTTTATTGATCTAATTTATATAATCTTTTTATATAGTGGTTGATATTTCATGTGCCTTAACAAGCAATAGATTTACATCATTCAAGATTGCCAAGTCTGCATGACAAAAGGCGCAAAATATTCAAAACTAGTCCCAGCTGAGGCTACTGAAACTAGACAGTTGACAGATTGTGTGGTCTTTTTCTAATCTTCAACCTCCTTGTTTCGGCCTACACTCATTGTAGCCTCAGATTTCTGTTGTTGGCTCACAGGAATGGAACCCGATATAGTCTACTGTTGAAGCTCATCCGCCTCAACTTTCAACTTGTTGTGTGTTCTGAAATGCTTTTCTGTTTACCACAGTAGTAAAGAGTGGTTATTTGAGTTACCATAGCAATCCTGTCAACTTGAACCCGTCTGTCCGTTCTCCTCTGACCTCTCTCCACCCACAAAACTGCCGCTTGCTGAATATTTTTTGTTTTTCACACCATTTTCACACTCTAGACCGTGTTGTGGGTGAACATCTCAGGAGATCAAATCATGCAAATACAGGTAACCAGCTATGATCTCAGGAGATCATAGCTGGTTACCTGTATTTGCATGATTTTATGCGTTGCACATGATTGGATGCATAATTGGCTGATTGGATAAATGCTTGAATGAGCAGGTGTACAGGTATTCTTAACAAAGTGGTTGCTGAATGTATATTAGAATTAGTAAACCAATTCACTGAAGCATTCATACAGTGAAAGTAGTAAACAGTATATCTTCTTATTTTATATGGAATTACCATAGTTATAATATATCTCTACTGATTATAGCCACAGCCCACATACAAATGTAACAGATTATAAGTTTACTGTATTTTATATTTTGAATGCAGAACATTAAACCACACACCTCAGTGCACACATAAAAATAATTATCCTGTGACAACATGCTAAAAGTAGTCCAATTCTGCAGAAATTTAGCAAATAGTTTGTGCGTTAACAGTAATGTGGGCGGAACATCACGATGTGAACAAGCTGTAAATGTTTCTGTACCAGCCTGGCAGAGCTTCTCTTCATTACTGAGCTCCTCTGAAGCAGAATCATGCTATGAGTAATTGATATTTTTCAATTTTAGTTCTATAATACTGTTTATTTACATCTCAGAAGATGAGAGCACACATTATCAAAGCACTCTACACTCCATCTTGTTAAAGTGAGAGAAGCTGAACACACTACTGTGTATTACTGTGCAGCAAGTAAAGCACAGTGCTCCAGCTCCCCTCACTCTGCTACAAAAACCTCCCACGCACTGACTCTACACCATGCATGCTACATACCTACAATACTGCATCAAGAACAGTTGTATTCTTTATAGCTTTATTCCACAGGACTGTTGAACAAATCAATGCTGTTGATTAGTTTTCTATAATAGCAGCTCTGACAATAATTCTGGCTGTAATTCAAATCATAGGTTTATATTAATGAGTTCATTCTAATAAGTTATCGTTTCTATAGAAACAGCTTATTCAGAGGGACTTGTATGGTGGATGTTCCACATAATTTAAGACTAATAACAAACATGTTTTGTTTGAAAAATGATGTAAAGAAGCCACCCAGTACTCCAGTCCATGTCATTTAGTTGATACATGGTCTGCACTCACAAATCCTCTTTTTAGCACACCAGCATTGTCTTATGGTCTCTAGATGGTGCTGTTGATTCATTCATTAGTTTAAGTGAAGGGAGAATAGAGAGTTTGTATTTCTCTTGCCTCACAGGTGTCCCACAAAACAATTAGATTTTAGCAGATAAGTAAGTAGCATTTTTTTTTTCTTGTTCTGCTAACATGGCTTCCTGTTTTCTGTTGGGTTTATAGTAGTTGTTCCCTACTTAAAAAGGACAACAAAAATAAATAACGACAGTATACCATCCAGTATTTTGATTACGTGAGTAATACACTTAAAATAATTTTGTGTAGTATTAGTAGTAATAGTATACTAAGTGTAATATCTGATCATTTTAGTTCACCTGTTAAGACCTCAAATTTAGTTGGTGTTCTTTCATACAGTACAGTAGTATTTTACTCCAATCAAAAATAAATGTAGCAAAGTTTAATATTTTATTTGTTAAAAATTTAGGTAATTGTACTCAAATGCATGCATAATATCCAACTCCACACCCCAAAACACACACACACAGACACACACACACAAATTAACCTGTGGTAACATAGTAAAAGTAGCCCAATTTAACAGGAAGAAAAAAAAATCGAAACACAGTTAACATGTATGTTACAGCAATCATATGCACATGCGTGCTGAAAGTAATGTAGGAGGAACCTCTCAATGTGAACAATCTGTACATGTTTCTGTGACAGACTGGAGTTCCTGTTCATTACTGAGCACATCTAAGGCAGAGTAATGCTATGAGTGTTGTATTTAATTATAAACTGTCCCACTCATTTACATCTCAGAAACTCTTCAAGATGAGGACTCACATTGTTGTCATTCTGACTGTGTTACATTTAATACAGGGTAAGTTAAAAACATAATTATATAGCACACATACCACACAATATTAAGGCTCTACACTAAGCTTATGTTTTGACTTTATTTTCCAGGACAGCAGCAAAACTATGATATTCATCAAAGTCCTTCTGACATGCTGAGTTTTCAAGGAGAAAACCCTGAACTTCACTGCAAACACAGTGTTTCATCACTTTATATGATATCATGGTATCAAAAAACCTTGAATGATACTTCAATGAAACTTACTGCATATGTACGATACAAGAATACAAATGTTGAAACTCCTTTCTCAAGTCACTTCAATGTATCTGGAGATGGTCAGAAACACTCGATACTCCATCTTGTTAAAGTGAGAGAAGCTGAACACACTGCTGTTTATTACTGTGCAGCAAGTAAAGCACAGTGATCCAATTCCCCTCACTCTGATACAAAAACCTCCCACGCACTGACTCTACATGATGCATGCTCCATACCTACAATACTGCACCAAGCTGTTGAATTCTTGAATCTGATTGCTCGGAAGATGTTGATTAACTTTCTATAACAGCAGCTCTGACAATAGTTATGGCTGTACTTCAAAGTAACTACTGGAATACTATTGGAGTAACTATTATTCATTAGTAACTATTGGAAAGATAGCATATTAGAACAAGCACATTAATATAAACCTCTGATTTGAATTACAGCCAGAACACAGGGACTTGTATGGTGGATGCTCTACATAATCCATGACTACTACTGATAAACATACATTAAAAGAATTCTGTAAGGGGACGTTTGACATTTATGGAAGGAGTCTCCAGTGTCACCACTTTGTAACAGTCTTTTGGAGAGTCTTCATTACAGGTGAATTTGTGCTTTCTCTGTAACCTGACAAGGCTGGTAAGGGTACAACTAGCTTTTATAAGTGATAGGAGAAACTAACTAGTTTAAATGTATCTATAAATAGTTACAAGCATAATGTGTTATTCATTAATTTAAAAATAAAAATACTTGCTGGCAAACGGCTGTGTATAAAATGAGTAAACTACTTTGGAGTGTGCTGTTACTGGAAAATAATCAGCTTTGGGATGGTAAAAGTAACTTCACAATGGGCCACATCACACTATGCTATTGCTGATTATTTTCCTATAACAGCATACCCCATTGTGTATTATTTCTCATGTAATTCCTATGTTGCCATTAAGCCTGAAGCTTCACCTTCTACCTAGTTGACTTCCTATAAAATCCCATCTCTCTCTTTATGCACTAGAGACAAAGTTTTGGCACCCACCACCAGGATTATCTTATGGTCTGTAGATGGTGCTGTTGATTCATTCTTTTGTTCAAGTGACGAATGGAGATTTTGTATATCTCTTGCCCACAGGTGTCTCACAAAAACAACTTTGGTTTTTAGCAGATAAGTAAGAACTTTTTTTTTTCTTGTTCTAAGATGCCTTCCTGTTTTCTATTTGGTTTAGTTGTTCCCTATTTAATTAAAGAACATCAAAAATAAATAAACAGTATAATATCCAGTATTTTGATTCTGTGAGTACTACTGTTAAATTTATTGGGCAGTATTAGTAGTAGTATATAGTAGTAGTAGTAGTAGTTCACCTGTTAAGACCTCAGAATTAGTTGCTGCTCTTTTAGACTCAATGGGAAACCACACAACAGTGTTATGAGGAAAAAAAAAAAAAGGAAAGGTACAGTATAAGCTGGCTGTGTATGGGGAAAACACTCTGAAAAATATGAAATCGGCATGTCTGGAGATCTCACAACTCAGCCTGACAGCGAATAATTTTTACTTTGAAAGGCGTTTCAAAAACAGCTAACTATTACTCATACAGCACTGTAGAGATTTTGCAGAAAGTCTAGATGCATCAAATAGGTGTGAACATTCTACACGCTAATGCTGTGATGTCATATCCTGCCTGACTGCTAACCTCAAATTCTAGTCGTCTACCTAGATGTCATGATTTTCGTCCTTTAGTTAAAATCAACATGATCAAATTTCCCTGTAAATTCATACTCTTCTTGGGCTGTTTCTCAGGTAGTATTTCTATATATACATGGAGTATATATTTTTAAAAACATTTACACAAAAGGACTAATAGTAATCTAACAATTTTCTTTAACTTAGGATCCTTGATTTGCAAAGATGTTAATCAGAGCCCTCCTGATGTGCTGTGTTTACCTGAAGCAAATGTAACTCTTACCTGCAACCACAGCATCTCGAGCTATGACACAATATTGTGGTATCAAAGGACACAAGGAGACACCAGCCTGAAACTCATCGGATATGTAAGATTCATGAGTACTACAGCAATAGAGAAAGATTATCAAGGTCATTTTACAGTGAGTGGAAATGGGAGATCATCGGTTTCTCTACAAATTCCCAAAGCAAGACAAGTGCCACACAGCGCTCTGTACTTCTGTGCAGCTTATTACACACAGTGTTACACACGTCCTCTCCTATAAATAAAAACCTCTCTTTAATCAACTGTACACCTGTTTAACCACATCACAAGCTACACTAAACACAGAAGATCACAATATCACAAATAGTGATGTTATTTCCTTCATCATACAGAAGAGGAGATGAGGTCAAATTAGCTTATGGGAAAAATACATTTCCACCTTACCATAAGACCTGATAAAGAACTCACCAGTTTGTATGATGGAAATTGGTAGTGGAAGATGTCAAGGAAATTACCTCCACATCATTTTCTCCTTTTTGTAATATGTTTCAATTCATATTAAGGCACAAGAGCGCACAAGCAGATTCTCTACCATCTAAGATGTCTGGCCAGTTTCAGGGTCTCTCACAGGGTGCTGAAGGCTTTCTACACTGGGGCTGTGGAGATTCTTCTCACCGGAAGCATCACCACCTGGTTCAGAGGCACCACAGCCAAGGACCAGAATGTACTGTCCAGAGTGATGAGGGCAGTGGAGAAGACCATCAGGACTTCTCTCCCCTGCATCACATACATCTACAACCAGCAATGCAAGACCAGGAGCAGGAGGATTGTAAAAGACTTTCACCACTCCGGATACAGTCTTTTCTCAGTGCTCTCATCAGGGAAGCGCTACCGGATCCTGAGGACCAGCACAGAGAGACTCAGGAGGAGTTTCTACCCTCAGGCAATCCGGCTACTGAATGAGGACACTTGAGAAGTCTGCATACTACTACCTCACACACAGTCACACATACACAAACAGTTGCACTATGGACAAACAAAAACTTTTGCACTCTTTTGCACACTACATCCTCTAAAAGCTGCTAAGATTCCTCCAAGCGGCTAAACATATTTTACATATTTTTACATATAACATCTATATTTTGTCTAATAGATTCTATTCTATTCTGCTTTTATTATATTCGGCTTTTATTATATTCTGTTTTATTATGTGTCACTGTTGCACTGTGGGACGAGGCACTAAGGAAAAACATTTCACCACATTAATACATCACATGTATGTCATGTATGTGACAAATAAAGAACCTTGAACCTTCTCATAGTCTTATGGCTTTCTCATAATGAAGAAACCTGACAAGCAAATGGATGACTAAATGTTATTGAACATCACCAATACTAAAGTTTAGTTATCTAAGAAAGTTAATAAAAGGTTATTTCTTATTGCTACGACTTCCTATTTGGATGTTGTTGTCAAAATTAGCGTCTAGGGATGTAGGAAGTCAACACAAAGAATAAATTAATTAAAAAAAAGTATTAAGGATGTTTTTAGAATCGGGGAGGCTGTTTGTTACTAAAGGAATGAGATGTGTGGAGTAATGAATCAAACAGAAACCGAGAATGCTTATCAGAAAAACTTTAGTGAGGAATTATGTCCATCAAAACACTCGAATGCTTTTCATATTTACAGTGACGATAGAAATGTCAGAGGAAGGGAGATGATATTTACAAATTATATACACTGAAAAAAACCTCAACAGTGTCAGACATGAGCGGAGCTGAAAGCAAAGAAATTAATAAAACACATACTAACTCCAACCAATTCAACGCTAATCTAAACAAAGAAAAAGAAAACAAAAAACTTCTAACTACGCTCACTAACAAAACATAAATACAAACATTAGCTCCCGGTCCTATCCTAGTGTTTTTATACAAGCGATATTCTACATGTTGCTTTGTGTAGGTCACGTGACATACTAACCTTGTCTCAACACTATGAGTCAAGAGATAAATCCAGCCATCAACTCTTAGAGAAAGGGAATCAAATCACAGCTTAATCGGGCAAACAGTCAAATCAGAGGCGAGTAAATACAACATGTAAAGTAAAGGGAGTGATCAGAAATAACTCAAAGTAAGCTAACAAATCACAGTTGCAACAAAACTCGAAAAGGATGGACGGCGTGATAAACAAACGACAGCTATCAGAAAAAAACGCGCGCTCTCGTCTTGCGTCACTTCCGAGTGCTTCTAGTAGACTGAGGGTGCCTGATTGGTTCAGAGAGATGGGTGTCGTCATCACGTTAACGGGGAAGATCGCCCAGTCGGTTGTCCAATCACAGGATCTAAAAGTAGTTACAGTCAAAACAAGGTAGATAGAAAAAATAAACAAACCCCCCACAATATTACGGGACGTAACACTTAGCTCAGAAATCCTTTTAAGATGAAGACACACATTCTTATCTTACTGATTCTGGTAAATTCAGTAATGGGTAAGCTATTATCATATACACATACAGCACATACAAATACAATACCAAAACTCTATACTAAAATCATGTTTGTCTTTATTTTCCAGGACAGTTACAAAAATACAACATTCATCAAAGTCCCTCTGACCTGGTGAAGTTTCCAGGAGAAAATACTGAACTGCAGTGCAAACACAGTATTTCTGAGTTTTATGTGATATTGTGGTATCAACAGTCCCTTAATAATATTTCCATGAAACTTTTTGGACAGTTGTATTTCAAGCAGTTTAAAGGTGAAAATTCATTCTCGAGTCACTTTAACGTATCTGGAGATGGTGAAAAACACTCTACACTCCATGTCATCAAATTGACAGCAGCTGAACACAGTGCAGTGTATTACTGTGCAGCAGGTACAGCACAGTGCTCCAGGTCCCCTCACTCTGCTACAAAAACATTCCTTAGATTGAGGTATCATTGGATCACACCATATATTTAAACTTGTAGTTACATTTAATGATGTGAAACATCCACAAAACAAGTTCGTTCCTATTATTAATTACATTATAACAGCTAGAAACATCCTTCGCTCACCAGCGTCTCTTTTTTCTTTCTTTAAGGTAATAAAATGAATAAAAAAAATTGTCTTGCCATGCTACTGGAAAACTGCAAATCCCTCCATCTTGATCTTGAAGACTTAATTAGTCACAGCTTCACTTCTGACAGTTACAAAGTGCTGACACTGGAGACTCCATCCAAAAATTTAAGGTCTGAATAAATAAAAAATATATATATATAGAGAGAGATGGTTTATATATATATATATATATATATATATATATATATATATATATATATATATCAGAGAATTATCTTTTTTCATTATTGGCTGTATATTATAATCATGCTAATATCATTGATTTGAATCATTTATGAGCACAGCACATTAGGTTAAAGTTAAGGTAAAAAGTAAGGTTGGTCACACATACTTTATCTACTTTTAAAGGTTCTACAACACAAAATATTATAACTCGCTGCAAAATTTTCAAATTGATGTGTCAGCTAAGGATTCTTGTCTGAAGGGGGCAGTATGCTTCCACACATTCACTCTATTATGAACTGTATTAATGGTACACTGCTGTAGATAAGAGAGAATGTTACAGCCTAGAAATCGTTACATTTTATAGCTCGCTGTCTATCCACAATGTTTCAAGCTTTCCTCAAACTAACCATTTTGGTGCTCTTTATCACAGGTAATCGAAGACTGCTTAATATTCAGTTAATAAATTTAAATTTTCTTTTGTTGCATCTCTAATGAAAACCCTTTCTTCACAGGTTCCTCAGATGGAAAGACTATTCAGCAAATACCTCATGGCCTCATCAAGAGTCAAGGAGAATTGGCAGAAATGAAATGTTCCCATGATATTCAAGGGCATGATCGCATTCTGTGGTACAAACAATCTCACAGCGAGGAATTAACCTTCATGGGATATCTAGTATCTGAATTTGGAAACGTAGAACAAAAATTTAAAGACAAAATCATAATCGATGGAAACGCAAACAAGTACAACAGCTCCCTTAACTTGACAAACATTACTTCAGAGAGTGGTGGAGTTTATTTCTGTGCAGCATATGACACAACAGTGCAAATCCTCTTTCTTCATGACAAAAACTGAATATCTGTTCTCACCATCTCAAAAACCACACACTAACCACTACAGCTGAGTTCTTCCTCATGTTAAAAAAAATTAGAAGTATTACTATAGCTTATTTGGGCAATTACTGTTCAATACTACTTTGTCAACAGTGATGTGCAACCCATAAGACTGCAGTGTGCAGAATTTTAGCTCAATAAAATTCTTTCACTACAAATTTTAAATAAACAAAAATACAAGATGAATGACAGTACATATACAGAACCTCTGAGATATCAAGGTAGAAAAAAAAATTATTTGCAGGGCGAAATTGTTCTCTCAATTTAATAATCAGTTCCCTCTTTGACTGATTGATTGATTGATTGATTCAAAAGCAAAACATCAAACAAACAAATTTTTAAAAAACATGTATTAACTAAAGGCTGCAGCTGATTTCTTTCTATCCCTGACTATAGATTCATGCAGCATAGAGTTGTCTCTTGTGTTAAGTGATTACACTTAAGTGAAAAGTGAAAAAAAACCCTGCGTTTTATGTCCACTAGCTCATCACATTCTTAACACATCTTCAGCAGTGATTAAGATAATACATATGAATCAGGTGGATTATTTCCTCAAAAGTACATTTTTTCAATATCTTTTAGGAGGAGATACTAGAAGTACTTAGACTAAGGTGATACCTTCCAAGCAAAGTACAAATCACACAAAGGAACAATATAAATAAGACTATATAACTATAAATTTTATGCCTATGTCTATATGATGAGATGTTTTTCTATAAGCCTCAAACCGAATGGTTTCATAATAGTAATGATGAGTTACTGACAGGTAGTAAAATTTAGACCTCACTAGTCCCCTCACTTTAATAATCCATATATGCAACATACAGTACATGCCCTGTCATCAAAACATAAACTGATGGGAAAATGTAATAACCACATGTACTTCTGTTTTTACACACAAAGTAGTTGTTCAATTTGATTTACTTTACTTTTATTTGTATAGCAGTTTTTACAATAGAGTAGATCAGAAAGCAATTTAATGAATCCTAAGACCATACTAGTATTCAATACACTGATGATAATGCTATGAGATAGTACAGCAATAAAATCTTAAGTAAATTGAAGAGCTAGAGGTCTGAAAATTAAAGATACAAAGGTTTTACAGTTTTTTACATCCACTTGTCAAGTCTCAGCTCTCCCAAAGTATAGTGTACTTCAGAGTATAGTGCCAAAGTCAAACAAATTTCAGATCAAGGCCAAGAAAGAGAGGTGTGGCAGAAGAGTTTGAAACCAAATGCCTCTAGAGGTCACACTTCACCAGAGCTGCTGTTATTACTACATGGTGTGCATTACAGAGGGCAAAGATTATGACTGGCATTATACTATTAATTCTGTTTTTACCTGCTGGTAAGGACATATAAACTTTATTATTATTATTATTTATAATTCTTACTGAAAAATAATGATTTAAAAAAAAAACAGCTGGACAAATGTTACTTTTTTTGCAAAATAACTTTAGACTACAATCCGAGTATTCTACTAACTACCGTTCTAAATATTTTTCTTTTTGTTTTCAGGCTTCAGTGTAAGACAGTCTCCTGATCTTTCTGCTTATGAGGGTCAGAATGTGACTCTTCAGTGTACTCAGATTGATACCACCTTTAATGGCATGTACTGGTTCAGAAAGAGACCTTCTCAATCCCTGGAGCCCATTGTATTCTACTATGTTAACACAGGCACAACTGAAGATAAATTTAAGCAGAAAGTTTCTGCGATAAGGAAAGGCAACTCTCTGGATCTAACTGTGAAGGAGCTGAAGAGCACAGACAGTGCCGTCTACTTCTGTGCAAAACAGGATGCACAGCATGACAACCTAATCTTTAACCTGAACAAGAACTGCACCACTGCCACAACAAACACGTACTCAACACCTGTTAACTGTAGCACACCAACCAAGTACTCATGACCAAAATACACAAGAGACAGATATATCGATGGGTGGTGAAGTCACTTCCTGTCATCTGGATTTTATAAGCAAGTGTTGGTTTGCTCTCTATCAATGACAGGAAACAAATCAGCATAATGATTCTGCTCTTTTTATCTCAAATCATGCTGGCTGGTAAGTGTCTATAGCTCTCCCTTGCTATTTCTGTCTATAATTTATTAATTTCATTTTTGTCTCACAGCCATGTTGAATTCTTGATTCTGACTGGTCAGAAGGCTTTGATTAATTTTCCATAACAGCACCTCTGTAGTAAATCACAGGTTTACAGTCAGGTCCATAAATATTGGGACAGTGACACAGTTTTGGTAATTTTGCCTCTGTACACCACCACAGTGGATTTGAAATGAAGCAGTCAAGATGTGACTGAAGCGTAGACTTTCAGCTTTAATTCAAGGGGACTAACAAAAATATTGCATTAACCGTTTAGGAATTACAGCCATTTTTTACAGAGTTCCTCCATTTTCACAGGCTCAAAAGTAATGTGACAAACTAATATAATCATAAATATTAGGATTATTTTTATTACTTGGAGGTAAATCCTTTGCAGTCAATGACTACCTGAAGTCTGGACCCCATGGACATCACCAAATGCTGAGTTTCCTCCCTTGAGATGATTTGCCAGGTCTTTACTGCAGCCATCTTCAGTTGCTGCGTGTTTGTGGGTCATTCTGCCTTCAGATTTGTCTTCAGAAAGTGAAAAGCAGCTCAGTTGGGTTGAGGTCAGGTGACTGACTCAGCCATTTAAGAACATTTAATTTCCAAGCTCTTGGGCTGCTTTCACAGTATGTTTTGGGTTGTTATCCATCTGTACTGTGAAGCGCTGTCCTATCAGTTTCACAGCATTTGACTGAATCTGAGCAGAAAGTATAGCTCTGTACACTTCAGAATTCATCCTGCTACTTCTATCAACAGTCACATTATCAATAAACCCCAGTGACCCAGTTCCATTGGCAGCCAAACATGCCCATGCCATAACACTGCCTCCACATGTTTGACGGATGATGTGGTATGCTTTGGATCATGAGCCCTTCCTTTCCTTCTCCATACTTTTCTCTTCCCATCATTCTGGTACAAGTTAATCTTGCATCAGAACTGGTCAGGCTTTTTTTTAGAGGTTTTTAGGAAAGTCTAATCTGGCCTTTGTGTTCTTGAGTGTTACCAGCGGTTTGCATCTTGAGGTAAACCGTCTGTATTTACATTCATGAAGGTGGCTCTTGATTGTAGACTTTGACAATGATAGGACTACCTCCTCCAGAGTGTTCCTGACTTGGCTAGATGTTGTGAAGGGGTTGTTCTTCAATAAGAAAAGAATTCTGCAATCATCCACTTTAGTTGTTTTCTGTGGTCTCCCAGGCCTTTTGGTGTTGCTGAGCTCGCCAGTGCATTCCTTCTTTTTAAGAATGTACCAAATTGTTGATTTGGCCCTCCTAAAGTTTCTGCTATCTCTCTGATAGGTCTGTTTTGGTTTTTCAGCCTAATGATGGCCTCCTTCACTTGCATCAACACCTCTTTGGACGGCATATTGAGAGTTCCCATGAACAGCTACCAAATGCAAATTCAACACTTGGAATCAGCTCCAGACCTTTTATCTCCTTAATTTATCATGATATAAGGAGGAAACAGGCCACAGCTGGCCATGAAACTGCTTATCAGTCAATTGTCCCATTACTTTTGAGCCTGTGAAAATGGAGGAACTCTGTAAAAAAATGGCTGTAATTCCTAAACGGTTAATGCAATATTTTTGTTTAACCCCTTGAATTAAAGCTGAAAGTCTACACTTCAGTCACATCTTGACTGCTTCATTTCAAATCCACTGTGGTGGTGTACAGAGGCAAAATTACCAAAACTGTGCCACTGTCCCAATATTTACGGACCTGACTGTATATTAAGTGCTAATGTAACAACTTACACAGGGACTTATACAGAAAATGTTCCATATTATCAGACTTAAAAAAAACATGTGTAATTGTTGATATGGTGAGGTTTTCTGTGAGAACGTGTTTATCATTGTTGGAAGGAGTCTCCAATGTCAGTGATTTGTAACAATCAGAGGTAAAGCTGTAACTATGTTTTCCACCAAGGAAAAGTCTTCAAGCTGCATTTTTAATGTCTTATTAACATCAAGAAAAAGAGAAAAGAGATAGGATGGAGAGGGAACGACAGTTTACAGCTGCTATAAATTAAGTGATAACAGAAACTAACATGTTTTGTGAATGCCCTATAACATTTAATGTAACTATAAATGGATGAAAATTATGACATCATTCATTCATTAATAAAAATTTTAATTATTGGTAAATTGCTGTGGTATAAGATGAATAACACACTACAGGATGTGCTGTTATAGGAAAATAATCAACTTTAGAGTGGTAACACTGACTCCAGTTCATATCTGGCAGCATCACACCAGCACCCTGTTATTGTTTTTTTCCCACTGCAACAGCACAGCCAGTGATGGTTTATTCCATACATAAATAACTTATTCAATGTGCTTCTGTATGCTCTCTTTAGGTCTTGTGACAAGTCATCGAGTTGAGCAATCTCCTCCTGACATGATCAAAAATCACACAGAATCTGCTCAAATCTACTGTTCCTATGCAGTCAAGACCTTTGAGGACATACTCTGGTACAAACAGTCTAAGGAAAGGAATTTAATTTACCTTGGATATCAAAATATCAAATATACCTATTCAGAACAGGAAGCCAAAATAAACCTTGATGAAGACAGAAACAGTAATGCCACACTTATTATTAACAATCTGATAGCAAAAGACAGCACTGTTTATTTCTGTGCAGTACAGATTCACAGTGTGTCAGTGTCCCCTCCTCCCTGTACAAAAACACATATCTCAGGATATATCTAACACATATGCACTACAGTGATGGATATCATTGTTCGTACAACCCTACTGAAAAAATTATACTTTATTGTATTTGTAATGTATTTCCTGTTTCAACAGTACATTGCAAATATACTAACAAAAAATTGTACTAACTTTAAATATATAAAAAGTGTATTACCACCATGCTTTTACCTATTTTTACCATACAACTTTTAACACACTTTAAAATGATTGTAATTTAGTATATTTTCTAAAAATATATTTTACAAAAATATACCTGAATTGAAAGTTTTGTTTATTTTTTTAAAAGTGTATTTATTTGCACTTTATGTAAATATATTTTAGTATTATTTTTAACTGTGTGCTGAAAATGACCATTGTAACAATGCACTGAAAGTTTACTTTCAAAGTACATTATTAAATAACCTGAAGTTGTAGTATACTTTAAGTTACATTTTGGAGTAATTTTTAAGTGGACTTCTTCATGCTTGCAATTCACTTCATTACTGCTTTCAGAAAGTAATAAAACATATGATAAATGCGTTGAAAGCCCATTTAAAACATTTTTAAATCAAGTGTATGCACTGCACAAAAGGCTACTCTTGTAATTGTGATTTAAGTATTTTAATACATTTATACAATGTCACAGAGAGCTCCAATGTATAAACATCAATCCATGACTAATTTTATACCAACAGCACACCATACGAACACAAGAAAATGTGTTCTACAGGAAAGTAACCTTTTATCGAATGTGTTTTTGAAATGTTTCAGATGAATTTTGGGCGAAATGAGCAATTAAATTAGCGTTAGCCGATGCTATTTTGCTTAGCTCGCTATCAGTGCTGTGGCTGAAGCTTACAGAGTGCTAACAGTTAGCCTACTAGCTAATCCGATAGACTTAATATTGTTCGGGGAACTTAATTGGCTTGGTATTGCTAACTTCATAGAGCTAGCTATTTATAAAGGCAGCGTTGAGGTTTACACACTTGGTAGTTGATGTTTAACTGTTTGTGCTCTTGTCTGAGGGTATTTGTGCATTTTTTAAAGTTGCTATTCACACTTCTTGTTTTTGACAGCGAGGCCGCGAATTAGCCATCAACTCAGTCTCCAGTTAGCTTAGCCTGTTAGCTAGCTAGCTAGTCATGTGAGGGAGAGAGAGAGACGTTGCTAAAGTTTGGTGCTGTGCCTCGAGATGCCCGCGATGTTGGAAAAGGGTACGACGGAGATTTCAGGGAAAAGAAGAGGCAGAAATTTTTTCCCCCAATGCTGAATGCACTTCTTGTCAGGGTCATTACAATAAATAACATGTAACTTCAATAACAGACATCCGTATTTCAACACAACACCGGCCCTCGCGGTCAAAAAACGGACCGGCCCCCCGGGAATCTTCCCGCTGCTCCCGATTAGTCAATCCGAGCCTGCTACCACCCGTCACTTACCGTGCTCCTCATCACTGGAGGAAGGAGAACTTTGGGAACTTGGGAACCTTCCTCCCAAGAATTGTTACTGTTGCCGTTGGAAGTAAAACTTTTTGTCGGGTTGTTCACTGAGTTTCTGCCTCTTCTTTTCCCTGAAATGTCCGTCGTACCCTTTTCCATCCAATTTTTGTTAGTATATGTACTATTGAAACAGGAAATATATTACAAATACAATAATGTACTTATAATACTTGTTTTTTTTTCACAAGGGTATACTTAGCATATTTTTTTTTCACTAGGGAACTGTAACAACAGCTAAAGTAAATATGTACGTTTTCTCTCACATTATCTCTATTAGGTTTAGTGTACTTTCCCATTTACATGATCCTATATGCATACATCATGTATATACCATCTTTTAATACCTAGAATTGCTAATGAATATGTTTTACAATTTGGCAGTATGGTGTAAATAAAATAAACGTGGTTGAATTGGAAATGGGTGTGGTCTATACCAAAAGTTATTTATTTATTTATTTATTTAATATGAACCCCACCAGTAAACACTAAAAATAGGTCTGCTGGGAAAAAAGTCATTCACAAGTTATAACAACAAATAACAAGTTGCAGAACATAACTTTATTTAACTCTTGAACAAGATGTCCTGTGGAACTTTCTGGAAAGATTTCTATCTTCTATCTAATGTAACTGAGTAAGCAAGCTAACCAGGTTTCAAAGCAATGATGGCTTCTTCAAATCAAGAAACTATTTACAGCTATTTGCAGTTGACAACAATACCAATATAGTACAATATTTGTGATTATATTCTAATCAATGTTTAACGCATTGTGGAAACCATGCTGTGCATTTTAGGTAGAAAACTGTGAGCTCATATATAGAGTAATTGCTGTTATTTTCCTTCTTCTGTGGCCAGTGGTGTGCACCAGACTCCTCCTGACTTAATCAAGAATATACAGGAATTTACATATCTTTACTGGTCTCATATACCAGACTATGAGCTTATATTCTGTTATAAACAGCACTTTCAGATTTGCATTTAAATTATATATATCTTGAAAATTCGCTGAAAATCAATTAGCATGGAAATGGAAGCAGTAAAGGGAAACTGACTGTCAACAACCTGCAGCCAAATGACAGTGCAGCTTATTTCTGCACAGTAGAAATAAAGCACAGTAAAAGATCATCAGAATGCAACACAAGGAAGGAGGAGTTGAAAAGGTTATGATGTCACTTCCTCTAGCTGATCCTCAAAGGGATGCTTTTGTAGCAGTCTGTGGTCCTCATCTCCTCTTTTGCCATTATTATGAATCAGTATGATTAGTGTTATCATCATCCTGCCTTTCTTGCTTCTCTGGACTCCAGGTAGTATTGTCTATGAAGTGATATGAACTTGTAATGGGTTTAATATGCAAATATAAATAATTCCTGACACCTCATATTTAAATAATCTTTTCAACTTTTTTTGGAAAAAAATTGCTATCCTTTAGTTTTAGCAGGAGAGAATGGAGTCACCCAAAACCCAAGTGTTGCCTGGCATCTGAAAGGAGAAGATGCTGAAATGAACTGCAGTCATAATAAAGGTGCTGGCTATTTTCAGATGGATTGGTACAGACAGCGCCAAGGAGAGAGTATGGAGCTCATCGTGTACACATCGACCACTAATGAACCAGAGTTTGGCTCTGTTGATAAAAATAAATTTTCTACTGTTAAAAAAATTGCTGCAAATGGATCTTTAACTGTGAAGGATGTGGATACAGAGGACAGCGCTGTATATTTCTGTGCAGTAAGAGAACACAGTGTTACAGAGCTACTGCACTGCTGAACAAAAACACCTGCACTGATGTTACTGCACTAACTAATAAAACAGACAGAGGGAGTCTTCATATATGTAATGAAGTGAATAATGTTCTCAATGTAATGCATCCAAATAATTTTAAATTATTTATCTAAAAATTTGGTCTTTCCAAGCACATGGTACAATTATCATTCTTTCAACAACACTATACGTGATGGTATAAATCTTTGGTGGATTTATTACATTGGGGGGACTCAAAATGTAATGCAACTACTACTTAAGTGTTTCATTTAGTAAATATACACATTCTATCATTTTCTCTATTGCATTTATTGTGCATCTTTTTTTGCATTATAATCTTTTCATGAATAAATAATCCTTATAACATCTAAAACTGCTTGTATAGACCAAGCAGATGGACAAGTCATTCAGAAAGCTGTGTAGTGGAAATAAACAGATGACCTACAGATAATTAACATTCAGGGGCGAAAATTTAGAAGAGAAAAAGCTCTTGTTTTCCTAACTGACTACATGTAAAGTCATTACTGTGTAATACTGAGCTGCTGGTTTATTAGAGGTGTAGAATCACCCAAAGAAATGGAACTGGATGAATAATGTGCCTCCCTTGCTTTTCTACTGAGTACATGTAAAGTAGGTGTGTAACACAATGGCATTATTTTTATTTGTATCTGTATCTGTATCTGTTTAGTGCTCAAAATATTCATACCTGTTTTCATATTCGGATTTGAATCGGAAATGGGTGTGGTCTACACCAATAGTTAGTTTATTTTTTTTAATATGAACCCCACCAGTAAACACTAAAAATAGGTCTGCTGGGAAAAAAGTCATTCACAAGTTATAACAACAAATAGCGAGTTGTAGAACATAACGTTATTTAACTCTCAAACAAGACGTCCTGTGGAACTTTCTGGAAAGATTTCTATCTTCTATCTAATGTAACGGATTAAGCTAACCAAGTTTCAAAGAAATGACGGCTTCCCCAAATCAAGAAACTATTTACAGCTATTTGAAATTGACAACAATAGCCATATAGTACAATTGTGTACTATAGTACAGATGGACAAGTCAATCAGAAAGCTGTGTAGTGGAAATAAACAGATGACCTACAGATGATTAACATTCAGGGGTGAAAATTTAGAAGAGAAAAAGCTCTTGTTTTCCTAACTGACTACATGTAAAGACATTACTGTGTAATACTGAGCTGGTGGCTTATTAAAGGAGGTGTAGAATAAGCTCATCCCATAATACAGCTATGTATAAGTCATGCCAACATTTACTTATATATTCATCTCAATATTTCATTGATGCAATTTGTTTGTCTCTCATAAGGGGGTGTTTCACACCTTTAAAGATGGAGCCATTACTATAACAGACTAGGAGAAGATTTAGATGCTTCTATTGACTCAGAAGAAGAGCTGAGATGATGATGATCATCATCATCACTTGTACTGCATCTGTGATCTGCCATACAGGTAATGCTACACGTTTGTGATTTTTATTCCAATCAATGTTTAAAGCACTGTGGAACATTTGTGGCAGTGTGGAGTTCATATATAGAATAATTATTGTTATTTTCCTACAGGATGATCTTCGGTTGTCAACAATGTTCACCAGACTCTTCCTGACCTAATCAAGACTATACAGGAATTTACAGATCTTTACAGGTCTCACTCCATACCAAGCCATGAGGTCATGCTGTGGTATAAACAATCTGACAGCAATGACTTACAGTTTCTTGGATATTTGAATTTAAATTACCCATATCCTGAAGATTCCCTGAAAACCAAAACTGATTTAGATGGAGATGGATGCGATAAAGAGAAGCTTACCATCAGAAATCTGCAGCCAAATGACAGTGCAGTTTATTTCTCTCAAATCCCCTCTTCCCTGTACAAAAACACATATCTCAGGATCTTAAAAATATGCACAAAAATAGTGTATACAGCTGTTTATACACCTGCAACAACTGTTTAAGTGTTTGGTGCTGCATTTCTCCATATATAAAAAAAGAAATGTTTTTACAGTAACTTAAAAATGTTATCATATTTGGATGGAAGGTGTAAATGCAATAAATGTCCATTTGTACTTATGAGATAGAGGCAAAGAAAACAGTGCCATGTTCACTCAGAATGCAGTACATTGAAGGAGGAGTTGAAATGGTTTTGATGTCATTTCCTCCATCTGATCCTCAACAGGATGCTTTTGTAGCAGTCTGTGGTCCTCATCTCCTCTCTTGCCATTATTATGAATCAATATGATTAGTGTTATCATCATCCTGCCTTTCTTGCTTCTCTGGATTCCAGGTACTTTTTGTCTATGAAGTGATATGAACTTGTGTAGTGTGTTTAATCTGCAAATAATTCATGATGAATCACATTTAAATGTTATTTTTAACTTATTTACTATTATGTAGTTTTAGCCGGAGAGAATGTAGTCACCCAAAACCCAAGTGTTGCCTGGCATCTGAAAGGAGAAGATGCTGAAATGAACTGCAGTCATAATAAAGATGCTGGCTATAATCAGATGTACTGGTACAGACAGCACCAAGGAGAGAGTATGGAGCTCATTGTGTTCACATCGACCACTAGTGAACCAGAGTTTGGCTCTGTTGATAAAAAGAAATTTTCTGCTGTTAAAGAAATTGCTGCAGATGGATCTTTAACTGTGAAGGATGTGGATACAGAGGACAGCGCTGTATATTTCTGTGCAGTAAGAGAACACAGTGTTACAGAGCTACTGCACTGCTGAACAAAAACACCTGCACTGATGTTACTGCACTAACTAATAAAACAGACAGAGGGAGTCTTCATATATGTAATGAAGTGAATAATGTTCTCAATGTAATGCATCCAAATAATTTTAAATTATTTATCTAAAAATTTGGTCTTTCCAAGCACATGGTACAATTATCATTCTTTCAACAACACTATACGTGATGGTATAAATCTTTGGTGGATTTATTACATTGGGGGGACTCAAAATGTAATGCAACTACTACTTAAGTGTTTCATTTAGTAAATATACACATTCTATCATTTTCTCTATTGCATTTATTGTGCATCTTTTTTTGCATTATAATCTTTTCATGAATAAATAATCCTTATAACATCTAAAACTGCTTGTATAGACCAAGCAGATGGACAAGTCATTCAGAAAGCTGTGTAGTGGAAATAAACAGATGACCTACAGATAATTAACATTCAGGGGCGAAAATTTAGAAGAGAAAAAGCTCTTGTTTTCCTAACTGACTACATGTAAAGTCATTACTGTGTAATACTGAGCTGCTGGTTTATTAGAGGTGTAGAATCACCCAAAGAAATGGAACTGGATGAATAATGTGCCTCCCTTGCTTTTCTACTGAGTACATGTAAAGTAGGTGTGTAACACAATGGCATTATTTTTATTTGTATCTGTATCTGTATCTGTTTAGTGCTCAAAATATTCATACCTGTTTTCATATTCGGATTTGAATCGGAAATGGGTGTGGTCTACACCAATAGTTAGTTTATTTTTTTTAATATGAACCCCACCAGTAAACACTAAAAATAGGTCTGCTGGGAAAAAAGTCATTCACAAGTTATAACAACAAATAGCGAGTTGTAGAACATAACGTTATTTAACTCTCAAACAAGACGTCCTGTGGAACTTTCTGGAAAGATTTCTATCTTCTATCTAATGTAACGGATTAAGCTAACCAAGTTTCAAAGAAATGACGGCTTCCCCAAATCAAGAAACTATTTACAGCTATTTGAAATTGACAACAATAGCCATATAGTACAATTGTGTACTATAGTACAGATGGACAAGTCAATCAGAAAGCTGTGTAGTGGAAATAAACAGATGACCTACAGATGATTAACATTCAGGGGTGAAAATTTAGAAGAGAAAAAGCTCTTGTTTTCCTAACTGACTACATGTAAAGACATTACTGTGTAATACTGAGCTGGTGGCTTATTAAAGGAGGTGTAGAATAAGCTCATCCCATAATACAGCTATGTATAAGTCATGCCAACATTTACTTATATATTCATCTCAATATTTCATTGATGCAATTTGTTTGTCTCTCATAAGGGGGTGTTTCACACCTTTAAAGATGGAGCCATTACTATAACAGACTAGGAGAAGATTTAGATGCTTCTATTGACTCAGAAGAAGAGCTGAGATGATGATGATCATCATCATCACTTGTACTGCATCTGTGATCTGCCATACAGGTAATGCTACACGTTTGTGATTTTTATTCCAATCAATGTTTAAAGCACTGTGGAACATTTGTGGCAGTGTGGAGTTCATATATAGAATAATTATTGTTATTTTCCTACAGGATGATCTTCGGTTGTCAACAATGTTCACCAGACTCTTCCTGACCTAATCAAGACTATACAGGAATTTACAGATCTTTACAGGTCTCACTCCATACCAAGCCATGAGGTCATGCTGTGGTATAAACAATCTGACAGCAATGACTTACAGTTTCTTGGATATTTGAATTTAAATTACCCATATCCTGAAGATTCCCTGAAAACCAAAACTGATTTAGATGGAGATGGATGCGATAAAGAGAAGCTTACCATCAGAAATCTGCAGCCAAATGACAGTGCAGTTTATTTCTCTCAAATCCCCTCTTCCCTGTACAAAAACACATATCTCAGGATCTTAAAAATATGCACAAAAATAGTGTATACAGCTGTTTATACACCTGCAACAACTGTTTAAGTGTTTGGTGCTGCATTTCTCCATATATAAAAAAAGAAATGTTTTTACAGTAACTTAAAAATGTTATCATATTTGGATGGAAGGTGTAAATGCAATAAATGTCCATTTGTACTTATGAGATAGAGGCAAAGAAAACAGTGCCATGTTCACTCAGAATGCAGTACATTGAAGGAGGAGTTGAAATGGTTTTGATGTCATTTCCTCCATCTGATCCTCAACAGGATGCTTTTGTAGCAGTCTGTGGTCCTCATCTCCTCTCTTGCCATTATTATGAATCAATATGATTAGTGTTATCATCATCCTGCCTTTCTTGCTTCTCTGGATTCCAGGTACTTTTTGTCTATGAAGTGATATGAACTTGTGTAGTGTGTTTAATCTGCAAATAATTCATGATGAATCACATTTAAATGTTATTTTTAACTTATTTACTATTATGTAGTTTTAGCCGGAGAGAATGTAGTCACCCAAAACCCAAGTGTTGCCTGGCATCTGAAAGGAGAAGATGCTGAAATGAACTGCAGTCATAATAAAGATGCTGGCTATAATCAGATGTACTGGTACAGACAGCACCAAGGAGAGAGTATGGAGCTCATTGTGTTCACATCGACCACTAGTGAACCAGAGTTTGGCTCTGTTGATAAAAAGAAATTTTCTGCTGTTAAAGAAATTGCTGCAGATGGATCTTTAACTGTGAAGGATGTGGATACAGAGGACAGCGCTGTATATTTCTGTGCAGTAAGATAACACAGTGTTACAGAGCTACTGCACTGCTGAACAAAAACACCTGCACTGATGTTACTGCACTAACTAATAAAACAGACAGAGGGAGTCTTCATCTATGTAATGAAGTGAATAATGTTCTCAATGTAATGCATCCTACATGAGCACACTTTTTATTATTTATTTATAAAAATGGTTTCTCCAAGCATACTCTATAACTATCTATATTTTAATGACACTATACATGATGATTTTTGGAAACATTTGGTGGATTTATTAATGTGATAAATAATATTTCAGCTGAGTGGAAAAAGTGAAATGAGTGCACACTTTTTAAGACAGAATTTGGTCTTCCTGATTGAAATTGTGGAAATCACAGTGGCAGATCAGCTAACACTGAGTGCTGAAGCTCAACAGTAAACACACTATTTCAGACTACAACAGAGTGCAGTTACAGAAGCAGTCCTTTGGAGATAATTGAGTAAAATACCATTCATCCTAGCTGTCCAACTGAGTACATGTGAAGATATAACTGTGTACTGAGTTCTTGAAAATTAATTAGCTAGCTCACCAAGCAAGTGAAGTCTCCAGTGTTTGTCCATTAATACAGACTATGGACAATAAGCAGGTAATTGAATCCCTTGGAGAGGTTACTTTATGTAGCTATAGTCTTTATCTTTTCCTGATAATGTCTGTGGTGATTTTTATATCCTGATCCTGGAAAGACGGTGTAGCATCCATTCAATCTAAAAAATTAAAATTATTCTTACCAACAGGCAGACCATGTCCTTGGCAGGATTTGGAAAAAGCATGTGTCCCACAATAGAGCTGATGAAAAGTTTTCTTTTGTGAATGTCAATAGGGAGTAGGTCATTTTTCTGCAGTTGTCATATGAACGAAGTAAAAGAGAGAGAGAGAGAGAGAGAGAGACTAAACCTGCTTGTCCACTGGGCAAATGCAAATGAAAAACTGATCTGCTCACCCTGGGTGAGTTATTTGTCCATCCCTGATTACTGCACTTGCCTTTCAGTCATCCCACAAAAAGAAATAATTTGGTTCCCCAGTTTTTGTACTTTTTTCCATGATGCAGTTCAGTTCTCTGTCATATGGGGGTGCTTTAGACACTGCAACATTACTGCAACAGACTAGCAGATACAGATACCATTAATTCAAAGGAAGAGCCAAGATGATCATCACTCTATTTGCTTTTACTGCATCATTCATCTGTCATACTGGTAATGCTACACTTTTCTTATTACATTATAATCAATTATTAATTATTCCACTTTGGAAACCATGCTTTACAAATTAGATAGAAAATATTGAGTAATTTCAAAATTGAAAATATTGAGTAATTTCAAAATTGACTTAATCTGTTACTTTCATACAGGGTGGTCTTCGGCTGTCAAAACTGTTCACCAGACTCCTCGTGATTTAATCAAGAATATACAGGAACCTACAGATCTTAACTGTTCTCACTCCATAGCAGGCCATGATGTTATGCTCTGGTATAAACGATCTGACAGCAATGAGTTACAGCTTCTTGGACATCTCAATATGCATTTCAAAAACCCTGAGCAATCTTTGGCAAACAAAATCAGTTTGGATGGAAATGGGGAAAATAACGGCAAAATAACTATCAAAAATCTGCAGCCAAATGACAGTGCAGTTTATTTCTGTGCAGTACGTAGACACAGTGTCTCAATTCCCCTCTTTCCTGTACAAAAACACTTATCTCTAATCTAACACATGCATTAGAATAGTAAATAGTACTGTTCACACACCTGCAATAACTGCTTAAGAGTATGTTTTAAGCTTTGTATTCCACAAACTGAGTTAAATAACCCAATCTGGGCACATTTTAAAATAGCCTCAGTTCATTCTCACTACATTCTGCTCACAAAATCCAGGTGTGATCTTATCTCACTAATTTAAGTCTGAATGTAGTATTTGAGGTTTATGCACAGACATGCAATCTTTATGCAACTTACTTACCAGCTAAATTCCAGTTTTACTTTAGAATAAAATGGCATGAATGCCATGGGCCAAACATGTAGTATAAACATGCACTCTTATAACTAAATATAAATATAAATAAAATTTAAGTGCTAAAGATTATATCTATTGAATAGGTTCTCATTGTAATGCATACCACTATTCTCACTGCTATTTTTTACTAGTATATGGTACAGTTATTATCCATCATTTAATGAAACTATACGTACATGATGCCTATTATATATACATAAATATCATCAAATGTCACACTATTAAAGATGCATACATGTTATACTGTTACAATCATGTAAAGAATGATAATTCTTCCAATTAATTCCCTGAAAGATATTTATAGACCCCAAATCATATAATACTTTAGAACAACAACAACAACAGCAATTCTGCACTGCAGAAGAATATTAAATAGTGAAATGAATATTGCACCTGTCCTAACTTCACCAAAAGTAGTACTCATATTCCACTCTTTGATTGTCTACATGTCTGTTTTTTCAGTGATGCAGTTAGTCTTGCTCTCATATGGGGGCGTTTTTTTGTACCAGTGTTAACATCACTGTGACAGTCTAGCAGCAGGTTCAGACTCAGAAAAAGAGCCGAGATGATCACTGCTCTTGTGACTTTAACTGCATCATTCATCTGCCATATCGGTAAACTTTTATATGGCTATTTAGACATTTTAGATTTCTGTGCAGTGTGTCACCCATGCTGTACAGTTCAATGAATTTATTAAATCTTTTATTTCCATACAGAATGGACTTCTGCTGCTAACAATGTTCATCAAACTCCTGCTGATGTAATCAAGACTATACAGGACTCTACAGAGCTTTCCTGTTCTCACTCTATACCAAACCATGAGTTCATGCTGTGGTATAAACAGTCTGACCTTAATCAGTTACAGCTTCTTGGATATATAAATATGAATTTAAAATACCCTGAAACATCCCTGAAAAACAAAATCGAGTTAGGTGGAGATGGAAGCAAAGAAGGGAAACTTACCATCAAAAATCTGCAGCCAGATGACAGTGCGGTTTATTTCTGTGCAGTGAGATTAGACACAGTGCTACAGGAGTCTGTGATCTCTGACAAAAACCTCCTCCTTCAGAGAAGCACAAATCTTCCACCTGCTGTAGGCTTCCACACTACATGTGCAACAACCACCATTAAACTACATTACAGACATGATTATTGGTTCTGCAATTTGGTTGTTGACATTTATTAACTGTTACATTTCAAAAGTGCAATGAGGCCTGTGTTCATACTTGAATTTCAAGATAAATATGCAATTAAGGCAGTTAAGGCTGTAAAACTCACTACAGCACTGAACAAAGAATGATCACAATGTGTGGACATTCATCTGGTCTTTAGGTGGTGCTGTAGTTTCACTCATTTATTTAGTGGGTGGAGGATGTGAGCTGTTGTTTCTCATGCCTCACAATAATCTTCTGCATCTGGCTCGCAGTTTTTTTGTTTTTCCCCCATTGTTAAAAAAAAAAAACCCTTTGAGATCTGTTTAATACATTCATGATCATGATCAGGACATGTGTTTTTCTGTGCTGTCATGTCATGTTTATTTTTGTTTTTTGTGATCATTTTTTCTTTGTTCTGATTGTGCTGCAAAAAATGACACAAAAAAAGGAGATTAAGTGTAATATGTATTATAAAAATTGACTTATTGATGTTATTTACTTAATTTAATTTTTTTAAATTGTTTACATTTTCAGTTTTTCAAAAATCATTAATGTGATGGTCTAACTTGTGAATATCTGAACTTTCTGTAAATTAAAGTTTATAAGAAACTGCTTGATGTAGTGCTCTCCTATATGACATTTGAAACAATTCACAGTAGTGGGTGTGATCATTGTGTTCATCTATATAATGACATCACATCCTGTATAACCAGTGCTAATGTCATACCAGATCCTGTGTCAAATTGCAAGAACTTGCTGATTAGAGTTTACCAGCTTAAATCAATTAATATGATCAGATTTTCCTATAAATTCATCATCAGTGTGTGCTTCCTCTCAGGTAATTTTGTTAACATATGAAATACATACAGTATATCAACAATGTAATAATTGTTACTCAGTGTAATACAAAAATAGTGCTTTATTAATGCGACTTGTCTACTAATGCTGTGCCTAGGTTCTTTGATATGCAAAGATGTTCATCAAAGTCCTGCTGATGTGCTGCGTTTGCCTGAAGAGAATGTAACTCTAACCTGTAACCACAGCATCCCGAGCTATTACACAATATTGTGGTATCAGAGAACACATGGAGACACAGGCCTAAAACTCATTGCATATATTACTAATACCAATCCAAAATATGAAGGAAATTATAAAGGTAATTTTACAGTGAGTGGAAATGGACAGTCATCAGCTTCTCTACAAATTCCCAAAGCAAGACAAGTGCTGCACAGCGCTCTGTACTTCTGTGCAGCTTATTACACAGTGTCACACACGTCCTCTCCTCAAAACAAAAACCTGTCTTTAATCAACTCTTAAGTCTCATACACCTGTTTAACCACATCACAAGTCACACTAAACCCCAAACTACTGACATCATTACAATATTAAACCACTCTGTCAATATGATAACAGTTTGTGATGTCATTTTTTTCTTCATTTAACAGAAACATAATGTCTTGATCGGAGAAATCTTACATGACAGAAACAGTGGAGGAAAATGTAAATGTCTATAGAAAACAGCTTATGCCATATATTATCTATAATAAAAATATATCACAATATAAGAAACTTTTATCTGTTTAAATAAATACAAATAGCTTAAATCTAGTTTATTTTTTCTTCCAGGCTACGGTTTTTAAAGGTGGAATTTGCCATTTTTAAGTCAAAACACATTGTAATGTTTGCTCTGTGAAAGTAAGAAAAAACAAATTGGAATTACCAGTCACAAGCAGTCAGGACATCTCTCTCTCTCTCTCTCTCTCTCTCTGTCAAGAAAAAAATAAAATAAAATAAAGAGTCAGCTTTATGTAAAAATGTAAACATAGGGCTTAATTACAAGAAAGCATACTAATTCTGATTTCAGGATGTGACAGGAAGACTTGAAATGGTTTTGATGTCATTTCCTCCAGCTGATCCTCAACAGCATAAATTTGCAGCAATCGGTGGTGCTCTTCTTTTCTCCTGCAAGCAGCATAAACCAGTATGATCAGTGTTATAACCAGTCTGACTTTCCTGCTTTACTGGACATCAGGTATGAGACAGTTTACAAATTGAATATGACTTGTGAATCCAAATGAAGTCATTATTTTAAATCATTTGTTGTCCTTTAGTTTTAGCAGGAGAGAATGTAGTCACCCAAAACCCCAGTGTTGCCTGGCATCTGAAAGGAGAAGCTGCTGAAATGAACTGCAGTCATAATAAAGGTGTTGGCTATAATCAGATGGATTGGTACAGACAGCGCCAAGGAGAGAGTATGGAGCTCATTGTGTACACAAGAACCACTAGTGAACCAGAGTTTGGCTCTGTTGATAAAAATAAATTTTCTGCTGTTAAAGCAATTGCTGCAAATGGATCTTTAACTGTGAAGGATGTGGATACAGAGGACAGCGCTGTATATTTCTGTGCAGTAAGAGAACACAGTGTTACAGAGCTACTGCACTGCTGAACAAAAACACCTGCACTGATGTTACTGCACTAACTAATAAAACAGACAGAGGGAGTCTTAATCTAATAAATAATCAGAATAATCCCTCTTTCAAACCTGGGCAGTAGAACTCGACACATGTCTCATTATTCCAAACTACTGCACAACATTATCATAAAGGCTGTCCACTGTAGATGGTGCAATGACTCTTACATTACAATATACATTTTTTTTATTAATTCATGTTACACCCCCACGGCTCAAGAAGGACACACAAGAAAGTGCAAATAATGTACAAAATTTATTAACAGAATCAAACTATATAAAAAAGAAACAATGTAACATGAACTAGTCAGGAATCAGTGGTGTAAAGTTAAGTGTATGCATGAAAGTGTAATGGACCGTAGCAGTGTTGGATGTATAAAGTAAACAAGATTAAACAAAACCCAAATGAAACCAAGTCCAAAGTGCAGCTCGTGCCTGGCCAATTGCCATACTGCTTTTTAAAAGGTAAGGCAGGAAACCAACAGCAGGTGTCCTCAATGATCCCATCCAGGAACAATCAGTTGGAAGGCGGAGCAATTTCACAATTCAACCCAGGGAGGACGCACATAATGCATGGGTCGTCACACCCCACCCCTTAAGACAGGGGTCTGTCAAGAATCCCTGTAATATACAAAACAAAAATTAGCAAAATATTTAACTGCACTTCAATTACCCAGAGGAGCATGTGACAGTGCATCAGCGACAATATTCAGATCCTCGGACATGTCGAATATCAAGGGAGTAAGCCTGTAAAAACAAAGACCAACGAATAAGCCTTTGATTTGGGCAATGAAAAGAATTCAGAAATGTCTATTACAGACCACAACCCGTTGACAACAGCTGGTTGACCTGAACCAACATAAACGTCAAAATGTTTTAATGCCCAAATCAAAGCCAAAGCTTCCTTTTGTAATAATTCAGTTGATACGAGTTAAACTTGCGTGAAAAGAAACCGACAGGGCGGACCACGCCTTCCTCATCATCCTGTTGGAGAACAGCCCCTGCACCAACTTGGCTTGCATCCACCTGTAAAGAAAAAGGCCTCTCAAAGCAAGGTCCAGCAAGGACAATAGAAGAACACAACAAAGATTTGACATTGTCAAAAGCAAGTGCACAATTTGACAACCAAATTTTGCCTTGGCCTTTAAAAGATCAGTAAGTGGTGCGACAACTGAAGAGAAATTACAGCAAAAGGAACGGTAGTAACCTACCAACCCTAAAAAATGCATAAGCTTCTTTTTTGTAGTAGGAACAGGATAGTAACAAATGGCCTGAACTTTGGCACTTAACAGCCGAACACCTCCACTCCCCACCACTTTGCCAAGATAAGTTATAGTAGCCTGAGCAAAACTACATTTTGCCAGGTTCACAGTCAATTTGGCCTCTGACAAACGCCTCAGGACAGCACACAAGCATTTTAAGTGCGAATCCCAACTATCACTAAACACTACAAGGTCACCTAAACACCCCTCAAGGCCTGAAACTACGGTTCATCAGCTGCTGAAAGGTGGCAGGTGCATTTAACCCAAAACTCATACTTGTATGAAAAGAGGCCTGATGGAATAATAAATGAGGAAATTTCCTGAGCTCTTGGACTCAATGGCACCTGCCAATACCCTCTCAGCAGGTCAAGCTTGGTTACGAATTTGGCAGAACCAACCTGATCAATGCAGTCATCCACTCTCGGGAGTGGGAAACAGTCAGGCTTTGTCACACTGTTAAGTTTACGGAAGTCTGTGCAAAACCTTACTGAACCATCAGACTTTGCAACCAGCAGGCAAGGAGATGCCCAGTCCGAATTCGAAGGAATCGCTCTCTCATTTTCCAACATATCTGATTTCTGCTTCCATCAGCGTATCTCTGGTGACACTCGATAATAACGTCGTTTGATAGGAGAAGCATTAGCCACATCAATATCATGTTCAGCCCAGTCAGTTTGCGTTGGTGAGTCCCCAAACAATTCTGGAAAACTCCAACAAAGAAATCAATTCTATAGACTGTGAAGGTGGCAATTGAACCAGAGTAGCAGCAAGCTTTTCCAAAGACTCAGTATTGTTTAATCACCCACATAAAACACTATCATCAGGTTCATAACCTTCTTTCTCCAACCCCTTCTCCCCTAAACAAAAGTTCTTAACGTCGGACGTCGCAAAAAGTACTGAATGAACGGAACTTTTACTGTTTGACTTGGACTTCTCATAGTACAGTTTCAACAAATTCACGACATAGCTGAGTAGACCTCCTCTGCGGCGGAGTTGCCACTATATAATTGTCATCACTCAGTCTACGTTTTATCACATATGGGCCCTCAAATTTTGCTTCAAAAGGAGAAGATGGCAAAAGACGCGACACAAGAACCTGGTCTCCTGGCTCAAAAACACGGTGTACAGTTTTACGGTCATACAACTGTTTCATATTCTTCTGCTGCTTTTCAAGCTTAACACTGGCCAACTGTCTTGCTTTTACCAACCTCTGATGAAATCCCTCAACATACAAAAGCAAATTTTTTGGTGAATCTGAACTTTTAACTGAATTTTGAAGCACTGCCAAAAGCCCATGAACTATATGACCAAAAGTTAAGTCATTAGGACTAAATCCAGTGCTTTCTTGCACAACCTCACATGCAGCCAATAATAACCAGGGCAATCCCTCCTCCAAGTCTCTATCCAACTGTACACAATAAGCACGAAGGAGAGATTTCAAAGTTTGATGAAACCTCTCCAACACTCCTCGGCTTTGTGGATGAGATGCACTAGCAAGATTATGCTTAATTCTTAGCTGTTTCAAAACTTGAAAAGATGAGATGTAAGGTTTGTACCCTGATCACTCTGAATGATTTTCAGGATGCCAAAAATTGACAAACTGCGACAAGGCTCTTACAATTGACCGTGATGTAATCGTGCGCAAAGGATAGGCAGAAGGGAAACGCGTAGCTAGACGCATAACAAAAAGCAAATATTTGCTTCCCGACTTTGAACATGGTAGAGGCCCCACACAATCCACCACCACATGTTCAAAGGGTAGACAGTTTGCTGGAATTGGATTTAACAGAACCGGTTTCAAGTTCTGATTTGGCTTACTAGTGACTTGACAAGTATGACACTTTTTATCATGCTTCAATCGAGGCCAAAAAAAATAACGCAGAACCCGATCATATGTTTTCCTAACCCCAGGGTGACCAGATTTTTCATGAGCAACTTCCAAAACAGAACGAAACTTTGTGGGGACAACCACTTGAACAATAGGATCACCAACAAAACCCTCACCATGAGGACTCCACTTCCTCAGCAAGAGTACATCCTGAACGAAGTATCCTCTAGCAACATCGGGCACCTCACTGTCTGAAAGAGCAAGAGTAAACAATGCAGCCAATGAAGAATCTTAATGTTGTTCTTTACTCAGTTTATCTGTGGAGAAAGGAAAAGACAAATCAGACAAGTCAGGTATAGAAAGAGAAACAACTGCCTTTGACACTCTTTTGGTTTCATCTGTCAGCACATACTCAACATTTTTAGTCATAGCCCGAGTTGCAACAGCCACAGGGTCCCCCTTTGCAACTTCCTGAATAATCTGCTCCTCAGACAAAATGATAGGAGATGCAGGTACATTAGGCCAAACCTGGTCTCCTGCCAATTTGTTAACTAAAATAAAGTGAACACCTTCAATTGGTAATATTGACATGTCATACAATTCAATATTGACATGTCATACTTTTTTGACTTAGTTATGTTTAATGATGTGAAACATCCTCAAAACTAGTTAGTTCCTGTTACTTCTTATGTTATAGCAGCTATCAACAGTCATTCCCTCACCAGCCTTTGTTTTTTCTCTCTCTCAAAGTTAATACAACAAAAAAATGCAGCTTGTCATGTTACCGTGAAACTCCGGAAAACATAGAAAATTCCACCATGTCAGCAATTACAAGTTTTTAACCTGTTTATGTGAACCATCTGCCATACAAGTCCCCATGTAATTTGTAACAAGAGAAATGACAAGACATTATAATAACTGCATTCATATAAACCTTGTAGCTGGCACTACTGTCAATAACTTCTGACTAATCAAAATCAAGCATTACATAATGCTGGGATCATTTTTAATGCATTGTTGGAACCATCATTTGGAAACGGGCTGTTGCTCTTCTCTGATAATTTGTACTGTAAATCAGACACTTCCATCTGAGATGGAAACAAAATGGCTATTTGACCATCAAAAATCTTTTATCCAGTGACAGTGTGGTGTACTTCTGTGGTGCGTATTACACAGTGCTCCATATCTGCTTTCTTCAGTACAAAAACCTCTGTGTAAATATTTTCAACAGCTCATTAACACCTGCTCCTGTGGCCTGGAACTGACACATTGCCAGTTTATTTATTTATTTATTTATTTATTTATTTATTTACAGACAAGCCACATTTACATAATTAAATGCAATTATAACAAGGAAAAAATATTTAATTAAAAAAGCCTTTAATCAGTGATGGCTATAAATGAGATTAGATAAAATCTAATATCTATCAATAGCTTGACAATGAAATTATAGTGGTTGAGCAATTTTCCTTTATCTTTATCCTTTTTTCTGAAATGACTTATAGAAGTGCTTTGTAGTCCACCAGACACATATCCTCATTCTAGTACAAATAGGTCAGGGGCTAAAACTACCATCAAGGTAAAACCCTGTTATTGAGGAGTTAGTATAATGGATTTCAAGAAAATATGCAATTAAGGCAGTTAAGGCTGTAAAACTCACTACAGCACTGAACAAAGAGTGATCACAATGTGCGGATATTCATCTGGTCTTTAGGTGGTGCTGTAGTTTCACTCATTTATTTAGTGGGTGGAGGATGTGAGCTGTTGTTTCTCATGCCTCACAATAATCTTCTACATTTGGCTTGCAGTTTTTTTGTTTTTCCCCCATGGTTAAAAAAAACCCTTTTAGATCCGTTTAATACATTCATGATCATGACCAGGACATGTGTTTTCCTGTGCTGTCATGTCATGTTTATTTTACTTTTTTGTGATCATGTTTCCTTTGTTCTGATTGTGCTGTATAAAATGAGATGAAAAAGGAGATTAAGTGTAATATGTATTCAGAAGTGATATACTGTTATTTACTTAATTTAATTTAAAAAGATCAACCCAAATCATTTACATTTTCAGTCAAAGCAAATGTTGTGATGGTCTAATATGTCCAATGAATATCTGAACTTTCTGTAACTTAGAGTCTATAAGAAACTCTGCCTTGTACTTCATAATTAATAGGAAAGTAATTCATATTCATGATGTAGTGCTCTCCTATATGACATCGGAGTTAGTATTATGGATTTCAAGAAAATATGCAATTAAGGCAGTTAAGGCTGTAAAACTCACTACAGCACTGAACAAAGAATGATCACAATATGTGGACATTCATCTGGTCTTTAGGTGGTGCTGTAGTTTCACTCATATATTTAGTGGGTGGAGGATGTGAGCTGTTGTTCCTCATGCCTCACAATAATCTTCTACATTTGACTTGTAGTTTTTTCCCCCTGTGGTTAAAAAAATCCATTTGAGATCTATGTAATACATTCATAATCATGATCAGGACATGTGTTTTCCTGTGCTGTCATGTCATGTTTATTTTTGTTTTTTGTGATCATGTTTCCTTTGTTCTGATTGTGCTGCAAAAAATTACATGAAAAAGGAGATTAAGTGTAATATGTATTATAAAAAGTGACTTTGTTAAACAACATTGATGTCGTTTAATTAAAATGTGTATTAAATATAGTATATGCACCTTGCCACGTCACCATGTCAAACGTACGTTCACGTCAACAACTTCACAGAGTTTTATCAGTAAACTCCCAGATTTATCAACCATGATTGGATCACCGTCTGATCCCAAAGAACTTGACCAGGCAACTGAATGTTTAGAATCAACGTTCTGCAACTCGCTAGATAAGGTAGCTCCACTTAAAAGAAAAATAATTAGGGAGAAAAAGCTAGCACCCTGGTATAGCGATCACACACAAACTTTAAAACAGACCACTCAAAAACTAGAACGTAAATGGCGTCAAACTAACTTGGTAGTATTTCAAATAGCATGGAAGGAGAGCCTTTTGAGCTATAAGAAAGCTCTTAGTGCTGCTAGATCAATGTATCTCTCCACCCTAATTGAAGATAACAGAAATAATCCTAGATTCCTATTTAATACTGTAGCAAAATTAACTAGGAATAAGACCACAATAGAAACACGCACACAATCATTATATAGCAGCGATGACTTCATGAATTTTTTCAATGGTAAAATTGAAAATATCAGGCTAGAAATTCAGACTATTAATTTAAAACCAGACAGTTCTATAACTAACCCTGTAGATGATAATATGATAATATTAGATAAACAACTACAGCGCTTTACTCCCCTTGAAGAGACTGAACTAATTTCATCATCAAAATCATCAACCTGTATGCTAGATCCTTTACCTACTTGTTTCCTCAAACAGATAATTCCTGAAACAATCAAACCTCTTTTAAAGATAATCAATTCTTCCCTTACCATTGGCTATGTACCTAAATCTTTTAAATTAGCAGTTATCAAGCCCCTGATTAAAAAACCTGACCTTGACCCCTGTCAGCTGTCTAACTATAGACCAATATCAAACCTCCCCTTTATTTCCAAGGTCCTAGAAAAGGTTGTAGCACAGCAGCTATGCTCATACTTACATAGGAATAACATTCATGAAATGTATCAGTCAGGATTTAGGCCTCATCATAGCACAGAGACAGCACTGGTAAAAGTTGTAAATGACTTACTACTGGCCTCTGATCAGGGTTGTGTCTCCTTGCTGGTGCTGCTTGACCTTAGTGCAGCTTTTGATACCACTGATCATGCTATTCTCCTCAATAGACTAGAAAATGTACTAGGCATTAAGGGAACAGCCCTTTCCTGGCTCAGGTCTTATTTGACTGATCGTTATCAGTTTGTAAACGTAAATGGTGACTTCTCTTCTCATGCTAAGGTAATGTTTGGTGTCCCGCAAGGCTCTGTTTTAGGCCCACTGCTCTTTTCTCTATATATGCTACCTCTGGGCAAAATTATCCGTAAGCATGGTATTAGCTTCCACTGTTACGCTGATGACACACAGTTGTATGTTTCAGCAAAGCCAGATGACAGACACCAGCTTAATAAAGTTGAGGAATGTGTAAAAGACATTAGAAACTGGATGCTTATTAACTTTCTCTTACTTAATTCTGACAAGACAGAAGTATTTGTACTAGGACCACATGCAGCTAGAAGTAAGCTTTCTGATTACATAATAACTCTGGATGACCTTTCTGTTTCATCATGTGCAGCAGTAAAAGACCTTGGTGTGATTATCGACTCTAGTCTTTCTTTTGAAGCTCATGTAGATAATATAACTAGGATTGCTTTCTTTCATCTCAGAAATATTGCTAAAATAAGAAATATATTGTCACTACACGATGCAGAAAAATTAGTTCATGCTTTTGTTACCTCTAGATTGGATTATTGTAATGCCTTACTGTCTGGATGTTCCAGTAGATGCATAAACAAGCTCCAGTTAGTCCAGAATGCAGCAGCGAGAGTCCTTACTAGAACCAGAAGATATGACCACATCACCCCTATCTTATCCACACTGCACTGGCTCCCAATCAAATTTCGTATTGATTATAAAATACTACTATTTACCTATAAACCACTAAATGGTCTCGCGCCACAGTACCTGAGCGAACTTTTGGTCTTTTATGATCCGTCACGCCTACTCAGATCAAAAGGTGCAGGCTATTTGTTGGTACCTCGAATAATGCGGGCTACAGCTGGGGGTAGAGCTTTCTCTTACAAAGCCCCATAGTTATGGAACAGCCTTCCACTTAGTGTTCGGGGCTCAGACACAGTCTCAGTGTTTAAGTCGAGGCTGAAAACATATTTGTTTAGTCAAGCCTTTTGTGAATAGTTTTCTTAGGTACAGGGTCAGGTCTGGAGGGTTTCACAGGCATAGAGCATTGTGGTGAACTGGGATGTTTGGATGCTGTCGCCCCCCACTCTCACACGTTCACTCAGGTTTGTCGACGGTGGAGTGGCTGGCTTCCTTATGTCCCAGGGTGCCTTCATGTCTGTGTTAGCTTCTGGCTCTCCCTTTCAGTTATGCTGTCATAGCTAGTCTTGCCGGAGTCCGTGCTTGCACTCTGCATGCAAAGTACATCGTGCTTAACCATTAGAGGACAAAAGCTCACCTAACAATCTTTTCCTTTCTCTCCATCTCTCTCTCTCCCTAACTCTCTGTCGAGCTACACACGCTACTTCTGAGATGCCAGTGATGCCAGTGATCCTGACCCCTTCTGCTCCTCCTCGCTGCCTGACCCATCATGATGCCCTACTTCTGGTTGGAGTTCTCATAGGTTGAGTTCGCTCGCTGCTGCTGGGGGTGGCCCCATATGGACTGCCTGAAGAACTGTTTGGATGGCTGGGGATGGTGCCACCTGGGGGCTGTGGAGATGGCTTGGGGATCACATATGTGGAGCTGTACTGTAATGGCTTGGGGCTGCAGTTGCCACGAGCAGCTTCGTACTCAGGACTCCATCAGTGGACAGTGGATAGATTTTAACCAGTCGGACTTCTTGCAAAAACTGTGATGAATTTATTGGTTGCACAATTGCACTATTTGTCCATATAGTACACAATAGAAGGGATTTATTTACAATCGCACTATCCGTTGCACCCAGATGAGCCTGGTTCCTCTCAAGGTTTCTTCCTCATATCATCTCGGGGAGTTTTTCCTTGCCACCGTCGCCACTGGCTTGCTCATTAGGGATAAATTCACAGTGATAAATTCAAATATTTACAATATATTTTTGTGAATCCATTTATTTCTGTAAAGCTGCTTTGTGACAATGTCCATTGTTAAAAGTGCTATACAAATAAAAAAGAATTGAATTGAATTAATTCCATTTAAAAAAAATTAACCCAAATTATTTACATTTTCAGCTTTTCAAACACAGTGATGGTCTAACATGTCCAGTAAATATGTGAACTTTCTGTAAATTAGAGTTTATAAGAAACTCTGCCTTGTACTTCATAATTAATAGAGAAGCCTTTCACATTCATGATGTAGTGCTCTCCTATATGACAGTTGAAACAATTCACAGTAGTGGGTGTGATCATTATGTTCATCTATATACTGACATCACATCCTGTATCACCAGTGCTAATATCATACCAGATCCTGTGTCAAATTGCAAGAACTTGCTGATTAGAGTTTACCAGCTTAAATCAATTAATATGATCAGATTTTCCTATAAATTCATCATCAGTGTGTGTTTCCTCTCAGGTAATTTTGTTAACATATGAAATACATACAGTATATAAACAAAGTACTCTGTGTAATACATAAATAATGCTTTATTAATGTGACCTGTTTACTAAAGCTGTGTCTAACTTTTTTTCTAGGTTCTTTGATATGCAAAGATGTTCATCAAAGTCCTGCTGATGTGCTGCGTTTGCCTGAAGAGAATGTAACTCTAACCTGTAACCACAGCATCCCAAACTATTACACAATATTGTGGTATCAGAGAACACATGGAGACACAGACCTGAAACTCATTGCATATATTACTAATACCAGTCCAAAATATGAGGGAAATTATGAAGGTAATTTTACAGTGAGTGGAAATGGGAGATCATCAGCTTCTCTACAAATTCCCAAAGCAAAACAAGTGCTGCACAGCGCTCTGTACTTCTGTGCAGCTTATTACACAGTGTCACACACGTCCTCTCCTCAAAACAAAAACCTGTCTTTAATCAACTCTAAAGCCTAATACACCTGTTTAACCACATCACAAGTCACACTAAACCCCAAACTACTGACATTATTCCAATATTAAACCACTCTGTCAATATGATAACAGTTTGTGATGTCATTTTTTCTTCATTTAACAGAAACATAATGTCTTGATCGGAGAAACCTTACATGATAGAAAAAAAAATGGAGCAAAATGTAAATGTCTATAGAAAACTGCTCATGCCATATATCATTTATGTATTTTATGTATGTAAATAGCTTAAATTTTTTGTTCTTTAAAGTTGGGATTAGCGGTTTTATGTCAAAACACTTTGCAATGTTTGCTCTGTGAAAGGAAGAAAAACAAATGTTGGGAATTACCAGTTAGAACCAGTCAGGACATCTCTCTCTCTCTCTTGCACTACACATAACTTCTGCTCTAGTCATAATAAAGATGTTGGCCAAAATCAGATGTACTGGTAATGACAGTGCCAAAGAGAGAATATGGAGGTCATAGTGTACACGAGAGCTGGTAGTGAACCAGACATTAGTTCTGTTGATAAAAATAAATTTCCTACCTGTAATAAATTGCTACAAATTTTTAAGTAAGAAGAATCTGGATACAGAGGACAGCACTGTATATTTCTGTGCATTGGGAAAGTAACTACTAAAACAGACAGGAGGATTCCTTGTTTATGTAATGAAGTACATGAAGGTCACCCAGTGTAATACTACCTTATGTGACATCATTTGTTTGTTCACTCATCTGTTTTTTCAGCCATGCTGTTTCAGCCTCTCCCATATGGGGGCGTTTTGCTCCTTAATACACTGATGAAACTCTGTAACAGACTCTCAGAACATACACATGCTGCCTTTCATTCTGATGAAGAGAGAAGATGAACATCGTTCTCATTACCTTAACTGCATTATTCATTAGCCATACCGGTAAACACTGACCTTTCACAATTTAATGCATTGCGGGAAGCATGCGTACAATTCAGACAGAAAGCAGTGATTATTTCATATGTACAATAATTGCTGAATTAATTCAATCTTTTATTTTCATACAGGAAGGTCTTCTGCAGCCAAAACAGTTCACCAGACTCCTGCTGATTTAATCAAGGATATAAAGGAATCCTCAACTCTTTCCTGTTCTCACTCCATACCTAGCCATCAGGTTATGCTGTGGTACAAACGATCTGAAAACAAACAGTTACAGCTTCTTGGATATCTAAATTCCAAGTTCCCATATCCTGAAGATTCCCTGAAAACCAAAATCGAGTTGGATGGAGATGGAAGCAAAGAAGGGAAACTTACCATCAAAAATCTGCAGCCAGATGACAGTGCAGTTTATTTCTGTGCAGTGAGATTAGACACAGTGCTACAGGAGTCTGTGATCTCTGACAAAAACCTCGTCCTTCAGAGCAGCACAAATCTTCCACCTGCTGTAGGCTTCCACACTACATGTTCAACAACCACCATTAAACTTCATTACAGACATGATTATTGTCTTTGCGATCTGTTTAATACATTTATGATCATGAACAGGACATGTGTTTTCCTGTGCTGTCATGTCATGTTTATTTTTGTTTTTTGTGATCATGTTTCCTTTGTTCTCATTGTGCTGCAAAAAAATGACACGAAAAAAGGAGATTAAGTGTAATATGTATTATAAAAAGTGACATATTGATGTTATTTACTTAACTTATCTTTAAAAAAAATTTACATTTTCAGTTTTTCAAAAACAGTTAATGTGATGGTCTAACATGTCCAGTGAATATCTGAACTTTCTCTAAATTAGAGTTTATAAGAAACTGCTTTGTACTGCATAATTAATTGAAAAGCCATTCATATTCATAATGTAGTGCTCTCCTATATGACATTTGATACAATTCACAGTAGTGGGTGTGATCATTGTGTTCATCTATATAATGACATCACATCCTGTATCACCAGTGCTAATATCATACCAGATCTTGTGTCAAATTGTAACAACTTGCTGATTATAGTTTACCAGCATAAATCAATTAATATGATCAGATTTTCCTATAAATTCATCATCAGTGTGTGCTTCCTCTCAGGTAATTTTGTTAATATAAGAAATACATATGCGTATAAACAATGTACTCTGTGTAATACATAAATATTGCTTTATTAATGTGACCTGTTTACTAAAGCTGTGCCTAACACTTTTTTCTAGGTTCTTTGATATGCAAAGATGTTCATCAAAGTCCTGCTGATGTGCTGTGTTTGCCTGAAGAGAATGTAACTCTAACCTGTAACCACAGCATCCCGAGCTATTACACAATATTGTGGTATCAGAGAACACATGGAGACACAGACCTAAAACTCATCGCATATGTTTCTAAACAAAAGTTCTTAACGTCGGACATCACAAGAAGTACTGAATGAACGGAACTTTCACTGTTTGACTTGGACTTCTCATAGTACAGTTTCAACAAATTCACGACATAGCTGAGTAGACCTCCTCTGAGGCGGAGTTGCCACTATATAATTGTCGTCACTCAGTCTACGTTTTATCACATATGGACCCTCAAATTTTGCTTCAAAAGGAGAAGATGGCAAAAAACGCGACACAAGAACCTGGTCTCCCGGCTCAAAAACACGGCGTTCAGTTTTACGGTCATACAACCGTTTCATATTCTTCTGCTGCTTTTCAAGCTTAACACTGGCCAACTGTGTTGCTTGTACCAACCTTTGACGAAATCCCTCAATACAAAAGCAAATTTTTTGGTGAATCTGAACTTTTAACTGAATTTTCAAGCACTGCCAAAAGCCCATGAACTATATGACCAAAAGTTAAGTCATTAGGACTAAATCCAGTGCTTTCTTGCACAACCTCACATGCAGCCAATAATAACCAGGGCAATCCCTCCTCCCAGTCTCTATCCAACTGTACACAATAAGCACGAAGGAGAGATTTCAAAGTTTGATGAAACCTCTCCAACACTCCTCGGCTTTGTGGATGAGATGCACTAGCAAGATTATGCTTAATTCTTAGCTGTTTCAAAACTTGAAAAGATGAGATGTAAGGTTTGTACCCTGATCACTCTGAATGATTTTCAGGATGCCAAAAATTGACAAACCGCGACAAGGCTCTTACAATTGACCGTGATGTAACTGTGCGCAAAGATTAGGCAGAAGGGAAACACGTAGCTAGACACATAATAAGCAAATATTTGCTTCCCGACTTTGAACATGGTAGAGGCCCCACACAATCCACCACCACATGTTCAAAGGGTAGACAGTTTGCTGGAATTGGATTTAATGGAACCGGTTTCAAGTTCTGATTTGGCTTGAGCAACTTCCAAAACAGAACGAAACTTTGTGGGGACAACCACTTGAACAATAGGATCACCAACAAAACCCTCACCATGAAGACTCCACTTCCTCAGCAAGAGTCCATCCTGAACGAAGTATCCTCTAGCAACATCGGGCACCTCACTGTCTGAAAGAGCAAGTGTAAACAATGCAGCCAATGAAGAATCTGAATGTTGT
Organism: Pangasianodon hypophthalmus; assembly: GCF_027358585.1. Taxonomy (NCBI): domain Eukaryota; kingdom Metazoa; phylum Chordata; class Actinopteri; order Siluriformes; family Pangasiidae; genus Pangasianodon; species Pangasianodon hypophthalmus. The sequence goes on from NC_069719.1 coordinate 8,832,780, forward strand.
TCTTTACTCAGTTTATCTGTGGAGAAAGGAAAAGACAAATCAGACAAGTCAGGTATAGAAAGAGAAACAACTGCCTTTGACACTCTTTTGGTTTCATCTGTCAGCACATACTCAGCATTTTTAGTCAGAGCCCGAGTTGCAACAGCCACAGGGTCCCCCTTTGCAACTTCCTGAATAATCTGCTCTTCAGAGAAAACGATAGGAGATGCAGGTACATTAGGCCAAACCTGGTCTCCTGCCAATTTGTTAACTAAAATAAGGTGAACACCTTCAATTCGTAAAAGAGGATGTAGCCCTACCACTACCTCACCAGTCACTAAATCGGAGTTAAGCTTCACTTTATGTAAAGGAACTGACAGTGTATTCAAAAACATTCCCCAAACTAACATGCTCTCCCCAATGTCAGATTGCGAGGAAAATGGCAAAATGGATTCTAAAATGAACGGATCCACAGCTCCAGTGTCACGCAAAATTTTAATTGGAACTTCCATAGTTCCATCCACTAGACACTCGATCTTCCGTAATGAAAGGAGCATAACTAGACAAACAATCATTAGAAAGTTTAATCTCAGTATCACCTAAATGAACAGAATTGGCCACTGCAGCAGGTTTAAATTTATTTGTCTCGGCGCGTTTATTTTTACTTTTAAAGTACCAAACAATCCGCTTTCCATTGTCCTTTTTCACGACAATAGTTACACGTTTTCAACGCATCAAATTTGCTTGAAGAAATGCGACCAGATTGTAGAGTGGTATTTGTAAAACGAGCTACGCTCGCCCCCTCGCGCGTTTGCCAAACAGTAGCAGTACTCCTGTGAGTAAGAACAAAGTCATCAGCTAATGACGCAGCTTCCTCAGGAGACTGAACTTTGTGTTCATTAACATATGTCGCAATTTGCTCAGAAACAGAGGTTTTAAACTGTTCAATTATAATCAACACAAGCAAATCATCAAACGTTTCAACATCAAGGGATGCATACCAACGTGTAACATGTCTTAAATCTCGCACAAACTCCAAATGGGTCTGGCCTGGAGTCATCCTGCACGACCTAAATCGTTGTCGATACGTTTCGACCGTCATGCCGGTTTAACAGTATCATAATCTTTGCACTCATCGGTAGTTAAAGCAGAAAAAGCTAACTGCGCCTTACCAACTAAAACGCACTGCAACACCACAGTTTGTTTTAGACTAACCTTGTAGTTCAGCAACACGTGCAAAAAGAGTAAAAAAAAAAAAAAAAAAGACATCTGGGTTTTGTTCATTAAATTTAGGAACAAGTTTCAAATTCCAGAAGCACCAGATTCCACTGAACTATCGGTATTCCTCTTACTCTCTTGTACTAGTTTGAGTTTTAAACACTCAAACTCCATTTTTGCCTTCTCTAACTCAAGCTTACCTTGTTCAGATTGTCGTTTCATTTTCTCGTGATCTATCTGCAGTAACAGTAACTCTTTGTTGGTCAAAAGTTAAAACAGACTGTGAAGCAGACAAGCTTTGTGCCTGCACGTCTTGAACTTGCTCCAGTTGGTAAAACCTCTTTCCATCAACTTATTTTTTAATTCAATTTTAATAGTACTTTCTTTGAATCTCTTATCACTAATTTTAATTTTATAAAACTCCGCAATTTTCAAACGTTGCCAACAGCCATAAACACTTCACAGACCGCAAGCAACTAATTGTGCAATCAAACATTCGGAATTTCCCCCCATCTACCTCTTTCAAATAAACAGTCTGTCTAACTTAGTAGAACCTGATCTTCATGAACTTCTTGAACGATTCGTTCATTTTGAACCAATCTTTAATGTGACTCGGGAAGAACGAGTCGTCTCGGGGAGTGATTCCTTTAGTCGCGCATGCGCACCAACCTATAGGTTCTGTACTGGAATTAGTTCACCTGTTTCGAGTCTTCGGGTCTGAGGCGTTCGTTCATCACGTGACAGCCCCATAAGCTTAATCCAGGGGTGGGCAAACCTTGTGACTGGAGGGCCACATCAAGTTTTTGAAACCAAGTGAAGGGCCGCATACTATATGCATGACAATCATTTTTTTCACTTATTACAAATTGACACTCAATTACTACTGTACTGTAGATATACAAGGACATACTGTTCTACCTTTTTTTTTTATTATTATTTTTTTTTTTTTAACAATTATACATTTCTATAACACCTCAAACACAGTTTCCTGCATCTCTACCCTTGTACATATCACTGGATAAATATGACAACAGACGTGTAATAAACAGTTCTGAAACGTTTGGCATATGAAGTGTTACGTTCTGGGGTATGGCCGCGTGTTTTTGTGTTTTGTTCTCTCTCTCTCTCTCTCTCTCTCTCTCTCTCTCTCTCTCTCTCTCTCTCTGCAGCAATTGCCTCATTGGATAACGTTCCTGTCTGTCTTGATTATCCCCGCTGATGTCATCGGCCGTGACAACCAATCAACCTCTGACCCCGCCTATTTAAAACCTAAAATTATTCTAAAAGAATTTTAGTAGTGCTCTAACGATGACAGGTGCAGTAATCTTCCGCAGGGGAACTGCCTCAGGAAATCGGGTGGCAACACACATCACTGTGAGAAGGAATTGGTTTCCCGACTTTGTCTTAGGCAGTGGGCCCACACAATCCACGATAATGTGCTCAAAGGGCTCACCAATAACGGGGATGGGAGAGAGGGGAGCAGGTGGAATCACCTGATTTGGCTGTCCCACATACTGACAGGTATGACAGGAACGACAAAAGTGAGCTATATCTTTCTTTAACCCAGGCCAAAAGAAATGTCTAAGTATTTTATTGTATGTTTTAGTGATGCCTAATTGACCAGACAACTCGTGATCATGAGCTAACCTCAAGACATGTTGGCGGTAAGGAGTAGGAACAACAATCTGACACACAGCATCCCACTCTTTATCCGTAGCAGTATTAGGGAACCATTTACGCATCAGTAAACCGTTATCAACAACATAAGCAACGTTCGTCTCTTTAAGGTTGTCAACAGTAGCAAAGCACTTAGTAAGACTTTGATCCTCTTTCTGTGCAGCAATAATTTGCTCTCGTGTCACCGGCCAGTTCAGTGTTTCCACAACTGAATCCGCACACACTGACTTTTTACTACCCTGCTTTTCAGGGCAAACACTTTCTGGAGGCGCATCACGCGTCAGAACCGGGGCAATAAATGAATCAGCCAAGGTGACTACATCCCCCGTTTTGTGTGACTGCGCGCGCGTAACCACGCACGCCGGGAAAGCATTAGGGTAGGTTTCAGACAGTTCATCAGCCTCACAAATCATCTCAGGTTTATCCAAAACCTCTAACACAGGCATTACTTTACCCCCTGCAAAGGTCATTCCCCAGGATAAAAGTAACGCCATTAACGGGAAGTGACTGCCCTACTCCAACTCTTACGAAACCGGTAACCAGCTCATACTCAATATGCACACGGTGCAATGGTACATTTATTACGCACATTTCCAATCCCTGCACCAGCACACTGGAGCCACAGAATGTCTCATCGGACAGAGGCAGCGAATTAGCAACAATAAACGACTGTGCAGCACCTGTATCTCGAAGCATTTGTATTTCTTTCTGATATTTAGGGTTGCCAGTTAACGAAATTAACCCCTTCAGCAAAAATGGGCTATAACTAGGATCAGGCACATCACATACAGGTAATGTTCTAACAGGATCAACAAGAGTACTAACAAACCCAACACTTTTAGGCTGTTGTTGCTGTTTGCGTTTTAGCGCAACACAGTCAGCAATTATATGTCCCTGCTTATGACAGTAAAAGCATTCCCTTACCTCTCTAGGACGCTGGGAGGCAGATTTTGAGGTTGGAGACTGAGACTGGGCAGCCGAGTTCTTTTCAGTCCGTGCTGAAGAGAAAACATTTTTGTGCGTTAGCACAAACTCATCCTCCAATACTGCGGCTTGAGAGAGAGACGTTTCCTTTTGTTCGTTCAGGTGAACCACCACACGATCTGGCAAGCAATTTTTAAATTCCTCCAACAAGATTAATTCACGTAGTGAATTGAAATCATTAACCTTGCTAGCAACACACCACTTATCAAAAAGGATACCCTTTTCCCTAGCAAACTCCACAAAAGTTTGATTACACATTTTTCTACAATTTCTAAATCTTTGTCTATACGCCTCAGGCACCAGCTCGTAAGCGCGAAGAATAGCAGCTTTTACACAATCGTAGTTTAAGCTATCTTCTACGGAGAGTGTAGAACAGACCTCCTCAGCTTTACCCATCAGTCGACACTGCAACAACAGCGACCAAACATCTTTCGGCCAAAGGAGGGAAAGTGCAATGCGCTCAAATGCACTGAAAAGAGTCCACTTCCGTTTCTCTAAACTGAGGCACTAAAGCAATATGTTTGCTCACGTCAAAGGTTGGTGAGGACGAATTGACACCCGGGGAAACATTAGAGATTGGTGCGGGACTCGGTTGTGCAGCCGAGCTGGCAGCAGCCTTCAGCGATTCCAGCTCAAGCTGTCGCAACTTTATCTGCGTATCGGCCTCTATTTCCAATTTGGGTATTTTCAAACGCAAATCTAATTCAGCCTGCCGTGCTTGGGCTTTCTCGTGTGCATCCATCTGTAAGCGGGCCAGGCGGACCTTCAGTCGCGCCTCTTCACGGGACCCAGCAGACGCGGGAGAGAACGGTTCAAAGGGTGACGAGCCGACTTTGGCGTTGGACTCCTCCTCGGCCTCAGCTGCAGCCAGATCCCCCCCCGTTCAGCACATTCCCAGCGGCAGAATGTGAGCCTCGGCACCAAGAGAGTGCGTCTCCCCATCGGTCTCCTCATCAACCGTAGCAGACAACGCAAGCACATTTAACTGAACCAAATGTTGCAATACTGTATACTTGATTTCTTTTTTAAGGGCTTGCTTAGCAACGGGGATTTTATAATATGGTGGGATTTTTAATAAATGTCTCTAAATCAAACAAAGCCATTTTTTCCCCCCCTTGTTCAAGGCCACACACATAACACAATCCACCGCACTACCGCCACTACCACTAACCGTTATAGCGCAACACTACGACCAATACTGCTCTAGGCCGAACAGCACTTCAGTGACACCAACACACACAAATATTAATAATCACAGGAAACAGGTTTTTATTATCCCGGAGGAGCCCCCAAATAAATGTTACAACCTCAATTAGTCTAGGGGTATGTGGGGAATAACACTTATTTGATTATTAAAAATATGAGTGGCGTGTGGGTGATCAAGGACCAGTAACCAGTAGTGCAAGTCAATCCAAGTGATTTATTTATCTATATACAAGTGGTAAAGTGTGTAGTGCCGGGTGAGAGTGGTAATATTTACAAACTATTTACAGTATGGGGCACCAAAGCAAAGAAATGAACAAAACAAGTCTACCTATTTTAAACTCTCTAACCTAACTACAACAAAAGATAGAAAATAAATCTTCAGCGTCCAGGACGCTCTAACTACCTATTCTAACTAGCCAAACCAAAAGTACAGAGGGGGGATGCTCGCTCCTAACCTAGTGTGTCTAATACAAAAAACGGACCTCCTGCGTGTTGCACCATGTATGTCACGTGACGTACTTACCTGTCCCCTTTTCCCCCAACACTAACAGAGTCACAACCACGGTAACAAACAACAAATTAACCATACAAACAAGTGACTAGAACAAAGCGGGGGAACATGGAACAATTGACATACAAGGACAAACACAGTAAGGCAGCGTAACTCAACACAGACCAAACAGAGGTACAACAGGGTTTTAGTTTTACACGACCAGGACAACAACGACTTCTCATGAATGAATGGCAGCGGTGTTTTAAATAGGCGGGGTCAGAGGTTGATTGGTTGTCACGTCCGATGACATCAGCGGGGATAATCAAGACAGACAGGAACGTTATCCAATGAGGCAATTGCTGCAGAGAGAGAGAGAGAGAGAGAGAGAGAGAGAGAGAGAGAGAGAGAGAGAGAGAGAGAGAGAGAGGAGGACAAAACACAAAAACACGCGGACATACCCCAGAACGTAACATGAAGGAACAGTTTTCATTTAATGAGCCTGGTCCCCTCTCTTGGCAAGGGCATCAAAGTCTGGTGTAATCTTTGGTGCAGAGGTCCTCTGAATAGCTGACAAGTGGCTATTTGTTAAATTTGATCGGTGTTGAGATTTGCTGTAGTTCATGACTGAGAAGGTTTGTTCACACACAAAAGTAGACCCAAATAAAACAAGCATCCTTTGGGTATGCTTTTTAATGTTTGGAAACTTTTTTCTTCCAGTGAGGCATAAAACCGGTCAATTGTTGCTGTTTTGAACTCCTCCTTCAAAGCACTGTCACATTGGATGTTGATGAGTTTGAGATGTGTCTGGTGGTTGTTACTGTCAAAAGACAGGGCATGATACGAGTTCAAGCTCAGTTTCAATTTTTGCAAAGTCTGTGAAGTGATGGGAAAACTCAGCATGCAGGTTGATCAAAGTGCTACTATATGTCTCAATGCGACACTGTCGTATTGGTGTGTTTAGTGCGGCCAGTGTCGGAAAATGAGCAAGAGAGCGGCTGCTTATTTGTCTGGAGAACAACTTAAGTTTGGCCTTGAACGCTTTCAGGTTGGTATACATTTCATGCACAAAAACATCTTTTCCCTGTAGTTTCACATTTAGATCGTTCAGATGCCCCAGTATGTCCACACCGAATGCAAAGTTGGCCAGCCAGTCTGTGTCTTGTAACTCGGAGAAGTCGTCAGCTTTACCAACCATACATACCAAGGAACATTACTGTCTCACTTCTCAGTTCCGAGAAACGGTGAAACACTGTGTCCACGCTTTGCCAGCGCAAAGTACAAATCATGGTGCTCTGCCTCTGTTTCACTGAGCAACTGAATTGGTAATGGTTAAGCCCCCTTGCCCGTATAAAGTTGACAAGTTTTACAACCACCTTGACAACATTTTCTAGCTTCAACACACTTTTACACAGGGCTTCCTGATGTATAATACAGTGAAGAAATAGTAATTCCTCTGAGTTTGGGCTTTCTTGTTTTACTTTGTCTTGTAATCTTAGCAGGCCAATGTTTCTACTGGTTCGATTTGGCAATCCATCCTTTGTGACGCTTGTCAGTTTTCTCCATGGTAGGTTAATTTTTTCCAAGCAGGTGTACACCCTGTCATAAGTCCGAGCCCCTGGTGGTTCCCTTCATCGACTCCATCGCAAGAAGTTCTTCTGTTATTTCGAAGTTTTCCTTTATTTCTCTGACAAAAATCAAAAGTTGAGCAATGTCTGTCAGTACACTCATGTAGTGCTATAGAAAAAAGATTAAAGCCATCTGCTTTTTTTTCAGTTTGGAGATTAGCTCTTCAGCTGTCACTTCCACATGCCTGGTTATGGTTCTGTGTGATGAGCTAATTTTCTCAAATTGGCTTTTTGTATCAGGACAAACTATATCAGCAGTCTCCACCATACAGTTCTTCACAAACTCCCCATCTGCAAAAGGCTTGCTATGCTTTGTGATTTTATTTGCCACTACATGACTAGCCTTCATTACAGAGTTTTGAATAGAGCTCAGTTTAGTAAATGCATTTTGTTAGGCTTTTGAGTTTGTGGCAAGTCTTAAAGCTTCGTTTGCCTTTTCTGAAGATGACAGGTTGACAGCATAGTTAGCATGCTTGCTTGGAAAATGAAAAATAGTCTTTAAAAACGGCAAGACTTTCTTGGCATATCAGACATACCGCCTTCTGTCCGATACTGGTGAAAAAATATTTTGCTGTCTGTTCTCCATTAAACACCTGACATTCGGAGTACATTTTTCTTTTTTTCGCAGCACTCTTGTCAAGGCAGCAGTGAATTAGATATTACTGAGCCCATTCTGACCGAATATACCATAATATATTGTACAGCGGGCTACAGCGCCATCTATTGGATTTTGTTTGCATTGCATCAAATTAGCCATTCTAGACCAATATCCTAACTCGTATGTAACGATATTTAATACATTTAGAAACTGCCTCGCGGGCCGGATGAAGGTGCCTGGTGGGCCGTATACGGCCCGCTAGCCGTAGTTTGCCCCCACTCTGGCTTAACCAATGCAGTCTGAGCCGGAAAGAGAATTGTTTAGTTCATCTCTCGAGTCTTTCGAGTCGTTCGTTCTTTTGTCAAGTGACATGACAGCATTGGATAGAGAAATTAGTTAATTTACAACCTTCCTTACAAACGGGTGCATAGTAATTAATAATAATAATAATGATAATAATAATAATAAATATTAAACACCACCACAGATCTTCAAGAAACAGTAACAGAAATGGACAGACCTTTTTTTATTTCTAGGAAAATGCTTATTACACATCTTTTGATAATTTTATGATAATTCCTAAATATGATCCAACATACAAAAAACACAGTTTTACGTTATAGTATTACTGATTGAGGTACTGAGCCGGGAAGTGGTCACGTGACAAAAGAACGAACGACTCGAGAGACACAAGAGATGAACTAATCAATTCTCTTTCCGGCTCAGACTGCATTGGTTAAGCTTATGGGGCTGTCACGTGATGAACGAACGACTCAAACCCGAAGACTTGTCAGGTAAGAGGTGAGTTGAGCTAATCATAGACTAAAGATCCAGGTAAACAATGAATTAATGTTTTCTGTTTCTTATAGCATTATAGTTTTGTCTTGTTTGTAGTGTGATCAACGTTTGCGTAAGTAGTAGATGTGTTAGGGAAGTAACACGTAACACTTTAATTATATTTTGCTAAAATGAACGAAATGACTCGAAAAAAAGACTCGTTCATTTCACTGAACGGGACTCAAAGGTCCGAGTCGGTAAAATGACCCGAACTTCCCATCACTAGCAGTTACCGGCGGGGGGAAATTAAGCACATGAACCCAATCGGTGGAACTGCAACCGGTTAAACCAGCACCATGGTTTCACAACACCATGGAAGTGCTCCCGAGACAACTGCTACTACCCGCTTTCACCACAACACTACAAAAACAACAAAACGACATGTCTCAAAGGAACCACGTCGCTGAACCTAACCGGGAAAAAACAGGTAAAACAAACAAATTTGCACAAAAGTCACTTACCCCTCTGCGACTTCGCACGGCGACCAGTTGCACTAATCACTTTCAGGTGTCCCCCAACACAGGACTAAATTGCAACGTGACGTCAAACTATTCAAACGGGATTTCCATCAAAACGTCACGAGCAAACGAACTGTGTTCAAACGAATGAATGAAATCCAAAACCAAACACGACGAAACGAACAAACTTTTCAAATATTTCAATCATTCTTACACGATCAGGCAAATTCTGAAGAGGACGAGCCCCCGTTTGTTACGCCCCCATGGCTCAGAATAAAACTATATAAAAAAAGAAACAATGTAACATGAACTAGTCAGGAATCAGTGGTGTAAAGTTAAGTGTATGCATGAAAGTGTAATGGACCGTAGCAGTGTTGGCTGTATAAAGTAAACAAGATGAAACCAAGTCCAAAGTGCAGCTCGCGCCTGGCCAATTGCCATATTGCTTTTTAAAAGGTAAGGCAGGAAACCAACAGCAGGTGTCCTCAATGATCCCATCCAGGAACAATCAGTTGGAAAGCGGAGCAATTGCACAATTCAACCCAGGGAGGATGCACATAACGCATGGGTCGTCACAATTCAATATTGACATGTCATACTTTTTTGACTTAGTTATGTTTAATGATGTGAAACATCCTCAAAACTAGTTAGTTCCTGTTACTTCTTATGTTATAGCAGCTATCAACAGTCATTCCCTCACCAGCCTTTGTTTCTTCTCAAAGTTAATACAACAACAACAAAAAAAAAAATGCAGCTTGTCATGTTACCGTGAAACTCCGGAAAACATAGAAAATTCCACCATGTCAACAATTACAAGTTTTTAACCTGTTTATGTGAACCATCTGCCCTACAAGTCCCCACGTAAATTGTTACAAGAGAAATGACAAAACATTATAATAACTGCATTCATATAAACCTTGTAGCTGGCACTACTGTCAATAACTTCTGACTAATCAAAATCAAGCATTACATAATGCTGGGATCATTTTTAATGCATTGTTGGAACCATCATTTGGAAAAGGGCTGTTGCTCTTCTCTGATAATTTGTATTGTAAATCAGACACTGACATGCATTTTTAAATTTGAAAAACTTGAGCAAGGACAGTGTTCTTTCCACTTTGGCCTAATTTCTGTACTTCTCAGCACAGATGCAGTTCTTATTTTCCTCATATGTGGCGCTGTGCTGTTAAATTGTGGGAGGAAACCTGATCACATGTTTTACTACATCAGACACTTAAGTGCAATATCAGCTCAGTTTAAAACAGAAATTCAGACTTTCAACATGATCCGAGCTGCCAGTGTTATATGGGTTTTAATGATATGTCCCGGAGGTATATTTTTATGTATACTGATGTTATTTAAGAAGTGTTATATTAATTTCATTTGATATCATTGCAATCACTATTCTCTCTCATTGCAGGGTTTTCACAGAGTAATCGTGTCATCCAGAATCCTCCTGATCTCTTTGGCAACCATAAAGAATCTGTTAAAATCGAGTGTGAGCACAGTGTACCAACTTATAATCAAATCAACTGGTACAGACAAAGTCAAGACCAGGGACTGACCTTTACTGGATATCAGTTTGGAAAGTCATCATACTTCATACTGTCATACTTCTGTGCTGCATATTACACAGTGCTCCATATCTGCTTTATTCAGTACAAAAACCTCTGTGTAAATATTCTCAACACCTCATTAACACCTGCTCCTGTGGCCTGGATATGACACATTGCCAGTTTTTTTTTTTTTGTTTTTTTTTTTAAATAGAAAAGCCACACTTACATAATTAGAGGAATAAGACCAAATGGTGGCTTTCTGTCTGTCGTGGGTTTTGAGTTTATAATCTTAGAATCTGATGAGCTACGATGTTACTGGATCAATTAAATTACAGTATTTAAGACAAAGCCTGGAAAAATCCTCTGATCCTCACAAAGTTTTAACTCAAGGAATAATAGTTTCCTTAAAAAAGCCTTTAATTACTGATGGCTGAAGATGATATTAGATGGGAGGGCTAAAATCTCATTTCTATCAACAGCTTGACAGTGAAACTATCAGGGTTGAGCAATTTTCCTTCATGCTTTTTCTCGAACAAATTTCAGAAGTGCTTTGTAGTTCACCAGAAGCATATCCTCATTCTAGTACAAATAGCTCAGGGGTTAAAAATACTATCAAGCTAACCTCATGTTATTGAGGAGTTAATATAATGAATTTCTAGACAAATATGCAATTAAAGCAGTTAAGACTGTAAAACTCACTACAGCACTGAACAAAAAATGATCACAATGTGTGGACATTCATCTGGTCTTTAGGTGGTGCTGTAGTTTCACTCATTTATTTATTGGGTGCAGGATGTGAGCTGTTGTTTCTCATGCCTCACAATAATCTTCTGCATCTGGCTCGCAGTGTTTTTGTTTTCCCCATGGTTAAAAAAACCCCTTTGCGATCTGTTTAATACATTCATGATCATTATCAGGACATGTGTTTTCCTGTGCTGTCATGTCATGTTTATTTTTGTTTTTTGTGATCATTTTTTCTTTGTTCTGATTGTGCTGCAAAAAATGACACAAAAAAGGAGATTAAGTGTAATATGTATTATAAAAATTGATTTATTGATGTTATTTACTTAATTTACTTTTTTAAAATTATTTACATTTTCAGTTTTTCAAAAACCATTAATGTGATGGTCTAACTTGTGAATATCTGATCTTTCTCTAAATTAGAGTTTATAAGAAACTCTGCTTTGTTCTGCATAATGAATAGGAAAGTAATTCATACTCATGATGTAGTGCTCTCCTATATGACATTTGAAACAATTCACAGTAGTGGGTGTGATCATTGTGTTCATCTATATAATGACATCACATCCTGTATCACCAGTGCTAATGTCATACCAGATCCTGTGTCAAATTGTAAGAACTTGCTGATTAGAGTTTACCAGCTTAAATCAATTAATATGATCAGATTTTGCTATAAATTCATCATCAGTGTGTGCTTCCTCTCGGGTAATTTTGTTAATATATGAAATACATACAGTATATAAACAATGTACTCTGTGTAATACATAAATAGTGCTTTATTAATGCGACTTGTCTACTAAAGCTGTGTCTAACACTTTTTTCTATGTTCTTTGATATGCAAAGATGTACATCAAAGTCCTGCTGATGTGCTGTGTTTGCCTGAAGAGAATGTAACTCTAACCTGTAACCACAGCATCCCGAGCTATTACACAATATTGTGGTATCAGAGAACACATAGAGACACACACCTAAAACTCATTGCATATGTTTATGATACCAATCCAAACTATGAGGGAAATTATGAAGGTAATTTTACAGTGAGTGGAAATGGAGAGTCATCAGCTTCTCTACAAATTCCCAAAGCAAAACAAGTGCTGCACAGCGCTCTGTACTTCTGTGCAGCTTCTTACAAAAAGTGTCACACACGTCCTCTCCTCAAAACAAAAACCTGTCTTTAATCAACTCTAAAGTCTCATACACCTGTTTAATCACATTACAAGTCACACTAAACACCAAACTACTGACATTATTCCAATATTAAACCACTCTGTCAATATGATAACAGTTTGTGATGTCATTATTTCTTCATTTAACAGAAACATAATGTCTTGATCGGAGAAACCTTACATGATAGAAACAATGGAGGAAAATGTAAATGTCTACACAAAACAGCTTATGCCATATATTATCTATAATAAAAATATGTCACAATATAATAATTTTTTTAGCTGTTTAAATAAATACAAATAGCTTAAATCTAGTTTATTTCTTTGGTCCAGGCTACATTTTTTTAAAGGTGAGATTTCCCTTTTTTAAGTCAAAACATGTCGTAATGTTTGCTCTGTGAAAGTAAAAAAAACAAATGATGGCAATTACCAGTCACAAGCAGTCAGGACATCTCTCTCTCTCTGTCTCTCTCTCGCTCTCTCTGTCAAGAAAAAAGTAAAATAAAATAAAATAAACAAAGAGCCAGCTTTATGTAAAAATGTAAACAGGGCTTAATTACAAGAAAGCATACTAATTCTGATTTCAAGATGTGACAGGAAGACTTGAAATGGTCTTGATGTCATTTCCTCCAGCTGATCCTCAACAGCATAAATTTGCAGCAGTCTGTGGTTCTCTTCTTTTCTCCTGCAAGCAGCATAAACCAGTATGATCAGTGTTATAACCAGTCTGACTTTCCTGCTTTACTGGACTTCAGGTATGGGACAGTTTAGAAACTGAATATGACTTGTGAATCCAAATGAAGTCATTATTTTAAATCACTTGTTGTCCTTTAGTTTTAGCAGGAGAGAATGTAGTCACCCAAAACCCCAGTGTTGCCTGGCATCTGAAAGGAGAAACTGCTGAAATGAACTGCAGTCATAATAAAGGTGTTGCCTACTCTCAGATGTACTGGTACAGACAGCGCCAAGGAGAGAGTATGGAGCACATCGTGTACACGAGAACCAGTAGTGAACCAGAGTTTGGCTCTGTTGATAAAAATAAATTTTCGACTGTTAAAGAAATTGCTGCAAATGGATCTTTAACTGTGAAGGATGTGGATACAGAGGACAGCGCTGTATATTTCTGTGCAGTAAGAGAACACAGTGTTACAGAGCTACTGCACTGCTGAACAAAAACACCTGCACTGATGTTACTGCACTAACTGTTTTATTAGACAGAGGGAGTCTTAATCTAATAAATAATCAGAATAATCTCTTTTTCAAACCTGGGCAGTGGAACTCAACACATGTCTCATTATTCCAAACTACTGCACAACATTATCATAAAGGCTGTCCACTGTAGATGGTGCAATGACATTCTTACATTACAATATACATTTTTTTTTAATTAATTCATGTTACACCCCCATGGCTCAAGAAGGGCATAACAAAAAGAGGGACACACAAGAAAGTGCAAATAATGTACAAAATTTATTAACAGAATAAAACTATACAAAAAAGAAACAATGTAACATGAACTAGCCAGGAATCAGTGGTGTAAAGTTAAGTGTATGCATGAAAGTGTAATGGACTGTAGCAGTGTTGGCTGTATAAAGTAAACAAAATTAAACAAAACCCAAACGAAACCAAGTCCAAAGTGCAGCTCGTGCCTGGCCAATTGCCATATTGCTTTTTAAAAGGTAAGGCAGGAAACCAACAGCAGGTGTCCTCAATGATCCCATCCAGGAACAATCAGTTGGAAGGCGGAGCAATTGCACAATTGAACCCAGGGAGGATGCACATAACGCATGGGTCGTCACAATTCAATATTGACATGTCATACTTTTTTGACTTTGTTATGTTTAATGATGTGAAACATCCTCAAAACTAGTTAGTTCCTGTTACTTCTTATGTTATAACAGCTATCAACAGTCATTCCCTCACCAGCCTTTGTTTTTTCTCTCTCTCAAAGTTAATACAAAAAAAAAAAAAATGCAGCTTGTCATGTTACCGTGAAACTCTGGAAAACATAGAAAATTCCACCATGTCAGCAATTACAAGTTTTTAACCTGTTTATGTGAACCCTCTGCCATACAAGTCCCCATGTAATTTGTTACAAGAGAAATGACAAGACATTATAATAATTGCATTCATATAAACCTTGTAGCTGGCACTACTGTCAATAACTTCTGACTAATCAAAATCAAGCATTAAATAATGCTGGGATCATTTTTAATGCATTGTTGGAACCATCATTTGGAAAAGGGCTGTTGCTCTTCTCTGATAATTTGTATTGTAAATCAGACACTGACATGCATTTTTAAATTTGAAAAACCTGAGCAAGGACAGTGTTTGACAGTGTATCTTTCAGGGTTGAGCAATTTTCCTTTATGCTGTTTCTGGAATGAATTTCAGAAGTGCTTTGTAGTTCACCAGAAACATATCCTCATTCTAGTACAAATAGCTCAGGGGTTAAAAATACCATCAAGCTAAAACCCTGTTATTGAAGAGGTAGTATAATGAATTTCTAGACAGATATGCAATTAAGCCATCTGGTCTTTAGGTGGTGCTGTAGTTTCACTCATTTATTTAGTGGGTGGAGGATGTGAGCTGTTGTTTCTCATGCCTCACAATAATCTTCTACATTTGGCTTGCAGGTTTTTTGTTTTTCCTCCATGGTTAAAAACCCTTTGCGATCTGTTTAATACATTCATGATCATTATCAGGACGTGTTTTCCTGTGCTGTCATGTCATGTTTATTTTACTTTTTTGTGATCATGTTTCCTTTGTTCTGATTGTTCTGTATAAAATGACACGGAAAAAGGATATTAAGTGTAGTACTCATTGTAAAAACTGACTTATTGATGTTATTTACTTAATTTAATTTTTAAAAATTATTTACATTTTCTGTTTTTTAAAAATCATTAATGTGATGGTCTAATATGCCCAGTGAATATCTTAACTTTCTCTAAATTAGAGTTTATAAGAAACTCTGCTTTGTACTGCATAATTAATAGGAAAGTAATTCATACTCATGATGTAGTGCTCTCCTATATGACATTTGAAACATTTCACAGTAGTGGGTGTGATCATTGTGTTCATCTATATACTGACATCACATCCTGTATAACCAGTGCTAATGTCATACCAGATCCTGTGTCAAATTGTAAGAAGTTGCTGGTTATAGTTTACCAGCTTAAATCAATTAATATGATCAGATTTTGCTACAAATTCATCATTAGTGTGTGCTTCCTCTCAGGTAATTTTGTTAATATATGAATTACATACAGTATAAAAACAATGTTGCTCTGTGTAATACATAAATATTGCTTTATTAATGTGAATTGTCTACTAATACTGTGCCTAACACTTTTTTCTAGGTTCTTTGATATGCAAAGATGTTCATCAAAGTCCTGCTGATGTGCTGTGTTTGCCTGAAGAGAATGTAACTCTAACCTGTAACCACAGCATCCCAAACTATTACACAATATTGTGGTATCAGAGAACACATAGAGACACACACCTAAAACTCATTGCATATATTACTAATACAAGTCCAAAATATGAGGGAAATTATGAAGGTAATTTTACAGTGAGTGGAGATGGGGGATCATCAGCTTCTCTACAAATTCCCAAAGCAAGACAAGTGCTGCACAGCGCTCTGTACTTCTGTGCAGCTTATTACACACAGTGTCACACACGTCCTCTCCTCAAAACAAAAACCTGTCTTTAATCAACTCTAAAGTCTCATACACCTGTTTAACCACATCACAAGTCACACTAAACACCAAACTACTGACATTATTCCAATATTAAACCACTCTGTCAATATGATAACAGTTTGTGATGTCATTTTTTCTTCATTTAACAAAAACATAATGTCTTGATCGGAGAAACCTTACATGATAGAAAAAAAAATGGAGGAAAATGTAAATGTCTACACAAAACTGCTCATCTCATATATTATTTTTCATAAAAATGTATCACAATATAATGCATTTTTATATGTAAATAGCTTAATTTTTTTTCAGCCTAAGTTCTTTAAAGTTGGGATTAGCGGTTTTATGTCAAAACACATTGCAATGTTTGCTCTGTGAAAGGAAGAAAAACAAATGATGGGAATTACCAGTTAGAACCAGTCAGGACATCTCTGTCTCTCTCTCTCTCTCTCTCTCTCTCTCTCTTGCACTACACATAACTTCTGCTCTTGTCATAATAAAGATGTTGGCCGAAATCATATGTACCGGTAATGACTGTGCCAAAGAGAAAATATGGAGGTCATAGTGTACACGAGAGCTGGTAGTGAACCAGACATTAGTTCTGTTGATAAAAATTAATTTCCTACCTGTAATATTTTTTAACTAAGAAGAATCTGGATACAGAGGACAGCACTGTATATTTCTGTGCATTGGGAAAGTAACTACTAAAACAGACAGGAGGATTCCTTGTTTATGTAATGAAGTACATGAAGGTCACCCAGTGTAATACTACCTTATGTGACATCATTTGTTTGTTCTCTCATCTGTTTTTTCAGCCATGCTGTTTCAGCCTCTCCCATATGGGGGGCGTTTTGCTCCTTAATACACTGAAGAAACTCTGTAACAGACTCTCAGAACATACACATGCTGCCTTTGATTCAGATGAAGAGAGAAGATGAACATCGTTCTCATTACCTTAACTGCATTATTCCTTAGCCATACCGGTAAACACTGACCTTTCACAATTTAATGCATTGTGGGAAGCATGCGTACAATTCAGACAGAAAGCAGTGATTATTTCATATGTACAATAATTGATGAATTAATTCAATCTTTTATTTTCATACAGGAAGGTCTTCTGCAGGCAAAACTGTTCAGCAAACTCCTCCTGATCTAATCAAGGATATAAAGGAATCCTCAACTCTTTCCTGTTCTCACTCCATACCTAACCATCAGTACATGCTGTGGTACAAACGATCTGAAAACAAACAGTTACAGCTTCTTGGATATCTAAATATGAATTTCCCATATCCTGAAGATTCCCTGAAAACCAAAATCGAGTTGGATGGAGATGGACGCAATGAAGGGAAACTTACCATCAAAAACCTGCAGCCAGATGACAGTGCAGTTTATTTCTGTGCAGTGAGATTAGACACAGTGCTACAGGAGTCTGTGATCTCTGACAAAAACCTCCTCCTTCAGAGCAGCACAAATCTTCCACCTGCTGTAGGCTTCCACACTACATGTTCACTGCAACAACCACCATTAAACTACATTACAGACATGATTATTGGTTCTGTAATTTGGTTGTTGACATTTATTAACTGTTACATTACAAAAGTGCAATGAGGCCTGTGTTCATACTTGAATTTCAACAAAAATATGCAATTAAGGCAGTTAAGACTGTTAAACCTCACTACAGCACTGAACAAAGAGTGATCACAATGTGTGGCTTTTCATCTGGTCTTTAGGTGGTGCTGTAGTTTCACTCATTTATTTAGTGGGTGGAGGATGTGAGCTGTTGTTTCTCATGCCTCACAATAATCTTCTACATTTGGCTTGCAGTATTTTTGTTTTTCCCCCATGGTTAAAAAACCCTTTGTGATCTGTTTAATATATTCATGATCATGATCAGGACATGTGTTTTCCTGTGCTGTCATGTCATGTTTATTTTACTGTTTTGTGATCATGTTTCCTTTGTTCTGATTGTTCTGTAAACAAATTACATGAAAAAGGAGATTAAGTGTAATATGCATTCTAAAAAGTGACATTGATGTTATTTGCTTAATTTAATTTTAAAAAAAACTATTTACATTTTCACTTTTTCAAAAACAGTTAATGTGATGGTCTAACATGTCCAATGAATATCTCAACTTTCTCTAAATTAGAGTTTATAAGAAACTCGGCTTTGTACTGCATAATTAATAGAGAAGCCATTCATATTCATGATGTAGTGCTCTCCTATATGACATTTGAAACAATTCACAGTAGTGGGTGTGATCATTGTGTTCATCTACTGTATATAATGACATCACATCCTGTATAACCAGTGCTAATGTCATACCAGATCCTGTGTCAAATTGTAAGAAGTTGCTGATTAGAGTTTACCAGCTTAAATCAATTAATATGATCAGATTTTGCTATAAATTCATCATCAGTGTGTGCTTCCTCTCGGGTAATTTTGTTAATATATGAATTACATACAGTATATCAACAATGTAATGAATGCTGCTCTGTGTAATACATAAATATTGCTTTATTAATGTGACTTGTGTAGTAAAGCTGTGCCTAACACTTTTTTCTAGGTTCTTTGATATGCAAAGATGTTCATCAAAGTCCTGCTGATGTGCTGTGTTTGCCTGAAGAGAATGTAACTCTAACCTGTAACCACAGCATCCCGAGCTATTACACAATATTGTGGTATCAGAGAACACATGGAGACACACACCTAAAACTCATTGCATATATTACTAATACCAGTCCAAAATATGAGGGAAATTATGAAGGTAATTTTACAGTGAGTGGAAATGGGAGATCATCAGCTTCTCTACAAATTCCCAAAGCAAAACAAGTGCTGCACAGCGCTCTGTACTTCTGTGCAGCTTATTACACACAGTGTCACACGCGTCCTCTCCTCAAAACAAAAACCTGTCTTTAATCAACTCTAATGTCTCAATGTCTCACACTAAACACCAAACTACTGACATCATTACAATATTAAACCACTCTGTCAATATGATAACAGTTTGTGATGTCATTTTTTCTTCATTTAACAAAAACATAATGTCTTGATCGGAGAAACCTTACATGACAGAAAAAAAATGGAGGAAAATGTAAATGTCTATAGAAAATAGCTCATGCCATATATTATTTATAATAAAATTGTTTCACAATATAATGCCCTTTTATATGTACATAGCTTAATTTTTTTTCCAGCCTAAGTTCTTTAAAGTTGGGATTAGCGGTTTTATGTCAAAACACATTGCAATGTTTGCTCTGTGAAAGGAAGAAAAACAAATGATGGGAATTACCAGTTAGAACCAGTCAGGACATCTCTCTCTCTCTCTTTCTCTCCCTCTCTTGCACTACACATAACTTCTGCTCTTGTCATAATAAAGATGTTGGCCGAAATCAGATGTACTGGTAAAGACTGTGCCAAAGAGAGAATATGGAGGTCATAGTGTACACGAGAGCTGGTAGTGAACCAGACATTAGTTGTGTTGACAAAAATTAATTTCCTACTTGTAAAGAACTGCTACAAATTTTTAAGTAAGAAGAATCTGGATACAGAGGACAGCACTGTATATTTCTGTGCATTGGAAAAGTAACTACTAAAACAGACAGGAGGATTCCTTGTTTATGTAATGAAGTACATGAAGGTCACCCAGTGTAATACTACCTTATGTGACATCATTTGTTTGTTCTCTCATCTGTTTTTTCAGCCATGCTGTTTCAGCCTCTCCCATATGGGGGGCGTTTTGCTCCATAATACACTGAAGAAACTCTGTAACAGACTCTCAGAACATACACATGTTGCCTTTGATTCAGATGAAGAGAGAAGATGAACATCGTTCTCATTACCTTAACTGCATTATTCCTTAGCCATACAGGTAAACACTGACCTTTCACAATTTAATGCATTGTGGGAAGCATGCGTACAATTCAGACAGAAAGCAGTGATTATTTCATATGTACAATAATTGATGAATTAATTCAATCTTTTATTTTCATACAGGAAGGTCTTCTGCAGGCAAAACTGTTCACCAGACTCCTTCTGATTTAATCAAGGATATAAAGGAATCCTCAACTCTTTCCTGTTCTCACTCCATACCTAACCATCAGTACATGCTGTGGTACAAACGATCTGAAAACAAACAGTTACAGCTTCTTGGATATCTAAATTCCAAGTTCTCATATCCTGAAGATTCCCTGAAAGCCAAAATCGAGTTGGATGGAGATGGAAGCAAAGAAGGGAAACTTACCATCAAAAATCTGCAGCCGGATGACAGTGCAGTTTATTTCTGTGCAGTGAGATTAGACACAGTGCTACAGGAGTCTGTGATCTCTGACAAAAACCTCCTCCTTCAGAGCAGCACAAATCTTCCACCTGCTGTAGGCTTCCACACTACATGTTCAACAACCACCATTAAACTACATTACAGACATGATTATTGGTTCTGCAGTTTGATTTTTGACATTTATTTACTGTTACATTACAAAAGTGCAATGAGGCCTGTGTTCATACTTGAATTTCAACACAAATATGCAATTAAGGCAGTTAAAGCTGTAAAACTCACTACAGCACTGAACAAAGAGTGATCACAATGTGTGGCTATTCATCTGGTCTTTAGGTGGTGCTGTAGTTTCACTCATTTATTTAGTGGGTGCAGGATGTGAGCTGTTGTTTCTCATGCCTCACAATAATCTTCTACATTTGGCTTGCAGTATTTTTGTTTTTCCCCCATGGTTAAAAAAACCCTTTGAGATCTGTTTATCATTCATTCATTCATTCATTTATTCATTTATTCATTTATTGATGTTGTTTACTTAATTTAATTTTAAAAGATCAACCCAAATCATTCACATTTTCATTGAAAGCGAATCCTCCAACATACATGTGAAGTTGTGTGATGGTCTAACATGTCCAGTGAATATCTGAACTTTCTCTAAATTAGAGTTTATAAGAAAATCTGCTTTGTACTGCATAATTAATAGGAAAGTAATTCATATTCATGATGTAGTGCTCTCCTATATGACATTTGAAACATTTCACAGTAGTGGGTATGATCATTGTGTTCATCTATATAATGACATCACATCCTGTATAACCAGTGCTAATGTCATACCAGATCCTGTGTCAAATTGTAAGAAGTTGCTGATTATAGTTTACCAGCTTAAATCAATTAATATGATCAGATTTTCCTATAAATTCATCATCGGTGTGTGCTTCCTCTTAATATATGAAATACATACAGTATATCAAGAATGTAATACATAACTGTTACCCTGTGTAATACATAAGTAGTGCTTTATCAGTGCGAATTGTCTACTAAAGCTGTGTCTAACACTTTTTCTAGGTTCTTTATTTTGCAAAGATGTTCATCAAAGTCCTGCTGATGTGCTGTGTTTGCCTGAAGAGAATGTAACTCTAACCTGTAACCACAGCATCCCGAGCTATTACACAATATTGTGGTATCAGAGAACACATGGAGACACAGACCTAAAACTCATCGCATATATTACTAATACCAGTCCAAAATATGAGGGAAATTATGAAGGTAATTTTACAGTGAGTGGAAATGGGAGATCATCAGCTTCTCTACAAATTCCCAAAGCAAGACAAGTGCTGCACAGCGCTCTGTACTTCTGTGCAGCTTCTTACACACAGTGTAACACACGTCCTCTCCTCAAAACAAAAACCTGTCTTTAATCAACTCTAAAGCCTAATACACCTGTTTAACCACATCACAAGTCACACTGAACACCAAACTACTGACATTATTCCAACATTCAGACTGTAAATTCAATTACACTTTTTGGTGGCTGATCATACTACTGAAATTTTACTAAAGGGTTGGCATTACATCCATTTCATTTAACTGTAGCATATGTGTATTATACATTCATTAATTGATTCATTCATTCATTTATCTTCAGTATCTGCTTGATCTTGTTCAGGGTGCTTACCTTACATGACAGGCAAAACATTTGGACATTAACCACATTAAACCACTGTTAATAATGATAACAGTTTGTGATGTCATTTTTTATTCATTTGACAGAAACATAATGACTTCATTATGATATTCTCAGCAGCAGTAAGCTGTTGTGTTGTTCTCTAAAGATGAACATTTTTTAAAATAAATAATCAAAAAGCTGACACTGATCATGAGCTGTCAATATTTCACAGAATAATCACATTTTTCACAAACACGATCACTATGTTTAAATGTGTGCTTACTGTCTGGTAATATCTGTGCTGTGATATTTATTTCATGTATGAGTTTCCTCTTGTTATTAAAAACACACATAGCTTTTGTGTTGTATGTCTGTGACTATGGACTCAGATGTGATGGCACTTAGGATCAGGAACAGATGAATCATTTGCTTAGTCAGAGAAACCTGGCACGACAGAAACAAAAATGGAAGAAAATGTAAATAAGTCTGTGTATGGAAAGAAATACTGGATTCAAAGGAACCAACCTGTGCCATATACTATTTATGATAAAAAAATAGCACAATATAATTAATTTCATATGTAAAAATAGATACTACAACTATTTAAATCTGTTTTTAAATTTTTTTCAACCCTCTTTCTTTAAAGGTGGGATTAGTGGGGTTTTCCTTTTACTTTTCTTTCTTTTTTTTTTTTAATCAAAGCACTTTGTAATGTTTGTTCTGTGACAGGAAGGAAAAAAAAGATGTGGACCACCAGTCACAACACAGTCTCTCTCTATCTCTCTCTCTCTCTCTATCTCTATCTACAAAGTAGACATCGTTACTCCTGCTGACTGATTAGATGTTGGTGATCCTGACTCTTTTTGCCCTACAAACCTGCCTGACCCATCCTAATGCTCTAGAGCCTAAAGATATTCCTTACTTAATTCATTTAACATCTCTATCATCTTCGTATTGCATTTTCAATGTTTAAGAAGACGTCTTAATTACAGGAAAGGAGCTAAAACAAAATTCAGCATGTGACAGGAAGACTTGAAATGGGTTTGATGTCATTTCCTCCAGTCTGTGGTCTTCATCTCTTGCCACTTCTCTTGCCACTACTAACCAGTATGATCAGTGTTACAATCAGTCTGACTTTGCTGCTTTACTGGACTCCAGGTACTGTATGGTAATTTACAAACTGAAAAGAAATTGTGAATACCAATGAAGTCATTATTTTAAATCACTTGTTGTCCTTTAGTTTTAGCAGAAGAGAATGGAGTCATTCAAAACCCCAGTGTTGCCTGGCATCTGAAAGGAAAATCTGCTGAAATGAACTGCAGTCATAATAAAGATTTTAGATATAATCAGATGGATTGGTACAGACAGCGCCAAGGAGAGAGTATGGAGCTCATCGTGTACACATCAACCAGCAGTAAACCAGAGTTTGGCTCTGTTGATAAAAAGAAATTTTCTGCTGTTAAAGAAATTGCTGCAAATGGATCTTTAACTGTGAAGGATGTGGATACAGAGGACAGCGCTGTATATTTCTGTGCAGTAAGAGAACACAGTGTTACAGAGCTACTGCACTGCTGAACAAAAACACCTGCACTGATGTTACTGCACTAACTAATAAAACAGACAGAGGGAGTCCTAATGTAATAAATAATCAGAGGAATCTCTTTTCCTTTTTTCAAAACTGGGTAGTGGAACTCAAAACATGTCTCACTATTCCAGACTATTATCATATAGACTGTCCACTGGAGATGGAACAATAACATTAATAACTCAGTTAAATATTATTGGAGTGCAGTGGAATCCATGTGTACTTTTCAGCTGAATACATGCCAGGACATGACTGTATAATACTTTATAATAATTCAGTACAGAATGGTTATAAACCTTTACTATCATCCAGAGAAATAGCATTTTATAAACATTGCAGCCAGCTTAAGCTCATCCTATAATATGCAATTGACTTCTGCCCTCATTTGTTTGATCACTCATTCGACTTTGCAGTGATATCATTTAGCTCTGTTTCAAAAGGAGGGATTTTGTACAACATTACTGCATCAGTCATACCATAGCATAGCACACCAGTAATCCTACATTTTCTGTTAATCTTAAGTTATGAAAAATAACATGATAAAGCTGTTATGGAAAATGCTAAATAAACGTTTCACAGAAACCTTCATGATATCAAAAATTACACATTTTTAACATGTTTATATGGAGCATCTTCCATACAAGTCCCTGTGTAAGCTGTTACTAAAGTAATGATAATATATTTGAATAACATTCAGAATTTAGAATTACTTTCATATAAACCTTGTAGCTGGCACTACTATCAATACCTTCTGACTAATCAAAATCAAGCATTAAATAATGCTGAGGTAATTTTTAATGCATTGTTAGAACCTTTTTTTTTTTTTTTTTGGACAACCACCATTGAGCTAATCTGTACAAGTATTGTACATCAGACACTGACATTAAGCAAACTTAAGCAAGGACAATGTTCTTTCCACTTTGGCCTAATTTCTGTACTTCTCAACACAGATGCAGTTCTTATTTTCCTCATATGTGGCGCTGTGCTGTTAAATTGTGGGAGGAAACCTGATCACATGTTTTACTACATCAGACACTTGTGCAATATCAGCTCAGTTTAAAACAGACATTCAGACTTTCAACATGATCCTAGCTGCCAGTGTTATATGGGTTTTAATGATATGTCCCGGAGGTATATTTTTGTGTATATTGATGTTATTTAAGCAGTGTCATATTAATTTCATTTGATATCATTCCAATCAATATTCTCTCTCATTACAGGGTTAATAAGAGTAATCGTGTCATCCAGAAACCTCCTGATCTCTTTGGAAACCATAAAGATTCTGTTATAATCCAGTGTGAGCACAGTGTACCAACTTATAATCAAATCAACTGGTACAGACAAAGTCAAGACCAGGGACTGACCTTTATTGGATATCAATATCGAAAGTCATCACAACAAATAGAAGATGATTTTAAGCTTAAAGTGGAAATGGAGGGGGATGGAAACAAAAATGTCTCTTTGACCATCAAAAATCTTTTATCCAGTGACAGTATGGTGTACTTCTGTGCTGCGTATTACACAGTGCTGCATATCTGCTTTCTTCGGTACAAAAACCACTGTGTAAAAATTTTCAACAGCTCATTAACACCTGCTCCTGTGGCCTGGATCTGACACATTGCCAGTGTTTTTTACAGAAAAATCACACTTACATATTTAGAAACAATTCTATACGCATCTAAACTATGAGCAGCTCTATTAAGCTCAAACATGCCTTAAACAATGAAGTAACACCTGTAAATATAAATGTGATAATTTATCACATTTCCTTTTATCCAAAGTAATTAGCAGGTAAGCAGAGACCAGTCTAAGCACAGAGCTGAGCAGTTAAGGGTTAAGGACTGTTCTTAAGGCCAAACAGCAATTCTCTGGCTAACAGTCACAAGGGCAGAACCTTAACTGATGAGCTACTATGTTTCTAGATCACTTAAATATGAGCATTCAAGCCCTAGGATAAGATCAGTCATCTGTACTCCTCACAGCAGTTTTAAAACAAATCATTTCCTGAAAAATAGTCTTTAATCAGTGATGGCTGGATGTGATATTAGATGGGAGCTAATATTAATGGGCTAATATCTAATATCTATCAACAGCTTGACAATGAATCTAACATGGTTGAGCAGTTTTCCTTTATTCTTTTTCTAGAAAAACTTACATACTTACATTTTTAATCGATTAGAAACATATGTTCATTCTAGTATTAAAAAAAACTACTTCTGTTATTGAGAAGTTAGTATAACGAATTTCAAGACAAATATGCAGTTAATTCTGTAAAACTCCCTACAGCACTGAACAAAGAGTGATCACAATGTGTGGATATTCTTCTGGTCTTTAGGTGGTGCTGTAGTTTCATTCATTTATTGAAGTGGGTGGAGAATGTGAGCTGTTATTTCTCATGTCTAACTACGATCTACACCTGACTTATGGCTTTTGTTGATTAAAAAACTACTTTGAGATCTGTGATATATAAGCATTATCATGATAAACATATGTGTTTCCTTGTGCTGTCATGTTCTTGTTTTTTTTTTGTTGTTTGTTTTCTTAGTGCTCATCTATGTTGTGTTAATGCCACGTGTTAGTATATAATGCCATTAAGTCATGTATCTCCACTGCTAATGTCATACAAGTTCCTGAGTCTAATTCAAATTTTGTTAATATATGAAATAGATACAGTATATCGACAATTGCTTTATTAATGTGATTTGGCTAGTAAAGCTGTGTCTAACACTTTTTCTAGGTTCTTTGATTTGCAAAGATGTTCATGAAAGTCTTGCTGATGTGTTGTTTGCCTGAAGAGAATGTAACTCTAACCTGTAACCACAGCATCACTGCTGTCATAATTATTATATAAGTTGTATTTTCTTTCCCTTTTGTTGTTAAAAACATTCACATTGCTTTTGTGTTGTATGTTTTTGACTATTGACTGATTTGTGATGGCACTTAATAAAAATGCTTAAAATAAGCATTTATTTGATCAGAGAAACCTCACATGAGGAGCTAAATGTAAATAAGGTTGGAAAGAAATCTCTCAAGAAAAACAAGAAAACAACTTATGGCATATACTATTTATATTAAAATATAAAATAATATAATTAATTTTATATTTAAAAATAGATACCAAAATGTAATCTGTTTTAACCTTTATTTTTCAATCTGCTTTCTTTAAAGGTGGTATTAGCAGTTTTTAAGTGAAAAGTCTTTGTAATGCTTGCTCTTTGAAAGGAAGAAGAAAAAAAATGATGTGGATTACCAATCTCTCTCTCTCTCTCTCTCTCTCTCTCTCTCTCTCTCGCTCGCTCTCTCCATGTTACTCCTGCTGACTGATTAGATGTTGGTGATTCTGACTTGTACCCTACAAACCTGCCTGACCCATCCTAATGCTTTACTTCTGCTTGGAGTTTCCTTCACCTGAGAATCACTAGCTGCTGGTGAGGATGCCCCCACATATTTCCTTATTTAATTCATATTATTACTATCACCTCTTCATAACCTCTTTTATTATTTTTTTAATGTTTGAAAATATGGTTTAATTACAAGAAAGCACGCTAATTCAGTATTCAGCATGTGACAGGAAGACTTGGTTTTGATGTCATTTCCTCCAGTTGATCCTCAACAGGATGTATTTGCTCCAGTCTGTGGTCACATCTTGCTACTTCTCTTGCCACCAGTATGATCAGTGTTATAACCAGTCTGACTTTCCTGCTTTACTGGACTCCAGGTACAATATACATAATCTAGAAACTGATAAGGACTTGGGAATCCAAATGAAGTCATTATTTTAAATCTTTTGTTGTCGTTTAGTTTTAGCAGGAAAGAATGGAGTCACCCAAAACCCCAGTGTTGCCTGGCATCTGAAGGGAAAATCTGCTGAAATGAACTGCAGTCATAATAAAGGCATTAGATATAATCAGATGTACTGGTACAGACAGCGCCAAGGAGAGAGTATGGAGTTCATCGTGTACACCACAGCCAGTAGTGAACCAGAGTTTGGCTCTGTTGATAAAAATAAATTTTCTACTGTTAAAGAAATTGCTGCAAATGGATCTTTAACTGTGAAGGATGTGGATACAGGGGACAGTGCTGTATATTTCTGTGCAGTAAGAGAACACAGTGTTACAGAGCTACTGCACTGCTGAACAAAAACACATGCACTGATGTTACTGCACTAACTAATAAAACAGACAGGAGCAGTTTCAATGTATTACAAAAAAAATAAATAAAAAATTCAAAATCAAAATAATTTCTTTTACTTTTTCTAATCCTGGCAGTGGAGCTCAACACATGTCTCACTATATCAGAACATTACACAAGATTATCATATCAGCTGATCAGCTGTCAATCTAAATAACAGAATATTGATCTCATTGCAATGCAAACCACTTTTAGTTTCTACTATGTTTCAATGAAACTATACATCGTGACTTTTTTTTTTTTTTTTAACATTTTTTCTAAAAATTTGGTTTATTTATCATAATTTTCATCACTAAGTGACAGAAGAAAATATGGTCATTTTTCTAAATATCTGAGAAATAATAGTAAACATGTGTGTGTGCAATACTGCACTGCAGATTTCTTAACCTAGGTCAACTTTTGCCCAATTTTCATACTTAAAATATGGAATGTTTTATGTTTTTTCTTTATTTTTTTAAGTTACAGTAATAAAAAACAACATATTTTTCACTACTAAACTGTGTCAGCTATAAGAGGAAAAAGTTTTGCAATCAGCTCTCTGCAAGACACAATTTAAAGTAATTTAAAATAATTTGTAAATTATCAAGTAATATGTACATTATTTTAAATTATTGAGAAGTATGTAAATTACTGCAGACGACAGAACAATATGTAATCTTCAATCTCAGGGGCAATGTTGCAGACCTCAGTGGGTTAAATATCAAGATTACTATTCACTGGATGTAGTACTCATGTTCCACTAATTCATTGACTACATGTCTTTTTTTTAGTGATGCAGTTTGTGTCTCCCTCTTATGGGGGCGTTTTGCACCACTGTAACTTTACTCTGACAGTCTAGCAGCAGGTTCACACTCAGAAAAAGAATCAAGATGATCACTGCTCTTGTGACTTTTACTGCATCATTCATTTGCCATATTGGTAATCACATACCTTACACATTTTTATTTCACATTGTGGCAACCATGCTATACAATATAGGTGGAAAGTGGTGAGTTAATGTTGGGTGAGTTCATATGTACAATAATTGATGAATTAATTCAATCTTTTATTTTCATACAGGAAGGTCTTCTGCAGCTAACAATGTTCAACAGACTCCTCCTGATTTAATCAAGGATATACAGAAATCTACAAATCTTTCCTGTTCTCACTCCATACCTAGCCATCTGGTTATGCTGTGGTACAAACAATCCGAAAACAAACAGTTACAGCTTCTTGGATATCTAAATATGAATTTAAAATACCCTGAAACATCCCTGAAAAACAAAATCGAGTTGGATGGAGATGGAAGCAAAGAAGGGAAACTTACCATCAAAAACCTGCAGCCAGATGACAGTGCAGTTTATTTCTGTGCAGTGAGATTAGACACAGTGCTACAGGAGTCTGTGATCTCTGACAAAAACCTCCTCCTTCAGAGCAGCACAAATCTTCTACCTGCTGTAGGCTTCCACACTACATGTTCACTGCAGACATGATCATATATATAATCGTTCTGTAGAGGTTCTGCAATTTGGTTCATGACATTTATTATATGTTACATTTAAAAAAGTGCAATGAGGCCTGTGGTCAAGAGGATATGTTTGAATTGTGGAAAAACATGTTGGTCTCCCTCAGGCATCTATGTGAAATCCAACATATGATTGGATGTCAATGTATAACAGTATGATTAATTAAATTCTGTAGATACTTAATTATGTGCACATGTACACAATTTCTCTAAAATACAATCGATTAATTTGGTACCTTTTTTAAATTATATTATTACCAAAATCTATCTCATTAACATAGTTATTTTATGTTAATTAATACATTCATGCATTTTCATTGTAAACTTCATATGTACATTACATGTACATTATATCTTAGCTTGTAAAGATGCCTTAATGATTAAAAAGATGGCTTAAGTAGAAGAAAGTGTGCTAAATCAAAATTCAGCATGTGACAAGAAGACTTGAATTGCTTTTGATGTCATTTCCTCCAGCTGATCCTCAACAGGATGCATTTACGGTCCTCATCTCTTGCCACTTCTTTTGCCACTACGAACCAGTATGATCAGTGTTATAATCAGTCTAACTTTCCTGCTTTACTGGACTCCAGGTACTGTATGATAATTTACAAACTGATAATCAATTGTAATTCCAAATGAAGTCATTATTTTAAATCATTTGTTGTCCTTCAGTTTTAGCAGAAGAGAATGGAGTCACCCAAAACCCCAGTGTTGCCTGGCATCTTAAAGGAGAAGATGCTGAAATGAACTGCAGTCATAATAAAGGCATTAGATATAATCAGATGTACTGGTACAGACAGCGCCAAGGAGAGAGTATGGAGCTCATCGTGTACACATCGACCAGCAGTGAACCAGAATTTGGCTCTGTTGATAAAAATAAATTTTCTACTGTTAAAAAAATTGCTGCAAATGGATCTTTAACTGTGAAGGATGTGGATACAGAGGACAGCGCTGTATATTTCTGTGCAGTAAGAGAACACAGTGTTACAGAGCTACTGCACTGCTGAACAAAAACACCTGCACTGATGTTACTGCACTAACTAATAAAACAGACAGGAGCAGTTTGAATGTATATAAAAAAAAAAAGATTACTTTTTCTAATCCTGGCAGTGGAGCTCAACACATGTCTCACTATATCAGAACATTACACAAGATTATCATATCAGCTGATCGGCTGTCAAACTAATTAACAGAATATTGATCTCATTGCAATGCAAACCACTTTTAGTTTCTAAAAACTTTTAGTTTTTTTTTTTTTACCTTTTTTTCTAAACATTTGTTTTATTTATCATAATTTTCATCACTAAGTGACAGAAGAAAATATGGTCATTTTTCTAAATATCTGAGAAATAATAGTAAACCCCAACTCATAATGCTTGAGTGCTAAAGAGAACCCACTGGTACTTCTTAGCTAGATACACGTGTGTGTGCAATACTGCACTGCAGATTTCTTAACCTAGGTCAATGTTACGTTCTGGGGTATGTTCGCGTGTTTTTTGTGTTTTGTTTTTTCTCTCTCTCTCTCTCTCTCTCTCTCTCTCTCTCTCTCTCTCTCTCTCTCTCTGCGGCGGTCGCCCCATTGGATAACGTTCCTGTCTGTCTCAATTAACCCCGCTGATGTCATCGACCGTGACATCCAATCAACCTCTGACCCCGCCTATTTAAACCCCGCTGCCATTCACTCAAAAAAAGTCGTTGTCCTGGTTATGTTAAACTAAAACGCTGTTGTGTCTCTGTTTGTTCTGTGTAAAGTTACGCTGCCTTACTGTGTTTGTCCTTGTATGTCATTTGTTCCATGTTCACCCGCTTTGTTCTAGTCACTTGTTTGTATGGTTAATTAGTTGTTTGTTACCGTGTTTGTGACTCTGTTAGTGTTGGGGAAAAGGGGACAGGTAAGTACGTCACGTGACATACATGGTGCAACACGCAGGAGGTCCGTTTGTATTAGACACACTAGGTTAGGAGCGAGCACCACCCTCTGTACTTTTGGTTTGGCTAGTTAGTGTAGGTAGTTAGAGCGCCCTGGACGCTGAAGATTTACTTTCTATCTTTGTCTGTAGTTAGGTTAGAGGGCTAAATAGGTAGACTTGTTTTGTTTTGTTCATTTCTTTGCTTTGGTGCCGCTCGCGTCCCTTTTTCCCCTTTGGTGTCCTTTTCTGTCTTACTGTAAATAGTTTGTAAATATAACCACTCTCACCCGACACTACACACTTCACTACTTGTATATTGATAAATAAATCACGTGGATTGTTTTGCACTACTCGTTACTGGTCCGTGATTACCCACACACCACTCATATTTTAATAATCAAATAAGTGTTATTCCCCACATACCTCCTAGTCTAATTGGGGTTGTAACAGTCAACTTTTGCCTAATTTTCATGCCTAAAATATGGAGTGTTTTATGTTTTTTCTTTATTTTTTTAAGTTACAGTAATAAAAAAACATATTTTTCACTACTAAACCGTCAGCTATAAGAGGAGAAAGCTTTGCAATCACCTCTCTGCAACAAGACACAATTTAAAGTAAAGTAAGACTCTATGCCAGTTTGTAAATTATCAAGCAATATGTACATTATTGTAAATTATTGTGCAATATGTAAATTATTGTAGATGATAGAACAATATATAATCTTCAATCGCAGGGGCAATGTTGCAGACCTCAGTGGGTTAAATATCAAGATAAATATTAACTGGATGTAGTACTCTTGTCTTGTACTTAAAGTTTTTACATTTTATTCGAAAGAGAATATCTATAATATGCAGAAAAATATGTTGGCCAACCTCAGGTATGTATCCTGAGTTATATTAAACATTTTGTGTCATAAGCCATGAAACTTATCAATGTCAATAATGCAATTTGCACAATTATGATATTTAAAGTAATTTGTTTATTGTAATTTTTTTTACAAATACCGTGCCACATATTGATTACTCACACTATGATTAATTACAATAAGTAAAAAAAAGTATGCATTTTTACACAAATAAAACTGTCAAAATCATGCTGATATTTTGATTTCCTTTTATGACTGTTGTACGGCAGCAAGGTACTAAAAAAGAGTCGGTTCAAACAAACAAACAAAAAAACAAACAAACTAACTAACGAAAATAAAAAGTGAACATTAAATAACAAAATTAACTTAGGTCTTAATTACAATAAAAGGTGCTAATTCAGCATGTGACAGGAAGCCTTGATCACAGAGAAATGGTTTTGATGTCATTTCCTCCAACTGATCCTCAACAGGATGTATTTGCAGCAGTCTGTGGTCCTCATCTCTTGATACCTCTCTTGCCACTAGGAACCAGTATGATCAGTGTTATAATCAGTCTGACTTTGCTGCTTTACTGGACTCCAGGTACAATATATGTAGTCTAGAAACTGAATATGACTTGTGAATCCCAATGAAGTCATTATTTTAAATCATTTGTTGTTCTTTAGTTTTAGCAGGAGAGAATGTAGTCACCCAAAACCCCAGTGTTGCCTGGCATCTGAAAGGAAAATCTGCTGAAATGAACTGCAGTCATAATAAAGATGCTACATATAATCAGATGTACTGGTACAGACAGCGCCAAGGAGAGAGTATGGAATTCATCGTGTACACCACAGCCAGTAGTGAACCAGAGTTTGGCTCTGTTGATAAAAATAAATTTTCTGCTGTTAAAAAATTAGCTACAAATGGATCTTTAACTGTGAAGAATCTGGATACAGAGGACAGCGCTGTATATTTCTGTGCAGTAAGAGAACACAGTGTTACAGAGCTACTGCACTGCTGAACAAAAACACCTGCACTGATGTTACTGCACTAACTAATAAAACAGACAGAGGGAGTCCTAATGTAATACATGTTTAGAATAATTCTTTTTTTCTTTTTCAAAACTGGGCAGTGGAGCGCAACACATATTTCACTATTCCACACTATTACACAATATTATCATATAGGTTGTTGACTGGAGATGGAGCAAAAACTTTCTTAAATACCCAGTTAAATTTTACTGGAATACATGTCAGGACATTAATGTGTAATACTTATGTAATACTGCATAAACATTGCAGCTGAATTAAGCTGTGATTTATGATTTGTACCCTCATTTGTCTGATCACTTATTTGACTTTGCAGTGACGTCAGTTAGCTCTCTGTTTCAAAAGGAGGAATTATGTACAACATTAGGGTAACAGACTACAGATTCTGCCATTGAATCAGAGTGAGCTTGCTTTTGTCACATTTACTGCATTTATCATGTAGCATACCAGAAATCCTACACTTCTTGTAATTTAAGGAAAAATAACATGATGGTGTTATAGGAAAATAATGAATGATGTGATTGCCTGATGCAGCCATTACCACCCTAAATTTGATTATTTTGTAATAATCCCTTACACGCCAACAACAATTACAACTCTTTCTTAATTCAAGAACATCATCATACCTTTCATTTGTTTATACTTATATTTAATGTTGTGGAATGTGATCACAGCAAGTTAGTTACTGTAATCACTTACTGTACAGCAGCTATAAACAGTCATCCCCTCACCAGCCTCTTTTTTCTTATGTTGTCTTATGCTGTGTCTTTGTCTTAAGTTATTATACCAAAAAAAAAAAAAAAAAAGAGCTTGTTATGATACAATTACATGTTTTTAACCTGTTTATGTGGAAAGTCTGCCATACAATTCCCCATGATAATGATATGATGTAATGATAATGATAATATATTAGAATGATAATGATAGAATGATAGTAATGATAATATATTAGAATAACTGCATTCATATAAACCTTGTAGCTGGCACTACTGTCAATACCTTCTGACTAATCAAAATCAATGCTGGGATTTAATCATTTTTAATGCATTGTTGGAACCACCATTTGGAAAAGGACTACCGCTGTTATTTAATAATGTGTATTTTACATCAGACTGTGATGTGCATCATTAAATTTGAAAAACTTAAGCAAAAGCAGTGTTCTTTCCACTTTGGCCTAATTTCTGTACTTCTCAACACAGATGCAGTTCTTATTTTCCTCATATGTGGCGCTGTGCTGTTAAAGTGTGGGAGGAAACCTGATCACATGTTTTACTACATCAGACACTTAAGTGCAATATCAGCTCAGTTTAAAACATTCAGACTTTCAGCATGATCCGAGCTGCCAGTGTTATATGGGTTTTACTGATATGTCCCAGAGGTATATTTTTATTTATATTGGTGTCGTTTAAGCACTTTTATACCAATTCCATTTGATATCATTCCAATTAATATTCTCTCTCATTGCAGGGTTTTCTCAGAGTAATCGTGTCATCCAGAAACCTCCTGATCTCTTTGGAAACCATAAAGATTCTGTTATAATCCAGTGTGAACACAGTGTACCAAATTATAATCAACTGGTACAGACAAAGTCAAGACCAGGGACTGACCTTAATTGGATATCAAATAGGAAAGTCATCACCACAAATCGAAAAGGATTTTGAGCTTAAAGTGGAAATGGCTGGGGATGGAAACAAAAATGGCTCTTTGACCATCAAAAATCTGTTATCCAGTGACAGTGTGGTGTACTTCTGTGCTGCATATTACACAGTGCTGCATATCTGCTTTATTCAGTACAAAAACCTCTGTGTAAATATTTTCAACACCTCATTAACACCTGCTCCTGTGGCCTGGAACTGACACACTGCTGGAGGTTTTTTTTTTTACAGAAAAGCTTACATAATTAGAGGCAACTGTCTATGTCTTCTAGGCATCCAAAAAATGAGCAGCTCTATTAACTTCAAATTTGCCTTTAATAATGGACCAACACTTGTAAATATAAATTTAATGATTTATCACATTTCATGATACCCAAACTGACTTACAGGTCAAGCAGAGACCAGTCTAAGCGCAGAGCTGAGCAGTTCATAACGCCAAACTATAGTTCTCCGCATAAAACCAAGATGAATCATCTGAGCTCTTCACAGATGTTTTAAAAAAAAAGCATTTCCTCAAAAAGTGATGGCTAATCATTGACAAAAATGTAATAATAATAATAATAATAATAATAATAATAATAATAATAATAATAATATCTACCTTGACAATGAAACTTCCAGGGATGACATAATATTTGATACACAGATACAAGTTAAAGGCAAATAGATATCTGCATTCATGATTACTATTTTTCGGGGGGAGGGGGGCGGGGTTGTTGGGAGCCTGCAGTTCTCTACTGGGTTCATGTTATGTTTCCTCTGAATATCACATTTGGTAACAGAAACAGAAACGTTTATTGAACAATGTGTGCTTAGTCTCTCTACTTTTAGTTACTCCTGTACAGGCCTTTCGGGAAAATTTTTTTTAATACATTAAATAATTCACCTCAGTCAGGTTCTTTACACTTGTGACTGTATTTCATGTGCATTTCACCTTTGCAGACAGCACCCACTTGCAGATGGAATTGCACAGGCCTAAACTATTCAGCTTCCTGACCAGTGCCCTCTGTCCTGATAGTCTGCATAAATCTGCACTCTGGGCTAGAAAGAAATCAGTCCCAAAGTTGCTTCTTCAGACCATTCTGTGGATTTTTCTTATTAGCATTGGGGGTGCACCTGCAAAAGAACAAAATAATCCAGTTTAAAATTTTAGACTTTGACAGTGGTGGGTCAGAGATCAGGGCTCTGGACTACTGACCAGGAGGATCAGTTGTGAGTTCAAATCCTGGTACTGCCTAGCTGCTGTTTTTGAGTCCTTGAGCAAGGTGCTTGACCCATATGTGCTCAGCTAAATTGGTTTGTACAGTATAAAAGTGTCTGCCAAATGAATAAATATAAATGCAGTTAACCTCAGTTCCTTGTTCACTGTATTCTCGTGTTGATGGTGAACCAGACTATGGGAATTGTGGTTCGACAAAAAAGCGTTTGCCCTATTATCTGTAAATCGTGGGTTTGAACCCTGATGATGCCACAGCCATCTGTGGACACTAGCCAATCATGGTCAGCTGTGAGCTCATACATGCGGAAGGGGATGGATAGCGCTTATATATTTCTTTCCTCTGCATGTGTTGGGCCATCCCCAGTGAGCCATTACATGAGCAGCAGTTTGAAAAGATGTGGTTGGCTGGCTTGGAGGAAACATCTGATAGCCTTCACCCTCCCTGGTTGGTAGCTATCATGTGACAGGGGAGAGATGCCTGATGGTGGTAATTGACCTTGACTAAATTATGGAGATAATCAGGAAAAAAAAGAAACATATTGTCATTCTAGTATAAATAGGTCAGTGTCTAAGAATTTTCTCAAGTTAACACCCTGTAGTGAGGAGTTAGAATATTGAATTTTA
The DNA here is from genome assembly GCF_027358585.1 of Pangasianodon hypophthalmus. Taxonomy (NCBI): domain Eukaryota; kingdom Metazoa; phylum Chordata; class Actinopteri; order Siluriformes; family Pangasiidae; genus Pangasianodon; species Pangasianodon hypophthalmus. The sequence goes on from NC_069719.1 coordinate 8,869,534, forward strand.
TTCGTCTGGTCCTTAGGTGGTGCTGCAGTTTCACGTATTTATTTAAATCTCTAATTTCAGAGTAATGGGTGTGATCATAGTGTTCATCAGTGTAATGATGTCACATCCTGTCTCCTCACTGACATTATGAGGTCTGATCATGTGTCACATTTTACTGTTTTGAATTAAATGTAGATCATTTGTGTCTTTCACTGGTTTGAATAAATGAATATGATTATATTTCCATTTAAATTAATAATCTCTCTGAGCTGCCTCTCAGGTAATATTAGAGTTGATATGTATCTATACAAAAAGTATTACAATAAATGTTTTTTACTGTTTTACAAATGTTTTACTGCAATTTATATAATTTCCATATAGGATTAGATACATAAGATAAATCAATGTTTAACCCTCTTTTTTCAATGTAGGTTTTTTCTTTTGCAAAGATGTCCATCAAAGTCCTGCTGATGTGCTGTGTTTGGCTACTGAGAATGTAACTCTAACCTGTAACCACAGCATCCCAAGCTATTACACAATATTGTGGTATCAGAGAACACATGGAGATGCCAGTCTGAAACTCATTGCATATGTTTATCGTAGCGTTACTAAACAAGTTGAGAAAGATTATGAAGGTAATTTTACAGTGAGTGGAGATGGGGAGTCATCAGCTTCTCTACACATTCCCGAAGCAAGACAAGTGCTGCACAGCGCTCTGTACTTCTGTGCAGCTTCTTACACACAGTGTCGCACACGTCCTCTTGTTAAAACAAAAAACTGTCTTCAGTAAACTACACAACCCCATATACCTGTTTAACCACATCACAAGTCTCATTACACACCAAACTGTTGACATTATTTCAATATTAAACCACTCTCTCAATATGATAACACTTTGTGATGCCATTATTTCTTAATTCAAGAGAAACACAATGTTCTAATTATAATATTCTCCTCATGAGTGAGATATTTTCTTCTTCTAAAGAGCTTCTTAAATGAAAATTAAAAAAAAAAAGAACACTGATCAAGATCTGTTTTTATGTTTAATTGTGTGTTGCCTGTCTGGTATCTATCTATCTATCTATCTATTTAGCAAAAGTTGATTTTTAGAAGATCAGAGAAACCTCACATGACAGACGAAAACTAGAGGAAAATGTAAATAAGGCTGTGGAAGGAATAAAGTGAAGTGAAGTGAAGTGACTTGTGGCCACTTATGGTGACCCATACTTGGAATTTGTGCTCTGCATTTAACCCATCCAAGTGCACACACACACACACACACACACACACACACACACACACACACACACACGCGCACATGCGCACGCACACACACACACGCGCACATGCGCACGCACACACACACACACCCGGAGCAGTGGGCAGCCTTTTTTTGCTGCGGCGCCCGGGGAGCAGCTGGGGGTTCGGTGCCTTGCTCAAGGGTCTCACCTCAGTCGTAGTACTGAGGGTGGGAGAGAGCGCTGGTCATTCACTCCCCCCACCTACAATCCCTGCCGGACCCGAGACTCGAACCCACAACCTTCAGGTTCACCTTCGGGTTGCAAGTCCGACTCTCTATCCATTAGGCCACAACTGCCCCCGATATTGGATACTCAATATTGGAGATATAAAATATTGGAGACTCAAAAAAACCTACCTTCTGATTATAACTTACCTGCTTGATTTCATATTTATATTCTCCAGTAATCCAGATTGTATGAAAATTTGGTGGATTTACAGATTGCAGAACTCAACCTGCCAGTGCTACGATTTTTCAGTGCCGCAAACTAACAAACTAAAAACCATCTATCCTCCTTTGGCCTGTGAATGATATAATGTTGCAAATATTATGAATAAAAATTCGGAATAGACCCAGGTTTCTTATTTATATTCTCTTTGAAATCTGAGTTCTTCCAGATTGCAGAACTCAATCTGCCAGTGTTATATGTTTCAGAGTCATCTGTCTTCTTCTGGCCTGTGAATGTTATAGTGTTGCACATAATAGATTCTGTATTACAAACCCATCCCTCAGAGCTCTCCTAATTGATATTTAAATGAGCAGCCTTATATTTCAGCAGGTTTTAAATCATAACACTTTGTAATATTTGCTCTGTGAAAGGAAAGAAAACAAATGTTGTGGACCACCAATCACAACCAATCTGCACAAGAGCTATGTCTTGATTAGTACAAGAGTTTAAAGTTCAACCTCTCGTACCAGCATTAAGGCGGTCTGGCCTAGGCATGTCCTTTGGGTACTTGTCTTTAGATTAAGTATTACAGTGAGACGGTTATAATTATTGTAATTTTGAGTATCAAAAACAGCTCACGTCTGCCAGAATGAGTGATTATGCCTTTAATTTGCAAAGATGGAGATGTATGTTTGTCTGAGGAGTGTGTAACACTTACCTGTAGGTGGTGCTGTAGTTTTAATAATTTGTCTTTTCCTGAAGCACCTTCCAACTGTGGCAGAATAAAATTTGAGCCTGCATATGAACAGGTTTTGGATAAAGAGCCTTATTCAGTGCAGTCATATGATTTTAACTCACAACCTTCTGGTCATAAGCACAAAACTTAATCTGCGTCATTTTAAGTGTGCAGCAAATATGAGCATATATTTCTCTTGGTGTCACAATGAACTGTTCATTCAGTGTGCATTAATTTCTTCAGTGACAACCAATGGAAAGTAATGTAGAAGCATCGTAAATCAGCATGACAGTACAAAAAAAAGTCTTTGGCTCTCTCTTCTGGATGATATAATATGTGATATGGTAACATTCCACTTCACAAACTCTGTACTATATGTTTCATTAAGTGGTTTCCCATTTGTTATTTGTAACAGCAGACACAAATTTCAGAGTAATGGGTGTGATCATAGTGTTCACGAGTATAATGATGTCACATCCTCTCTCCTCACTGACACTATAAGGCCTGATTCATGTGTCACATTTTACTGATTTGGGTCAAATGTAGATCATTAATCTCTTTCACCGATCCTAATAAAGCAATATGATTACATTTCCACTGAAACTCATCATCTGTGTGAGCTGCCTCTCAGGTAATAACAGCATTGATACAAACACTTGCAAAAATCTAATATACCTAATATTTACTAAAATGCATTCTACAGTATATTAGTGAGCATGTACTGCAATTTATTAAATTTCCATACATTAGACATATTAAAAACTCTCCTATAAGAGAAATCCATGTTTAACTTTTCTTTTCCAATCTAGGTTCTTTAATTTGCAAAGATGTCCGTCAAAGTCCTGCTGATGTGCTGTGTTTGCCTGAAGCAAATGTAACTCTTACCTGTGACCACAGCATCTCGAGCTATAACACAATATTGTGGTATCAGAGAACACACAAAGACACCAGTCTGAAACTCATTGGATATGTACGATTCACTACTACTCTAGAAATAGAGAAAGATTATGAAGGTAATTTTACAGTGAGTGGAGATGGAGAGTCATCAGCTTCTCTACAAATTCCCAAAGCAAGACAAGTGCCACACAGCGCTCTGTACTTCTTTGCAGCTTATTACACACAGTGTCACACACGTCCTCTCCTCAAAACAAAAACATCTCTTTAATCAACTGTACACCTGTTTAACCACATCACAAATCACACTGGAGAACAAACTGCTAACATTATTCCAATATTAAACCACTGAGCAGTGAGGTCTATTCTTTTTCTTCTAAAGACCAAAATATTTTAAAATTATTTTATTAAGCTAGAAAACTGTTCTTCTTCTTCTGAAATTTGGAGGGTTTCCAGATTGCAGAACTCAGTCTGCCAGTGCTATGAGTTTCAGAGCTGTAGACTAAACTCTGAAAAAATCTATCTGTCCTACGGCATGTGAATGTTATAGTGTTGCAAATAATAGATTCTTTATTACAAATCCATCCCCCAGAGCTCTCCTAATAGATATTTCAACCAGCAGCTTTATGTTTGACATTAAATGTGTGATAACAGGGCTTTGTCACATAATGATGTCGCATTCTACTTATAATAAGAATGCATCACAATATAAATAATTTTTATAGGCAGAAACTTAACTACTGTTAAAACTATTTAAATCTCTTAACACTTTTTTTTTCAACCTGAATTCTTTAAAGGTGGAATCAGTTTTTAAGTCATAACACTTTAATACATAACACTGTAATGTTTGCTCTGCGATAGGAAGAAAAAATAAATTGAAGGAAGAAAAATAAACTGAAATTAGAATGTCAATAGATTGAGTGCAACATGCATTCTGCTAAGTGATTTATTCATGTTATTTGCTTAGTTTCCTTTATAAGATAAACCCAATTCATTTACCTTTTCAGCTTTACACACACAGTGAATGGAAATAATATTTTTAGTGAATTTTTATCTTTTTATAGCTTTCAGTCTACAAGAAACACTGCCTTGTACTGCATAATTAATAGGGAAGCCATTCATACTCGTGATGTAGTGCTCTCCTATATGACATTTAAAACAATTCACAGTAGTGGGTGTGATCATTGCATTCATCTATATAATGACATCACATCCTGTATCACCAGTGCTAATGTCATACCAGATCCTGTGTCAAATTGTAAGAACTTGCTGATTAGAGTTTACCAGCTTAAATCAATTAATATGATCAGATTTTCCTGTAAATTCATCATCAGTGTGTGTTTCCTCTCAGGTAATTTTGTTAATATATCAAATATATACAGTATATCAACAATGTACTCTGTGTAATACATAAATAGTGCTTTAATAATGTGACTTGTCTAGTAAAGCTGTGTCTAACACTTTTTTCTAGGTTCTTTGATATGCAAAGATGTTCATCAAAGTCCTGCTGATGTGCTGATTTTGCCTGAAGAGAATGTAACTCTAACCTGTAACCACAGCATCCCGAGCTATAACATGATATTGTGGTATCAGAGAACACATGGAGACACAGGCCTAAAACTCATAGCATATGTTTATGGTACCAATCCAAAATACGAAGGAAATTATAAAGGTAATTTTACAGTGAGTGGAGATGGAGAGTCATCAGCTTCTCTACAAATTCCCAAAGCAAAACAAGTGCTGCACAGCGCTCTGTACTTCTGTGCAGCTTATTACACACAGTGTCACACACGTCCTCTCCTCAAAACAAAAACCTGTCTTTAATCAACTCTAAAGCCTCATACACCTGTTTAACCACATCACAAGTAACACTAAACACCAAACTACTGACATCATTACAATATTAAATCACTCTGTCAATATGATAACAGTGTGTGATGTCATTTTTTCTTCTTTTAACAGAAATATAATGTCTTCATTATGATATTCTTGGCAGCAGTAAGCTTTTGAGTTGTTCTTCTAAAGATGGACATTTCTTAAAATAAATAATGAAAAAGCTGACACTGATCATGAGCTGTCAATATTTCACAGAAAGATCACATTTGACACAAGCTAGGATACTATGTTTAATTGTGTGCTGCCTGGCTGTAGTGAATAAGAGTTTATTTGCCGTTTGTTTTTGATTTTGTGTTGTATGTCTGACTTGACTGAGCTGTAACGGTACTTAGGACCAGGAACGGATAAAAAATAAGCAAAAACCTCAAATGACAGAAAAGAATGGAGGAAAATGTAAATGTGGCTGTGGACATAAAGAAAATTGCAGCCTCAAGAAAAGAACTTACCTTCTGATTATAAATAGACCCAGGTTTCTTATTTATATTCTCTTTGAAATCTGAGTTCTTCCAGATTGCAGAACTCAATCTGCCAGTGTTTTATGTTTCAGGGTCATCTGTCTTCTTCTGGCCTGTGAATGTTAAAGTGTTGCAAATAATAGATTCTGTATTACAAACCCATCCCTCAGAGCTCTCCTAATTGATATGCGAACCAGCAGCCTTATATTTAACATTAAATGGTGTGATAATAGGGCTTATGTACTACAGTTTATGCCCAGGTCTCCTTCATTATTCAGTGAATAACTTCACTTGGATACTATAGTTTTATAGCTGAAAACGAATAAAATCTAAAGGACCCTGGTGCTCGTACAGAAGATCCTTTCAACATACTCAGTACTGTTTGACCTTAGAGCATATAGTTGTGGAAGAAACTTACAATGACCCAGAAGAGGATGGGTTCCCTTTTGAGTCTGGTTCCTCTCAAGGTTTCTTCCTCATGTCATCACAGAGAGATTTTCCTTGCTACTGTTGCCTCTGGCTTGCTCATTGGGTGTCTAAATCTATATATGGATTTCTGTAAAGCTGCTTTGTGACAATGTCCATTGTTAAAAGTGTTACATAAATAAAACTGAATTGAAAAGTGTCTGACAAATGAATAAATATAAATTCAGTAAACCACAATAAAGGTTTGTTCCCAGTATTCATGTGCTGTTGCTCAACCAAACTAAGGACTTTCAGACTATTTATATTTGTAGCATTTGGCAGACTCCTTTATCCAGAGCAATTTACAGAAGTGCTTTGTAGACTCCATCAGAAACATATTCACATTCTAGTATAAACAAGTCAGGGTCTAAGAAAAGGCCTACTGTCAAGCTTAAACCCTGTTAGTGAGTATTTAGTTTACTGAATTTCAAGACAGGTATGAGGCAGTTAAAATTGTTGCTGAGAATGGCTCTGTAACGGTGAAGAAATTGGATCCAAGAGACACTGCTCTGTATTTCTGTGCTGTCAGTCAATACTGTGGTGAAAACTCACTACACTCAGTATTCACTACTGAACAAAGAATGACAATGTGTGGATATTCATCTGGTCTTTAGGTGGTGCTGCAGTTTCATTCATTTATTTAAGTGGGCGGAGTATGTGAGGTGTTATTTCTAATGATCTACATCTGACTTATGGCTTTTCATTTTTTGTTTATGGTTAAAAAAAAATAAGGAAAACCTTTGAGGTCTTTAATATATATTTATGAAAATGTGTTTTCTTGTGTTGTCATGTGTTATTTATTTTGTTGTGATTGCTCTAAAAAAAATGTTAAGTAAAAAGCGATTGAGTGCAACTTGCATTCTGATAAGTGATTTATTAATGGTATTTGCTTAATTCCCAAGTCATTTGCCTTTTCAGCTTTACACCTTTACACACAAAGTGAATGGAATATGTTCTGTGAATTTCTGAAGTACAGTGGGTGTGATATTGTGTTCATTTACATAATGACATCACATCCTGTATCACCACTGCTAATGTCATATCAGATCCTGTGTCAAACTGTAAAAACTTGTTTATCCTAATTTTCTTTTACCAGCTTAAATAAATTAATATGATCAGATTTTCCTATAAATTCATCATCAGTGTGTGCTTCCTCTCAGGTAATATCATTAATATATGAAATGCAAACAGTATATCGATAATGTACTATGCGAAATACATAAATAGTGCTTTATTAATGTGACTTGTCTAGTAATGCTGTGCCTAACACTTTTTTAGGTTCTTTGATATGTAAAGATGTTCATCAAAAGTCCTGCTGATGTGCTGTGTTTGGCTGAAGAGAATGTAACTCTAACCTGTAACCACAGCATCTCGAGCTATAACACAATATTGTGGTATCAAAGAACACATGGAGACACAGGCCTAAAACTCATTGCATATATTACTTATATCAATCCAAAATATGAGGGAAATTATGAAGGTAATTTTACAGTGAGTGGAAATGGGAGATCATCAGCTTCTCTACAAATTTCCAAAGCAAAACAAGTGCTGCACAGTGCTCTGTACTTCTGCGCAGCTTATTACACACAGTGTCACACACGTCCTCTCCTCAAAACAAAAAAACCTGTCTTTAATCAACTCTACTGCCTCATACACCTGTTTAACCACAAGTAACAATAAACACCAAATTGCTGACATTATTCCAATATTAAAACATTCTGTGAGAAGAGCAACAATATGTGATGTCATTTCCTTCATCATATATAGAGAGAGAGCAGTTCAGTTGAATTTATTCTCCTCCCACTGACAGATGAGTTCATTTCAGGTCACTGTGTCCCTCTTTAACAGCAGGGAATTACACTCCTCGTATTCACATCGGTTGGTGCTGAACCAGATTATGGGGAATTCAGTAAAGACAAGTATGAAGCAGTTAAGACTGTAGCTGAGAGTGGCTCTTTAACAGTGAAGAAGTTGGATCCAGGAGACCATGCTCTGTATTTCTGTGCTGTGAGTCAACACTGTGGTGCAAAGTCACTACAGCACTGAACAAATACTGAAAGCACTAATGAGAATGTGTAGATATTCATCTGGTCTCTAGGAGGTGCTCTAGTTTCATGGATTCACTAATTTAAAAGATGTTTTATATGAATACCTTATGGTTGCAGTGGAATAAATCTCAGGCATTCATCTGATCAGTTTAGAGAGCCTTGCTTAGGACAGCACTATGTTTTGAACTCACAGAACTTAGACAGACCTGAAACACTGAGTTCCACTGTGTCATATAAAGTGGATGGAGACTATAAGTTGGCATATCTTTTTCCTTAAGTCATACAGACAATTAAATTTAGATACTGAGGATTTATATATATATAGTTAATCCTGTGCTATTTTGTGATAGGCAAGCTCTCTGTGCAATGTTCAGTGATGGTGCCATGCTAGTATATCATACTCTAACTATCTAAAAAAAAAGGTGAATTTCCCTCTGGGATGAATAGTGATCTGTCTGTCTGTCTGTCTGTCTTCTGTATAGGCTTAAACATTTTCATAAAGATCCAAGAAGAGAAATACTGTTTGTGGACACATTTTATTTGACTTGTTTTGTGATGATTCTCGCATTTTGTTTTCTGTCTTGTCTGGTTCATCAAAATTCAACTGACAAATAAATGAAAAAGGGTATGACATGAGATCCAATCCATTTATTTCTATTATTTATTTAACTGATGGCACTGATCAATACTGAGCTCAGGTTAATGTCTGTGGCAAGTCTCGTATGTTCCCCCCATGTCTGTGTGAGTTTCCTCAGGGTTCTCTAGTTTCCTCCCACTTCAAAAAAACAAAACTTCACTGGTCTCACAGAAGTTCAAACTGTAATATAGTAGTATAGTACTTTTAGAAACAGTTTAAACTAAGCACCCAACTTTTAGGCTATCACATGCAGAAATTAGAAAAACAAAAACAGAAAATATAGAAAAATGGAGAATGTAGAAAAATAGAAAATAGAAAATGTAAATCTTCCTGGGGAAGGAGCAAAATCTGAAGCCAGGAGATCAGCGTTTAGCCTGACAGTGCAGTGAATTTACACTCTGGAAAAAAAAAAACAACAAAAAAAAAAAAACACTGTCTTGCTCTTATGATAATCCTGCAATAAACAGATTATGTGCTATGTGCTTCCTTTAGGGCTTCCCCATGTGATTTTGAAAACAGCAGTCTCTAATTTCAGAGTAATGGGTGTGATCATAATGTTCATCAGTGAAATGATGTCACATCCTGTCTCCTCACTGACACTATGAGGTCTGATCATGTGTCATATTTTACTGATTTACAGATGTAGATCGTTTGCTCCTTACACCAGTTTAAATAAATCAATATGATTAGATTTCCATTTAAACTCATCATCTGTGTGAGCTGCCTCTCAGGTAATATTAAAGTTGATGTAACACTAAGGAGAATGTGCTACACTGAATATTTATTATAATGTACTCTACATACTTTGCTAAGGATGTATTGCAATTTTCATGTTGGATTAGATATATTAGATAAAAGTACCCATTTAAGAGAAATCTGGATTTAACACTTTTCTTTCAATCTAGGTTCTTTATTTTGCAAAGATGTTCATCAGACTCCTGCTGATGTGCTGTGTTTGCCTGAAGAGAGTGTAACTCTTACCTGTAGCCACAGCATCCCGAGCTATAACGTAATACTGTGGTATCAGAGAACACATGGAGACACCAGTCTGAAACTCATCGGATGTGTTTTTGTTAGCAGTCTAAAATATGAGGAAAATTATGAAGGTAATTTTACAATGAGTGGCAATGTGAAATCATCAGTTTCTCTACAAATTCCCAAAGCAAAACAAGTGCTGCACAGCGCTCTGTACTTCTGTGCAGCTTATTACACACAGTGTCACACACGTCCTCTCCTTAAAACAAAAACCTGTCTTTAATCAACTCTACAGCCTCATACACCTGTTTAACCACATCACAAGTCACAATAAACACCAAACTGTTGACATTATTCCAATATTAGGACTGGAAATGGAATTACACTTGGTGGTGGAACAGTCTATTGAAATTTTTGTAAAGGGGTGGCATTACATCCATGTTATTTTATCTCTGTGGTGATTCTTCCGCAATGAGTTTTCTGTTTGAACATGGGTGTGACCATAATGCTTGTCAGTCTAATGATGTCACATCCTGTCTCTCTGCTCACAATATGAGGTCTGGCTAAATGTCACAAGGTATATTTGATTATCTGTAGATCATCTGTTTCTTACACTAGTTTGAATTATTCAATATGATTAGATTTCCATTTAAACTCATCATCTGTGTGAGCTGCCTCTCAGGTAATATTAGTGTTCATATGAAACATAAAGTGATTAATTAAAAGTATATAAAATAATTAATCCATGTTATATTATTATGAAATTTAAGAATCTATTTTTTCCTAGGTTCTTTATTTTGCAAAGATGTTTATCAAAGTCCTGCTGATGTGTTGTGTTTGCCTGAAGAGAACGTAACTCTAACCTGCAACCACAGCATCAAAAACTATGACACTATACTCTGGTATCAGAGAACACATGGAGACACCAGCCTGAAACTCATCGGATATGCGAGATATAGCCATACAAAAAAAATCGAGGACAATTATAAAGGAAACTTTACTCTGACTGGAAATGGAGAGTCTTCAGTTTCTCTACAAATTCCTAAAGCAAGTCAAGTGCTGCACAGTGCACTTTACTTCTGTGCAGCTTATTACACACAGTGTCACACACGTCCTCTCCTCAAAACAAAAACCTCTCTTTAATCAACTGTACAGTCTCATACACCTGTTTAACCACATCACATGTCGCAGCAACCACACTGCTCACATTATTCCAATATTGTGTAACGCGGAGTCAACAGAATGGGGATCCATTAGCAGCGTTTTAATAAAAGGCAGACACAGTCGTACAGGCGTGGTCGAGCAACAGCGAAACAGGGTAATCAGAGGCGAAACAAAGGCAGAGTGATCAAACAGGCAGATGGTCAGGGCAGGCAGCAAAGAATCCAGAAACGAGAAGAAACAGTCCAAGTTCAAACACGGTAATCCAACAAAGAAGATATAAACGCTCAGAAATGCCAGCCGGGGCAAAACAAGACTTCGCAATGAGTGAGCGAGAGGCGGAGGCTTAAGTAGTCCCGGTAATAGGCTGCAGGTGAGCTCATAATCAGTGCTGGGTGCGGGATGATGGGAAATGTAGTTTTGAGGGGAAAGTCAATACTCGGGTGATGGTGACCTCTGGTGACGATCAGGGGGAACCACAGAGGCCGGATTCGTTACATTCTGTCAGTAGAGCAACAATATCTGACAATATCTGTCATTTCCTTCATTATATACAAAGGGAGATTAGCTCTGTTTAATTTATGCTCCTCCCACAGCAGGAATCCATGATCACAGCTCTCCTTATTCTGACACTTTGTCTTTTTTTTCTGGCTAGGCTTCACAACTACAAACACGCTGTTTTAGCTTTAACTTATTTCAGCACTTGAATTAATTCTGTCTATGTCTCACTCACGTCAAGTGAATGGAAGTGGTGTTTTCCAGATGCCTGAGATGATCTGGGGTTCTCCAGGAATTTCTGCAGAAATGAACTGCAGTCACAATAAAGATATCACTTACAGACAGATGAATTGGTTTAAGCAGCTTCCAGGGGAGGGAATTACACTCCTCGTATTACCGTAATCATCAACATAATATGAAACAGTATCTAAAATCTCATATAATTTGTTCTGTCACTCCTCTCTTTTCCTCCTAACACTTTTTTTTATTATTTCACTTTTGTTATTGATTGAAAATTTGTCATTTTAAATGAGTAGAGGATGTGAGCTGGTATTTCTTTTGCCTCACAGCTGCCTCAAGCTTTAACGTTTACATTTAGATCATGTAGATCATAGGACTTATATATCGATAATCTTGTCTGTGCTGTTTTTTTTTTTTTTTGATAAGCAAGCTCAGTGAGCTGTCTTCAGTGAATGATTCTCTAGACTCAAACATCTTCATAATGATTTCTTTCTGTACTATGTGCTTTTTTAGCGCTTTCCCCATTTTATTTTCGAAACAGCAGTCTCTAATTTCAGAGTAATGGGTGTGATCATAGTGTTCATCAGTGTAATGATGTCACATCCTGTCTCCTTATTGACACCATGAGGTCTGATCATGTGTCACATTTTTTCTGTATGAAACCAAATGTGGATTCTTTGTTTCTTACACATAAATCAGTATGATTAAATTTTCATTTAAACTCATCATCTGTGTGAGCTGCCTCTCAGGTAATATTAGAGTTGATATGACTCCATGGAAAATGGTTTAAACTGAATATTTATTATAATGCATTCTATATACATTACTGAGGATGTATTGCAATTTATTTTAGTTCTATATGGGATTAGATATAGTAAAACACCCATATAAGAGAAATTAGCATTTAATATTTTTCTTTCAATCTAGGTTCTTTGTTTTGCAAAGATGTTTCTTTTACAAGCCTAAATGAATCAATATGATTAGATTTCCATTTAAACTCATCATCTGTGTGAGCTGCCTCTCAGGTAATATTAGCGCTGATATGAGACCTTAGAAATATACTATATATTATACTGAATATTTGATGTAATATATTTTGTAGTATGAAGAAGAATTCATTCATTTAGATATATGAGATGTATGATTTTTTTAAAATTCTGTTTTGTTTTCAATCTAGGTTCTTTATTTTGCAAAGATGTTAATCAAAGTCCTGCTGATGTGTTGTGTTTGGCTGATGAAAGTGTAACTCTAACCTGTAACCACAGCATCAGTAGCTATGACACTATACTCTGGTATCAGAGAACACATGGAGACACCAGCCTGAAACTCATCGGGTACTTGAGATCTGAACACACAAAAAAATTTGAGGAAAATTATGAAGGAAATTTTACCCTCACTGGAAATGGAAAGTCTTCAGTGTCTCTAGAAATTTCTAAAGCAAGACAAGTGCCACACAGCACTCTGTACTTCTGCGCAGCTTATTACACACAGTGTCACACACGTCCTCTCCTCAAAACAAAAACCTGTCTTTAATTAACGGTACAGTCTCATACACCTGTTTAACCACATCACAAGTCACAGCAACTACACTGCTCACATTATTCCAATATTAAAACATTCTATCAGCAGAGCGAAAATATGTGATGTCATTTCCTGCATTATATAGAGAGGGAGATCAGTTCAGTTTAATTGAACCTCCTCCCACTGTACTAACTCCTAACAGCAGGAGTCCAACATGATCACAGCTCTCCTTATTCTGGCACTCTGTCTTTTTTCTGGTGAGGCTTTACAACTACAAACACAGCGTTTCACCTTTAAGTTGTTTCAGCACTTGAATTAATTTGATCTATTTCTCTCTCATAGGTCAAGTGGATGGAAGTGGTGTTTTCCAGATGCCTGATATGATCTGGGGTTCTCCAGGGAACTCTGTAGAAATGAACTGCAGTCACAATAAGGGTTTCAACTACAGGCAGATGTACTGGTTTAAGCAGCTTCCAGGGGAGGGAATTACACTCATCGTATTCACATCGGTTGGTGCTGAACCAGATTATGGGGAATTCAGTAAAGACAAGTATGAAGCAGTTAAGACTGTAGCTGAGAGTGGCTCTTTAACAGTGAAGAATCCAGGAGACCATGCTCTGTATTTCTGTGCTGTGAGTCAACACTGTGGTGCAAAGTCACAACAGCACTGAACAAATACTGAAAGAACTAAAGTGGATATTAATTGGGTCTGTAGGTGGTGCTGTAGTTTCATGGATTCACTCATTAAAAAGATGTTTTATATGAAGCACCTTACACTTGCAGCAGAATTAAGTCCTGACATTTATCTGAGCAGCTTAAGAGTAAAGAGCCTTGCTCAAGGCAATGCTTTTCTTTGAACTCACAGAACACAGACCTCAAACACTGAGCTACAACACTGGCGTATGAATAGGATGGAGACTATGAGTTTGTATTTCTTTTGCCACAAGTCATCCTAACAAGGCCATCTGTGCTATTTTATTATAGGCAAGCTCTGTGAACAGCCTTCAGTGATATATTTTCTATATAGACTTAAACATCTTCTTAATCCTACAAGAGGAATATAATTTGTGGAACACTTCCTCATTCTTGCAAATATCCAATCATGTGGCAGCAGCACAATGTATCAAATCCTGCAGATACAGGTCAAGAGCTTCAGTTAATGTTCAAATCAAACATCCATCCATCCATCTATTTTCCATCCTGCTTATCTTACAAAGGGTCGCAAGGGAGCCTGGAACTTGGGGCACAAGGCAGGGCAAACCTTGGACAGGGTGCCTACCCATCGCAGGGCACAATCGCACACACATTCACACACCCATTCACAATTTGGACAATTGGAAATGCCAATCAGCCTACAACGCATGTCTTTGGACTGGAGGAGGGAAACCCCAAAGCATGGGAGAACGTGCATACAAAGTAAAAAATTACTTTGACCATGACATGGTTGTTGGTGCCAGATGGACTGGTTTAAATATTTTAGAAACTGCTGATCTGAATTCTGGGGTTTTCCACATACAACAAGTATGAGTGGCATTTCTGTGGACCGAAATGCTTTGTTAATAAGAGAGATCAGAGGAGAATTACCAGGTTGAGCTCACAATAAGGCTACAGTAACTAAAATAATTAATTATTAATATATGAAACAGCAGTTTTAATGGGTGTGGTTGTAGTGTTCACCAGTTTACTGATGTCATATCCTGTCTCTCCATACACAATATGAGACGTGTCACATACAGATCATGTATTACTTAGACTAGTTATAATAACTCGATATGATTCAATTTTTACTTAAACTCATATGTGTGAGCTGCCTCTCAGGTAATATTAGACTTGATATGACTACACTGAATATTTATTAAATATATTATGAAATATATACATTAAAATACTCATGTTTTTTTTAATGTAGGTTCTTTATTTTGCAAAGAAGTTCATAAACATCCTGCTGATGTGCTGTGTTTGCCTGACAAGAGTGTAACTCTAATCTGCAAACACAACATCACTCTCTATAACACTATAATGTGTATCAGAGAACACATGGAGACACCAGCCTGAAACTCATCAGATATGCCTATATGGCCATAGCCATAAAAGAGAATTTGAGGAAAATAATGAAGGAAACTTTACCATGACTGGAGATGGACAGTCTTCAGTTTCTCTACAAATTCCTAAATCAAGACACGTGCCCACAGTGCTCTTTACTTCTATGCAGCTTTTAGCACACAATGTCACACGCATCCTCTCCTTAAAAAAAACCCCATAACCACATCACAAGTCACAGCAACTACACTGCTGATTATATTAAACCACATATTAAACCACTCTGTCAGTACAGCAGTGACATGTGATGTCATTTTATTCATTATACAAAGAGTAGAGATCAGCTCAGTTTAATTTATGCTAAATGATTTATGTTAAATAAACTCATCCCCAAATTAATTCAGATCAGGACACTGTATCCACTCATCTCACTTCAGCAGCAGGAGTTCACCTGTGGATGAGGACAGTGTGTGGCTCATCACCTGGTCACTAGATGGTGCTGTAGTTTAGTTCATTTACGATGTGAATGCAGATGATGGAAGATCTAAAGTTGTGCTTTGACATGCTATATGAGTGGGGTTATTTTAGTGATAGAGCTGCAATGTAGGCATGAGCATATTTCTCTTCATCACAATCATTTAATAATGTTCTAGATAATATACTCTGTAATACATGCTCTACTTAGTGCTCAGCAGCATCAGATTTCATATCATGGGCGTGTTCATAGTCTGCAGCTCGTCACATAGTGTAATGATGTCATATCCTGTCTCTTCAGTTGTCATGTGTCAAATTTTACTGATTTGGATCACTTTTTAGATCATTTCTTTCTCACACCAGTTTAAAGAATCAATATGATTACATTTACGTTTAAACTCATCATCTGTCTGAGCCGCCTCACAGGTAATAGAAATGTGGATACAACATCATGAATATTTATTACATTGTGCTCTGCATATATGGATCATACTGAGGGTGTATTTTCCTAGATACATGTTTAGATACATTTCCTAGATAATCTTTAATTTGCAAAGATGTTCAACAGACCCCTGCTAATGTGTTGTGTTTGCCTGAAGAAAGTGTAACTCTTACCTGCAAACACAGCATCCCGAGCTATGACACAATACTGTGGTATCAGAGAACACATAAACACACCCACCTGAAACTCATCGGATATGTTTATTATAGCAATCCAAAATATGAGGAAAACGAAGGTAATTTTACTGTGACGGGAGATGGGCAGTCATCAGCTTCTCTCCAGATTTCTGAAGCAAGACAATCGCTGCACAGCGCTCTGTACTTCTGTGCAGCTTATTACACACTGTATCACACACATCCTTTCCTTTAAACAAAAACTTTAATCAACTGTACAGTCTCATACACCTGTTTAACCATATCACAAGTCACAACAGCCACACTGCTGGGATGGCGAAAACATTATGTCTCTTCAACTTCTCCAAGCAAATCAGAGTGAGTACAGTGCTGTGTATTTCTGTGCAGCCTCTATCACAGCCTGCTGTGAAATGAATGTCCTCACATACACCAACCCAGAATATTATAAGAAGCTGCAACAGTTGGCATGGCACTGCTGCGATTTCCTGGTCATTGCAGTACCAGGAATACTTTTGCCATTTTCAGAGCTAATAAATTATATAATTATTATATAAAACATAATCAGCAACATGGCTGCATGGTGAAGTAGCTGGTAGCATTGCCGCCTTACAGCTCCAGGGACCTCTGTTGAAACCTGAGCTTCAGTTATTGTCTGTGCAATGTTCTGCATTTACTCCCCATGTCAGCATGGGTTTCCTCCAGGTTAGCTGAGGAAAACCCAAAAATTTGCTGATAGGTGAATGGGCTACACTAAATTGGCCTTAGGTGTGAATGAGGGTGTCCATCCAGGGTAAAGCGCTTAATGAAGATGAATGGATGAATAATCAGAAAGGTGTTTTTAAAAGGGAAAAAAATGTACGATGAATGTCATGCAAAATTAAGTCTGATGAAAACTGTAAAAAAATTCTGCTTGCACACTACTGAAATGCAATGTGCACAGATGTACATTGCTAAGATGTTCAGCTAAATCAAAAAAGCAGGAAATAAAGTGAGATATAAATGTTGGGAGTGATATGCTAAGAAAATATTTCTATTTTGGGGGGAAGAGTAGCTACCAGCATGACTATTATGTAAAAGTGACTATGATGAACTCATTACAGTATTAACCATATGTTATTTACAATATGGCTGAAAGACATTGATTATAGTGATAATATAAAATAAGACATTTTACATTAGCTATGATTCCTCCTCCTGAATGTAGGTTGTGCACTTTTATTTTAGAAAGCACACAGGCTGACAGCTTGTAGAGTTATATTTATGCAGCTGTATCTTAGATGTTTCCTCTAAGGTGACATATTAATAAAGAAAATATAAGGGTTCACTTCAACTTAAGCATAAATCCACTGAAAAGTACGTGAGTCAGATATGTCTTGTCTCTGTGCTCCACCCTTCGTCATGGACCCTGTAATGAACTTTATGATCACATGATTACAGCATCACTGCTGATGTAATGATCCTCTCCCTTTTCAGAAGGCCCCAAAAGTGTTTAGTGTTAGTACTTGTAGCATTTTTAAGCCTGATGTTGACACGTGAAGACGGAATTTCAACATGATTGATTTTAAACGCCTTATTCTCTCTCTGGTGCTGACTGGTGCGTTGTGTGTCATTTTTAGATCACACTGATCATGATCATTTGTTGTGAAATTTTATTAGTTGTGAAATAATGTTAATATGCAACATGCTGTCTGTGTGATTCCCTTTAACAGGCTTGTCTATGGCTATACATGTTAATCAATCTCCATCACACATAACGAAGACGACCAAGGATTCTGCTGAAATAAATTGCTCACATGATGATCCAGCGTATGATCGCATCCTCTGGTACAAACATTCTGACCAGGGGTTTGAATTGATGGGAAATCTTTATGCCACATTCCCCACTATTGAGTCTATTTATGAAGGCAAAATTAAAGTTGATGTTGATGCAGTCAAAAAATGTTCATTAACTATAAGGAATCTTTCCTCTGCGGACACTGCGTTGTATTTTTGCGCTGTCAGAAGAGCACACTGGTGCACACATCGCCACTGTCTAACAAATACCTCATCTCACCTGCTGATAGCAATCAACTCTGAAACCACAGCCACATGCTACAGAAAAGTCATCAGCAACAAGCCTACGATGTGATTTCCTGCCTTGCATATTTTGGATCCATAACTGAGAAGAATAATATGCTCTCTCACGCCAGATGCAGAACCATGATCAGAAGCATCATTGTCACCATTATTGCCTTTGTGGTTTTTTTTTGACAGGTATGAAAATATCTTTTAAAGGGCAGTATATGTATATATTACATATATACATACATTTTAGTCAAGCAGTGATTATTTTGAAACATGGTTAACTTGTGGAAAGAAATTAAATAAACCTTTAAATTTTGTTGGTTTAACAGGAATGTCATTAAGCTTCACTGTCCTTCAAAAGCCTCCTGATTTGCTGATGAAAGAGCATGATGTTGTGAGGCTTGAGTGTTCTCAGCGTGTCCCAAGCTACAATGTTATCCTCTGGTACAAACAGTCTGGGGACCAAAGATCTACAACTACTTGGATATCTCTACAGAAACAATAAATATATAGAATCTGGTTTGACTAGAGAAATTAAACTGGATGGAGATGGAGCAAGTGATGCCTTTCTGATTATAGAAAATGTGTTAACAAATGACAGTGCTGTGTATTACTGTGCAGCTCGAACACACACAGCGTACAAGATCCCTGGTTAGCTCTACAAAAAGCTCACACTGAATCACTATCATATGCATGCAGTATGGTATGGTGAGTTATGGTATAAATATATGTGTATTGGTTTGGGATAACCTGTTTAATGTCAATGTGGCTGAATTCTGGCCAAAATTACATGCATAAATAAATAACAACAAAGAATAGGTTTTGGGCAAACTTGTTCTTTTTCTGCCTTTAACATATTTTGACACCTCAACTTTAATTGACTTTAAATAAATTTCACTGAAATGACATGGAAAAGTTTATTTACTTTCTTATCTTGTCTACACTATTTTCATGAAAAAGGAGCCAATTTAACAGATATGGTGGTAAAAAAAAATCTGCTAAAGATGTCTAAATTCTTGCTAGCTATGTGTGATCTCACACAGTGAATGTCACAGTTTGATCATGTTTTTTGGATAGCTACATGCCATAGTGCAATGGACATGAGCTTGATCAGTTCAGTTTGTGATCAGATGCTGCCTGTTAAAAGATCCCTGATCCTCCTGCACTACAGTTGAACTGGAATATTTAAATACAATTTTCTCCCTTTTCACTTTTGAGGAAGCTTAAAATGCTAGAAATTTAGTTGCGGTGGGATACATGCCAAAGAGAAACATTTTCAAATCTATATACTGTACAGATCTACATACTGTTAAGTTACATTATGTGCTCAGTGACATCCAAAACATGGGGTATCAGATGAAGAGGCCCATAAGAGGGCAGTAGTGATGCATAAAACATCAAGCAGCACAAAGCTTCATCCAGATACTTCCACAGCACAGTATTCAGACCAACATAATATTCTTAATATGCCACTACGCATGATGTTTAGAGCTACAGCTACATATTTTATATTACACTGGTTTATAGGTGAGTGAAAATGTGATATCTCATGCTTCTTTGAAATCTAACTTTTTTAAATTCGTGACTGTTTCTAATTGTTTTTTTCCCCTAAAATCCCTCTAGGGAGCTGCATGTGTTTATCTGTTTCACAGTTCCCTGCTGTCCTATTCCTGCAACCTGGCGAATCATTAAATATCACATGCAGTCACCATGACAAAAATTACGACAAAATATACTGGTATCAGCAGGTTAACCAGCAAAGTCTTGAGCTCATCGGGTTTCTCAACTTCAAAAAGCCCCAGATGGAAAAGAAGGGGTTTAACATTTCAGGGGATGCAGAGAAGGAAGGTTATCTCACAGCACAGTCTGTGACAGCAGACTACAGCACTTTGTATTTCTGTGCAGTAAGTGCCACAGTGCTGTATACACACTAAACCATGCACTGAAATCCCCTCCTGTGTCACGTGACACCTTCTTGCGTCACATCATGATGCATTTGCACCTGTACTGAGAGCCAGTGGATATAAAATCAAAAGGCAGGCAGAGTCACTGATATTTTATCATTTAAGATAACATGTAATAAGTTAAAAATATGAGTATATCCTGGAAAGACTATAGTTGAGAATACTTGACAAGATGACTAAAATTATTATCTCAAGTATATTTCTTATCAGTCTTAAAGGTAAGCATGATTACAAAAACTAATAATATAATAGCTTTGTTTTGACTTATTATAATGAATCTGCACATCCCTTTTCTTTATAGCTGCAGTGATCTCTTCCCTCAACATCCAGCAATCACCACCACATCTAATAATGACACCTGAGCAGAAAGAAGCGAAGCTCAACTGCCGGCATGGTGATGCTAGCTATGCCTACATGTACTGGTATCAACAAAAGACAGTCGGTGGCTCAATTGAGCTCATTGGAATGCTCTATTATGAAAAACCCACTCCTGAGGAGAAGTTTAAAGCACGATTCAACATTTCAGGACACTCCACAGGGAATGCGTTTCTGCTCATATCCAGTATAACTCCTGAGGACAGTGCAGTATATTTCTGTGCTGCTAGTAAGCACAGCCACACACCTTCCCTCTCTGTTTAACAAAAAGCTTCACACCAAACACCTGCAAATAAGATCTGTTCTCTGATTAGTACAATCTGTAATAGAAGGCAATACGTGAAGTGTACAGTAGAGGTCACTGATAAAACTGGTAGCATGTTGAAGACGTGAAGCTCATTTCAGGTGTACTCTTTTATTATATACTATATTATATATTCTATAGATTATTGTATAGTCTGTGGTATTTATTGACTTTTCACTGTTTGTCACTGTGTTTCTACGGTTCTTGTTAGTCACTGTTTCATATTCAGTGCAGCAGGATGATTCCAGGAGAACTAGATTTTGTTCCTAACAATGAAGCTTACTGGACTTGATTTGACTTGACTAGTTCCGTTAGCTAACATTTAAGCAACATTCTAGTTATTCCAGTAGAGGGCAGTAAAGAGAAATGAAACTGTATAAACAGTGTTGACTGTCGCTTTTCAAAATGATGCATGCAATTAGGTTAGGTCAGGTTAGGCTCAACATTATTGTCATTGTCAGAGTACAAGTACAGAGACAACGAAATGCAGTTAGCATCCAACCGGTAGGGCAAATAGCAAATAAGTTAAAATGAGGCACCAAGGTTATGGTGCAATAAGTTGACAGTGTACAGGTAAACGTAAACAATATGATGCATACCAGTATTGCAAATAACAATTAAGTTACATGAAATAAATAAGAATTTCGGTGTAGTTAGTTGAGAGAAACAGGATACAGGTAGTGGTAAGCAGCATGATGCATGCAATATGATGCAGTGGATACATGATTATGCTCATAATTCAATTCCTGATCCTTAAAACAATCTTACTGATGTTATTTACAGGTGAGATATTGTGTTAATTTCATTCTAAGATATGCTAATCATCCACTTTATTAGGAAAACATGTACACCTGCATGTTCATGAAGTTATCTAATCAGCCAATCATTATGGCAGCAGCACAATGCAAAAATCATGCAGATACAGGTCAAGAGCTTCAGTTAATGTTCACATCAAACATCAGAATGGAGAAAAAAAGTGATCTCAGTGACATTAACTGTGGCATGGTGGTTGTGCCAGATGGACTGGTTTGAGTATTTCAGAAATATGTTATGAAGGAAGATTATCTCACGGCACAGTCTGGGACAGCAGACTACAGCACTTTGTATTCCTGTGCAGTGAGTGCCACAGTGCTATATACACACAAACCCATGCGCTGAAATCCCCTCCTGTGTCATGTGACACCTTCCTGCATCACATCATGATGCATTTGCACCTACACTGAGAGCCAGAGGATATAAAATCAATAGGCAGGTGGAGTCACTGATATGTGATATATCTGATACACTGATTGTATATTTAGGATAATATACAATAAGTTAAAAAAACATGAGGATAGCCTTGAAAGACTGGAGAATAATTGACAAGATGACTAAAATTATTATCTCAAGTTTAATTCTAATCAGTCTTAAAGGTAAGCATGATTTAAAAAATTACTGATATAATAGCTTGGTTTTAACTTCATATAATGAATTTACACATCACTTTTCTTTATAGCAACAGTGATATCTTCTCTCAACATCCAGCAATCACCACAACGACTACTAATTTCACCTGAGCAGAGTGAAGCAAAGCTCAACTGCCGGCATGGTGATACCAACTATAACTACATGTACTGGTATCAACAAAAGACATCAGTGACTCGATGGAGCTCATTGGAATGCTCCAGATTAAAAGATTCACTCCAGAGGAGAAGTTTAAAGCAAGATTCAACATTTCAGGACACTCTAAAGAGGATGCGTTTCTGCTCATATCCAGTATAACTCCTGAGGACAGTGCAGTATATTTCTGTGCTGCTAGTAAGCACAGCCACACACCTTCCCTCTCTGTTTAACAAAAAGCTTCACACCAAACACCTGCAAATAAGATCTGTTCTCTAATTAGTACAGTCTGTAATAGAAGGCAATATAGAAAGTGTACAGTAGAGGTCACTGATAAAACTGGTAGCATGTTGAAGATGTGAAGCTCATTGCAGGTGTAACACACACATGATCTTCACTTGTGAGAATTTATATGAAATTCAATTAAATTATTTTCACTAACAAGTCACTTTATTTCCTAGTGTGTTTAGGACTATTATTAGAGTTAATATGTCATCAATACTACTGAGTTTTTATAGTGTTTACTGTATAGTTTGCTTACCCTATTGTTATATATTTATTGTATTTATTCATTTATTTATTTATTGTATTTATTGACTTTGCACTTTCTGTCACTGTGTTTCTACGCCTCTTGTTAGTCACTCTTTCATATGAAGTGTAGCAGCATGATTCTGGAAGAAATATATTTCATTCCTAACAGTAAAGCATACTGGACTTGTTTTGACTTGAGTAGTACCATTAGCTAACATTTAAACAACATTCTATTTGTTCCAATAGAGGGCAGTAAAGAGAAATGAAACTGTATAAACAGTGTTGATTGTCAGTCTTGTGCATGCTGTTTATGGAGTGGAAGATCACTCTGAGTACTGAAATGCTTTTCAAATTAATGATGCAATTATGCTCATAATTAGATTCCTGATCCTTAAAACAATCTTACTGATGTTATTAACAGGTGAAATATTGTGCTAAATATTTATATATATATATATATATATATATATATATATATATATATATATATACACACACACACACACACACACACACACACAAAGGAAAAAAAAAGATATGTTCACTTCAGAAATCATATATCTTTATACTTCATTTTTTACTATCTCTCAATAGCATCAGTTCTGAGTAAAGATGTTGTCCAGACTCCACCAGATCTACTGAAAAATCTAGAGGAAACTGCCTTGCCCCATTGCTCTCATAATGAATCCGGCTCTGGGGGTGAGATGAAATATCTTGGAAATCCTGTCCTGGAAACTCCAAACCCTGAGGATTTGACTTGACTAGTCCTGTTACCTAACATTTAAGCAACATTCTAGTTATTCCAATAGAGGGCAGTAAAGAGAAATGAAACTGTATAAACAGTGTTGATTGTCAGTCTTATGCACACTCTTTACAGAGTGGAAGATCACACTGAGCACTGAAACGCCTTTTCAAAATGATGCATGTAATTATGCTCTTAATTAGATTTCTGATCCTTAAAACAATCTTACTGATGTTATTAACAGGTGAGATTTTGTGCTGTTATATAACAAGGAAACAGATATGTTCACTTCAAAGATCGTGTACCTTTACACTACACTACTCTTTTTACTGTCTCTCAGTAGCATCAGTTCTGAGTAAAGATGTTGTCCAGACTCCACCAGATCTGCTGAGAAATCTAGAAGATACTGCTGTGCTCTACTGCTCTCATAGCGTATCAAGCTATAACACTATACTTTGGTACAAGATGAACAGCTCTGGGAGTGAGATGAAATATCTTGGGAATCTATTCCTGGAAACTCCAAACCCTGAGGAGCCAAGGTTTAACCTGAGTGGGGATGGAAGGTCTAAAGGATCGCTGAGCATTCCCAGCCTCTCTCTACAAGATAGTGCAGTTTATTTCTGTGCAGCATATATACACAGAGCTTCTCCTCTGCTGTGACCACAGTGCAAAAACCCCTCCTCACACTCCACCACAAAAGAGAGGGCATTTCTTGAACAAGAAGGGGAAAAAAAGGATTTGGGTGGGTCATTGCACCTACTCCTGTTACTGATTGCAACAGAAATTTAATTAGGTTTTCTTTTTACTATATACTCTATCATTTTTTTAACCTGAATTTATATCTCTAGATTCTACATCTAATATTAGTTTATGACAAAGGATGGTGCTTCATGTGCTGATTTTTCATATTCTGTTGCTCTGGTTCACAGGTAATTATTTACAAATTTTCCAGAGTACACCAAGATTCAGTAATACATATGAAGACTATTTGTAATGTATATTCTTTTTAACATAACATGCTATTCATTTTCAAGTTCAACTTCAAGTTCAAGTAGAGCTTATTCTCATTTCAGCTATATACAAGTACATAGTGAAACGAAACAACGTTTCTCCAGGACCAAGGTGCTACATAAGACAAACACAGAACAACACAGAGCTACAGGGACTGCATAATTTATACATAAAGTGCACAAGTGCAAACCTGTGCAGACAGCACAAGACTCAACAGGACAGTACAATGACTACAGCACCGACCAGTACGCAGTTCTGTTTAAAAGTGACCTAGTGACAATAGTGCAAATATTACAAGAGTAGGATATAAGTAGCTGAAATAGTGTAAACATAAGAGTAGCAGCAGCATAAACATGTGCAAAAACTTGCAGAGAGGATGGAGGATGCTCAGTTGTGTGTGCGTACATATGTATGTGTGTGTGTGTGTGTGTGTTCCTTCAGTCCAGTTTCTAAGTATTGAGGAGTCTGATGGCATGAAGGAAGAAACTATTGCACAGTCTGGTTGTGAGGGCCCGAATGCTTCGGTACCGTTTACCAGACGGCAGGAGGGTGAAGAGTGTGTGAGAGGGGTGTGTGGGGTCGACCACAATGCTGGTAGCTTTGCAGATGCAGCGTGAGGTGTAAATGTCTGTGATGGAGGGAAGAGAGACCCCGATGATCTTCTCAGCTGTCCTCACTATCCGCTGCAGGGTCTTGCGATCCGAGACAGTGCAATTCCCAAACCAATCAGTGATGCAGCAAAACCCTTTTTGCCTCTCCCATTCCACTATAAATACATCTTATCTTGGAGTAAAATCATTAAAGTACTAAATTGGATTATCTTTAGTTAATGTGTGAATCCATTTAACGTCTGACACCTGAATCATCCTTTTCCATGAGTCATCCATCATATGGAATTAAACATTTACATTTTTGTGTCCAACAACAATTATTCAATTCTGGTACCTGAACATGTTCCCATGTTCAATATTTGGAAAATTCCACAAGTTAATGTTCAGCAAGAAGTTGCATCAGCTGAATTTCCTGAAAGATCATGGGAAGAAAAAAACATTTCTTTATTTTCAATTACTGTAACATTGACTTATGAGGTCACTTTGAGAGTACACAAGTGTGATACACATATTATAAATTGAAAGGAAATTATTAAATAAAAAAGTAAATCATTAGAATGTCCTTAATGTCCTCAATCCATTAGCATGGATGCTAATTATCTACATATAGTGTATTTGCTTCATCTATCTTATTTCGTAAATGGCATCCCAAACATGGAACCATTTGTCCAGTCTTTACCTTTGATATTTCTGCTGTTTAACATTATGTTAGCTCTTTGTTCGGCTAATTCCTATCAATAAACTATTAGTTGCTTCTAGGTTCTAGACGTTTTCCACCTGGTTAATGCTAAAATAAAAATACTTCACTCAACTGAAATCACAGATAAATATTCAAACACAGGGTCACACTGCTCAACATTGCCTGGTTTAAGAAATCTTGCTGCAAAACAAGAGCATATAAATAATATTTTCATTAAGCACATACAGGTGTAAACACTCACTCATTACCTGTATGTCCTTCGCCACTCTTCCTCCCATCATAACCAGCACTTGACCACGCCCCCTCTGTCAAATGTGTGCAGTTGTTTCAGGTTATTTTGCCTTGGTTTCCTTAATTAGTTCATCGAGTTTGTTTGTAAGGTTTTTTTAGTGTATAATTGTTTAGTTTATTTTTGAGATTTTCCTGCTAATAATGAAAATAATCTTACAAAGAATTTCATTTTATGTATAAAAATAAGATTACTTATTTATACTTATTTTGTACATTTCTATTTCTGTGCAGTGAGTGCCACAGTGCTATATACACACTAAACCGTGGACTGAAATCCCCCCCTGTGTCATGTGACACCTTCCTGCGTCACATCATGATGCATTTGCATATGTACTGAGAGCCAGAGGATATAAAATCAAAATGCAGGTGGAGTCACTGATATTTTATCATTTAAGATAACATACAATAAGTTAAAAATATGAGTACAGCCTGGAAAGACTGGAGAATACTTGACAAGATGACTAAAATTATTGTCTCGAGTATAATTCTTATCAGTCTTAAAGGTAAGCATGATTACAAAAATTACTGATATAATAGCTTTGTTCTAACTTCTTATAATGAATTTCCACATCTCTTTTCTTTACAGCTGCAGTGATCTCTTCCCTCAACATCCAGCAATCACCACCACATCTAATAATGACACCTGAGCAGAAAGAAGCAAGGCTCAACTGCTGGCATGGTGATACCAGCTATCCCTACATGTACTGGTATCAACAAAAGACAGTCAGTGACTCTATTGAGCTCATTGGAATGCTTGTGTATGAAAAACCCACTCCTGAGGAGAAGTTTAAATCACGATTCAACATTTCAGGACACACTAAAGAGGATGTGTTTCTGCTCATATCCAGTATAACTCCTGAGGACAGTGCAGTATATTTCTGTGCTGCTAGTAAGCACAGCCACACACCTTCCCTCTCTGTTTAACAAAAAGCTTCACACCAAACACCTGCAAATAAGATCTGTTCTCTGATTAGTACAATCTGTAATAGAAGGCAATATAGGAAGTGTACAGTAGAGGTCACTGATAAAACTGGTAGCATGTTGAAGATGTGAAGCTCATTTCAGGTGTAACACCCACATGATCTTCACTTGTGAGAATTCATATGAAATTCAGTTAAATCATTTTCCCTCAAAAGTCACATTACATTTTCTAGTGTGCTTAAGACTATTAATAGAGTTAATATGCAATTAATACTACTGGGTTTTTATAGTGTTTAGTGCTTACTGTACAGTTTGCTTATCTATTGTTAGATATTATATAGTTTATAGGTTATTGTATAGTGTATAACCTGGATTTATCGTATTCATTGACTTTTCACTGTTTCGCACTGTGTTACTATGCCTCTTGTTAGTCACTCTTTCATATTCAGTGCAGCAGGATGATTCAAGGAGAACTAGATTTTGTTTCTAACAATAAAACCTACTGGACTTGATTTGACTTGGCTAGTTCTGTTACCTAACATTTAAGCAACATTCTAGTTATTCCAATAGAGGGCAGTAAAGAGAAATGAAACTGTATAAACAGTGTTGATTGTCAGTCTTATGCACACTCTTTACAGAGTGGAAGATCACACTGAGCACTGAAACACCTTTTCAAAATGATGCATGTAATTATGCTCTTAATTAGATTTCTGATCCTTAAAACAATCTTACTGATGTTATTAACAGGTGAGATTTTGTGCTGTTATATAACAAGGAAACAGATATGTTCACTTCAAAGATCGTGTACCTTTACACTACACTACTCTTTTTTACTGTCTCTCAATAGCATCAGTTCTGAGTAAAGATGTTGTCCAGACTCCACCAGATCTGCTGAGAAATCTAGAAGATACTGCTGTGCTCTACTGCTCTCATAGCGTATCAAGCTATAACACTATACTTTGGTACAAGATGAACAGCTCTGGGAGTGAGATGAAATATCTTGGGAATCTTTTCCTGGAAACTCCAAACCCTGAGGAGCCAAGGTTTAACCTGAGTGGGGATGGAAGGTCTAAAGGATCGCTGAGCATTCCCAGCCTCTCTCTACAAGATAGTGCAGTTTATTTCTGTGCAGCATATATACACAGTGCGTCTCCTCTGCTGTGGCCACAGTGCAAAAACCCCTCCTCACACTCCACCTCAAAAGAGAAAGCATTTCATGAACAAGAAGGGGAAAAAAAGGATTTGGGTGGGTCATTGCACCTACTCCTGTTACTGATTGCAACAGAAATTTAATTAGGTTTTCTTTTTACTATATACTCTATCATTTTTTAAACCTGAATTTATATCACTAGATTCTACATCTAATATTAGTTTATGAAAAAGGATGGTGCTTCATGTGCTGATTTTTCATATTCTGTTGCTCTGGTTCACAGGTAATTATTTACAAATTTTCCAGAGTACACCAAGATTCAGTAATACATATGAAGACTATTTGTAATGTATATTCTTTTTAACATAACATGCTATTCATTTTGTTCTTCTCTTCAGATCCTTCATTAAGCAGCAAAATCATTCAGACTACTGATGTGATCGAGAATCCAGGAAATAATGTGAACCTCAGTTGCACACATACTTACAAGGACTTATTACCTTTTCTGGTACCAACAAACAAGAGAAGATAAATCAATCAAGCTTACTGGATATCTCTACACAACTACTTTCTATAAGGAGATGGACTATGAGAAGCGCTTTCAACAAACAAGAGAAGATAAATCACTCAAGCTTACTGGATATCTCTACAAAACTACTTTCTATAAAGAGATGGACTATGAGAAGCGCTTTCAACAAACAAGAGAAGATAAATCACTAAAGCTTACTGGATATCTCTACAAAACTACTTTCTATAAGGAGACTGACTATGAGAAGCGCTTTCATATTTATGGAAATGCAAAAAGTGAAGGGATCCTGCAGATCTCCAACCTTAATTCACATGATAGTGCAGTGTATTTCTGTGCTGTGAGAGAAAGCACAGTGTCACGGTTATCTGCTACCTACTTCAAAAACTCACTGTATTATAGTTATGTATGCTATTGTAATGTGGGGTGTGAGTTTTGTTAGTGTTTCATGTTCATTGTTCTCATGTCTTTTATGTTGGAGTTTAGTCATGGTTCCTGTCTAGTTATGTGGTTCCTTTGCCCTCTTGTATTCCTGCTATTGGTTCCTTTGTTCTTTGTGTCATGTTCTGATTGGTTGGTTAAGTCACGTGTCTTGTTCCTCATTGGTTGGATTGTGTCATGTCCTTGATTGATTGTTGTATATATAGCCCTCATGTAGCCCTTGTCTCTTGTCGTGTATTGATGTTGTAACCTGCTGTCTGTCCAAGTTAAGTCAGTCCAAGTTAAGTCAAGTCTTTATTTGTATTTTGGTTTTCACTTTGTTAAATGAAGCTGCACTTGGGTTCATCACCTCGCTTGCCTCAGTGGAATAATGTTACAGCTATCTGCACATCTCCAGCTGCTCCTGCAGTGATGTCTTATGCAGAAAGCAGCAGCAACATTTGATCTTATTCAAAATGTAGTGTTTCCCGAAGTATTACGCTATGTTTAATATTACATTTGTAGTTTTTGATATACTGTATGTGAGCTAGAGATGCTTCATATGGCAAAAGTATAATATTGCAATACATAAAATACATTTACTTTTTATCAGAGCTCGATCCCATGTTTCTCATTGCGCAGACTTCCAAGAACCTTACATTTCTGCCATGTTTTTCCTATGTTATAGCTTTATTTATTTAGTCTTGCCTATTATAATAAAGTCTTGTTATGCTAGTATCTCTTGCCTTGCCTAGTCTAGACTTGTGGCTTGTGATTCTACAGTTGGGGTGCCTTTTGTGTTCCGCTGTTATGTTTACAAATACGTATGTAAAAGAAAGGTAAAATGCATATACAAAAGTAAAGTGTCTTTCACAACAACCTATGTGCATGTTTCAGGTACAAAATTTGAAACATTAATAAACCTACTGTATCTAGAGCACTTTTTAACAAAAGCCTTTTTGCCTGTCCCATTCCACTGTAACTACATTTTATCTTGAAGCAAAGTCAATAAAGTACTAAATCAGATTATCTTTAGCTAATGTGTGAATCCATTTAACATCTCATACCCTGAAACATCCTTTTCCATGAGTCATCCATTATATGGAATTAAACCTTTACATTTTTGTGTCCAACAACAATTATTCAATCCTGGTACCTGAACATGTTCCCATGTTCAATATTTGGAAAATTTGGAAGTTAATGTTCAGCAAGAAGTTGCATCAGCTGAATTTCCTGAAAGACCCTGGGAAGAAAAAACATTTCTTTCAATTACTGTAACATTGACTTATGAGGTCACGTTCAAAGTACACAACACATACTATAAATTGAAAGCAAATAATTTTAAAACAGTAAGTCATTAGAATGTCCTTAATGTCCTCAATCTATTAGCATGGGCTCTAATTACCCACACATTATGTATTTGCTTCATCTATCTTAATTCATCTCTGTTACTCATTTAAGAGCAAAATGCCAAGGAACATTGTAAAAATGAGATACTGTTGCCTGAGTACTTATTTTGTAGATTTTGTATTTCTGTGCAGTGAGCGCCACAGTGCTGTATACACACTAAACTGTGCACTGAAATCCCCTCCTGTGTCACGTGACACCTTCCTGCATCACATCATGATGTATTTGCATATGTACTGAAAGCCAGAGGATATAAAATCAAAATGCAGGTGGAGTCACTGATATTTTATCATTTAAGATAATATACAATAAGTTAAAGATATGAGCACAGCCTGGAAAGACTGGAGAATACTTGACAAGATGGCTAAAATCATTGTTTCTAGTATAATTTTTATCAGTCTTAAAGGTAAGCATGATTACAAAAATTACTAATATAATAGCTTTGTTTTGACTTCTTATAATGAATTTCCACATCCCTTTTCTTTACAGCTGCAGTGATCTCTTCCCTCAACATCCAGCAATTACCACCACATCTAATAATGACACCTGAGCAGAAAGAAGCGAAGCTCAACTGCCGGCATGGTGATACCAACTATCCCTACATGTACTGGTATCAACAAAAGGCAGCTGGTGGCTCAATTGAGCTCATTGGAATGATCTATTATGAAAAACCCACTCCTGAGGAGAAGTTTAAAGCAAGATTCAACATTTCAGGACACGCTAAAGGGGATGCGTTTCTTCTCATATCCAGTATAACTCCTGAGGACAGTGCAGTATATTTCTGTGCTGCTAGTAAGCACAGCCACACACCTTCCCTCTCTGTTTAACAAAAAGCTTCACACCAAACACCTGCAAATAAGATCTGTTCTCTGATTAGTACAATCTGTAATAGAATGCAATATAGGAAGTGTACAGTAGAGGTCACTGATAAAACTGGTAGCATGTTGAAGATGTGAAGCTCATTTCAGGTGTACTCTACTATTATTTACTATATTATATATTCTATAGATTATTGTATTGTCTGTGGTGTTTATTGACTTTTCACTGTTTGTCACTGTGTTTCTATGGTTCTTGTTAGTCACTGTTTCATATTCAGTGCAGCAGGATGATTCCAGGAGAACTAGATTTTGTTCCTAACAATGAAGCCTACTGGACTTGATTTGACTTGACCAGTTCCGTTAGCTAACATTTAAGCAACATTCTAGTTATTCCAATAGAGGGCAGTAAAGAGAAATGAAACTGTATAAACAGTGTTGATTGTCAGTCTTATGCACACTCTTTACAGAGTGGAAGATCACACTGAGTACTGAAACAGCTTTTCAAAATGATGCATGTAATTATGCTCAGATAATGTTCACTTCAAAGATCGTGTACCTTTACACTACACTACTCTTTTTTACTGTCTCTCAATAGCATCAGTTCTGAGTAAAGATGTTGTCCAGACTCCACCAGATCTGCTGAGAAATCTAGAAGATACTGCTGTGCTCTACTGCTCTCATAGCGTATCAAGCTATAACACTATACTTTGGTACAAGATGAACAGCTCTGGGAGTGAGATGAAATATCTTGGGAATCTTTTCCTGGAAAATCCAAACCCTGAGGAGCCAAGGTTTAACCTGAGTGGGGATGGAAGGTCTAAAGGATCGCTGAGCATTCCCAGCCTCTCTCTACAAGATAGTGCAGTTTATTTCTGTGCAGCATATATACACAGTGCGTCTCCTCTGCTGTGACCACAGTGCAAAAACCCCTCCTCACACTCCACCTCAAAAGAGAAAGCATTTCATGAACAAGAAGGGGATTTGGGTGGGTCATTGCACCTACTCCTGTTACTGATTACAACAGAAAATTAATTAGGTTTTCGTTTTCTATACACTCTATCATTTTTTTTTCTAACCCGATTTTATAACTTTAGATTCTACACCTTATTTTAACAAACAAATATTAGTTTATGACAAAGGATGGCTCTTCATGTGCTGATTTTTCATATTCTGTTGCTCTGGATCACAGGTAATTATTTACAAATTTTCCAGAGTACACCAAGATGCAGTAATACACATAAAGCTTTTTCAAAATCTTACAGGAAGGTTCAGATCACATTCAGAATATTTGTAATGTATAGTTTTTTTTTCAACATAACATGGTATTTGTTTTGTTCTCCTCTTCAGATCCTTCATTAAGCAGTAAAATCATTCAGACTACTGATGTGATCGAGAATCCAGGAAATAATGTGAACCTCAGTTGCACACATACTTACAAGAACTTTTTTTACCTTTACTGGTACCAACAAACAAGAGAAGATAAATCACTAAAGCTTACTGGATATCTCTACACAACAACCTTCAACAAGGAGACGGACTATGAGAAGCGCTTTCATATTTACGGAGATGCGAAAAGTGAAGGGATCCTGCAGATCTCCAACCTTAATTCACATGATAGTGCAGTGTATTTCTGTGCTGTGAGAGAAAGCACAGTGTCACGGTTATCTGCTACCTACTTCAAAAACTCACTGTATTATAGTTATGTTTGCTATCTGCACATCTCCAGCTGCTCCTGCAGTGATGTCTTGTGCAGAAAGCAGCAGCAACATTTGATCTTACTCAAAATGTAGTGTTCCCTGAAGGCATTACGCTTTGTTTATTACATTTTAGTTTCTGACATACTGTGTGTGTGAGCTAGAGGTGCTTCATATGGCAAAGGTATCATATTGCAATACATAAAGACACTTACTTTTTATCATAGTTCCATCCCATGAAAACTGTTTCTCATTGCGCAGACTTCCAATAACCTTGCATTTCTGCCATGTTATTCCTATATTCTAGCCTTTTTTTTTTTTTTTTTTACCTTGACTATTATTATAAAGTCTTGTTATGCTAGATTATGATATGCTAGTATCTCTTGCCTTGCCCAGTCTAGTCTGGTGGCTTGTGATTCCACAATTGGGGTGCCATTTGTGTCCCGCTGTTATACATGTAAAAGAAAGGTAAAATGCATATACAAAGGTAAAGTGTCTTTGACAATAACCTATGTGCATGTTTCATGCACAAATTTTGAAACATTAATAAACCTACCATATCTAAAGAACTTTTTAACTATAGCCTTTTTGCCTGTCCCATTCTACTGTAACTACATTTTAACTTGGAGTAAAATCATTAAAGTACTAAATCCGATTCTCTTTAGTTCATGTGTGAATCCATTTCACGTCTGACACCTGAAACATCCTTTTCCATGAGTCATCCATTATATGGAATTAAACATTTACATTTTTGTGTCAAACAACAATTATTCAATCCTGGTACCTGAACATGTTCCCATGTTCAATATTTGGAAAATTCCACAAGTTAATGTTCACCAAGAAGTTGCATCAACTGAATTTCCTGAAAGATCCTGGGAAGAAAAAACATTTCTTTATTTTTAATTACTGTAACATTGACTTATGAGGTCACGTTCAAAGTACACAACACATTATAAATTGAAAGCAAATAATTAATTTAAAACAGTAAGTCATTAGAATGTCCTTAAATGTCCTCAATCCATTAGCGTGGATGCTAATTAACCACATATTATGTATTTGCTTCATCTATCTTAATTCATCTCTGTTACTCATTTAAGAGCAAAATGCCAAGGAACATTGTAAAAATGAGATACTGTTGCCTGAGATGGGTTACAATGTTTGAATAGCTATAAACGCATGTTTTTCCAGATTTAATGTTGAAAAATATTTTTAAGAAATTAAAATAAATAAATAAATGAATACATTTAATTTTTATGAGGTATGGGTTAATGGCAACCCAAACGTGGAACCATTTGTCCAGTCTTTACCTTTGATATTTCTGCTGTTTAACTTTGTTAGCTCTTTGTTCTGCTTATTCCTATAAATAAATTATTAGTTGCTTCTAGATTCTCCTGATATTTTACTGTGACACCCTGTTGAGTGAGTAAGGAATGAGGACTAAGTAGCCGGGATTAAGACAGTGAGATGCTGAATACTGTTATTATGCTTGTCGATCTCAAACGTTTTAATGCTAAAATAAAAATACTTCACTCGACTGAAATCACTAATAAATACACAACCACGGGGTCACACTGCTCGACATTGCCTGGTTTAAGAAATTTCGCTACAAAACAAGAGCATATAAATAATCTTCTCATTAAGCACATACAGGTGTAAAAACTCACTCGTTACCTGTTTGTCTTTCGCCACTCCTCCTCCCATCATAACCAGCACTTGACCACGCCCCCTCTGTCAAATATATGCAATTGTTTCAGGTTATTTTGCCTTGGTTTCCTTAATTAGTTCATCAAGGTTTTTTTTTATTGCATAATTGTTTAGCTTATTTTGGAGATTTTCCTGCTAATAATGAAAAATTCATAGGATTAATAATTCAATTCAATTTTCAATTCAATTCAGTTTTATTTGTATAGCACTTTTAACAATGGACATTGTCACAAAACAGCTTTACAGAAATAAATGGATTCAAAAAATATATTGTAAATATGTGAATTTATCCCTAATCAGCAAGCCAGAGGCGACGATATGAGGAAGAAACCTTGAGAGGAACCAGACTCAAAAGGGAACCCATCCTCATCTGGGTGCAACCCTTCTATTATTGTGTACTATATGGACAAATAGTGCAAACGTGCAACCAGTAAATCCATCATAGTTTTCACAAGATGTCCGGTTGGTTAAAATCTATCCACTGTCCACTGATGGAGTCCTGAGTACGAAGGTGCTCATGGCAACTGCAGCCCCAAAGCCACTACAGCAATCACAGTCCCAAGCCATCACACTACAGCTCCCCATATGTGATCCCCAAGCCATCTCCACAGCCCCCAGGTGGCACCATCCCCAGCAATCCAAACGGTAAACGGTAATAATGTGCTTTAAAATAAACAACTGAATATAAAATAAATAACTGTCTAATAAAATCTGGAGATTTAATAGATTTATCTTTAGAAATAACAAAAACACTAGCTGTTTCTGTTAACTAGGATTTGCTGCTATCAAAGCAATCCTGGTTAAAGTATTTGTATACTAGTATTACAAAGAACTTTGCTTTAGGTTTAACAATAAGATCAATATGCTTTTAAGTTTAATTGACCATCTAACCTGGAGTGCACACTATTTCTGAGACATAGAAGGTGAGAGAGTAGACAAATACTTTAACCAGTATTGTGCTTACAACTGTAAATAATGTGGAAATAGTAGTGCTGAAAATGTTTCTTTGCATGGTGAGCCAACAGGGGGTGATATAACTCAACAGGTTTTGGTCAGATCTTGAGGTTTTGGAGAGAAAACTGTCTTTCTCTTTCTGCTTCCTACAGCTTCTGTCACTCTGTCTCATTCTGAACAGAAAAAGGATGTTTGATTTGCTTTATGGACTCGTCATTCTCCTCGATCTCTTATCCAGTATGGTACCAATACTTTCAAAATATGTAATATGTAGTATTTTATTTAGCTCTTAATACCTTTGTATATATTTTTGTTTACTTACAGGTCTGTCAGACTGTGTCCAGATTGAGCAACCAACAGACCTGATAACAAATCTCACAAATAATGCAAAAATCTCCTGTAAACATGATGACAACAAATTAGATGTCATGTTATGGTATCAGCGAAGGGGAGGGAGCACAACTCTGGCTTTAATCAGTTATAACTACGCCACAGCAACACCAAACTATGAGGCTGGATACACAAAGCGGTTCAAACATAACAGGATTGACACTCTAACCGGAGATCTGACCATCTCTAATCTCAGCCTGTCAGATTCTGCTGTGTATTACTGCGCTGTCAAACTGCACAGTGCTTCTGTTTCCTCACCTGCCTGACTTAAAACCCAAGCATACAGGAAATTCACACAACAGCACTGCAGCTCTGTAATACACATCACATGGTTCGGGTGAATTGAGTCACAGACACATCAGCAAGTCTCTTCTGAACCAATTCAAGATCAACATGACTGGAACTCTCATATACACATTGTTGTTCATTTTACTGAAAGGTATGCAACTCTAAATTACTTACAAGATATTAAACTAAATGTAAGTGGAATGTTACAGATATCTAATTAATCCCAAAATCATCCTGTGTCTCTTTTAGGTTCCTGTAAGGGTGTGTTGATCACTCAGTGGCCTAAATATATCTCCAGTTTTAAAAGCACCTCAGTGGACATGCACTGTTACCAGAATGACACAGACTATCAGTACACTTACTGGTACAGACAAATTGAAGGAAAAGAGCTAGTTCTTATAGCCACATATTTTGCTCGTAAACCCAGCTATGAGACAGGTTTTGGAAAAGGTTTCAAGGTTTGGGGATCAGAAACAAAGAAGTGGTCCCTGACAGTGGATGTTGAAGAGGACAGTGATGCAGTTTACCTGTGTGCTGCTAGTTTCCACAGTGCATAAATGCTGTTAATCTGTGGGACAAAAACATACTGGAAGGCAGCCAGTGCTCACAGCTGACTCAACCACATGATGTTCATTTCAGTGCAGTATTACTGAGTGTTGATATTTATTTATTTATTTATTTGTTTGTTTATTTATTTATTTATTTTGGTTTGCTTTAGTTTTTTTAACGTTTCTTACAGAATCTCTCCTAGGAAATGAGAATCTGAAAAAGACCTGTTATCAGGAAATTGCTCTCACATGACAGAATTTTAACAATTGACAAACCAGCTTAAACAGGATAGGGAAAATTATTAATATTTTTTCCCCTTTACATGTTGGCTGCTAAAGACCAGGTGAGACCAAAATAGAACTTTTTGTCCTTGGCACAAGGTACTACATTTGGTAGAAATCCAACACTGCTCATCATCAGAACTCCATCCTCACAGTGAAGCATAATTTTGGTAGAATCATGTTCTGATATGCTTTTCATCAGCAGGAACTGGGAAAGTGGCCAAAGTTGAGGGTAGGATGGATAAAGCCAAAGACAGGGCAATCGGAGAAGAAAATCTGTTCTACTTTGCAAGAGACCTGAGACTGGGATTGAGGTTCACCTGCCAACAGGACAACAACCCTAAGAACACTGACAAAGCTACACTGGAGTTGTTCAAAACTAAGAACTTGTTGAAATGGAGTTAAAGCCCGGCCTATAAGCCATTTGAGAATCTTTGGCAAGTATTGAAAACTGCTCACCAACGGTCCTCATTCAAGCGGACAGAGCTTGAGCAGTCACTGACATGGTAGTTTATGTAGCACTGGTACAAGCGTATCAGGTAGAGCAGACCATACCTCTAGCTTTGCGATCAGCTACAACTTCAACACCACTAAAAAGTGTATTATGTCAGACAAAGAAATTAAACAATTACAAATTTCTACATAAAGTTGAAAAGAAATTGAAATAAGCAGCCGTCACTCAATGAACCTCCCCAAAACCATTTAAGCCACAACCATTCACAAGTGTTTTGCCAATAGGGGGAGATGTCTACAGCTGTAAAGGTCCCAAAAATCCTTTGTGCTCTTTCAGTATTTGCTGACTCTGATGCTCAATCACTTCAAGTGTCTGTTTCTAATAGTGTAAAGGCACTTTTTATTTGAATGAGTCTCTCATTCAAGATGTGCATCAGAAGGATGTATGCAACTGTTTCTAAGTTGTGCCTTTTATTATATTTGTTTACAGGTAGTACCTTTTAAATACTATGTTATTTTCTGGATTTATTTTAGAGTTTGAGTGATTATTTTAAAACTGACAACATATAATTTTTCTTCTACAGGAAGAACAAACTGTGCTAATGTTCAGCAGAGCTCTTCACTCCTAGTGAAGGAAACACAAACTGTAACGATTCAGTGTAGCCATGATGACAATAACTTATATGTTATGTTATGGTATCAGCAAAAGATTGACAGTAGAATGGTGCTGATAGGATATAGCTCTGGCACGAGCAAGCCAAACAACGAAGATGATTTTAAAGATCGGTTCAAGCAGAGCAGACAGAAAACAACGGAAGGACAACTTACCATCTCTAATGTGCTGCAGTCAGACTCTGCTGTTTATTACTGTGCTGCACGTGAGCACAGTGCTGCAGATTCATATCATCTCCTTACTAAAACCCCAAACACTCAGGAGTACAAACAGTCTCTGCGTTAAAGTAAGCATTTGTCTGTCTGACTTGTTATCTTGAGATTATACTACTATTTGGTGTGTCCTATAAAAACACAGTATCAAACAGTTGTATTTTACAGGCTGCAATAATGAACCTGTTGGTTCCCTTTGCATGTTTTAAATCTTGGTGATACTTTGGTATTACCAGTAGACAGACAGCACAAATCTAACCCTGATCAACTTCGGCAAAATCTAGGAAACAGCATCCTATGGGCATGGAGCAGTTTGAACTGACCAGACAGGATGTGTTATCTGCTGAATTGTCCATTTCTAACCCTACCCTGTCAGGACTGACAAATTGTGCAATAAATGGGCTATGTCAGTAAATGTGTTCTTACAATTCACCTACAGCATATGGAGGTGTACTTGATAAAAAATGTTTTAGTGATTTTTTTCAGTGATTGTATCTATGGGGGGCACGGTGGTTTAGTGTTTAACACATTTGCCTCGCACCTCCAGGATTGGGTGGTCGATTCCCTCCTCTGCCCTGTGTGCATGGAGTTTGCATGTTTTCCCCGTGATTTGGGGGTTTCCTCCGGGTACTCCTGTTTCCTTCCTCAGTCCAAAGACATGTGTTGTAGGCTGACTGGCATCTCTAAATTGTCCATAGTGTGTGAATGGATGTGTGAGTGTGTGTGCGACTGTGCCCTGCGATGAGTTTGCACCCCATCCAGGGTGTCCCCGGCCTTATGCCCTGAGTCCCCTGGGCTAGGCTCCAGGCTCCCTGCGACCCTGTGTAGGTAGAGAAAATGGATGGATTGTATCTACATGGTAGATAATGGTAATTAATTCAGTCTATCCTTTTACTCATTGGATCTATTAAAGGGACCAATGTACTGTACATAGATAAAGAGAGCAACAGCATGCACACAAAGTCAGATTTGTATGCTTACAAACATTTACTCTGTATTTATGCAAGTATGAGTTTCAGTTCTCGTCACTGTATAATTTATAGCTCATACAATATGATGGAACTGCATATGATGCAGAAGGAAAAGGGCCAAAAACATTTCTTTGCATTAGGAGACAGTAGGGGGTGATATAACTCAAGAAGTTTTGTTGAGGCTATAAGATTGTCAGCAGAGAGACAGTTGGTGTTTCTCCTTCCTACAGCTCCTTTGCAATCACTCTGTCTCGTCAGAAAGATGTGGGTTTGGGCTTATGGGCTCTGCATTCTTCTCACTCTGTTATCCAGTATGATATCACTTTGACTTTCATTAAAATCTGTAGTCTTACTTTACTTTGCTTTTATTATTGCCATATATGTTCTACTTACTTATATGTATTTTTTCCCTACAGGTCTGTTCGACTGTGTCCAGTTTGACCAACCATTAGATCTGATTGCAAATCTCACGGATAATGTTAAAATATACTGTAAACATGATGGCAACAATTTAGATGTCATGTTATGGTATCAACAAAGGGGAGAGAGCACATCTATGGATTTGATTGGCTATAGTTATGCCACAATTCCACCAAACAATGAGGCTGGATACCCAGATACACGGTTCAAACAGACCAGGACTGACACTGTAACTGGAGATCTGACCATCTCTAATCTCAACCTGTCAGATTCTGCTGTGTATTACTGTGCTGCCAAGCTACACAGTGCTTCTGTTTCATCACCTTCCTGACTTAAAACCCATGCATACAGGAAATTCACGCAACAGCACTGCAGCTCCGTAATACATATCACGTGGCTTGTACAAATAGAAGTAAAGGTGAACATGTGTCAGAGACGCATCAGCAAGTTTGTTCTGAACCAAGTCAAGATCAACATGATTGGAACTCTCTTATACATAATCTCGTTCATTTTACTCAAAGGTGTGTAACTCTAAATACTTTGCAATATTTTAAATCAAATGTAAGTGTTATGATAGAGATACTTAATCCTATAACCTTCCCGTGTCTCTTTTAGGTTCCTGTAAGGGTGTGTTGATCACTCAGTGGCCTAAATATATCTCCAGTTTTAAAGGCACTTCAGTGGACATGCACTGTTACCAAAATGACACAGACTATGACTACACTTACTGGTACAGACAAATCAAAGACAAAGAGCCAGTACTTATAGCCAGATCTGTAGCTGGCAGGCCCAGTCAGGAGAAGGGTTTTGAAAATGGCTTCAAAGCCTGGGGACAAAAGAAGAAGTGGTCCCTGACAGTGGATGTTAAAGAGGACAGTGATGCAGTTTACCTGTGTGCTGCTAGTTTCCACAGTGCATAAATGCTGTTAATCTGTGGGACAAAAACATACTGGAAGGCAGCCAGTTCTCACAGCTGACTCAACCACATGAATCTTCATTTTGGTGCAGTATTACTGAATTCTCGACAGGAAATCAAAATCTGTAAGAATCTGTGCAAGTTAACTTTTCTTATTTCTGATATAAAACCAATAATTAAATGAAATTCTGCTTCAGTTTAGATTGAAATGCTGAGAAATATGCACCGACCATTTTATTAGGAAAACCTGTACACCTGCACATTCACGCAATTATCAAATCAATTATGGTCAATTATGCAGCAGCAACACAATTCATAAATTCATGCAGATACAGGTCGTGAGCTTCAGTTAATCTTCACATTAATTGTCAGACTGGGGAAAATGGTGATTTCTTTGACCTTGGCATGGTGCTGGTGCCAGACAGGCTAGTTTGAATATTTAAAAAAAAAAAATACTAAATGTAACTATAAACAGTTAAAAGTATGACTTGAAGTTCATGACCAAGAAGGGAAGGTACACAGTAGGTGTATCTATCAATGTAACACTCCGCTGAGTGTATTATCTCAGTCAGAGTAATGGTAAATTGCTCCACATAAACTAGAAAAGAAACTTTTTTATATCTGCAACTAACCTCCTTCCTAAAATTATTTAAGACACAACCACTCTTAAGTGTTTTGCCAATAGGGGGAGATGTCTACAGTAGAACATGTTCTGTACGGGTCCCAAAATGTTCCTATGCTCTTTCTTGTTATTGTGCTCACTTTCATTCTGAGTCTCTCACTCAAGCTGTGCATCAGAAGAATGTATACAACTGTTTGCATGTTGTGCCTGCTCTTACTTTTATTTATAGGTAGGACTTTAAATACTTAATTTACATCAATTTTTGTGCTGATTTTATTGCAGTGTTTTTCAAATTCGACGCATTATTTTTCTTCTGCAGGGAGGACAAACTGTGCTGATGTTCAACAGAGTTCTTCACTCCTAGTGAATGAAAAACAGAATGTAACAATTCATTGTAGCCATGATGACAATAACCTAGATATTATGTTATGGTATCAGCAAAAGATTGACAGTAGAATGGCACTGATTGGATATAGCTATGTCATGAGTGAGCCAAACAATGAAGATGATTTTAAAGATCGGTTCAAGCAGAGCAGAGAGAGAACAACAGAAGGAAAACTTACCATGTAAGTGGTAATGTACTGCAGTCAGACTCTGCTGTTTATTACTGTGCTGCACGTGAGCACAGTGCTGCAGATTCATATCATCTCCTTACTAAAACCCCAAACACACAAACACATCTGAACCCAAACGGTGCCTCTGCTTCAAACTGGTATTTTATGCTTCTGGTTTGTTATCAGATGTCATTTTTATTACAACAGTGGTAACTCTCAGCTGCATTTTACCAGGGTAGTGAAACTGTCAGTACCACTGGTGTCGCATGAATCCATATGAGGTATTTTTGAAACTATTTTGGGTCAATAGGGGGAGATGTTGCTCAATCTGGAGCATTGTCCATCTCTAACCCCAGCCTGTCAGACTCTGCTGTTTATTACTGTGCAGCCAGTATACACATTGCTACATTTCCAATCATTTGCTTACTAAAATACTCATAGAATTTGGTAAGTTACAGTTAGAGGCTGTTATCTGACAGTTTCAAGATGGTTAGCCACAACCAGGTGCTCTGTATTTATACTAGTAAGTACTTTCATTAAGTTCTCTTTGCCTTATATTTTTTTAGTATGATCAGAGTGCTTTAGAAGAGAAATAAAGCAAAATTTTTGCCATGTCACCACCCCCTTTAACCAGGCACTCCAACTTCCAGAATTCTATGCAATAACAAAACACTTCCACATCAGACCCCGTATCTCAGGAGCCCAACAAACTACAAACCTTGTCACATGTTTAATCACGATCATAATCACCAGACTCCCAACTGAACCTGCAATAAACCAATAAACCTGCATTTGTATTCAAACCCAAGCTAGCTCCCTGACAATTATATTAATATAATAATTTCAGAGAAGCATTACACGTAATATTCCACTCAAAAATGGTAAACATAGCAGAATGAGCAAAAATGAAAACCAATAAAGAAATGAAAGTACCAAACTGTACTGTTAATTTATCAGATCTTTTGTGCTTTTCATGGATGTTACATGTTTTTACATTCTTCTTCAGTTTAGAGATTATTTAAGGATGAGGTTTAGTTGATGAAGAGAGAAACAAGTAGAACTCAATGCCAACACTTTTGACTGGGATGCCTCTGCCAGCTCCAAGTCTAGTCTCCTTTTCACTAATTTCTATGCCTGAAATACCCACAAGATGGATTCTACTATTTCAGACATACGACCTTGCTGTGACCTTGACCCTGTTTGAATAAATTCCAAAATCTGATCAGTTCATCTGCTGGTTACAATAATAATTTCATTTAAATCCTACATTCAACCACCTGTTCTTGAGAAATTGCGTTAACAAAAATCTCAGACTGATACACGGACAACCAAAAACACAATGCCTCCACTACCTATCTGGAGGTTATGTTTATTTGAAAAGTTTACTGAAGCAGTACCGATAAAAATAACTATTATAAACGATGATTAC
This sequence comes from Pangasianodon hypophthalmus, assembly GCF_027358585.1. Classification (NCBI taxonomy): domain Eukaryota; kingdom Metazoa; phylum Chordata; class Actinopteri; order Siluriformes; family Pangasiidae; genus Pangasianodon; species Pangasianodon hypophthalmus. Next base: position 8,913,421 of record NC_069719.1, read on the forward strand.
ATGGAGCCCTACAAATATTGTAAATGGTTTCACAGTGCTTTGTGGGAGCTCAACACACCCCTCCTACCTATAACTGTATAAATGCAGTGTGATTGTGCATCATAGGATGTGCGAGCTGTGCATCATAATGTTCAGGCTGCTTGAACTCTGTGTGTTCTTCAGTTTGTTTTTTGGTAGGACATTTTTAAAAACATATTGGGTATTTAAATATCATATTTGATTTGTCTTTGGCTTCTTTGACTTATTTGAATTGCAGTGTTTCTTAAGGTTGATATATATATATATATATATATATATATATATATATATATATATATATATATATATATATATTTTATTTTTTTTTTAACAGGGAGAGTAAGCTGTGTAAAAGTTCAACAGATCCCATCACTACTAGCCAAGGAAAGAGAAAGCATAACGATCCAGTGCAGCCATGATGACACTAACTTACTGCTTATGCTGTGGTATCAGCAAAAGAGTGACAGTACAGATTTTTCCCTCATCACTTATGGCTATGGTACAGGTCAACCAAGCAATGAAGATGGATTTAAAGATCGGTTCAAACTGAGCAAAGAGAGCGCACTGAAAGGAAACCTTACTATCTCTAAACTCCTCCAGTCAGATTCTGCTGTTTATTATTGTGCTGCCAGTAAACACAGTGCTGCACACTGATACACCAGCCTTACTAAAACATCAGACACACACACACAGACATGCACACACACAAACAGGAGCACAACCACAGCACATACATTTTGATGTACTCCAGTAGCTCATATAACACAATAAATTCAAAATAGGGAAAATGTACAGTATATATTGACATATATTAATAAAGTTATATAAAATATCACTGTGCCATAAGGGAAAACATAAATGCATTAAAATACAGCAGCAAGCTCAACATTTCATGCTTTATTGTGTCATATTGATTTATTTTGAGCTTTAACAGCACATACTTAACATATTGATCACACTACCAGTTACATACATAAATACATATAACTCAAAAACAGGTTTATTTTGTGATATTGCATCTTTCAACAAGAAGAAAAAAATGTGTTCCAAACATTTAAGCTAAAACCTCAAGGTCAAGTGCAGAACTATTTTGGGATTTATAGGTAGACTGATTATATCACGCAACCCAACTGTGAAAGAAAATAAAATCACTGGTAAGCTTTCTTGATCGTTGATAAGATTCTCAGTGGATTGAAGGGTATGCAGCATCTAAGGAATATTCAAATATATTTGGGTTTCGTTTGATACTTTGAGAGCATTGTCGTTTGCTTAAAGCTAAAGGTCTTCATCTGACTGGTTCCAGTTGTTTTCAGGAAAGTTTACCCCGAGGTCATCCTTGCAGCACTGATTACACTCAAACATCATGGCCTTGTGCTGGTTCAGCTCTACCTTGGTGAGCTTGTCGAGGTCTTCATCATGTGTATGGGAGCAACACTGTTTGCTCAGACTCTCCTCCACACTGAGGAGATTCTCGATAACCATGTGTAACCTCACCAGCTAATGACACTGACTCTAGGTAATGTCTATGGTGGGGATGATGTTTCAGTTTCACTGCAGGTATTTCAGGTAATTCCAAAGAGTTTACAAACCTTTTTCTTGCAACTGTTATTGGATATGGTGCAAGTAAGGAGAGGATGGTAGTGCAGGGGTAGGTGTGGTAAGGCTAACTAAGATCTAGGTAGCACACAGAAATTTTAGAAAGTGCATATTATAGGAACACACTATAAGCCCTATATCATTGGGCAAAGTGTACTGCGTAACATATTGGGAGACAGTGTAAAATTGTATTTTGGATCATAGACAGGACTCTATATGAGCTTTATATCCACAGTGGCTTATAAAATAGCATCTGTATAAAATATGAAGATTGGAAAGTCACTAGAATGTTATCATATGGAAATGTTGCAAGTGTTTTGACGTGAACATATTTAGGACTACTAAGCCTATATACTCTAACTGACCATAAGAGTGTGTTTATGTGAACGTCTGTGTGACACGTTTGACTTCTGGCTTGTTGTCAGATGAGGTTTTACTTGGTGGTTCTTATAAAACTCTTCCGTATGGATTATTGCAGTTATGGGGAGAGTTCTTGTGGTCTGAGTCCAAATCAGATATTCGGTAAGCAATGTATATGATGTCTTTGTTCACTTACATGTCTCTAAGGATAAATTTAGATTTGGATCAATAGGGGGAGATATTTCTCAATCAGAACAATTAGATGCTCTCTCTCTCTCTCTCTCTCTCTCTCTCTCTCTCTCACATTTTAATTAAATGCCTCATCCTAAAATATAAAATATTCACTAATTTAAAATAAATAATAATAATAATAGTAATAATAATAATAATAATAAATGTAAATTAACCATTTCCTTTCTTAAATAATGATTGCAAACATGTTTGGAGATTTAAAAAGAAATTGAGGGCTTCCTGGTTTAAATGAAGCTCATGACACCCCACCCACTTCCAATATTAGATATGCAATGTGAAAGCTTAAAAAAATGAGTCAGACTCACTCAAGCTGTGCATCAGAAGAATGTATGTTACTTGTGGATTGTGTGTGTTCTTCATTTTGTTTTTTGGTAGGACATTTTTAACAAGATAAAGCACTTCAACAAATATATAAATGAATGAATATTGATTCATATTGATTTTTGAAATTGATTCCATTGAAATTATAGCATGTTTTGGTTTCAATTTTGACAACTATTTTTTTTTCAACAGGGAAGGCAAACAGTGTAAAATTTCAACAGACGCCATCGCTCCTAGCCAATGAAAAAAGCAATGTAACAATCCAGTGTAGTCATGATGATAGTGGCTTAACACGTATGTTATGGTATCAGCAAAACAGTCGTACAGTAATGGGACTAATCGGATATACAGCTGGAGCGACGAGTGATCCAAACTATGAGGATGGATTTAAAGATCGGTTCAAACAGACTAGACAGGGCACACTTAATGGAAGTCTGATCATCTCTAATCTCCGCCAGTCAGATTCTGCTGTTTATTACTGTGCAGCCAGTATGCACAGTGCTGCACATTTACACAACAGCCTTACTAAAACATCACACACATGCACCAGAGGCTTGCTATCTGATGAGGTTTTATATGTTACATCTGGTATTTTATATAGATAAGGTGACTGAACTCCACTATGATTATTTGAGTTTTTATACCAGTGAAGTAACTGATGATCTTAACAGGTATTAGCATTTGTTCAAAAAGCTGTATGGATTCATTTGTGGGCATATTCTGTTACTCTTCCTTTAATTTGTGCAGGTTTTCTAAAAATGTTCTATTTGTATCATTCTCATGTTCAGCAGGATTGGTATGTACAGTATTGCAATGATTCAGTATCTCCACTCATGCACCATGTATTCATGCCATTCTCAGTCTTTCACTGAATTATGTTTTGCTGACGGACATTTGATATTTATTATGTGGTACATGTGAAAACTGGACAGCAGAAGGTTCTGGAAGACATATTCAATATTTTAGCTATAAAAGCCATAGGAAGCAGCATACAACTGCAGATTGTGCTCTTTCATTCTGACTTGGACATGTTTCCCAAAATTAAAGTCTATATTTAACATGGCATCCAGCTCACTGGCACCCGAGTATGAGACTCTTAACCTCAGGGTTAGAGTTAGAGTGCCAAACCCAGCCACTGGGGTTGCACGAGCTAGTGCACTCTCAGTGCCGGTCCCAAGCCCGGATAGGTTGCGTCAGGAAGGGCATCTGGTGTAAAACCTGTGCCAAATCAAATATGCAGATTATAAACTGAATTTCCATAATGTAGATGGAGGATCCACTGTGTCGACCCCTAACAGGACCAGGCATAATTAGAAGAACAGCAAAGTCTGTATTTAACATGCATTGCACAATGAAGGTTATAGTGATTGATGCCGTATTTCAGATAAGGGTTCACAATTTTTCTTCTTCAAACTATTAGTGGATGCAACTATATGAATATATGAAGTGTACTAAATATTATTAAATACATCATATTATATTCTGGATCACAGATAGTACTCAATATGAGCATCGCATTCATGCTGGCTTATAAAATAGTATCTATGTAGCATATGAAGATCCTATATCATTCAAAAATCATTGAAATGTCAACAGTGAGTTTGCTTCTGGTTTGTTAATGCAAAGGATCCCAACCCTGATCCTAGAGTACCCACTGTCCTTCACATTTTAGTGTCTTCCCTGCTCTCGACGCACATGATTTTACTAATCAGCTAATTAACACTCCTTCCTGAGTTGAAATGATTGAGCAGAGAAAACATTAAAAGGTGCAGGACCAGGGCTGGTAACCATGGTGTTTCAGTGTCATTTATAAAACTTTATTTGTTTCTTATAAGACTCAGCTCTATTTAACTAATTACTGCATGACACTGATTACTGAAGTTATTGGGAGAGTTGTTGTGGTCTGAGTACAAATCAAGTTTTAACAATGAATTTTCATATGATATCTTCAGGTTCAGTTACATAGGTATCTAAGGATCAATGTAGTTTTGGGTCAACAGGGGGAGATGTTTCTCAATCAGAACATTTCCATGTCCTGGTTGAAATGTGAAAGTTTAACATATCATCATACCCCACCCACCTCTATAGTGTAAATGAAATGCAGATTCTTTTAAATGAGTCAGTCTCACTCAAGATGTGCATCAGATGGATGTATGGTACTTGTGGACTCTGTGTGGTTTTTATATTGTTGTTTGGTAGGACATTTTTTTAAAAGCATATCACTATGACCCTGAACAAGATAAAGCATTTACTGAAGTTGAATGAATGAATATCAACTCACACCAACTTTAGTTTATTGAAATTATAGTGTGTTTTTTGACTATTTCTTTCTTGCTTCAACAGGGAGGACAAACTGTGTAAAAGTTCAACAGGATCCATCGATCCTTGCCACTGAAAGGAGCGACGTAACAATCCAGTGCAGTCATGATGATAGTAACTTATATTATATGTATTGGTATCAGCAAAACAGCCGTACAGAAATGGCACTGATAGGATACACCATTTCAGCTACGAGTGATCCAAAGTATGAGGACGAATTTAAAGATCGGTTCAAACTGAGCAGACAGGGCACACTCGCAGGAAGTCTCAACATCTCTAATCTGCACCAGTCAGATTCGGCTGTTTATTACTGTGCAGCCAGTAAGCACAGTGCTGCACACTTACACAACAGCCTTACTAAAACATCACACACCCACACATACACACACATACACTAGAGGTTTGTTATCTGATGAGGTTTTATATTATCATCTGGTATTTTATATGGATAAGGTGACTGAACTCCATTATGATTATTTTTATACAAATGAAGCTGCTGTTGATCTTAACAACTACTCGCATTCGTTCAAAAAGCTGTGTGGACTCATATGTGATTATTAATTTATTTAATGCATATTATGTTACTTATTTTATTCATTTGTGCCAGTTTTCAAATGTTCTATTTATATTATTCCCATGTTTCAATTGGAACAGTGCATAATGCAAGGTTTCTATATCTGCAAGTATTATTTAGCTGTACCCATGCTCTTTAAGACATTCTTAAACTTCCATTGAATTATTCTGTTGCAAGACATTTGCAGATGTGGTACAGGTAAAAAAAAAACCTGGCCATCAGAGGGCCCTGGAAGACATCTTCAATATTTTAGCTAAAAAGACACAAGAAGCAGCAGACACCAGCAGATTGCGTTCTGTTTTATTTTCTGACTTGGACATATTTCCCAAAATTAAAGTCTGAAAGAGAACTTCTTGAATAGTAAATTACATACATGATAAAAAAAAAAAAAAAAGATTTTTGGGATCATTAAATATAATACTCACAAACTGAATAACATTTACTTAAAATAATTAAGTCATCAACTTGCAGTCTGTGATTTTAGGTAATATCTACACAAGTTATGTAATTTTATTCAGTAATAAACACACTTTAGAGAAGCCATTAAAGAATACTTAACATTATATGCATATTATATACTACAGAATTTCAAGTAAAATCGACCAAATGCGAAAGCCTCATGAAATTTGCCCCATTAAAATCATGCAGACTTGCCCATTAATCACAACCCATGCTAAGAGAAGCCTGCAGGAAACTGGTTCTTTCTGGTTGTTCATTTGGATTTTTAGTGGGTTATCTTAGCAGCTAGCTTAGAGAGACTAATACAACAATCTCTTCTGGCACATTACTACTCATATTTATGCTAATTGTACACATACTTTTAAATAAATTGCTAATGATCCATTGTAAAAAAAAAAAAAAGTGAGCTGACATTAATTTTTGTGGCTAACCTAGTCATATTTAACTAATAAGCTACTGCTCCTTAACCTACTCATGTAATTAGCAATATTAGTAATAAAGCAGACATGCCTGTGTAAAAACTGACACAGTACAATATGTTTGATATGTATATTAATAATATAATATACATAGCATTGTTAAGTGTTTACTGGGTGCAGATATATTCAGCTATGTGCCACATAGCTTGCAAAAGTTTTAGCTGTTGCAGTACTTTGTGTACTGTGTTAGTCCGTTTTGACCACCGGCCATTTTGAATTCAGATCAGTTAAGCGCTGTGTAAAGTGAAGTTACTGTAGTATTAAACTTTTATCAGCTTAATAAGCATAAGTATTCAGTTTCACAACATGTTTTCAGTTCCGATTCAACACCAACACAGTAACCTGAAACATTATAAAGCATTTTCAAACCCAGTGAAATTTCTACACCAATGTTATATTATTGTCACAAATAATATGTGAATACTTAAGCGGTATGATTCTAAAAGTGTTTATCTCCTCCACAGCTGGATTTCTGCAACACTGGCCCCAACAAAAGACTTGTGAGGGAGACTTTCCTGTTTAATGTACAACTCCAAACATCATTAATATGATAGTTAAACCTTACTCAATAATACATGGGGTAAAATTTACCCAATAAAAGTGATGGAAAACTGCTATATATTATAGACCTGATGCAGGTAGAAATAACTGAACTGCAAAAACTTTTACCTTCAATGCTTTCAGAGGATTTCCTGGTTTATATGTAGAAGCTCAACACATCCCACCCCTCTGTAATGATATGAAGTCTCATGTCAATGTGTTCACTCAAGCTGTGCCTCATAAGGATGGATGTTTTTTATGGACTCTGTGTGGTCTTCATTTTGTTTTTCGGTAGGACATTTTTCAAGAACATGTTGCATCATATTAGCCTTTGTGCTTTAGAAATAAAAATATATTTTACTGATGTTTGACAACTATTTCCTTTTTTTCAACAGTGAGGACAAATTGCGTACAATTTCAACAGATCCCATCAGTACTAGCCAAAGAAGCAGGAGATGTAACAATCCAGTGTAGTCATGATGACAGTTACTTACAAGTAATGTTATGGTATCAGCAAAATATCAACACAGTTATGCATTTGATTGGATATAACTATGGAGCAACTGGTGAGCCAAACTACGAGGATGGATTTAAAGATCGGTTCAAACTGAGCAGACAGGGCACACTTGCAGGAAATCTGACCATCTCTAATCTCCTTCAGTCAGACTCTGCTGTTTATTACTGTGCAGCCAGTAAGCACAGTGCTGCACATTTACACAACAGCCTTACTAAAACATTACACATGTCAGAGGTTTGTTATCTGATGAAGTTTTATATTAACATCTGGTGTTTTATATGGTTATGGTGACTGAACTCCACTATGACTGTTTGAGTTTTTATACAAATAATAACTACTGATAGTCTTAAGAGCTATTTTTCTTTGTTTAAAAAAGTGGATTTATTTGTAGACCATTACTGATTACAGTTTGAATAATGCACTCATGCACCCATGCTCTTTATGAATGCCATTCTTAATCATTCATTGAATTATTCTGTTTTGTTGCAAGATATTTTGCAGATATGTCTTTAATATTTTAGCCCACAAGATTATCCACAGTTATGCAAGAATTTATGTTGTAAACATCATTTTTAACAACAATCAGTTTAGTTCTTTGACCTGGGCAGATCTCCAAAAATGTATGTCTGCAAACCTCCTAAACAAAAACTTTCATCAAATAGACATCAATTATACTGGAAGTAGTTTATAACATCCCAAAAGTTATCTTATATAATTTCTTAAATTTATTCTGATAGACATCACACTTTAAGGTGCACTGTTTCAAAAGTTCATTCTTAGAATTCGTACAAATTTTTACAATTTTTTACAATTTTAATATTAAGAGTTAGTTAGATACCTAAAAAGTTTTACTTTTAGGGGATTTCCTGGTTTATATGTGGAAGCTGAACACACCCCACCCCTCTGTAATGGTATAAAGGTTCATGTCAATGTGTTCACTGAAGTTGTGCCTCATAAGGATGGAAGGTTCTTGTGAACTCTTAGTGTTCTTCATTTTGTGTTTCGGTAGGACTTTTTTTTTTAATGTTGCATTATATTGTCTTAGGCATTTGATTTGGAATTAAAATATCTTATTGATGTTTGACAACTTCCTTTTTTCAGCAGGGAAGGCAATCTGTGTCAAATTTCAAAAGACAACATCGCTCCTAGTCAACGAAACAGGCGAAGTAACAATCCAGTGCAGTCACGATGGCAGTAACTTACCAGCAATGTTATGGTATCTTCAAAACAGTAGCACAATTATGGCACTGATTGGATATACCTATACCGCTACGGGTAAGCCAGAGTATGAGGACGGATTTAAAGATCGGTTCAGACTGAGCAGAAAGAGCATGACTGAAGGAAGTCTGACCATCTCTAATCTGCTTCAGTCAGACTCTGCTGTTTATTACTGTGCAGCCAGTAAGCACAGTGCTGTATATTCACACAAACCCATTACTAAAACCTCAAATACACTGAACCACAAATGCAGCATCTGTTTCAAACAGGGGTGTTTTTTTTTTTTTTTTTTTTTTTTTATCTGATGATGTTTCATATTACCACCTGGATTTTCACATGGAAATGATGAGAATGAGCTCCATTAAATATTACAGCAGTATTTAGACAACGACAGCTACAATTGTCTCAACAGCTATTATTGAAACATTTCCTTAGTTATGATGTCTCTACTCAAACTCTAAAGCACATCTGTCTAGAGTAAGGAAGTAACCGAATATAGACGCATTATTCAGGATGAACAGATAATGTGTTCAAAACAGGTACAAATACTGAATACATGAACATGAATGTTTTAATGTAACTTAATGTAAATGCCAGAAACATTCACAGGGCATCTGGGTATCAACACACTGCCCTCACTGCAAAAATAAAAATGCAGTAGCTCAAAAAATAAATAAATAAATTTAAAAAAAAACACTCAACACAACATCCTATTGCATATCTATAAATCTACATGATTCCACAGGTAGCTTATTACAAGCATATTCATGGGATATTTTACAAGTGGGGCAGTGCACTGTCATTTATTTAGGTTTGGATTTTAGATTTTATTTTATTTGATAGCTTTGGTTGGAAAAATGTATCCAACATAATAATAGAAATAATATCATTAACAGGGGGGAGACAGCCAGTTCATATGCACATTTAATGAATAGATATTTTTTAATTGTCTAGTGGTTCTGTGTTGTATAATTCTTATGTAAGTTATATTAACATCCAGTCTCATAGAATAAAATATTCACATTTGCCTTACTTGTGCCTAACCTCTATACAGTAAATATCAACTTTGCGTCACAAGCACACGATGTATATCTAAACTTACGTACAGTACATCCACACTTTTACTCTGTGGTTACCTGACCCGCGCCCCCTACTTGATGTGCACATGTGATACCAGTTTGCACATACAAAATTGCATGCTGCGAAACTTGAGTGCCACATTTATAACATACAAAACCAAACCTTGCAATATGAACTTTTATCATAGCATAAAAGACATAATGTTAAAAAGTACGTTATTATGAATAGTATTGAGTATGGTGGTTCTCCATTCTGCTTCCTTTTAAAATACATTTAAGATCCTTTCCACTAATTTTTGGAGCATGGCTATGGGGAGTCCCTTCAATTAACTCATAATGTTTTAGGCCTATTGCAGTCAGGAACAAGCATGCTTGATACAAACAGTGGTGATACAAACAGTGAAATTTCCCAATGCTGTTATGCTAAATATCAGCATTATCGGAATGCTGCTTGACCAATCAAATTAGTGAACTTTTGTATAAAATATTTTAGATCATAGTTAGTACGTTATTTGAGCATCACATTCACGCTGGCTTATAAAAGAGTGTCTGTGTAGCATATGAAGAGCCAATATCATTCAAAAACCATTGGATTGTCCACATATGAACATATTTAGGACTATGCCTATATAGTCTAGCTAGACCATGAGTGTCACATAATTGACCACAAGAATTTGTTTTTAAAAACATGTTAAAAACATGCATGTTAAAATGCAAATAAGCTGTAGCTCTTTTTTTTGCTTCTATTTTCTAAAGGTTCCCCTGATCCTAGAGTTCCCATTATCCTTCACATTTTAGTGTTTTTCCCTGCACTCAACAGAACTGATTCAGCTAAATAGCTAATTAACACTCCTTCCTGAGTTGAAGTGAGTGTGTTAGAGCAGAGAAAATAATAAAATTTGCAGGAAAGGGGATTATCTAGGACCAGGGTTAGTGACCATGGTGTTAACACATGAGATTTCCATCCATCCATTGGTGGCACAAGGTGGGGGACACCCCAGACAGAGTGCCAACCCATCGCAAGGCACAATCACACAAACACACACCTATTCACACACTATGGATAATTTGGGAATGCTAAACAGCCTACAACAGATGTCTTTGGACTGGGGCAGAAAACTGGAATACCCAGAGGAAGCCCCTGAAGCACAGGGAGCACATGCAAACTCCACACAGACACACAGGGCGGAGGTGGGATTCAAACCCCTAGCCTAAGAGGTGCGGGGCACACATGCTATCCACCAAGCCACTGTGTGCCCCCAGATATGCTGAGATATGCTGTGGCTGAATCCAATTCAGGTTTTTTATAAACAATGAATTCTGATATCTGTTCAGTTAGACATCTCTTAAGATCAGTGCAGTTTTGGGTCGATAGGGGGAGATGTTTCTCAATCAGAACACTGACATTTTTTGAGGACTTCATGGTTCATGTGGAAGGTCTTCACATCACCAGACTCCACCCACCTCTAATAATGTAAAGGAAGTGTAAATGCACTAAAATGAGTCAGATTCACTCAGGCTGTGCATCAGAAGGATGTATGGTACTTGTGTTGTCTTCATTTTGTTTTTCGGTAGGACATTTTTAAAAAGCATATCACCCTAAACAAGATAAAGCAGTTACTTAACTGAACTGAATGAATGAATGAATATCAGATAATGTTGTGTCTAATCTATTGAAATTCTAGTGTGTTTTTGTTTTCAATTTTGACGACTGTTTCTTTTTTGCTTCAACAGGAAGGACAAACTGTGTAACATTTCAACAGAATTCATCAATTTTAGTCAGTGAAACTGAAAACATTACAATCAGTTGTAGCCATGATGACAATAACTTAGATCGTATGTATTGGTATCAGCAAAACAGCCGTACAGAAATGGCACTGATTGGATATACCATTTCAGCTATCAGTGATCCAAAGTATGAGGACAAATTTAACCATCGGTTCAAACTGAGCAGACAGAGCACACTTGCAGGAAGTCTGACCATCTATAATCTCCATCAGTCAGACTCTGCTGTTTATTACTGTGCAGCCAGTAAGCACAGTGCTGCACACTTACACAACAGCCTTACTAAAACATCACACACATCAGAGGTTTTTTATCTGAAGTGTTTTTTTCTATTACCATCTGGTGTTTTATATGCATATGGTTACTGAGCTCCACTATGATTGAGTTTTAATACAAATGAAGCTAATGATGTTATTTTGTAAACAACAGTAGATCTTGTTTTTTTTTTTTTTTAATTCTCTGACCTTCAATGTTCTCCAAAAATGTAGATCTGTTGCAAAGGTTCACTTCTGTTTCGAAGGTTCTTTCTTAGAAATCTTAAGAAGACAGAGAAAATGCAAGAACTGCATACTATTTTGAACATAATTATAATTTTAATATTATGAGTTAGTTAGAGACCTCAAATTTAAAATTTTTGCTTTTAATGCCAACAGGAATAACCCTCCACCCAAAAAATACCCCTCACACTCCTACCAATTACCCTGACAGTCAATTGCCCTCACTCCTACAAATAACCCCATTTCTAATGCCTCGAATACCATAGCAACCACACACAAATGATACTCTATATGGCAAAAAGCATATGGACACCTTTCCATCACACCCATATGTGGTTCTTCCCCAAACTGTTGCCACAAGTTGAGAGAACACAATTGTATAGAATGTCTTTGTATGCTGAAGCATTGCAAGTTCCCTTCGCTGGAACTAAGGGGTCCAAACCTGTTCCAGCTTGACAGTGCCTCTGTGCACAAATCGAGCTCCATGAAGACATGGTTTGCTAAGGTTGATGTGGAAGAACTCGAGTGTCCTGCACAGAGCCCTGACCTCAACCCCACTGAACACCTTTGGGATGAACCCCAACTGCACCCCAGACCTTCTCACCCAGCATCAGTGCCCAACCTCACTAATGCTCCTGTGGCTGAATGGGCAAATCCCAACATTTTATGAATTGTTGTATTAAAGTAATTAGTCAAGTTATTTAGAGAGTCCTTGTCTTGGGAGTCTTAATCAGCTATTCTGTAAGTAATGAATTTTCAAAAAAAAAAAAAAAAGCCTTTGTTCAGGTTCACTTGCACGTCTCTACGTATCAGTGAAGTTTTGGGTCAACAGGGGGAGATGTTTCTCAGAATACTGGGCTCTACTATCTCTCTCTCTCTCTCTCTCTCTCTCTCTCTCTTTCACATAATTTCAACAGTGAACAAAGTTCTTGTTCTTAAATGAACTGCCTCCTCCTGTTTCATGTAAATACTTCACTATTTTTTAATAACTATTGTAAAACTATAATTATTCAGAGTCTTAAAAAATTGATTTGTGTTGCTTTTTGAGGACTTCCTGGATTACATGTGGAAGCTCATCACATCGGCACACCCCACCCACTTGTAATGTAAAGGAAATGCTCTAATTAAATGCTCTAAAATGAGACAGACTCACTCAGGCTGTACATCAGAAGGATGTATTGTACTTGTGGACTCTGCGTGTTCTTCATTTTGTTTTTCGGTAGGACATTTTTTAAAAGGCATATAACCCAGAAGAAGTTAAAGCAAATACTGAATTTGAATGAATGAATGAATATCAGATAATATTGACTCTAATCTATTGAAATTATAGTGTTTTTATCTTTTTTAAATTTTGACAACTGTTTCTTTTTTGCTTCAACAGGGAAGGCAAACTGTGTAACATTTCAACAGTCTCCATTGACCCTAGTCACTGAAACAGAAAACATTACAATCAGTTGTAGCCATGATGACAATAACTTAGATCGTATGTATTGGTATCAGCAAAACAGCCGTACAGAAATGGCACTGATCGGATATACCTTAACAGCTACGAGTGATCCAAAGTATGAGGACGAATTTAAAGATCGGTTCAAACTGAGCAGACAGAGCACACTTAATGGAAGTCTGACCATCTCTAATCTCCATCAGTCAGACTCTGCTGTTTATTACTGTGCAGCCAGTAAGCACAGTGCTGCACACTTACACAACAGCCTTACTAAAACATCACACACATCAGAGGTTTGTTATCTGAAGTGTTTTTTTCTATTACCATCTGGTGTTTTATATGCATATGGTTACTGAGTGCCACTATGATTATTTGAATTTTAATACAAATGAAGCTAATGATGTTATTTTGTAAACAACAGTAGATCTTTTTTTTTATTTTATTTTTCTCTGACTTTAATTGTTCTCCAAAAATGTAGATCTGTTTCAAAGGTTCATTCTTATGAATACAGAGAAATTGCACGTACTGAATACTAGTTTGAATATAATAACAATTTTAATATTATGATTTTAGTTAGAGACCTCAAATGTTTTGCTTTTAATGCTTTTAGTTGATTTCCTGGTGAAGCTGAACACAGCCCACCCCTCTATTAAGGTATAAAATCTCACTCAAGCTGTGCCTCATAAGGATGGATGGTTCTTGTGAACTCATTGTGTCCTTCGTTTTGGTTGTTGGTAGGAAATGAAAAAAAAAAAATGTATTGATGCATCATATTGAATTTGTCTAATATCATCATATTGATATTTTTGCCAAAGTTTGGTAAGTATTACCTTTTTGAACAGGGAGGGCAAACTATGTCAAATTTCAACAAATTCGACATGGGTCTAATCAGTTATATGTATGAGCTGACTGGTGATCCAATCTATAGGGATGGATTTAAAGATTGTTTCAGAATGAGCAGACAGAGACACAGCATGACTGTTTGGCCATCTCTAAACTTCTCCAGTCAGAATCTGTAAGCCTATATAGCCTAACTGAACCCTGAGTCTTACATAGTTGACCATAAAAAAATGCTATTAAAACCATATTACAAACATGCATGTCAGCATCTGCTGAGTTTGTTCACAAGTAGCCGACTTCCACGTCACTTACTGATAGTTGCTGACAGTAGAGGTAAGTTAATTAAAATTATGTCTTTTCATAAGAGTTTGCTTGAAATATTACTGTAGTCAATAACTTATATTTCATGAAGGGGTGTAATGATGTATTTGTATACCCCACACCCTGAATACCCCATAAATGCTAAATACCCCACAATCACAAATGTCCTCCTACAGCTAATTGCCACCACTCCCATGAATAACCTGCAAGACTAATGGCTCTCCAACCAAAAAATACCCCCAGACTCCTAACAATTGCCCTCACAGCCAATTGCCCTCACACCTACAAATAACCCCATCTCTAATCAATCCCAACCCCATCTCTAATGCCTGGAATAGCATAGCAACCACATATAAACATTACACTATATGGCAAAAAGCATATGGACACCTGTCCATCACACACATATCTGGTTCTTCCCCAAACTGTTGCCACAAGTTGAGAGAACACAATTGTATAGAATGTCTTTGTATGCTGAAGCATTGCAAGTTCCCTTCCCTGGAACTAAGGGGTCCAAACCTGTTCCAGCTTGACAGTGCCTCTGTGCACAAAGCGAGCTCCATGAAGACATGGTGTGCCAAAGATGGAGTGGAAGAACTCAAGTGTCCTGCACAGAGCCCTGACCTCAACCCCACGGAACACCTTTGGGATGAACTGGAACCCCAACTGCACCCCTCCTCACCCAGTATCAGTGCCAGACCTCACTAATGTTCCTGTGGCTGAATGGGTAAATTCCAACACCCATCCTCGAAAATCTAGTGGAAAGCCTTCCCAGAATAGTGGAGGCTGTTATAGCAGCATGGGGGCAACAACTCATTATTAATGCAAATGATTTTTAAATGTTCACATGAGTGGGATGGTCAGGTGTCCACATACTTCTGTCCGTATAGTGTACATGCTTTCCAAATATGATGTGTAAATGGAGTCTTGTTCATTTATGTTCCACTGTATTTACCATGCAGTGCACAATAAAGGTCACATTACAAAATAGTATATGTGGTATATGAAGATCCTATATCATTTGACAGTCATTAGAATGTCAACCTATGAACATGTTTAGGACTACCAAGCCTATATAGCCTAGCTGAACCATGAGTATTACATAATTCAGCATAAGAAAATCCTCTTAAAACACATTACATATGGAAATAAGCTGTACTTAAATGTTTTATCGATGTGACAAGTTGGTTTCTGGATTGTTAATTCATAGGTTCCCAACTCTCATCTTAGAGTACCCACTCCTGCACCTCATGTTTTCTCTGGTCTCAACACACATAATCAGCTGTTTGACAGCCCTGCTTGAGTTGAAGTAGGTGTGTTAAACCAGGGAAAACACTAAAAATGCAGGACAGGAGGTTCTCCAAGGCCACAGTCAGAAAACATAGTGTTAACATATGATGTTTTGGGTCAAGAGGGGGAGATGTTTCTCAGAATACTGGGCTCCACTCTCTCTCTCTCTCTCTCTCTCTCTCTCTCTCGCTCTCTCTCTCTCTGAGTCTTACATAGTTGACCATAAAAATATGCTGCTAAAACCATGTTACAAACATGCATGTCAGCATCTGCTGAGATTTTCGCAAGTAGCCGACTTCCACATCATTTACTGATAGTTGCTGACAGTAGTGGTAAGTTGACTAAAGTTATGTCGTTTCATAAGGGTTTGTGTCCATGCTTGAAATATTACTGTAGTAAATAACTTATATTTCATGAAGGGGTGTAATGATGTACTTATATACCCCACGCCTTGAATACCCCACTGCTAAATATCTCACAATCACAAATGTCCTCCTACAGCTAATTGCCACCACTCCCATGAATAACCTGCATGACTAATGGCTCTCCATCCGAAAAATACCCCCAGACTCCTACCAATTACCCTCACAGACAATTGCCCTCACACCTACAAATAACCCTATCTCTAATGCCTGGAATACCATAGCAACCACACACAAACATTACACCATATGGCAAAAAGTATATGGACATCTGACCATCACACCCATGTGTGTGGTTCTTCTCCAAACTGTTGCCACAAAATTTGAAGCACACAATTATATAAGATTTCTTTGTATGCTGTAACATTACAGTTTCCCTTCACTGGAACTAAGGGTCCCAAACCCTGTTCCAGCATGACAATGCTACTGTGCACAAAGCGAGGTCCATGAAGACATGGTTTGCCAGGGCTGGAGTGGAAGAACCCGGGTGTCCTGCATAGAGCCCTGACCTCAACCCCAATGAACACCTTTGGGATGAACTGGAACCCCAACTGCACCCCAGACCTCCTGACCCAGCATCAGTGCCCAACCTCACTAATGTTCCTGTGACTGAATGGGCAAATCCCCACAGCCAGAATACTTGGCTCTACTCTCTCTCTCTCTCTCTCTCTCTCTCTCTCTCTCGCTCTCTCTCTCTCTCTCTCTCTCTCTCTCTCTCTCTATATATATATATATATATATATATATATATATATATATATCTTGTTCTTAAATCAAATGCCTCCTCCTGCCTCATATAAATAGTTATAATATTTTTAATAACTCTTGTAAAACTATAGTTATTGAATCCTAAAAATTGTTGCTTTTTAAGGACTTCCTGGTTTAAATGTGGAAGCTCATCACATTGGCACACCCCACCCACCTGTAATAGTGTAAAGGAAATGTAAATGCTCTAAAATGAGACAGACTCACTCAGGTTGTAGGATGTATTGTACTTGTGGACTCTGCGTGTTCTTCATTTTGTCTTTCGGTAGGACATTTTTTAAAAGGCATATAACCACAACTCAGAAGAAGTTAAAGCAGTTGAAATTGAATGAATGAATGAATATTGATAATACTGACTCTAATCCATTGAAATTATAGTGTGTTTATCTTTTTTTTAAATTTTGACAACTGTTTCTTTTTGCTTCAACAGGGAAGGCAAACTGTGTAACATTTCAACAGACTCCATCGACCCTAGTCACTGAAACAGAAAACATTACAATCAGTTGTAGCCATGATGACAATAACTTAGATCGTATGTATTGGTATCAGCAAAACAGCCGTACAGAAATGGCACTGATCGGATATACCATTACAGCTACGAGTGATCCAAAGTATGAGGACAAATTTAACCATCGGTTCAAACTGAGCAGACAGAGCACACTTGCAGGAAGTCTGACCATCTCTAATCTTCATCAGTCAGACTCTGCTGTTTATTACTGTGCAGCCAGTAAGCACAGTGCTGCACACTTACACAACAGCCTTACTAAAACATCACACACATCAGAGGTTTGTTATCTGAAGTGTTTTTTTCTATTACCATCTGGTGTTTTATATGCATATGGTTACTGAGCTCCACTATAATTATTTTAATTTTAATACAAATGAAGCTAATGATGTTATCTTGTAAACAATTGTAGATCTTGTTTTTTTTTTTATTCTCTGACTTTAATTGCTTAGTTCTTTAATCCTGAATGGGCAAATCCCAACAGCCATGCTCCAAAATCTAGTGGAAAGCCTTTCCAGAATAGTGGAGGCTGTTATAACAGCACAGGGGCAACAACATATAATTAATGCCCATGATTTTAAAATGTTCAATAAGCACATGAGTGGGATGGTCAGATGTCCGCATACTTTTGGGCATACAGTGTACATGTTTTCCAAATATTATGTGTAAAGGGAATCTTGTTCATTCATAGTCCACTGTATTTACCATGCAGTGCAGTATAAAGGTCACATTAATTAATGAACATCATATTCCATGCTGGCTTACAAAATGGTATATGTGGCATATGAAGATCCACATATACCATTTATTTAAGATCCACATATATCCACATATATAAAATATATATCATTTGACAGTCACTGGAATGTCAACATATGAATATATTTAGGACTACTAAGCCTATACAGCCTAGCTGAACCATGAGTGTTACATAACTGACCATATGAAAATGCTCTTAAAACTGCATAAATAAGCTGTATGTAAATGTTTTGTCGATGTGACAAAGTTGGTTTCAGGATTGTTAATACACAGGTTCCCAACTCTCGTCTTAGAGTACCCACTCCTGCACCTCATGTTTTCTCTGGTCTCAACACACCTAATCAGCTGATTGACAGCCCTGTGTGAGTTGAAGTAGGTGTGTTAAAGCAGGAAAACACTAAAAATGCAGGACAGGAGGTTCTCCAAGTCCACAGTCAGAAAACATAGTGTTAACAGTTTTATTACCATTTAGTGTTTTTATTCAATAAAACTCAGCACCATTTTAAAATGTTGTTTTAAGTAATTACTCAAGTTATTTAGAGAGTCCTTGTCATTTGAGTCTTAATCAGTTATTCTGTAGGTAATGAATTTTGAAAAGGTTCACTTGCACGTCTCTAGTATAAATGTAGTTTTAGGTCAATAGGGGGAGATGTTTCTCAGAATACTGGGATCTACTCTCTATCTCTCCTCTCTTTCTCTCTTACTCTCTTTCTCTCTCTCTCTCTCTCTCTCTCTCTCTCTCTGTTTTTTATATAATTTCAACAGTGAACAAAGTTCTTGTTCTTAAATGAACTGCCTCCTCCTGCTTCATGTAAATAGTTCACTATTTTTAATAGCTCTTTTAAAACTATAATATATTCAGAGTCTTAAAAAATTGATTTTTGTTGCTTTTTGAGGACTTCCTGGTTTAAATGTGGAAGCTTTTCAAATCGGCACACCCCACCCACTTGTAGTAGTGTAAAGGAAATGCTCTAATTAAATGCTCTAAAATGAGACAGACTCACTCAGGCTCTACATCAGAAGGATGTATTGTACTTGTGGACTCTGCGTGTTCTTCATTTTGTTTTTCGGTAGGACATTTTTAAAAAGGCATATAACCACAACTCAGAAGAAGATAAAGCAGTTACTGAAATTGAATTAATGAATAAATATCAGATAATATTGACTCTAATCCATTGAAATTATAGTGTTTATCTTTTTTGACAACTGTTTCTTTTTTGCTTCAACAGGGAAGACAAACTGTGTGACATTTCAACAGACTCCATCGACCCTAGTCACTGAAACAGAAAACATTACAATCAGTTGTAGACATGATGACACTAACTTACCTCGCATGTATTGGTATCAGCAAAACAGCCGTACAGAAATGGCACTGATCGGATATACCATTACAGCTACGAGTGATCCAAAGTACGAGGACGAATTTAAAGATCGGTTCAAACTGAGCAGAAAGAGCATGACTGAAGGAAGTCTGATCATCTATAATCTCCATCAGTCAGACTCTGCTGTTTATTACTGTGCAGCCAGTAAGCACAGTGCTGCACACTTACACAACAGCCTTACTAAAACATCACACACATCAGAAGTTTGTTATCTGAAGTGGTTTTTCTACTACCATCTGGTGTTTTGTACGCATATGGTACCTGGTACCTGAACACCATTATGATTACACCTTTTATTTTTTTACACCTATGAACCTAATGATGTTATGTTGGAGATAACAGTAGAACTTTTTTTTATTCTCTGACTTTAATCCTTCTCAAAAATGTAGGTCTGCAAGCACACCTCCTAAACAAAAACTTACATGAGCTGGACATCAATTACAATGATAATAGCTCCTAACATCCCAATATTTATCCTTGCAATGTATTACATTTTTAGATAGACATCAGACTTTAAGTTCCTCTGCTTCAAAAGTTAATACTTAGAAATCTAAAGAATACAGAGACATTGCAAGAACTGCATGCTAATTTTAACAAAATTATAATTTAAATACTATGATTTTGTAGAGACCTCAAAATGTTTTGCCTTTAATGCTTTCAGAGGATTTCCTGGTTTGTATGTGGAAGCTGTACACACCCCACCCCTCTGTAATGGTATAAAGTCTCATATCAGTGTGCTCACTCAAGCTGTGCCTCATAAGGATGGATGGTTCTTGTGAACTCTGTGTGTTCTTCATTTTGATTGTTGGTAGGACATTTTAAAAATGCTGCATCACATTGATTTTTGTCTTTGATTTGGATTCTTATTGAAGATTGACAACTATTTCCTTTTTTCAACAGGGAGAGTAAACTGTGTAAATTTTCAACAGATCCCATCACTGCTAGTCAATGAAACAGAAAAAGTAATTATCCAGTGTAGTCATGATGACACTAACTTATATAATATGTTATGGTATCAGCAAAAAAGCATCACTGCCATGGGTCTAATCGGTTACATCTATGGGGAAACCGGGGATCCAAACTATGAGGATGGATTTAAAGATCGGTTCAAATTGAGCAGAAAAAGCATGACTGAAGGAAGCCTGACCATCTCTAAACTCCTCCAGTCAGACTCTGCTGTTTATTACTGTGCAGCCAGTAAGCACAGTGCTGCACACTTACACAACCACCTTACTAAAACCTCAAACCCTGCTTCAAACTGTGTGCTGTTCACGTAAGACTTAGGTAGAGATAACCAGACTGTGGCATGCTCTGGAGAGCTTATGAAACAGAAAACAGCCAATCTTGTCCTTGTTCTTTTTTTTAGTTCTCTGATTTGGTTTTGATCTCCTGAAAAAGTTATATGAGAGGGACCTACATTATATTAGAAATAATCTCCTATCAGTGTAATAATTTCACTATTTCATGCATTTTTTGTATTTATTTTGAAGAGATGTGTTTTTCACACCCTTTCAAAAGCCTTTTTATCTGATGAAGATTTATATTCCCATCTGGTGTTTCATATGGAAACAAATGACATCAAGCTCAAGCAAATATTATGAACAGCTTTTTCTGAAACTTTTCCTTGAATACGATGTCTCTGCTCAAACTCTAAAGTTTAGAGAGTAGAATAACCTACTCTAGTGTTCTACTACTAGATGTTAGGATATTAGATGTAATGTGTTCTAACCAGATTTAAATACAGGTATGAATGCAAATGTTTTAATGTAAACTTGCCAGAAAGGTTCACACGGCATCTGTTTAATATTAGATATCATCTTTATGTAAACGCCACACCCACATCCCCCTACCACTAATTGCTACAACTCTATGAATAACCCACAGAGCTAATGTCCCTGACACCCAAAAATAACCCTCACAGGTGAAAATTCCCATATCCACCAATTATCCCAATAGCCAGTTGCCCTTACACCTACAAATACCCCATTCCTTATGCCTGGAACACCACAGCAACAACCAAGCACCCCTAGCAATCACACACACAATATACTGTGCATCTTTGTTGTTCTTCCTCTTTCAGCTGCTCCTGTTAGGGATCACCGCTGCAGATCACTGGTCCACATATTTGATTTGGCACAGTTTTTACCCCAGATGCCCTTCCTGACGCAACCCTCCCCAATTTTATCCGGGCTTGGGACCATTACTCAGAGCGCATTGTTGCACACCGCCCCAGTGGCCAGGGTTGGTTCCCTGGCCGGGAATCGAACCTGGGTCACAGCACTCTCAGCGCTGTGGCCTAACCACTAGTCGGGACCCGACACAATACACTGTGTATAATTTTCTAAAATTTTGTTTAAAGGGAGTTTTGTATGCAGTGCACTATGAAATTTGCAGTAATTAATGCAGTTTTTCAGGTAAGGTTTCACAGTTTTTTTTCTTGAACCTGTTAGTGGATGGCAGTGGATAAAATGTTGGTATGGCAGTGTAGGGGAAGATCAGGTAAAGCCACCTAAGCTATACGTAATGTCTTTTCTTTTCTTTTTTTTTTCTATGTGACAGAGTTGGCTTCTGGTTCGTTAATATAAAAGTTCCCAACCCTGATCCTAGAGTACCCCCTGTCCTGCATATTTTAGTGTTTTCCCTGCTCTCAACACACCAGATTCAGCTAATCAACTAATTAGCACTCCTTCTTGAGTTGAAGTGAGTGTGTTAGAACAGAGAAAAGACAGTGCAGGACAGGGGCTTGCACCAGGGGTCCAAATCAGGTTTTCCATAAGCAATTGATTTTGGTATATCTTCAGGTTCAGTTACACTTTTCTAAGGATCAGTGCAGTTTGGGGTCAATAGGGGGAGATGTTTCTTAACCAGAACACTGAAAGTCTCTTCCTCTCTTCTGAGGACTTCCTGGTTTATTAAATGTGGAAGCTCATCCCATCATCATACCCCGCCCACCTTTAATAGTGTAAAATAGTGCAAATGAAATGTAAATGCTCTAAAATGTCAGACTCACTCAGGCTGTGCATCAGAAGGATGTATGGTACTTACGGACTCTGTGTTGTCTTCATTCTGTTTTTCGGTAGGACATTTTTAAAAAATGCATATCACCCTGAACAAGATAAAGCAGTTACTGTAGTTGACTGAATAACTGAATTAATAATCCACTCACATTGACTTTAATACATTAAAATTATATTATAACTATTATAACTTTTTTTTTTTTTTTTTGCTTTAACAGGGAGGGCAAACTGTGTGACATTTCAACAGACTTCATTCATCCTAGTCAATGAAACAGGAGACATAACAATCAATTGTAGCCATGATGCTAGCAGCTTACAAACAATGTTATGGTATCAGCAAAAAACCCAAACGGTTATGGATCTAATTGGATATACTGCTGGACGGACAAGTGAGCCACAGTATGAGGATGGATTTAAAGATCGGTTCAAACAGAGCAGAAAGAGCATGACTAAGGGAAGTCTGATCATCTCTAATCTCCTTCAGTCAGACTCTGCTGTTTATTACTGTGCAGCCAGTAAGCACAGTGCTGCACATTTACACAACAGCCTTACTAAAACATCACACACATCAGAAGTTTGTTATCTGATGAGGTTTTAAATTACTTTCTGGTGTTTTATATGGATAAGGTGGCTGAACTTTACTATGATTATTTGAGTTTTTTTACAAATGAAGCAACTCTTGCTCTTTGCATTTGTTCAGAAAAGGTCTATGGATTTATTTCTAGGCTGATCATTATGTGATCTTTTTTTTTCTTTAATGAAAATAGTTAATTATGCCTATTTTCAAATGGTTTTATTTGTATTATAGTCATATGTTCCAGTATCTGCACTGGCTAGTCAGCTAAACCACCAATCAAAGATCTCATGTATCTCTTTGTATTCATGGCATTTTGAATCGTTATTATTCTGTTTTGTTGCAAGACATTCTGCAGATGTGGTACAAATAGGAATAACTGCACATCTCTAATCTGCTTCAGGGTTTTCAAAGACACATTCAATATTTTGGCTAAAAAGATTATTATTATTATTATTATTAATAACTTAATAAAAAAAGTAATTGGATAACTGGCTGCTCAACTGTTCCATGGCCAAATGTGTTTTATTCTCTCATTATTTTACTTACATAAGCAGGTAAGTTGATTTCAGGTGTGGCATTTGGACTTGGAATCTGTTGCTGTTAAGAATATGAAGTCCAAAAACAAATCCATCAGAGAGATAGCAAAAACATCAGGTGTGGCCAAATCTAGTATGTTCTTAAAAAGTAAGAATTCACTGGTGAGCTCAGGAACACCAAAAGGCCAGAATGACCACAGAAAACAACTGTAGTAAATGACAGAAAAATTCACAGTGCAGATGGACCCAAAGTATACTATGAAAGCAGCCCCAGACTTTTTTAAGGCAAAGAAGTGGACTGCAGTGGCCAGATCAATCACCTGACTTGAATCCAATTGAGCATGCATTTGCTGAAAGCAAAACTGAAGGGAAAACACACCAAGAGCAAGCAGGAACTGAAGACAACTGCAGTAAAGGCCTGGCAGAGCAACATCGTGGAAGAAACCCAGTGGCTGGTGATGTCTGTTCCAGACTTCAGGCAGTCATTGACTGCAAAGGATGTGCCCCCAGGAAGTAAAAATGACCATTTATTTATTTATTCACCAATTATTTTTGGTCCCGTAAAAATTGGGGGACCACTTATAAAAAGTGCTATAAAAATGCTACAGCGTTTTGGATGTAAATACCCTCAAATTAAAGCTGAACATCTGCACTTTGAGCTCGTATTCATTATTTAATTTCAGCTCCAATATACTGTGGGTTAAAATGTAAAAAACAGTTACAATAACAATAACTTTTTCAATGTCCAAATATTTATCGAGCTAACTGTATCTGTCTAGAGTGGGGAAGTAACCAAATATGAATACATTATTCAGAATGAAGAGATAATGTGTTCTAAATAGATACAGATGTGAATAAATTATTTTATGTAAACTTGCCAGAAACCTGACTACTGTAAAACTACAGTAATTTGGGGACTTCCAAAATTTGACTTATATATACTTTTTGAAAACCTCCTGATTTACTTGTGGAAGCTCATCACATCATCATACCCCACCCACCTTTAATAGTGTAAAGGAAATGTAACTGTTTTAAGATGAGTCAGACTCACTCAGGCTGTGCATCAGAAGAATGTACTGTACTTGTGGACTCTGTGTTTTCTTCATTTTGCTTTTTGGTAAGGCATTTTTCAGAAAGCATATCACTCTGGCCCTGAACAAGATAAAGCAGTTACTGAAGTTAACTGAATATCTGAATTAATGAATGAATATTGACTCATATTTACTTTTATCCATTGAAATTATAGACTGATTTGTTTTCAATTTTGACAGCTTCTTTTTTTTGCTTCAACAGGGAAGGCAAACTGTGTTAAATTTCAAGAGACTACATCACTCCTAGTCACTGAAAAAAGTGATGTAACAATCCATTGTAATCATGATGATAGTATCTTACTATATATGTATTGGTATCAGCAAAACAGCCGTACAGTTATGGCACTAATCGGATATACCGCTGGAGCATCAAGTGATCCAAACTACGAAGATGGATATAAAGATCGGTTTAATCTGAACAGAAAGAGCGTAACTGATGGAAGTCTGACCATCTCTAGTCTCCGCCAGTCAGACTCTGCTGTTTATTTCTGTGCAGCCAGTATGCACAGTGCTGCACACTTACACAACAGCCTTACTAAAACATAACACACATGCACC
This sequence comes from Pangasianodon hypophthalmus, assembly GCF_027358585.1. NCBI lineage: Eukaryota > Metazoa > Chordata > Actinopteri > Siluriformes > Pangasiidae > Pangasianodon > Pangasianodon hypophthalmus. The sequence goes on from NC_069719.1 coordinate 8,938,942, forward strand.
AGAGGCTTGTTATCTGATGAGGTTTTGGACAAAAATAACATCTGGTATTTTATATGTATATGTTGACTGAACTTGATGATGATTATTTGAGTTTTTATACAAATCAAACTACTAAAGATTTTAACAGCTATTTGAATTTGTTCAAAAAAGCTGTGAGGGTTTATGGCCAAAAGTGTATGGATACCTGACCATCACACCCATAGCATGTGTCCATTCCAAAACCATGAACATTAACACAGAGTTGGTTATAGCACAAAGCTGTTATAATAACCTCCACTCTTCTGGGAAGGCCTTCCACTAGATTTTGGAGCGTGGCTGGGGGGATTTGTGTTCATTCAGCTACAAAAGCATTAGTGAGGTTGGGTGAGGAGGTCTGGGGTGCAGTTGGGGTCAGGGTTCTGTGCAGGACATTCGACTTCTTCCACTCCAGCCTTCGAAACTCATGACTTCATGGACTTTGCTTTGTTCATAGGGGCTTTGTCATGCTGGAACATGTTTGAGCCTTTTAGTTCCAGTGTTTTATCAAACCCCTCCATGAGTTTCCTAAGTTAGAAATACTTTTATAGCATATAACTTTTACAATTTAATGTAAATCATATTCACCTTATATACCTTATATCAGTGTATTTATCTTTGGATGGTTGGAGTCTGTCTGCTGCAAGTGTACTTGGACAGTAAATCACAATTCAAATTCTGATTGCACATAAAGTCACTCTAATAACAGCATAGTAATAAATCTGAAGTTACATAACTGAAAGATCAATAATAACAATATTAAACAAAAATTACATAAAAACACAAGTTTTTATAGAGTTTAAAAAAGATTGTCAAGCTAAAGCTAAAATGACAGACATGACCTCAAGCTACTTCAGCTGTCATTATGTCATTAAGTCATGTTGAACGTACCAGAAAAATGATACTTAATTACAAATCTACAAAATATTAGCTAAATTCCACTACCCACTAGCCCACTACCGACAATAACTATTAATATTAGCTAAGAACATAACTGGCATAACTCCAGAATATTGTCAAAGCTTTATCGTCACCTGTAAAAATTGATTAATGTCTTAATGCTGCCGAGGTGTCACATTCTTACATTAAGAAAAAAAATCATTGGTCCAATAAATGTGCAAATGAGCAAACATAATCTAAAAGATAATAATTGCCAAAAACCTATCATTAATAAGAGAGTCACAAAGTTTGTTTTAATTGTTTTTAGAGAGTTTAACCCCGCCCCATGATAGTATTAAGGCAATGTGAATGCTACGGAACAAGGCAGACCCACTCATGCTGGTTAACAGAAAGATGATTGGCACTTATGAGCTTTTTGTGTTGTTTATTTTGTTATTTGGTAAGAAATATTGAACATACATTCATTGACTTTCCACGATTTGGAATTAAAGTAACAGCTTTGACAAATATTTTCTTTTTTTGTGTGTGTTTTTTTTTAACAGGGAGGGCAAACTGTGTCAAATTTCAACAGATCTCCTTGCTCCTAGCCAACGAAACAGGCGAAGTAACAATCCAGTGCAACCATGATGACACTAACTTAGCAGTAATGTTATGGTATGTGCAAAACAGCCGCATGGCACTGATTGGATATACATTTACTGCTACAGGTAAACCAAATTACGAGGACAAATTTAAAGATTGATTCAACCTTACAGGAAAAGCATGACTGAAGGAAATCTGACCATCTCTAAACTCCTCCAGTCAGACTCTGCTGTTTATTACTGTGCAGCCAGGAAGCACAGTGCTGTATATTCACACAAACTCATTACTAAAACCTCCAATACACTGAAGCACAAATGCAACATCTGTTTCGACCTCAGTTTTTTTTTTTTTTATCAGATAAGGTTTTATATTACCATCTGGTGTTTCATAAGGAAATGGTAACAATGCACTCCAGTGATGATTATTACAGCATCTCCCATAGTTTTAATAACTATTTTGAAACCTTTTCCTTGGTTATAATGTCTCTGTTCAAACTCTAAAGATCTATGTAAAGTAATAGACTGTTGTGTAGTAGGTAGTATTTTAGCCTCAAATCACCATGGGCTGGGGTTGGATCCCGGTACTGATACTGGCCTCCGTTTTCTGTGCTACCCTCTGTAACCTCTTCTACTATTATGGCCTCTTCAATTTTTCTCCCTTGACATTCTCAGTGCCTCAAGTTCCAGATTTATACCTGACTTCTTGGCTGCCACCTTTGCTGGGTCAGACCAGCCACTGATATCATCTTTTCTCATTTAATCCTAATCTGTCTGCTGCTTCTACTGTTGCTCTATTCAGACTTTTGGCATTTTAATGTAATCTATTATACATATGTATCCTTACTATTACAGTTAACAGTGTATCTAACTTAAAAACCATTTGTACAGTATAATTTGGTGTCTGTTTCTTACCAGTAGGGGGAGATCTGATCCTGAGGATCTTCACACTCTATAAATGCAACATATACTACAAAAAAATCAGTCACACAGCTAAATTTTACCCTACCCTGAGAATATCACTATACTCAGAGGGTTTTAGACTTGAAATTGTAATATCCAGTATATTATTGTATCTGTATTGTCATTTTTAGAAATCCTACAATTAAATCCTACAGTTTATGGTTATGCCTTATCATAATACATTTATAAGCACTATATACATTTATAAAGTAATGTGGTAGGATTTGTGTAATATATGTGTAAGATTTAGGTACGATCTATATCGAGTGAGAGTTATGTGGCTATTATACAAAAGAGAAAAACACTACAATTATTATTATACAGTATATGGCCAAAAGCTTGTGGACACCTGACCATCATACCCATATATGCTTTTTGAACATCCCATTCTAGATTTAGTTCCTCCACTCTTCTGGGAAGATTTCCCAATAGATTTTGGAGCTCGGCTGTGGGGATTGGCCCCTTCAGTCTCAAGAGCATTAGTGAGGTCTGGCACTGATGTTGGGCTCATACCAAAGGTGTTCAGTGGGGTTGAGGTCAGGGCTCTGTGCAGGACACTCGAGGTCTTCAACTCCAGCTTTGCCAAACCATGTCTTCATGGACCTCGCTTTGTGCCCAGGAACATTGTCATGCTGGAACAGGTTTGGGCCCCTTAGTTCCAGTGAAGGGAAATTGTAATGCTACAGCATACAAAGACATCTTATACAATTGTGTGCTTCCAATTTTTGTGGCAACAGTTTGGAGATGGACCACATATGGGTGTGATGGTCAGGTGTCCACAAACGTTTGGTCATATAGTGTATGTTGACTGTTGTAGACTGTTGTATATGTAATTTCTTATCCTTATATTACATGCTTATATTACATGCTAAGTTTGTTTTGCACATTCACAAAGTGTGGATGAGGAATGTTCAATAAGTTTCCACATCTTACCTTCTAGTGTATTTACATTATCTGCATCATAAAGAAGCAGAATAGGATGTTCATCGACTGAACTGTTGGTGATTGATTTGCATTAAATCTATTAATAAGCACAATTTCAATGCTGTTTTACTTATATAAAGCCCATATCTCAGCCAGGTGAGTGCATTTTATGCCTTCAGAGTAAAGTGATAATCAACTTCTACAACTGTACTTATTTAAGAAGTTCTTCTCTCATACTACAGAAAACCTCAAATGTCACCTTATGAGTTTCGTCATAACATGAGATTAGTCTGCCATTCATACTTCACCCAGATAGAATAAATGAATGGTCATGATAAGCCTTTCTTAAATCATCCAGCATTACTTTACGAAGGATAAAATATATATTTTATATAATGCTTATGAATGTGTTATGAAGGCCTGTTGCAGGTAGCCTTCAAATAAAGCATTACACAAATTTTAGTGCAGATAACAGTATGACTGAACATATATTCTGAACAGACAACAGATGGTTAATGGTATACGCATATATTTGTTTAAACAAACAAACAAAAAACATATTAACAATTAATAAAACATCTAACCAAGGTATACTATGATAATTAAAGATGTGAAACACATTCACTGAACAGTGCACTAAAGATGGCCATTGGCATATTCTCTACCCTAGTTCCTTCTAATAAATGGCTTTATCAGGTTATGAAGAGACAGATTTTATAGTTGAATGCACATCATAAACAGACCGAAATGAATATTCCTTCACAATGAAGCATGAACACGGAGTCAGATCAGTGTCGCGTGTAAGGGACCTCCTCTCCATCCATGCAGTGCCTGAGTCTGTGACTTTACTTCTTGCTTCTGTCTATGCTAAAAAGGATGTTCAGAGAAAAGAAGTGAAGAGCTGAAAAATGTTGTCACTGGGCGTGCTGGTGTTGCTGCTTCTGGGCACTTGTGCGTGTTTGTTTATTATTTTTTTTTTTTTTACTTTTTTAGACTGCTTCACTGGAGAAAAGAATTGAAATCTGCAATTATATACTAATAATCTGATTTGTATTTCAAGCTGTGCACAGATGATTAAAATATATGTAAGGACTTTTTACTGTTAAATAAATTTCACACTCTTTTGAATAGGTGAGACTTCAACTGTACAAGTGCTCCAGGAAAAATCCTCAGCGATGGCTCATGCTGGGAGTTCCATGTCCTTTCACTGCACTATAGAGGCAAGGTTTGGCATGAGCAGCTACACTATGCAATGGTACAAGCAAGCTTATTATGGCGCACCTGTACAGTTCCTTATGATGGAGTACGAACAGGCTACAAAGAAAATGAACATTGTCCTTGTCAAAGCCGAGAATAAGTTCAGCTTGCACATTTCAGACCTGACGCTGCAGGACAGTGCCATTTATTACTGTGCTGCCAGACACAGTGGAGCAAAAGTTGGGTTCAGTCTTACAAGAACCCAAATCTGATGTTTGTGATTCCTCTGATTTAGTTTTTACAACACAGCATAATGCACTGGATCAATTGTTTTTTTCTGAACCACTTTTTGATTTGTAAAGACACTTTAATTGAGAACTCCATGTCACATCATGTAAATGTCATGTCTCTATCAGCTCCTGTCTCAACTTCCAAGTCCCAAAATTCTCAGTGTGCTGCATCGGCCAACACAGTGAGCTACCATGAACTCAATATCTCACACAATAAAGCCAGAGAAGATCATTTAAAGATACTACATGTATATATCCCTCAAATGAATAGCAAAATTCTAAAAAAGTTATTTTGGATGCAGCTTTTGTCAAGTAGAATTACTGTATCATCATTTTATTGGTTTTGTCTGTAGATTTGTAAGGCTTTTTGATTTTCTTTGCAAAGAAATTACATACAAATTATTATTTAAAGTTTGATGTAATATTCTACTTCTCATATAAAGAGTCGAATAGTCCATTGTAAAATTCTGAAATTACTGAGTAAATATGTAACTGCAAATTTTTTAACATTATTAAAATTATGTTAACATTATTAATGTCACATTATGTTTTCTTTTACAAATTGTATGTAGTTATTATAGAGTGTACGTGGACATGGTGTACGTTTGGGCTTCACTGAAATTTATTTCTGTCATCCTTGTTCACTTTTTTCTGCTATTTGTAACTTATCTATCTGTAAATCAGTATTTGTTGTCTTTAATATAAAAACAACTCCATAGCTATGATTTTATGCATTGTGTTACAGATACATTATCAGAAGATTGCATGAATGACAAGGTGCAGGTGTTCCTATTAAAGTGGACAGTGAATGTATCTTCTTGTGGTCCTAGTGAATAAGGAGCGTGTGTGTGGGTGTGTGTATGTGTGGTGCAAAAGGCTCTTCTAAAAAAATTCTGTAAAGCTCACATTGCTTTATGAATATTTTTTTTATTATCAAATTAATTATTATATGGAGCAGTAAACACTAAAACAATAAAAAAAATTGTATCAAATTGCAATTTGCTTTTGCATTTAACAGCATAAAGCCTCTTACATATAGTATATACAGTACGTACTCTCTGTATATATGGTAGAGAAAAATGTATGACTGATCAAGAATGAAGATCTAACTCTGCTGTGTTTTTTTCAACAGATTAGTGATGTCATTTCCTGTTGCTGATGAGAACTGATAAAATGAGAAAGTGAAGGAAAGAAACAGAAAGGCTATCAATTTCCCAAATATCATGGAGCAGGTATATATGCCCTACTCATCATTGCAAGTATGATATTTATGAATTAATGAACAGGCTATTAGATCTGTATTAAATGAAGTATGAATCATGATTTAAGTGATGTAACAGGATTTAAGGACGTGACAGGACATTTTAAGTAAGAAATGTTATTCTTTCTCTTACAGAATCTTTACATGGAGTAAGCATTATTCAAAATCCAACTTTACTTATCAAGAAAGGTGGTGATTCAGTGGAAATTGGATGTCAGCATGATGACGACACTCATTACTACATGTACTGGTACAGGCAGAGAAGTTTGGGTGAAATGGACATGATCACTATGTCTGTTGGGAAAGATATGGCTCAAACAGTTGAACCATTTAACAAGAGTAAATACTCTATGATCCGTCCTGAGGTGCGACACGCGACCCTGCAGCTAAAGGGACTAGAAGTGAATGATTCAGCTGTGTACTTCTGCACATCAAGTAGCACAGTGTTTTAGCTGAGCTACACACATGAGCAATAACCTCAGCATTCACGTCCCTGAAGTGTCAAAGCATGCAGCAGGGGGATGTAATTAAAGCTGTTTATTTTCTAAATTAATTTTCCTTCTTCCCATTACAGCACAGCCTGGAAGAAATAAATATCTTGTAATTACCAGAAATATAATCAACATAATTACTGAAATCTGGTGTTCATATCTAACTTCTATAGTGTTCCTAACTGACGTTACTCTAAGATGTCTATGTGGTTACTAAGCGAGAGTGATGTAATTACAGTGCCATAAAGTGGATTATAGATCATATGCTGACCTCTGCAGGATGAAATGAGGAAATCAGCAACATTTACAGTAACCTACAGCAGAGAAATACATGAGCCAACTGAATCACATGTTCTAAACTTACTATAGTATTAGCAAATTAAAGACTATTCAATCAAAACATAAAAATATTTTTATTTGTGATATATTTAGATCTTTTGAAATTACAATATTTCTGTTACTTGCGGTTACACTGTTATATAAAGTATACATTGGGTTGAGAAATAATGCAAAGTTATAACAGAGAACTTTGCTGTATTTTTCTTTAGATCTTTCAGACCTAAGACTTTATATATATGTATTAATATCTTATTAACTTATTCTGTTAATTATAATACCATATAATTATAATAATTATAATAATACCATGACTTGTCCATGACACTAAAAATAAGTCCACAAAAATTAGCAAAAAATTTATTACAACCTAAACATTCCTAAATGTTCAGAATTTATTGATATCTGGGCTCCAGGTGTAAATATTGGAACTTGCTATTCAGCCTCAGTTTTCAATTTTATCATTTAACTTTAAAATTAATTAAACTTATTATAGATTTAATTTTTTTCACTGATGATATGAACATTGATTAATGAAGACATTGATTATTTAATTTATTTATTTTTAAAATTCGTTAAGTCAGGCAGCAGAAACAGTGACAGTTGCAGGTTAAGATTCTTTAATTGAGCACAGGCAAACAAATCCAAAACACAGAGCAGAATCAGTGTCAGAAACCAGGCAGAAGTCAGGTGATATGCAAACAGAGTTACTTGGGCAAAAGACAAAGACATAAACCAGGAACCAGAAACGTAGTCATAACCATAAACACAATAACTGTAGAACATAAGGCTTGTTATTGAGAGGGACGTAACACTGAGCATACACTTCAGACTAAACCATTGTAAAGTGAGTCCTTATATACTGTGGCAGTGATAGAACAAATGACTCCAGGTGTGAATGAAGGTGAATGTGAACGTGAGAGAGTCTGTGATGGCTGTTGGGTGCTGTAGTCCTCGGTGGCCATGTTTGTAGGCTGCTCTTTGGTCTGGGAGTTGTAGTTGGTGGCCATGTTTGTAAGCTGCTCTGTGTTACCTGGTGTGGGAAGCAAGGTTGTTTCTGATCCTACAGAAAATCCCCATCTCAGACATCTCTACTCATGAAAAATCTGGAAATTTTGGAGTTGTAATCTAAACCCAAGTGATTTTATAAGGGATTGCCAAGAAAATCAACTTGCATAAACCAACTAAGAATACGAGGAACATTCCCTGCATAAAAGTAAAGTTGATTGTGCTTAACTGAGACACAAATCTGTTTTTGAAAAACTGTAACTGATACTTTTCTAGAACTTTGTCCTGGACTTGTTTTCATAGCTTCATGCTTCTGTTTGTTTAGCTATTTTCTCTAACAAATCCTGAGTCTTTCCAGGAACAGGCCGTGATAGAATGAAAAATTCGGAGGCTCTGACGGCAGGGTGAGGCAGGGGGCTCTATGGGACAGGAAGGAGGCGATTAACAAGGCAAAACTATATCACCTAAAAAAAGTTATTGATACGCACGTGTGTTTTTTGCACATTTATAATTTTTTGCTAATGTTCGAAGTCCAGTTGCATGATGATTACATGCATGATGGTTCATTTTTTGTGTCCTACACTGAACCCTCTCCCCCTCCCAACACACGTCTCCAACCCATAGTGCATGTCTTGCATGCTCCTCCCGTATGCCACTGGGAACAGGTTTATTAATATTGATACCATATTCAAATTTGATTGCACACCTGTGAACTCCAACTAATTATGTGACTTCTGATGATAACTGATTGCTTTAGGAAAAAATAGGTGTTTCACAGCAAGGAGGGTGAATACTTTTGCAATCACAACTTTCACATTTGTTCTTTGTTATTGTTAGTGGTTGGAATTTTGGGTGGAAGGGGCAGAGTGGCCCAGGAGGGTTTCATTGTCCATCAATATGCAGAATAAGGGTGTATGAACAAAAATCTGTTTGATCAAACTATAATGCTCAAAAATATAGGCATACTCACCTTTTGCAATTCATCAGCTATAATATTACTCCTATTTTAATAGGGAGTGTGTGGTATAATTCTTAAAGCAATATTAAATATTGCACTAGAGTAATTAGTCCCGGGCCTGGGAAATATGCGTGGCAGACATGTTCATGACAAAATCTCAATTATGTTCATTTCAGTTAGATTTTTTTATGCTACAAAATGTGGAAAAGTCCAAGGGGGTGAATACTTATGCAAACCACTGTACATCATCAGTATTTCAGGGCTTTTTCAGCATCAGTAGGTAAATGAATATTTGTAATATAAGGCTTCTGTGTCTCCATCTCCTGGTGCAGTTACAGTGAAGGCAGCAGAGCCTGTAATCGGTCATACTTTGATACAGTTACAGGAGGATGTGGGTGGGGGTTATGACACAGGAAGATTTTTTTTTTTGATACAATGCACCTGCTCAATTTCTTGGTACTCACAGAAATAGCAACATTCAGTTTAGATTGCACTGCCTGCTAAAACACCTGACAAAATTATAATAGTGTGCGAAGTGTCCGATGAGAAGTAAAGATAAAGTGAGGTGTGGGAGGGGTACGGGTTAGAGGCAGAATACACAATTTTGTTTTTGTTTAATGCTTTAACACCGTGGGGACAGGGGGCCACGATGATACATTTCCATAGAGCCGCCGTACAAAAACCTCCCTGCTATTACTGGTAGTGTCAGTGGATCCGTGAACAGGAACGTGTGGTTTATTTCACAGTGATTTAAAGCTCCAGACTCTACATATCCTTTTCAATATGCAACTTTCTTTTTCTACTCATTACTGATCATTTTATTTTTTTTTTTCCTTCATGGAAATGCACACTGTTGCATCTCAGCTCTTCATAATTTTTGTAACGACACATCACTTAAAACTTTGCACCAAAGTGCCTTTAAATTGGAAATCATTCTGGATATGCCTGGTTTCGTGTTTTTATCTTTTATTATGGAATACTATGGGGACTGGATGCATATTTTGAAGCACTGCTTTACAACGTGACACTGGCACTCAAGCATATTTTGGAAATGGGACAAAACTGACCGTTTTAGGTAAGTCCACTAGATTCACATTTTAACATGAAGCTTGTGACTAGATTTTTTAAATCTATTTTTATGCGTTTGTAACTCTACAATGCGTTTTTATTGAGCCACATCAGCCGTAAGTAGGTTTATTAATGCAATTATGCCAGGTTGTTAAAACTAGCATTAGATAGATCTAAGAAATTTGTCTGCACAAGTGTACTGTGCCAACGCCTATCAAGCATACTTTGGAGCTGGAACAAAACTCACAGTTTTAGGTAAGAAGGTTTTGGCTCTGTAATTGTCCTCAATTTTTAATTAATGTAAATGCATGAAGAGATCATGTATTAGGTAGTGGGGAAAATAACTTTACTTTGATTTAATGGATGCAGATTGTTTCTTTAAGTGCCAATGACCCTATCTAAGTCAGTAATGTTCTCTATTTAATGTACCATTTCACTTAGCCATAGAAGCACCCAGGAGAAATTATGTAGTTATATAATTTACAGAGTAGAGGAAAAATTAGCATTGGAAAGATCTAGGAAATTTGTTTGCACAAGTATACTGTGCCAATGCCAATCCAGCATACTTTGGAGCTGGAACAAAACTGACTGTTTTAGGTAAGAAAGTTTTGTTCTTGAAATGTTGATCAGTGTTAAATTTATTTTACTGGTAGTGAAAATTCTGAACTATTCAGGATGTTACGATCTAATTAACTGATTTCAGACCTTCACTGTGCTAGTGGTTCAAATCTAGGTTATTTCCTACATCTAAAGTGCTGTATCACCAAGCCATTGGGGCACTCAAGATGGTTTTTCTTCCCAAAGTTATAAACTCGCAAATACAATGCGAATGTATGAGAAATGTTGTCATGCTAGGTCCACAGTATTAGCATTAGAGAGATCTGGGAAAATTGTTCACACAATCATACTGTGACAGCGGTTATCAAGCATACTTTGGAGATGGAACAAAATTAACTGTTTTAGGTAAGAATATTTTGATCTTGTAATTATCACCAATATAAAATTGTAAAAATGCATTGTTAATTGGAAATCTGAAGTGTTCATCCATTAGGCATTGCAGAAAAACATTGTTTTGACTTAACTCTTAGAGAACTTTTCTTTAAGTAAAAATGGTTTCTGTCTAAGTTTGTAATTTTCTATTCACTCAGCCTTAGCAGAACCCAGGTGATCTTATTTTTCTATTTTATTCTATAAAAACTAGAGAGTTGATGCAAACATACTGACAATTAGCATTAGAGAGAGCTGAAAAATTTGTTTACACAATCATACCGTGATAACCGTGATCAAGCATACTTTGGAGATGGAACAAAACTCACAGTTTTAGGTAAGAAAGATTTGGTCTTAAAATCATAGCAGTCAGGTTTTATTTAGAGTTAAGGCTAATATATGAAAAATTTGGTCATGTCAGGTTGACACAGTTAGCATTAGAGAGATCTGGGAAAATAGTTCATGTGATCAGACTGTGACCTTCAGTGATCCAGCATACTTTGGATATGGAACAAAACTCACAGTTTTAGGTAAGAAAGTGCTTTGACTTGAAATTATATGACAAAAAAATACAAAAAATCTACTAAGCAGACAGCAGTATAAAAGTTTTATCTAGTGGCATGCATAACTGTAATTATATAAATAGTCATTAGAGCATGAATCTAGATACACTTTTTGATATGACAACCAAATGCTGTGCCAATTATGAAGCCTATTTCGGCAGCGGCACAAAATTGACCGTTCTTGGTAAGTATTGCTTATATTTTGTTTGAAATATTTCTAGCCGTTCTTACTGTAGGAAGTGTACAAGTGGTATTACGAGAACTCTTGAAGGAAAGCAGGTAAATCTGATCATGTTCAAAACCAAGTAAGCCAGTTAGACAGTAAAGACCCTGTATTTAAGTCATTTTCACCACAAGCTTTCACCTTGTGCCTGTGGAAATCCAGCTCACTTTGGTGAAGGGACAATAACTGTTCTAGGTCAAAAATATAAACTTACTCTATAAATGCTCTGGATTGTTAAGGTTCACTGTGTTGATTATACGAAAATGTGTGACGTACAAACATAGAGTGCATTAAATAGAGATTAGAAAAGCAAAGCAGGCAGTAATTCTCTAAGATAAGGTGTAGACATTTAAGATACAGCCCTGAAACTCTGTGCTCATATTCAGAATCATATTTTGGAGCAGGCACCAAACTCACCGTTTTAGGTAAGAAAAAATCCAATACATTGTGTACTTATTGTATAACAGCAGGGTTACATTGAGGGTCACATTCATTTTGCACAAAGACTGGAGGTTTTTCAATAGCTTAGTGTCAGTGTGACGAACTACAATCCTGCATTCTTTGGCAGTGGGACTAAACTCACAGTAAGAGGTGAGAAAATTTGATTAAACTTATAAAAAGCATGATTATGGTTTCTTAGAAGACTTAAAGCAATCTGAAAAAAATTATCTTAGATTCAAAATTATATAGGGGTTTTGTGCTGTAATATTATGTCCTTTCTTGGATTATTTATGATAAACTTCTGCTACAGTATCATATATCCATTTGTCACAGTGTACAATAATATTATAGTAAATTTTATAACACTATAGAGGTAAGTGGAAGTTTTTCAGTAGCTTAGTGTCAGTGTGATAACTATGAACCTGCTTTCTTTGGCAGTGGAACTAAACTGACAGTCAGAGGTGAGAAAGCTTAATTATATATATATATATTTTTTTAAAGTATGATATATATAAAGAGTTAAATTTCATTGAGACTATTTATTATGTTTCTTGAAAGAGGATGTTCATTTGAGCTGCATTTTTAGAAATCTATCTTGGGTGATTTCATTAGTGAGTTTGTACGCTGTGCCACTGGTGGCAATCCAGCTTACTTTGGTGGAGGAACCAAGTTAACAGTTCTTGGTAAGAAATATCATGTTACTAATCAGTTGCAATTAGTCTTTAATATTATCAGCATTAAGCTTTGCTGATCTATGAAAAAAAGGATGAATATACAGTTGGTAATCCTTTTTTAGGGCATAGGTTCTTATCAGTTTTATTTATTATTATCAGTAAATCAGTAAATTATGTTCAGTAAAAGTAAAAATGTTCAGTCCTTAAGTACTTTTTCAGTAGCTGAGTGTCAGTGTGACAGGCAGCTATCCTGTTTTCTTTGGCAGTGGAACTAAACTGACAGTCAGAGGTGAGAAAACTTAACTATATATATGTAATTATGTATTTTTTAAAGTATGTTATATAAAGGATTAGATTTCACTGAGACTATTTATTATGTTTCTTGAAAGAGGTTGTTCATTTGAGCTGCATTTTTAGAGCTCTATAATTGAAAAGCTGTTCAGAGGAGTTAGCTTCTTTATAGATTTGATAAACTTGCTATAAATATATACACAGGATGTAAATGTGCTGCACAAAAATAATTAAGCAATAGGCAGATGATGGATGGTATGGACTGTTTGGCACATGATGGTTGGGTGATTTCATTAGTGAGTTTGTATGCTGTGCCTATGGGACCAGTCAAGCTTACTTTGGTGGAGGAACCAAGTTAACAGTCCTTGGTAAGAAATATCATGTTATTAATCAATTGCAATTACTCTTTAATTTTATCACTGTATAGCTTTGCTGATTGTGAAAAAGAAAGAAAGATATACAGTTGGTAATCCTTTTTTAGGGCATAGAAAAATATTCAGTCCTTAGGGAGTTTTTCAGTAGCTAACTGACAATCAGAGGTGAGAAATCTTAATTGCACAAAAATAAGTAAGCAATAGAGAAACAATAGATTGTATAGACTATATGGCACATGGTTGGGTGATTTCATTAGTGAGCTTGTATGCTGTGGCTCTGGGGTCAATCCAGCTTACTTCGGTGGAGGAACCAAGTTAACAGTTCTTGGTAAGAAATATCATATTACTAGTCAATTGCAATTACTCTTTAATATCATTAGCATTTGGCTTTGGTGATCTGTGAAAAGAAGGAAGAATATACAGCTGGTAGTCCTTTTAGGGCATAGAAAAATATTCAGTCCTTCAGGAGTTATTCAGTAGCTTAGTATCAGTGTGACAGGCAGTTATCCTGCTCTCTTTGGAAGTGGAACTAAGCTTACAGTAAGAGGTGAGAAAGTTTCATTGACTATTTTAAAAAGCATGGTTAATGTTTAAGTTTATTTCTTAAAAAGCTTTAAAACAATTTGAACAGACCTTGTCTGATTTGCTGAAAAAAATGTATAGTTATAAAGAACTTCTGGCCTCCTTTAAGACTAGACAGACCTGCCATAGACATGATATGCAGGGCATAGATATTATGTACATGATATACATATGATGCACATAAAATAGTGATACACATGTGATAAAACATGATATACATGTGATGCACATAAAATAATCATGCATTAGCCGAATGATAGATTGTATAGACTATATAGGACATCATGGATATATGATTTCATTAGTGAGTTTGTACACTGTGCCTCTGGGAACCGCGAAGCTTACTTTGGTGGAGGGACCAAGTTAACAGTTCTTGGTAAGACATATCATGTTACTAATCAATAGCAATCAACTGTTTAATATTATAAAGATTGAGTTTTGGAGAACTTTAATGCATTGTGTGAAAAGCAGGCAAATCCTGAAGGCTAATGTTTAAAAAAAAACAGCAAGCTAGTTTGTTCTACAGTCAAGAGCATGCAATGCAAGCTGTTTCTTCAATAAGTGTTCATGTTGTGCCAGTGGAAACTATCCAGCTTACTTTGGTGAAGGAACAAAACTAACTGTTCTTGGTAAGAAATATGAACTTGCTCTATATTTTCACCAAACTAAGTCAGCTTACACTCTGCTTATTTTAATGTAAATGTCTGATATTGTAAATAACACTGCAATATAGAGAGTAATCCTCTAAGCTGAAGCATAGACATTAAAGATACAGCTTTGAAACTCTGTGCTCTGCTTCGCAAGCATATTTTGGAGCAGGCACCAAACTTACTGTTTTAGGTAAGAAAAAAAATCCATATCTATACTATGTATCTTCTTAAGAGCATAGAAATGTTGCTATTATATAGTAGCAAAGCTATATTAAGGTTCACATTCGTTCTGCGCAAAAAGAGTGGAGGTTTTTCAGTAGCTCAGTGTCAGTGTGACGAATACAGATCCTGCATACTTTGGCAGTGGAACTAAACTCACAGTTAGAGGTGAGAAAATATGATTTTTGCTTGATTACTGTTTAATTTTATTTGTGAGGTATATTAAAAGGCCTACATTTAAAGCAATGTGAACAGTTCTTTTTAGATGAACTACAATCATAATCATAAAGGGGTTTTGCTCTTCTTAACAGATTCAATTGGCATGCTATATACATGAGAAACATTATAGTAGGGGTTCTGTAGAAAATTTACAATTAAAAGTACAGTGTAAATAGTTCAATGTTAGCATCCATTCAAGGTTAAGTGCTGCAGGCTGTTTTAATCTTACTGCTGTTCAGTGTGAACACTCAGCCTGCACACTTTGGCCAGGGAACCAAACTCACAGTTCTCGGTAAGTTTATCTATTTTATTCAGGCATTGTAATTGCTCTTAGGCAGTTTAATGTCAACATACCATTCTTGGTATCAAATCTCTCTATAAATGTCCAGAGCTAATACATCTTTAAGAGTGCAAGAAGTACATAAATTGTTTGATGTAACTGTCTGATTTTGTAAAAAAACACAATGCTATAATAGACTAAGCTAAGTGTAGATGTTAAAGATACAGCCTTGAAACTCTGTGCTCCGGCTTGCAAGCATATTTTGGAGCAGGCACCAAACTCACCATTTTAGGTAAGGAAAAACAAATCTACAGAATATTTTCTTACAAGCCCCTAAGAATTGTGCCAGTGTGTAATAGCACAGCTATATTCGTTTTGCACAAAGAGTGAGGGTTTTTCAGTTGCTTAGTGTCAATGTGACAGGCTACAATCAAGCATTCTTTGGCAGTGGAACTAAACTTACAGCCAGAGGTGAGAAAGTTTGATTCAGTGTTTTAAACATTTCTGAGGTTTCTTGAAAGGGATTATTTACTTGACTTAGATTTTAATGCAATATGTATAGATGTCTATTTAGCTGAAACATAATAATAAAGACATTCTGGTCTCCTTTTGGTTAGATGTGGAATGATAAAATAGACATTATAGACATGTCAGTTGCATGATAATGCACTAAAATAATTAAACAATAGGTAAATTGTAGATTGCATGGACTATTTGGCACATGATACCTGGCTGATTTCATTAGTGAGCTATTAGTGTATGCTGTGCCTCTGGGAGCCTCCAAGCTTACTTTGGTGGAGGGACCAAGTTAACAGTCCTTGGTAAGAAATATCATGTTACTAATATCAATCACTGTTTAATATACTAATCACTCAGCTCTGGTCATCTGTAATGGATTGTCTAACTATTTGATATTGGTTTGTACTTCCAAGTGGTAAATCTATAAATGTTTACTTTAACTGACATGTTGCAGTACAGTCTGTTACAGCTCCAGTGCAAATATTTTTGCCTTCCTTCTAACTGTATTGCTAGAAGTAGAGTAGTTTTAAATTAAATTAACCATCACATTAATTGCCTTCAAAATCTTGATTGTTGGTGTGTATCAGATCATGTAGTGTAGTGTACAGAGTACAGAGTAGTGCAGGTTTTCTCTATAGCATGATATCAGTGTGAACTACAACAACCCAGCATACTTTGGCAGTGGCACCAAACTCACAGTAATAGGTGAGAAATTCAATACTCTTTTTAAAAAAAAGTACCTTTCAGCATTAGGTTTTTTTGTTATTACCTTCACACTAACATTTACAGTGTTCTTTGAGTAATGAATATGTTGGAACTAGGCATTTTGTGAGTAAACGTACAGTATAGTATGTAGATAAAAACATTGATGTGGAAGGATTGAACTCTGTGCTATGGTGAAAAAGCTGTGTTTGGTCCTGGTACTAGGCTCACCGTTTTAGGTAAGAGTTTCTAGATTCATTGTGTTTACTTATGTTCAGACTTGGAAGTGGAAGTTTTGTTTACCTTAGTTTTATTGCATTTTTGTATTGACCCTTGAAGGCAGTTCCTTAAAGCTCAGCTCAATATTCTTACTTCTTTATTAGAAAAATTATAAACTTTTTGGTGTCATTCTTGATAATAGAATGATTAATTAAATTAAATGAGGCACTTTAGGCCTTTGAGATGCTCTGTCAAGTTATTATCTATCAGTACATACTTTCGGAGTTCTGCTTACATTTATGCTGCATCTTCTACTTCTATCTTCAGTTTATAGCAGATAAAAGCACATGGTAGACAAATTTATTTTTAGTACAGTATTTTTAAGAACCCAGGGATTTAAAGTGTATGATAGATGGATAGAGAAATAGACTTCTTTCAAGCGTAGGAGCTGCAGGTTGTTTTACTCATACTGAAGTTCAGTGTGAACAACCAGCCTGCATACTTTGGCCAGGGGACAAAACTCACTGTTCTCGGTAAGATTAAGATTATGTGTTTTATTCAAGCATTGTAATGGCTTTTAGATAGTGTTATGTTATGTCAGATAAGTTAGTAAATAGCTGAAATCTTTAAAGTAATATTATTAGAATGACTACAGATCACTGTAAAATGCTGTGCTTTTTTGTATATAATGCAAGTGAAAGCGCTGAGAATTAAGCTTTATTCATCTGTGTCTATGATAAATGTATAAAAATTTAGAGACTTGAAGGCAAGTATGCTTGAAATGGTTTGTACGTTGGAATGCAAACATACAAGATCATTGTAGTTTCTTAGAAAATTGCTTGTGGTTTTCCTGCCAAGGAGTCAGTTGAGTTCAACATACAACTGTAACATCAGATGAATAATCCAAGAAAGTACAATTCAAGAAATGACACTGTGTGTTTGTCAAAATTTACTTTTTGTGTTAGAAAATTTAACACTGATTTGCCAGTGTTTGTACCATTCATACAATAATATATAAATGTACGTATTATTCTGTTATATATTATTCTTTAGGTGACTGTCCCCATTCCCTATAATAGATTCCCTATTTTTATTCTACTGGCTGTAGTTAGCTGAGTGGCAATAATCAATGTAATTCCTTATTATGAATCTGAATTGATTTTTAAGTCAAAAAATAACAACAAATGGTCTTAAAAAAAAGTCTTGTTTTGCAACTGAGTTAAACAGACACTCTCAGTTCATCGTCTAGGGCAATAACGTATTTCCGGAGCCTTTTCTATTTGATTATAAATACTTGATAAATATCCATAAGAGTTATGTATTTTATCAAATATAATGGTTATTATGTGATTATCTTCATCATGTTACATTCCATGTACATGTAAATAATACTGTATGTGTTGCTTTTTAATACATGTTTAAAACAACATTTATCTTGCCATGAAGTACAACCAATCAAAAAAATTCTATTTTTATTTGAGTCATGTGTGTATGAACAGCATGTTGTATTCCTTTAAATCAAAGGCTTCTTTACAGACAGCTCATGTAATACAAACAGGCTGGTTCCTGAAAGTAACTAGAGTATCAAGGTCTAAGAACAAGCGGTTTCTTAAAGGAGGTGAACGTAGGAAAATAATTGACTTTAACCATGTAATTGTTTATACTTAATAAGCACATACAGTCCCCCCTGAAAGTACTGGAATGGCAAGGCCTTTTTTTTTTTTTTTTTTGAGATTTTTTTCAGAATTTCAGCTTTTTACTGATATTTACATCTAGATGTGTTAAACATCTTTGATGGCAGACCACCCCATTTTTTTTAGCAAAATTATTGGGACAGATAGTCTTAAAGTAAATCACACTTAATATTTGGCTGTATATCCCTTGCTTCAATCACTGCATCTAGCTGGTGACCCACTGACATCAGTAAACTGTTGCATTCTTCTTTTGTGATGTTTATCCAGGCTGGTACCACAGCTTCTTTCAGTTGTTGCTTGTTTTGGGGGGTTTCTCCCTTCAGTCTCCTCTTCAGGAGGTGAAATGCATGCTCAGTCGGGTTAAGGTCTGGTGATTGACTCTGCCAGTCTAAAATCTTCCACTTTTTTTCCCCTGATGAAGTCCTTTGTTGTGTTGGCAGTGTGTTTTAGGTCATTTAGGTTGTATTGATTGTGCAATGGCTCTGATCTATTTCCCTCCTTTCTCAGCTTCAAAATGGCTTACCTTTCTTCCATAGGCAGTTCTCTGGTCTTCATGTTGGTTTATCCTTTTTAACAGCAAATGCAATCTTCACAGGTGAAACCCAGGGCTCAAACCAAGAGTAGACATTCAGAGCTATTAATTCATCAGTCAATCTATCTATCTAACATAATCAATCCATCTAAGAGGGCACACCAGGGCAACAAGAAACAGCTGTCAGTCACATGTTCCAATAATTTTGATCACTTGAAAAATGAGTGGATTTAAACAAAAGGTGCCATGTTCTAAGTTGTTTAACACATGTAGATATAAATATCAGGATAAGAAAGGTGAACTTCTGATCTATTGTCTAATATTCTTTTAATCTCAAACCCAAATGTCAAAAAAGAATTGGCCTTGCTTACTTATTTTCAGAGGAGACTGTATTTAAAATTAATCATATTAAAGATAAAGTGTTACACTTGCCTACTGGCCTCTTAAACAGCTCTTTAGGAAGATGATTGATTCTGAATTCAACAAAAAATTATGTGAAAATGATTATGTGCCAAAGCACTGATGTGTAGTTATATTATTTAGAAAGAATTGTCAAGCTTTAAGCTTGAGGGTGAAATGTCTATACTAAAGGACCTTGGAATATTTCTACCTGAAACTGTACACAGTGTGGTCAATGTAGTCTTTGTTGTAGATTTAGTTTAAAAAAAAAACAAAAAAAACTGAAGCACCTTTTGGGCATAGTTTGGGCATTTTATTTATTAAATACATAAATATTGCATAAATTAATCATGAATACTCAATAAAATAGTATAAAAAAGAGTGATTTTTATATCTAATAATTATAACTAATAATTGAATGTACTGGGGCATGTAGGCTAAAACCACAGAAAGTTAACTTAACCTTAAATTGACAACCTGGGTGAAAATGAGTTATATTTCTAAAAAACAAAATAAAATAAAACACTTAGATTTGGAAAAACATGTAAATAAAAGGGGACATTTTATAATTTTCTCTCTTTGTTATACTATACCATTCAGTTGCTTAAAATAAAGAGCTCATTTAAAGAGTATGTGTACAATAATTTCATGAATCTTTTGTGACCTTGTCTTAATTATTACTCTGTAACACTGACAAATAGCAAATGTTCCATTTTTTGTGTTTTCAGATCCAGATAGAAATGTCACACAACCAACTGTCAAGGTGCTGAGTGTTTCAAAGCAGGAAGAGTGTAGAAAGGAAAATGTCACACTAGTATGTGTGGCTGAACATTTTTACCCTGACCATGTGAATGTGAACTGGAAAATTGATGGAGACAACTGTACCACTGATGTTAGTACAGACGAAGCTGCCACCCAAGGTAATGACAAGTTCTACAGCATCACCAGCAGACTGAATGTCGATTACGAAGAAGAGTGGGCTAAAGGCAAAACATTCACCTGTACTGTCTCATTCTATAATGGGACAGATTACACATACCATGAAGCCTCTATAATGCGACCTAACAGTAGGCATTATTATTATTATTATTATTATTATTATTATTATTATTATTACTATTATTATTATTATATCTTAATAGTAATGTGTGTAATTTTTTTTTTTTTAAGGCGATGGTGCTGGTAAGATCCTTCATTGCAATTCATGGCATACTGTATAATAGGGTTATCTTTTTGATCAAATCTTAGATAAAACACCCCTCTTTATTTAAATCCATGCACTATTTTTAATGCTTTTGAAACAATTGAATTTACAATTTTCTCTTTTGTCTGATTTTAGAAAAATATGTTCGATCAGCGAAAACAACTATGCTGGCCTATGGCATATTTGTTCTCAAAAGTTTTGTATACGGCTTAGTCATCCTTCTCATCATTAAGAGACAAGTAAATATCCTCCTTCTCTGCTATCATATTTACCTTTGTAATGTTACTGTCCGCACATTACACTAAGGATATGTACAGTCACTATTAACTGCTTAAATTGAGTGAAATCATTTTATATAAAGTTTTTTTTTTTTTTTTTGCACAGGGTTTTATTTCAAAGCAAAGGCGATGAGTCTGGTGTGGGCATGATGGAGAGCTGCCATGTGGTCATGTGACAGAGGAGGATGCACAGTTTATACATTATCGATATGCTGACAGCTAGTTCAGATATGAGCTCTGTATTTAAAAGCATGATTATTTTCAAGTGCTTAGCTAATTTTGCTCTACTTTGTTGTTTTTACTTTTGTTTTCTTCAGCTTAACAAAATTTACACACACACACACACACACACATATATATATATATATATATATATATATATATATATATATATATATATATATATATATATATGTACATATATATATTTTTTTTTTACTATATTTTATTATAAATATTTGTACTCAGCACTTGTTCTTTCATGTGATGTATAAAACAAGAATCTTTTGCAGTTTTTATGCTTGTACACATTATTCAAGCTTGCTTGTAATGCTTCATTATAGCAATGATTTTGGTATTAAAATAAAACATACATAGGTTCATGGCATGGAATATCGTTGAAGAATTTTTGCAACATTATACACATATATTTCACATACATTTCACGTGATCATATGATTTAAACATGTGATTATGTGAGTAATGTGTGATCACATTTGAAAAACATGTGAAAGTGCATTTCAACATGTTATGGCCTGAGATTGCACATGTGAATTCAAGTAAACACATGTGATAAATAAAACCATGTGTCCTACATCATCTTCATCCTTTATCTTCATTAAGTGCTTTGTCCTGGTCAGGGCAATGGTGAATTCTGAGCCAGGCCCTGTAACACTGGGAGAAAGGAGGGAGAATTCAGCCCGGATGAGATGCCAGTACATTGCAGGGCACCATTCACACACACACACATTCACACCCTGGGGTAGTTTAGCATAGCCAATCCACTTACCTGCATGTTTTTGGGTATTAGAACAAAATCTGAGAAAACAGAGGAAACCCACATGTGCACATGGACAACATGCAGAAGTCCACTAGAAACCCTGAGGCAGCAACATGATGGCCTGTGTCCAACATATGAAAGATTAAAATGTGTAAATAATTGAATCATGTACAAAAAAAATATCTGGAAAAATAAAAAACACATGCACTACATGTGAAAGGTCCACATAAAATATGTGAAACATATTACATGTCTGAAATCCACATGTATATATTTTATTTGATTATTCACATCTGAAGATCATGTGACTTCTAAGAGGCAGCAGCAGCAATTGCTAGCAAACAGCATCCCAGCTAGCAACCCAACTAAGCCCACACTGATCATGCTATAAATAATGCTGCAATCTCTATAGAGAGCTTATTAAAAAAATGAAAATGATCCCAACAAACATTTGGCACAAATCAAACCTAGCAGATACTGCAGATAGTGCACAATTCTAAAGGTTATGAGAGGCCCCTCTTAGGTTGTACAGAGGAAAGCTTTGTCTTTTCCAGTCTCTAATAGACGTGGGGCCTCAAATACTGATAGCCATCAGTGCGTTTAAGCTGTTGCAGTTTATGTCAGGACTTGTGTCAGTGTGTCAGCTTCGCCGACTTGAAATTTGGCCCTGGGACGAGACTAACAGTTCTAGGTGAGTAAGTTGCTTAAAAACCTCAAAGGATTATCCTTGTGTTCTTCACTGTCCTCTTCTATTCCCTTGTACTAAAAGCATTTACCTAGTCATAGTAATAGTGTATAAAGTCAGTTCGATCAGCTATTCAATAACCTCAGCTGTGATTTATAGCTTCATGGATTAAAACTGAATTTTCATGACTGCCTCAATAACATTCTCTCACATAAATCTGATATATTATGATATATTTAGCATGTACAACTTGGGCAAC
Organism: Pangasianodon hypophthalmus; assembly: GCF_027358585.1. NCBI lineage: Eukaryota > Metazoa > Chordata > Actinopteri > Siluriformes > Pangasiidae > Pangasianodon > Pangasianodon hypophthalmus. The sequence goes on from NC_069719.1 coordinate 8,961,925, forward strand.
ATGCCACACAGTTTTTGTATCTCTGTTGGAAAACTAGTGATCAGCTATGCAATTACAATCCACTGCTAAAAGTCAGTTAATATATGTTTTACAAAATCCACTTTATGTTGTTTACAATCAAGCTCTTTACAAGTTTGCAGTTACGGAGTTTTTTATTGATTTAATGGTAATTTAATTACTGAGATAGAAAAACCCCAATAAAGATTATTGCTGCAAGTTTGGTTTCTGTCGTGAGTTAAATCAACGTGTACTAGTTACGCAAAAGTGGAATTTGGACCAGGGACCAAACTAACAGTCCTGGGTAAGTTAACTACTACATTATTATTATAACATTCAGTGATCATTTTACAAGTACTATATACACAATGCACTTTTACTAATTGACTAGATGCTACTATTCATTACAACTCTCATTTTTAACCTATAAAATAATCTGTCCAAGCTTATAGTTAAAGTTTAGTAGCTCTACATAGAGTAGAAATTAGCTTAATAGATTTTTTTTTTTTCTTAGGCAATTATCATTAAGAATTTAGCTAGTTGAGAAGTAAGAATAAATCTTTAATGTAGCACTGAATTTTGTAATTGTCAGGTTAGTTTTAAATCACCTTTTTCTTTTTTTATTTTCTTATAGTACTCTACCTAAATATACAAGCATAAAACATATAATATAAATATACAATATAAAATATACAATATAAAAGCATTCGGTAACACTTAGTGAGTTAAGTATGTATATGTATATGACTTACAAATATGATAAACTAATACATGCACTAATCCTTGGCCCATCAGGAAAAAAAATGAATGTGTTTACATTAACAGCTTGGTCATATATGAATAGCCGTTAGTAATGGTAACATCTTGGTAACTCATCCCGCTAATTAAAAATACTTACGCAGCATTAATAAAGATTATTTACATTGCCTTTTTGTGCATAATGTAGGTTAACCAAAACCTTAGGTTGTTTAAGTAACTTGAAAAATTCATAATTTGAAGCCAACACCACTAACAAATTGTTTTGATGTCAAGAGTCTCAAACTTAGACTATATGTTTAGACTTATTGCCTATAATCTGAGTTATCCGAGATTGTTTCCTAATATACTTTCCATAATGCAAATTATCTTTATTAATACTGTCAGAAGTCATGATACTAATTAATAGAATAAGTTACAAGATTTTAATATTTAACTATTATTTTTTTTCACTGCTATTCATATACAGTCCCCTCCGAAATTATTTGAACGGCAAGGCCAATTCTTTTTTTTTTTGCTATACACTGAAGACATTTGGGTTTGAGATCAAACAACGACCATGAGATGATAGATTTAGAATTTCAGTTTCTTTTCTTGATATTTACACCTAGATGTGTTAAACAACTTAGAACATGGCAGCTTTGGTGGCAGACCACTCAATTTTTAGATGAGCAAAAGTATTGGAACAGATAGTCTTAGAGTAAGTTGCATATCCCTTGCTTGCAAAAACTGCATCAACCCACTGACATCACTGTAACACTGTTGCATTCTTCTTTTGTAATGCATTTCCAGTCTCGTACTGCACCTTCTTTCATTTGTTGCTTGTTTTGGGGGGTTTCTCCCTTCAGTCTCCTCTTCAGGAGACGAAATGCATGCTCAGTTGGGTTAAGGTCTGGTGATTGACTTGGCCGGTCTAAAACCTTCCATTTTTTTCCCTTGATGAAGTCTTTTGTTGTGTTGGCAGTGTGTTTTAGGTCATTGTCTTGCTGCAAGTTCCTCCCAATTACATTACAAGCATTTCTTTGTAAATTGGCAGACAGAATGTTTCTGTAGACTCCTGAATTTATTCTGCTGTTACCATCATGACTTACATCATCAATAAAGATTAAAATAGAAGGTCTGTTCCAAAAGCAGCCACGTAAGCCCAAGCCATGACATTATCTCCACCATGCTTGACCATTGTTTCACAATGTTTCTGTCATCAACAGCTGTTGTTTTCCTTGGCCGATCTGTTAAATGTCTGGTGGTTGCAATGGCTCTGATCAATTTTTCCTCCTTTCTCAGCTTCAAAATGCCTTGTTTTTCTCCCATAGACAGCTCTCTGGTCTTCATGTTGGTTTATACTTTTTAACAACAAATGCAGTCTTTATAGATGAAACCCAGGGCTCAAACCAAGAGTAGACATTCAGAGCTATTAACTGTTTAAACAATCTATCTAACAGGGCACACCTGGGCAACAAGAAACACCTGTCAGTCACACGTTCCAATAATTTTGATCAATTGAAAAATGGGTGGGTTCAAACAAAAGGTGCCAAGTTCTTAGTTGTTTAACACATCTAGATGCAATAGAAGTAAATAACAGGAAAGAAAAGCTGAAATTTTGATCTATCATCTTATATTCATATTTTGATCTCAAACCTAAATGTCTTCAGTATATAGCAAAAACAAAAGAATCGGCCTTGCCGTTCCAATACATTTGGAGGGGACTGTATGACTCAGAGCCTGTAAATGTAAACACATCATTATTTCCTGATGTGCATGTAAGTGTTTATACATCGCTTAGTTTTTGACTTCATAGTAAGTTGTTACCAAGGTTCCAAAAAAAAAAAAAAAAGAAATATCACCACTGAGCATCAGGAAAATATTCAAATATGATGAGGACTGAAAAAGGGATAAAGACTTAAATGTCCTTCCTGATCACTTCTTGCAGTTCTACTTTAGTTTACAAAACAATTGTGAGGATAAAATATCAAGAGAAATTGGCAAGATACCAGTGAAAGTCAGTTTAAAGCCAATCAACACTCCATGCATTTTTATGTGAGTGAAGTGACTTGTGGCCAAGTATGGTGACCCATACTAGGAATTTGTGCTCTGCATTTAACCCATCCAACTGCACACACACAGTAGTGAACACACACACACCGTGAACACACACCCGGAGCAGTGGGCAGCCTTTTTTTTTGCTGTGGCGCCTGGGGAGCAGATGGGGGGCCGGTGCCTTGCTCAAGGGTCTCACCTCAGTCGTGGTATTGAGGGTGGGAGAGAGCGCTGGTCATTCACTCCCCCCCACCCACAATCCCTGCCGGACCTGAGACTCGAACCCACAACCTTCAGGTTCACCTTCGGGTTGCAAGTCCGACTCTCTATCCATTAGGCCACGACTGATGTGAATCAATATTTATTAGACATCACAACTTTTATGTGATTCTTTATAAATGATCGCAGAATTACAGTGATTGACACATGAATCATCACAATTTTTTTCTTTTTAATAATCCTGTCTTTTTTTTTAAATGTCACTGACGAAATTCATGATAATATATTCACCTAAAACTTGTTTCCTTTTCCTCTAAGATCCCAACATGACCATCACCAGTCCAACAATAAACATGCTGTCACCTTCTCCAAAAGAGATCTGCAACGCCCAGAAATATTGGGACAATGTTACTTTGGTGTGTTTAGTCACAGATTTTTATCCCGATCATGTTAGCATTATTTGGCAAGTGAATGGGAAAGAGAGAAACAATAGTGTTGCGACAGACCATGCGGCCCAACAAGATCCAAACACTAGGCTTTACAGCATGTCCAGCAGACTGAGTGTCAGTCAAACTGTGTGGACCAACGTCAAAAACAAATTCACTTGCATCGTTACTTTCTACGATGGAAGTGACTACGTGAAGCTTTCACACAGCATCATATATTCACCAGGTACTTTAATCATGTTTCAATACTGAATCTAAGAAAACATGCATTTTACCATTCAATGCATCTCCTGCAACAATACCTCTTTTTTTACTATGCTATCGCTGACAATTGGCTGTATTTTGATCTTATATGAGAAACAGTGTTAAAAACTAGCAAATATATAAAATGTGGCTAACTAGCACCCATGCTAATCACATAATGACATCAAGTACATTCTAAATTTTTTTAATTAATAATTTACATTCAATTTATAAACTAGGTAACAGGGTTATACTATCAAAGAAAGAAATAAAGTCTTCTTATGCTTTAAATAAATTTTTTTAAATCTAAAAGTAGGACAGTACCTACGTGTAAAATGTTTTTTACCTTTACTTTACATACATATTTATGAATGTAATATCAGTGTGAAAAGAAAATGCAATCAGTCAGGCCACGTTCTGTTTCCCTGAACATAGTACACTCATCTGCTTTTGTGATGTTGATTAAGTTGTGTTAGGGCAGTAATAACATGTCCGGGGGAAAATGAAGGCCTGTAGCACCTCAGTAATGGAATTGAGAACCCATATTTCTGGTTCTTTAAAAATACTTGGTCCAGTATGAGATGCATTAATTTAAGTTGTTTTGCTTTGTTTGTTTTTCAGGCAAAATACCAGGTAAGTTGAAATGGATATCCAGGATATTTTCATAGGGGTTTATATTATGAATGTACATTAAAATGAAATGTAGCATTGATTTTATATATATATATATATATATATATATACACACACACACACACACACACACGCACACACACATACATACATATATATATATATATATATATATATATATATATATATATATATATATATATATATATATGTATATGTTTTTTTTTTTTTTTGCTAATAAAACTGATATTTAGCTATTTGTGATTTTAGTGAGTGTGTATGCCACAATGCAAGTTGGATACTTGATGTTTCTTAGCAAGAGTCTGCTGTATGCTGTGTTCGTCAGCCTTTTGGTGTGGAAATTCAAGGTACAATGCCACATAAAGTCACAAACACAATGTAGTCGGTATATAAAATCTTGTTTACATAGTGTACTTATACATATACATATTGTGTAACTATGTTAGCTGCACACATAACCTACCATACAGCTGCTTATTAATGGATGTATTCACGTTGACTTGTAAGATGTTTACACCAAAAAGGTAATTAATAATTAATACACTTAATTAATATGTATAATTAATGTATTAATGTTTATAGACACAAATGAATTAAATAAGTAGCATAATATAACCCTTAGGAGAAGTAAAACAGTTGTAGCAAATAGTTTAGTTTTCTTTGTTTAGACTTTGGTATTTAATTAAGGATGCATATTTTCCCTGCAGGCTACAAAAGAGAAGACACTGATGACAGAAAACAGAGACATTATGATCAGCTAGATAATATTCAGCTAACATGCCTATAAATAAAAGTGTCAAGCACTGTCACAAATTACGGAAGTTTTAGCTAATGTATATGATTATATTTGCATTCCGCAGCTTTGATAGATGTGATTTTAGTGCATTAGTGCCATTGTTATAGCTGAGGATAAAAGTTATAGTGCATGCTAATATGTTCTGCATAGTGTATAACTGTACTATGTAACCTTTCATTATTTGCTATACATTTCTTACCATACAATATCATTTTCCCTTTAGTGACATCATTTAGTACATTAGTTAGTATACAACAAATCATGACCTTCAGCATTAATATGCCATAAGTAACATTAACAAAGTAATTAACAATTGTATCCATTCTTTTAATAATTAACCAAATAAGCCAAATAATCAACACCTGAGTTAACTAATGTTTATATATTCAATATACATTCATACATCATACATTCAAAGTAAAATAAGTCCACAATGTTGAACATGAACACCTTAGTTCACATGTTTGCAGTTGATAATTGGCTTAAAAAGTAAAAGTTCAGAACTGAGGCCCCAATATTTCAGTATTTACATAGTATGTCATAGTTAGTCAGCATTTAGGAACTGCAATATCATTTTGCTTATTTGTATGGACTTATTTTTAGTCGCTGATTGAATAAACAGTAGTCAATGCCTGAGTATTTAGTTAACATTTAAGAAACATTGATTAGTACATGTGTTATTTTACTTTGTTACTTTTATAACCATTGCAGTTCATTAATATTAACTCATGCAGTAAGTAATGTTAGTTAAAGGAACCTTAATGTAAATTGTTACTAAAAATGTTCCTTAGTCTGAAGAGAACAATAAAGCAATACTGACTAAAACTGTTTTCTGCCCACATTTTCTTTCTATTACATTGTACTGCTCCCATTACTGTAAATGAATGTTTTAATGAAAAAAAATATTTTGTTGCACAGCATAATGGCTTCTCAGAAACAGCATTTCTACTAAACTCTGTATTTCTACAGTGGAAAGTCTGCAGATTTGAAACTGTGTAGGTGTGTTCGATGGGTCATATCTGAATTTTCCAGCTTAACATGAAGATTATTAATGCTGTATGATTGGTACATGCACAGTATGGTGAATGACTAATGGAAATGTAGTTCATATGTAAATCAGATGTTATAATGCCAGAAAAACACATCAAAACACATATGTTTATGTGGAAACTTACTTTTTTCAGTTTTACTGAAATTGCCTTGTGATAATATAATGATAATATAAAATGTTTTTTTTTTCATTACCAAAAAGCACCCCTAAAGAAAAAACAGCAGGTTTGTACATGCACTGTTATTTTTATTCACTTATCGAAAATTTAAGATCAACCCCAATGTAAGGCCTATGTGTTAAAGTATGTCAGTGAGGGCTGAGGGCAGGATGTGGTAGCTGCTTGCTGAGAGCAGGGTGAAGGTGTAGGGGCAGACAGAGGAGAGGATGTGGTAAGAGCAGTGTCAGAATGAAGCTTTTGTTCCACCCAGTTCTTCACCACAGAGCTGCTTTATGCTAACACCTGCTGTTGCGAACAAAGCCTCAGAGCTCACAGGGCCCTGCAAAGTAGAAAGCCTGCAGTGAGGAAACTGGTGCAGAGCATTTTCATTTGTGAAATGTGTGTACAACATTTCAAGTTTGCTCATTGTTTGTGTCACACATGTCAACATGACATCTTTAGTCTACCTAGTTTGAAACACAAGACAAAACATTTTTGTTCTGCAATAATCAAATGATTATTGTTTTGAAATTTAAATGAGGTTTGCATGTTACATCTAGATTGATGTTTTTAAAAATGCTCTTTGATTTCTGTCAGAAGGACATATATTCTCCTCAGCCAAAACATGCCAGATAAAGCCTAATGAAATAAAAACAAGTGCAAATTGAAATATGACTTTGATTCTTTACTGTGAGAAAGGGAGCACATGAACAAACATAGCTGTGGTCCTTCCAATCAAGGTCATGTGGCCTTAGAAAGTAGTCGTCATCCTAATGACTTCTTGTGGTTTTTGTACAGCTCTGTGATGACACTGGGATGCTGTGGGGACTGGCTGCACAGTACCACACTGCAGAGCCGATCTCACTCACTCCATCAGACTCCAGAACAATATGAAGCCTATCAGGTCTGTGAGATTTAAACTCACCCTCGCTGGACGGATTCACTGAACCAGCATTTATAGAGTAGAATATCAGTGTGAACCCTTCTGCAGGAGTCCAGCGGTACCAGTAAAGATATGGGTCATTAGTACCACTTATGAAGCAGGAGACCTTTAGTGATGATCCTTTTGAAAGAACCAGGTCCTCTGGGTCCTGATGGACCTGTATGAGCTCCAAACCTGTGGTGATGAAAATGAATTAGTTTGAATTCTGTTGTAAAAGTTCTCAGTAATTCTGAAGCAATCATGTTATTAGCTTACATGTAGTCAAAAGCCAATGTATTGTCAGAATAAAAAGAGTTAAATGCAAATGCATCCTGTTAAGTAGCACAACATACAGTATCAGTTGTAGTAACTAGAACTCAGTGCTGAAACAGACTGGTACTTATTAATGGGGTGGCACCCTGTGCTACTTCACCCCTACTATCACAGCTAGTGAATTACATATGCTGTTGTTGATCTCAGCCTTTTTTGCTTTTACGGTTCCTGGAAATGCATATAAACTTAGCCCATGTTCCAGTTGGCTTAAACTGGGCCGTTAGTGCATCTGCAAGCAGAATGACTCCTCAGATCATTTCTAAAGATTTAAATTAATCATGCTTTTTCAGTATTTTTCTTTGTTATCCAACATCACATTACTTTGCTTTTAAGCTCTGAGAGCAAAGAACCTAGCAGATATCTTTATTTCTATGCAGAACACTAAATATTAGTATGGGCAAATGGACTTTCATTTAAAGGACCTGGTATTTACAAAATTTTAGTTATTGGATCATTGAAGCTGATCATTTGTCATTTAGAAATCCAATGAATTTTAGCTTCCTGGAATATATTGTCAGGTTTTTCTTTAAGTACTCCATAATGCTATGAACACTAACGTTGATGTTATCTACTATTTTCTTGTTTGTATTGATTATATGAGAGAGTAATTAGGGATGACCCTGTACATAATATATGTGTTAGCAGAAACATTCTTAATTACTAAGATTGGTGTAATCAAGACCAACATAAATTAACTTGGAAAATAACTGATTTAAAAATGTTATTTAGAGGGAAAATCATATGTTAAAAATTGTACAGATTTTACAGACATTTCCAGGAAGTTTTTATTATTTTATAGCATTAACAGTTTTAGCCATTAAGCCTCAAGATATGCATACTATTACATCAATTGTCAATTAACTTAGCATAAATAGCTTAAAATTAGTACAAAAATGAGAAATTCATTTTTTAGTGTTTGCTTGATTCCTGTTGAATCTTTCAGTTGTCCTAGATCATGGATATTTTATGGTTTTTAGTTAAAGTCATAGTGTTGGACAATATAAAATGTATTCATAGCTAGCTATTTTAGCAGAAGCTCACTCTAATGACTTGTCGTGGTTTTTGTACAGCTCTGTGATGACACTGGGATGCTGTGGGGACTGGCTGCACAGTACCACACTGCAGAGCCGATCTCACTCACTCCATCAGACTCCAGAACAATATTAAGCCTGTCAGGTCTGTGAGATTTAAACTCGCCCTCGCTGGCTGGATTCACTGAACTGGTCCTTAAAGAGGTGAAAACAGTGTGAAGCCTGCTGTCTCGTTCCAGTGGTACCAGTAAAGATATGAGGTATCAACACCGGTTATAGAGCAGGAAATCTTCAGCGATGATCCTTTGGAAAGAATCAGGTTCTCTGGTTTCTGATGGACATGAATGACCTGCAGACCTGCAATGGTGAAAAATTATGATTTGAAAGTTGCTTTTGAAACATTTGAAACAATACAGTATTGACAACATTATAAGCTTACATGAAGTCACTAGGCATTGTCAGACTATTTTCTGTTTCAGTGTTTCTGGAAACCATACTAAAACAGTAATCATGAAAATCAGGATATTTTAGAGCAAAATGTATATGCCAGATTTAGTCCAAGTTTTTTTATTGTGGAAATGGAAGAGTGTTTATAGTATTAAACACAGTGGTTCCAATGATTGTTACTTACATCTTGATATTTTTTGGAGAATAAACAACAACATGTTTTATTCAGCGTTTTGTATAAAAACAATTTTATGTAATTGTGATTGATGAATGTGACTCTTTTAATTCAAATTATTTTGCAAAGGATACATCAGTAACACTGGAAAAATGTGAGTTGTGAGTAATCCATCTCCATGTCTGTTACAAAATTTCAGTTTTATTGTTTGTTTGCTTCCTGCTGAATTTCTCACCCTAAAACTTCAGCCACATAGATTCCTCACAGTTTAAGCAAACGTGGGACTACATTTACAGCTGTGCTTCACTCTGTTAAGGTCCTATAATCCTGATAATGTGAAATGCATACAAAACTATATAGTTGACAAGCCCATTCTTAATGAGATGTTGTGGTTGAAAATGGGTTATTAATTTCTGGATATAGAGCACAATAACTTCAGCAATGATCCAGAGGAAAGAAACATGTCTTCTGGTTCCTGATGGACTTGTATGAGCTGTAGACCTGCAATTATAAAAATTAATTATACGAGATTTAATAAAACAGTTCACAACAATATTTTATTTGTGAGATTATAGTCTTACATGCAGCCAAAAGCAATTGTACTGTCAGAATGCACAGAAATAAACATAAATGCCTCATATTAAACAGTGGAACATGTACTAGCTTTGGTATAGTTCTGAAATAGACTGTTACTGGTTATGGGGTGAGACCATATACTAGCTCAGCCTGTAGCAGGGGAGGAGGATTGAATATGCTGATTACACTTCAGAGCATTTGGGCCATCAGAGTTCCTGGAAACTTCTTTAGGACATAGTATCGTAGAAATCAGGATATTTCAGCACAAAGTCTTACTCCATATCCCAGGAGACTAAACCTGTGCCATTGTTGGATCCTTGTTGGATGAAACAGGGCTCACTCACCAAAACATTTCTGAAATGAAAGCCAGTGAATCCTGTATGGTGCAACTGTGGGATCTGGATATGTTCTTCACAATAAAATGTTCTCAGATTACCTTTGCTTTAAATTTGTTCTTAGCTAGAAAAAAAATGTAAAAAGTAAGAAAGATTTTTTTCATTATTTTTTCATAAAGTACTAAAACAGTGTGCTAATAACATCTTTTTCTTTCTATTTTATTTTTCAGAAAGACATATTTTGTGTTAAAATTTGCTTTTCTGCAATGTTATTACAAGACAATATCATATTTTATATTCACTGTTTTGCATAAAAACTATAAAATCCAACACCACCATCACTGTTACAAAAAGAGAATTTCCTTTTTTATTGTTTGCTCACTTCTTGTTGACTCTCTCACCTTAAAATGTCAGACTACACTCATGTATTCTTCACTGTTGGTGATGGAAACACAAGATTACATTAATTATAACTATAACTGGCATGAGTAATCCAAACCTGTACTGGTACCACTAGAATGAAACAACAGAGTTCACACTGGTCTTCACCTCACTGGGTACTGGGCTGATGGACCCAGCCAGTAAGGGTCAGTTTAAATCTCACAGACCTAAAGAGCTTCACACTGTCCTGTGATCTTAACAATGTGAAATGCATGCAAAAATGTGTATATGATGGTAGTTATATTCCTACTGAACAGTTGTGGTTTTTGTACAGCTCTGCACTGGCTGCACAGTACCACACTGCAGAGCCGATCTCACTCACTCCATCAGACTCCAGAACAATATTAAGCCCGTCAGGTCTGTGAGATTTAAACTGACCGTCACTGGCTGGGTCCATCATTCCAGTACCCACTGAGGTGAAGACCAGTGTGAACTCTGCTGTTTCATTCCAGTGGTACCAGTATAGGTTTGGATTACTCATGCCAGTTATAGAACAGGATATCTTCAGCGATGATCCAGGGGAAAGAACCAGGTCCTCTGGTTCCTGATGGACTTGTATGATCTGCAGACCTGAAATGATGAAAATTAATTATTAGAAGTTTGCTATTTAAACAGTTCAGAATGACCTTGTATGATGACATTATAATCGTACATCCAGTCAAAAGCCATTGTACTGTCAGAATGCACAGAATCAAACACAAATGCCTCATATTAAACAGTGGAACATACAGTAGCACTGGTTTAGTGCTGAAATAGACTGTTACTGGTTTTGGGGTGGAACCCTGTACCAGCTCAACCTACACCAGAGGAGGAGAATTGCAAATGAGATTATACATCAGAGCATTTGGTCTTTCAGAGTTACTGGAAACCTCTTTAGGATACAGTATCATAGAAATCAGGATATTTTAGAGCAAAGCCTTACACTATATGCCAGGAGACTAAATCTGGACCATTGTTAGATGATAATCCAAAGCACTCTTCCAGATTTACATAAACCTGGTTTCCTCACCAAATAATATAATTTTCACAATGATTAGGTTTCTTTAATGAAACCCCACTAAAACCCCATTAAAGCTAAAGAGGACAGGTTTTAAAGAGATTATCTTAACTGTAGAATGATATCCAATTCACTGACATTTGCAAAGTTACAACAAATGTATTGCTGTCATCTTGGAAAAGTGAAGTGTCCTAATAAATGTTACTCACATCACTCACATCAAGGAAAAATAGGATTACAGAATAATGCAATTTACTCTTAGTAAAATTATTTTATGGAATTGTGACTCATTAATGTAATTGACCTAACTGCAATATTAAATGTAGGGTTACTTGGAAAAAATATGTAACAGGCAACATGTTTGTTCAAAATGAGAATTTTGTTTTGTGTTTTTCCTGCCTTCTGTTGAATCTTTGAGTCTGACAACCTAAACCAAATCTTAATTACAATTGCTGTGGTTTTTGTACAGCTCTGTGATGACATTGGGATGCTGTGGGGACTGGCTGCACAGTACCACACTGCAGAGCCGATCTCACTCACTCCATCAGACTCCAGAATAATCTGAAGCTGTTCAGGTCTGCGAGATTTAAACTTGCCCTTACTGGGTGGATTCACTGTACCAGTAGCAAAAGAGGTGAAGACCAGTGTGAACCCTGCTGTTTCATTCCAGTGGTACCAGTACAGGTTTGGACTACTCATGCCCATTACAGAGCAGGAGACCTTCAGTGATGATCCTGTGGCAAGAACCAGGTCGCTTGGGTCCTGTTGGACCTGTATGAGCTGCATGCCTGTGAATATAAAAAAAATGTAATTAGCTTGATATCACTGTTGTAAATGTTTTCAATAATGCTGAATTACTCACATTATTAGCTTACATATATTTGAAAACCAGTGTACCGTCAGAATAAAAAGAGTTAAATGCGAATGCATCATGATAATTAGCACAACATACAGTAGCAGTTGTAACAACTAGGTCTCAGTGCTGAAAAAAGCTGTTACTTAGCAATGGGGTGGGACCCTGTGCTAGATCACCCAGCGTCACATCTGGAAGATTACATATGCTGATGTTTATCTCAGGTGATTTTTTTTTCAAAGTATCTGAAAACCATGATTTCACTCACAGAAAAAAAAAAAAAAAAAAAACTCTCCAGGCCACTAAACTTCATATTTAGCTTTCCCCACAAGGATTTAATCTAATGTAAAGATTGATCAATCTGAAGGACTGCTTTGGATCATTTTCTTGCTAAAAATTTCAATAATGGTTCAGCTTTAGGCTCCTAGAATACAGTGACAAATTTTGCTTTATAATAATCTAGTACTTGACAAAGTCTAAGATACAATAAACAATAATACAAAAGTTATTTATTATTTTCTTTATTGTTTTATTGGACAAGCAAGTAATTCTGGTGGGAATTGTACTTAATATGTTTGATTGAAAACTATATAGCATGCAAAACTGTTGATATGTATGATATGATAAAACCTTGTGGTTTTTGTACAGCTCTGTGATGACATTGGGATGCTGTGGGGACTGGCTGCACAGTACCACACTGCAGAGCCGATCTCACTCACTCCATCAGACTCCAGAATGATCTGAAGCTGTTCAGGTCTGCGAGATTTAAACTGACCTTCACTGGGTGGATTCACTGAACCAACAGCAGTAGAGGTGAAGACCAGTGTGAACCCTGCTGTCTCATTCCAGTGATACCAGTATAGGACTTGACTACTCATTCCAGTTACAGAGCAGGAGACCTTCACCGATGATCCTTTGGAAAGAACCAGTTCACTTGGGTCCTGTTGGACCTGTATGAGCTGCAAGCCTGGGAATATATAAAAAAAATGTAATTAGCTTGATGTTGCTGTTGTAAAAGTTCTCAATAATACTGAATTCATCACATTATTGGCTTAAATATATTTGAAAACCAGTGTACTGTCAGAATAAAAAGAGTAAAATGCAAATGCATCGTGTTAATTAGCACAGCATGCAGTATAAAGTAACTATGTAGTAACTAGAGCTCAATACTGAAAAAGCCTGTTACTCAGCAATGGGGTGGAACCCTGTGCTAGTTCACCCTGCATCACATCTGGAGAATTACATAAGCTGACGTTGTAACCAGGTGTATTTTTTTTTGTTTTGTTTCAAAATGTCTGGAAGTCATTCCAAGATATCATTACTTAGAGAAAAAAAAAACTTTCCTGGTCCCTGAACTACATATTTCATTTTCTCCAAAAGCATGCAATCTGATTTTATTTAAAGGTGTGATTCTCCACATAAACATGGCTAACTAACCAAAGAATAAACCTTTTGCAAAGGCCAGGTTTCTTGAATTATAGTCAATAAAACATGTATAGTGGATTTATGGAATCTGGACATGTTCTTCACAGCAAAAAATTCCTTTTACCTGACATTTTTTCTCACCTCAACTATTGTAAAGTACAATATTTATTCCACAATATGTTAATAAAGTACTTAAACAGGGGAATAATATTTTTCTTCTTTCTTTTTTCCAGAAACAGATTTTGCGTTTAAGTTTGCATTTTTGGTAATGTTATTACAAGACTATAATTTTGTATCCATACACATAGAAACATCATGTGATAGTGACTAATGAATATTATTATATTGGGGGAAAAATCAGATAGCTTGGAAAAAAAGCATCACTGGAACATAAATGAGCTGTCAGTAAACCAACAACACCACCTCTGTTATAAAATGAGAATTTCACTTTTATTGTTTGCTTGCTTCCTGTTGACTCTCTCACTCTCAAACTTCAGACTGCAATCTTCACAGTTTCTTCTCTGTTTAAGCAACCACTGGACTACACTGATTACAGACATGCTTCACTCAGTTGAGGTCTTGTGATCTTGACAATGTGAAATGCATGCAAAACTGTCTATTTGAGAATTTCAAACTTAATGACTTTTTGTACAGCTCTGTGATGACATTGGGATGCTGTGGAGACTGGCTGCACAGTACCACACTGCAGAGCCGATCTCACTCCATCAGACTCCAGAATGATCTGAAGCTGTTCAGGTCTGCGAGATTTAAACTGACCCTCACTGGGTGGATTCACTGAACCAGTAGCAACAGAGGTGAAGACCAGTGTGAACCCTGCTGTCTCGTTCCAGTTGTACCAGTAAAGATACGGGTTAGCAGTACCAGTTATAGAGCAGGAAATCTTCAGTGATGATCCTTTGGCAAGGACCAGGTCCCTTGGTTTCTGATGGACCTGTATTATCTGCATGCCTGTGATAAACAATTGTAATTAGTTCAATGTTGCTGTTGCAAAAGTTCTCAATAAATTAATAATCTGAATTAATCACATTATTAGCTTACATATAGTCGAAAACCAGTGCACTGCCAGAATAAAAAGAGTCAAATGTAAATGCATCATTTTAATTAACACAACATTCAGTAGCACTTGTTGTAACTAGGTCTCAGTGCTGAAACAGGCTGTTACTTAGCAGTGGGGTGGGACCCTGTGCTAGATCACCCTGCGTCACATCTGGAACATTACTTGGTCTCAGGAGATTTATTTATTTTTTTTGTGGTTTCAAAGTGTCTGGAAGCTATGACAGGATATTATCACCCATAGGAAAAACACACACACACACTCACACAATCTCTCCACGTCCCTAAACCACGGTGAATATAAAAAGTCATACCTCTGTTAAAATTGTAGCTTTTTGTTATGTAAAAATGAAACCAAGATACATCATATCAGATCTTTTTCCAACAAAATTCAAATGAAAAACAAATATAAACATTTCAGGGGAAAAACAGAAAAAGAAAAAAATTACCCTGTTTGCATAAGTGTGCACACCCCTTATACTAATACTTTGTTAAAGCACCTTCTGCTTGTAATTCAGCACTCAAACTTTTTGGTTAGGAGTCTACTAACATAGCACATCTTGATTTGGCAATTTTATTTCAATATTTCTTGCAAAAGTGCTCCAGATCTATCAAATTGTGAAAGGATCTGTTGTGTACAGCCCTCTTCAAGTTAATCCACAGGATTTCAATAGTATTTAGATCTGGGCTCTGACTGGGCCATTCCAAAATATTGATCTTCTTCTTCCGAAGCCATTCCATTGCTGACTTGTATTTGTGCTTTGGGTTGGTATCATGCTGGAAGGTGAACTTGTTCTTTGTCTTCAGCTGTCTAACAGAGGCCTTCAGGTCTTTTTTTTTTTTTTGGGCAAAAGAGATTGGTATTTGGAGCTATCCATGATTCCCCTGTCTTGACTAAAGCCCCAATCTTAGCTGAAATGAAGCAACCCATAGCATGATGCTGCCACCACCATGCTTCACCATGGGTATGGTGTTCTGTGGGTGATAAGCTGTCTTGTTTTTGTTCTGAACATATCAGAATTATGCCCACAAAGTTGTACCTTGGTCTCATCTCATTGCCGCATGGTTTTGAATGATTTGGGCAGGCTTGGGTGTTTTCATTTTTTGTGAGAAAGAGTTTCCATCTAGCCACCCTACCCCATAGCCTAGATATGTGAAGAATATCTTTTGCTTTGATTGTTGTCACATGCAGAGAGAGAGAGAGGTATTTGCTAAATATTCCTGCACCTCCTTTAATGTTGCCTAGGTCTCTTGGCAGCATCCCTGATAAGATTTTGTCTTGTGCTTTCATCAATTTTAGAGGGATGTCCTGTTCTTGATAATGTCACTGTGGTGCCCATTTTCTCCACTTGTTAATTATGGTCTTCACGATGTTCCAAGGTGTTGGAAATTCTTTTGTACTCCTCTCCTGATTGATCCCTTTCAACAATGAGGTCCTGTACAGATTTTGTAAGCTCTTTGTAAGTCATGGCTTCAGCAGTCTGAAACCAAGAAGATGTCAAGAAAATCTTATAGTAACAGCTGATCTTTATTTGGGGTTAATCAGAATAATTTCATTGATGACAGGTGTATGATAAGTACTTTTGAACATGAGTTTGAATGTTGATTGGTTAGTTCTGAGGACAGTCACATGACCTATTATAAAAAGGTGTGTGAACTTATGCAACCAGATTATTGTATTTTTTTTCTTTTTGTTTTTTCCTAAAACGTTTCTATTTATTTTTCACTTGAATTTTGTTGGTTGCTATATAACAT
This sequence comes from Pangasianodon hypophthalmus, assembly GCF_027358585.1. Classification (NCBI taxonomy): domain Eukaryota; kingdom Metazoa; phylum Chordata; class Actinopteri; order Siluriformes; family Pangasiidae; genus Pangasianodon; species Pangasianodon hypophthalmus. Next base: position 8,978,645 of record NC_069719.1, read on the forward strand.
TAAAGGTAGAAAAGATCTGACATGATTTTTTTACATCACAAAAGTTACAATTTTAACAGGGATGTGTAGACTTTTTATATCTACTGTACATACTGTATTTAGCTTTCCCCACAAGGATGCAATCTGGTTTTACTTAGCAGTGTGACTGATGAATCTGAAGCACTACTTTGAATCATTTTCTTGGTTAAAATGTTGTCTAAAATAATCTAGTACTTGACAACATCCATGATACTGTAAACAATAATTCAAATGTAATTTATTATTTTCTTTACTGTTTTATTGGACGAGCAAGTAATTCTGGTGGGTATTGAATTTGATATGATTGTTAGAAAAGTATATTCCTAGCCTTTAATAACCAAGTAAAGACTTGTGCAATTAATCATTAAGAAACTTTAAGACAGGTAATGAAAAAAAGATTCATTGGGGGAAAAAATGCAGACTGCAAGAACTACTAGATTATTTCAATAAAGCAAACATGCGACTTTACAGATCTGTCAGGCTTCTATCAGTTAAGGTCATGTGCATATCAGAACTATATATCTGAGCATAAACCCAAGCTCGACTTGTTGTGGTTTTTGTACAGCTCTGTAATGACACTGGGATGCTGTGGGGACTAGCTACACAGTACCACACTGCAGAGCCGATCTCACTCACTCCATCAGACTCCAGAATGATCTGAAGCCAATCAGGTCTGTGAGATTTAAACTGACCCTCACTGGCTGGATTCACCGAACCAGTAGTTAGAGAGGTGAAGACCAGTGTGAAGCCTGCTGTCTCGTTCCAGTGGTACCAGTAAAGATATGGGTTAGCAGTACCAGTTATTGCACAGGAGATCCTCAGCGATGATCCAGGGGAAAGAATCAGGTTTTCTGGTTTCTGATGGACTTCTATGAGCTGCAGACCTGCAATGGTGAAAATGTATTTGTTGAATGTTTATTTGAAATTATTGGACTTGTTTTTAAACTGCTCTAAATAATGCAGTATTGACAGCATTATAAGCTTACATGAAGTCAATAGCCATTGTACTGTCAGAATGCAGAGAATCAAACACCTCATGTTGAGCAGCGCAACATACATTAGCACTGGTTAAGTTGTGGAATGGGTTGTTACTGGCTATGGGGTGGGACCCTGTGCTTGCACAATGTGTGTCACATGTGGAAAATTGAATATGTAGATTACTTCACAGACCATTTTCTGTTTCAGAAATTCTGTTTCTGTTTGTTCTTACTTCTTACAGAAATGTAAATAGATTTATTCTATGATTTGTTCATAAAGCACTAAAACAGTGTTGCCTATAACATCTTTCTTTTTTTCAGAAAAACATATTTCATGATTTTGTTTTTTTTTCTTAATGTTATTAAAAGACAATATAATTTTGTATTAAATGTTTTGCAGAGAAACAATATCATGTGATTGTGATACATATAAATGATTATATTGGGGGAAAAATCAAGTAATGTTGAAAACACATCACTGGAATAAACATGAACTGTGAGTAAACCAACACCACCATCTCTGTTACAAAATGAGAATTTCATTTTTTTATTGTTTGCTTCCTGTTGAATCTCTCACCCTGAATCTTAAGACTACACTCCTAGATTCTTCAGTGTTTAAGCAAACATGGGACTACATCTATTACAGTTGTGCTTCATTCAGTTATGTTCCTGTGATCTCGACAATGTAAAATGCATGTTAAACTGTGTATCTGAGAAGCCCAATCTTAACGACATGTTGTGGTTTTTGTACAGCTCTCTGATGACATTGGGATGCTGTGGAGACTGGCTGCACAGTACCACACTGCAGAGCCGATCTCATTCACTCCATCAGACCCCAGAATGATCTGAAGATCTTTATGTCTGTAAGATTTAAACTCGCCCTCACTGGGTGGATTCACTGAACCAGTACTTAAAGAGGTGAAGACCAGTGTGAACCCTGCTGTCTCGTTCCAGTGATACCAGTAAAGATATGGGTTATCAGTACCAGTTATAGAGCAGGAAATCTTCAGAGATGATCCAGGGGAAAGAATCAGGTTCTCTGGTTCCTGATGGACTTGAATGACCTGCAGACCTGCAATGGTGAAAAATTAGTATTGTTTTTGAAACTGTTCTAAACAACGCAGTATTGACAACATTATAAGCTCACATGAAGTCACTAGCCATTGTACTGTCAGAATGCAGAGAATCAAACACCTCATGTTGAGTAGTGCAACATACATTAGCACTGGTTAAGTGGTGAAATGGGTTGTTACTGGCAATGGGGTGGGACCCTGTGCTAGCTCAATGTGTGTCACATGTGGAGAATTGTGGAGATTACTTTTGTTTCAGAGTTTCTGGAAACTTTTTTAGGACAGTAAACATAAAAATCAGGATATTTTAGAGCAAATTGTATATATGCCACAAGATTAAAACTAGGCCATTGTTGGATCATTGTTGGGTGATAATCCAAAGCACTTCAGCAGATTCACATAAGCATGGCTTGCTCACCAAAGAATAAAAATTTTGCAAAGGCCAGGTTTCTTGAATGATAGCCAATGAAACATGTAAGATGGTTTTGTGGAATCTGGACATGTTCTTTACAGCAAAATGTTCTCAAATTCCTTTTACCTGACATTTTTTTCACCTCAAATACTGTAAAGTAGAAAGAGCTATTCTATGATCTGTTCAAAAAGTAGTAAAAACAGCTGTGCGAATAACATCTCTTTTTTCCGGGGAAAAAAACATTTTGTGAAAAAGTTTGCTTTTTAGTAATGTTTTACATAGAAACTATGTTTGTGATTGACTATTAAAAAAATACAGGAGGAAAGAACAAGCATCACTGGAACAAATGTGAGCTGTGAGTAAACCAACAACACCATCTCTGTTACAAAATGAGAATTTCAGTTTTACTGTTTGTATGCTTCCTGTTGACTCTCTCACCCTCATGCAGACTCCACTCCTAGATTCTTCACTCTTGAAGCAAGCACTCGACTACATTGTTTACAGCCATGCTTTACTCAGTTAAGGTCCTGTGATCTTGACAATGTAAAATGCATGCAAGACTATCTATTCAAAAAGCCCAATCCTAATGACTTGTGGTTTTTGTACAGCTCTGTGATGACACTGGGATGCTGTGGGGACTGGCTGCACAGTACCACACTGTAGAGCCGATCTCACTCACTCCATCAGACTCCAGAATGATCTGAAGATCTGTAGGTCTGTTAGATTTAAACTCGCCCTCACTGGCTGGATCCATCATCCCAGCACCTCGAGAGGTGAATACCAGTATGAACCCTGTTGTTTCATTCCAGCGGTACCAGTAAAGATACGGGTTACTAGTTCCAGTTATGGAACACAATATCTTCAGCGATGATCCTGGGGAAAGAACCATGTCCTCTGGTTCTTGACGGACTTGTATAAGCTGCAGACCTGCAACGGGGAAAATTATTTTATTTTATTAATGATTTGCTATTAAAACATTTCACAACGATATTTTATTTATGACATTAATCGTACATGCAATGAAAAGCCATTGTACTGTCAGAATGCACAGAATCAAACACAAATGCCTCATATTAAACAGTGGAACATACAGTAGCACTGGTTTAGTGCTGAAATAGACTGTTACTGGTTTTGGGGTGGAACCCTGTACTAGCTCAACCTACACCAGAGGAGGAGAATTGCAAATGAGATTACTCATCAGAGGAGTTGGTCTTTCAGAGTTCCTGGAAACTTCTTTAGAATACAGTATCATAGAAATCTGGATATTTTAGAGCAAAGGCTTGCACCACATGCCAGAAGGCTTAAACTGTACCACTGTTGGATGATAATCCAAAGCACTCTTCCAGATTCACATAAACCTATATTGCTCACCAAAGAATATAGAATTTGAAAAAGGTAGGCTTCTTTAATGTAACCTCATTAAAACTTGTGAGGAGAGCTAAACAGGGCAGTTCTTCAAACTCTGATCTTAACTGAAAAATGATCTCACATTGCTTGGCATTGGCTTTCTCGTGAATGAAAAGTGTACTGCTGGTCCCAACAGTTCTGACTGTCATCACTCACATCAAGGAATGATAGTATAACAGAATAATATAATTCATTGCTATTGTTGTGCCTAGAAATAATTTTGGAATGTAATTAATTAATGAATGTTTGATTAATGTAACTGATCTAACTTGCAAAATTAAATGTCATGTAACTTGGAAACACAAACTGTGCGATAGCCAACACCGCCATCATGAGAATTTCCTTTTGTGTTTGCCTGCTTCCTGTTGAATCTTTGAGTCTGAAACTTCAGCCTACACTTTCTCACTGTTGATCACAGTCATGGCTTACTCAGTTAAGTTGCTTTGGAACCAAGAAAAATGTTTGCAAAACTGATTACTTGAAACCAGGCCTAATTCTAGGAGTTTTTGTACAGCTCTGTGATGACACTGGGATGCTGTGGGGACTGGCTGCACAGTACCACACTGTAGAGCCGATCTCACTCACTCCATCAGACTCCAGAACCATCTGAAGATCTGTAGGTCTGTTAGATTTAAACACGCCCTCACTGGCTGGGTCCATCATCCCAGCACCTCGAGAGGTAAATACCAGTATGAACCCTGCTGTTTCATTCCAGCGGTACCAGAACAGGTCTGGATTACTCATGCCGGTTATAGAGCAAGAGACCATCACCGATGATCCAGGGGAAAGAACCAGGTCCTCTGGTTCCTGTTGGACCTGTGTGAGCTGCTGACCTGTGATAAAATAAATTTGGTGGAAATTACTGATAAAACAGCTCACAGCAATGCTATATTGACAACATTATGATCTTACAGTTAGTAAAAACCCATGCGAATGTTACAAAGTAGAGAATCACATGAAGACATGCCATTCTGAAAGCGACCATATGCATTAGCAAGAACTTAATACAGGAATTGGAAGATATATGGTTAAGAGGCGGGACTGCCAGCACGCTTCTTCAATCAGGTCATTGCTAGTTTCTAGCCAGATGATGTCAACACTGTCATTTTATCCACTACACATATTTATCATGCTACACATTTTTATTCACTCATACTTTATTAAGTCATAACTAATTACCTTATCATTCATAATTAAAGACTCTGTAAAGATTTGCAAATATTGTTTACATTTAAAGACTTTTTTGCTTTCAATGTCCTTGAAAAACATATCAGTGATTAGGTATACTCAGATATCTAAAATGTACCATCACTCCAAAGAATTTCTTTAGATTTATATTATTTATTGACTGCATAACATTTGCAAAGTCTTGAATAAAATAATAATAATAAATAAATAATAAAATCTGAATATGTGTTCTACAACTTATCAAGCACTATAACAAATAAACAGTATTGAGAAAGGGTCTTTTAGTGATCTGGATCATTTTCAAAATATTCCCTCTCCAGATAATGTTATATTTGCTTTAAAATCAATTAAATTTGACTATATTTTACTTATTTATGGATTGTTAAGTGAAGGTGGTGATCTAATTCTGGTGCAAACAATACACCACCATCATCACCACCATCTCTGTTTCACTGTTTGTTTCCTGTTGTGTCTCTCAGCCGGAAACATCAGGCTACATCTGTAGATTCTTCACTACTGTTGAAGCAAACATGACACATTATAGATACAACAATATATAGATAGATACTAACATAATTATGACAAGTTGTAGAGCAGCTTGTTATGTTGGACCCGTACGACCTTTCATACTATAGAAATGAAAATATATTTGGTTGAAAATTGAAAAAATGATTCTGATCATATATCTTACACATGAAGAAGGGCCACTGAACTCTCCGAATGCAGAGAACCAAATACAAATGTTAGATTTTTGTAAAGTAGCAGCTGCTTTATGCTTACAGATTCTTCACTCTGTAACTGGGTGTGTTGGCATAAACTGCATTTAAAAATGTCTTTAAGTATAGAAAAAGACTCCTATCCTGTTTATTACTTACATTTGCAATTTTCAGCAGATACAGTATTTCCGGTATGAACAGAGCCTCCCAGTGGTAACAATGTTGAATTTTTACTTTTACTGCCCTCTGGTGCCCATTTTTTTTTCAAACGATCCCACCATGCATTTTGGGATAAGGGTTAATTCCATGAAATCCATGAAATTGGCAGTAAAAATCGTCGTGCTATTCAAAGTATATTCTTTCAAAACTAGGACATGTGGGAAATTCATGGAGCCTCTGTACCTGTAACTTTAAGAAATACTATTAATACACAAATAACTGACTGATCATAAGTGTACTAGACTATCAACAGCAGGTATTATATATATATATATATATATATATATATATATATATATATATATATATATATATATATATATATATATATATATATATATATATATTTCTTTACATGACTGGGATTTTAAATAAACACTTTTTAATATTGAGCAGCACTGGTTTTGAGGGTGCCTGGGGCCCTGGTTCGAGTCTGAGCTCAGGTTACTGTCTGTGTGGAGTTTTGCATGTTCTGACCATGTTTATGTGTGTTTCCTCCAGGTTCTCCAGTTTCCTACTCAAATATCCAACCTCCAAATAGGACCAACCAAAAAAAATGCCCCCTCAACTTGGAATTCCTATTCGGAAAAAGTCGGGGAGGACTCCTCAACCCCGAGTTCAAAACAACATGGCTGCTATCATAATTAATAGTAAAGAAAGTAACATTTCTTTACTTGTAAATGAGTTATGCTAAATAAACAAGTATTTACTTTAGATCAATCAACATACAGACAGATTCACTTCTTAAATCTATAACACTGACTATACATTTCTCTGTTTTGAGGAGAGAAATGTACATCACTTGTCACTGTTAACTTGTTGGAGTTTAGCTATCAATAAACGATTGTGGGGGTGTTCATGTGTTTTTTTCCCCACTTTGAGGTAAAAAAAAATGATTAAATTCCAACTTCGCACTTCTGAGATAAGTTAAACTCAGCATAAATTGCCTGCTAGTGTAAGAATGGTGCCCTACGATCGACTGACATCACATCCTGGGTGAATTCTCCCACCTTGCTCCTAGTGTTCCTGGGTTAAGCTCCGGATCCACCGCGACCCTGAATTGAATTCGTTGTGTTGTAGTAGTAGTAATTTGAGACCTTATTAGTGATTTCACATAAAGTATATAAAATATACTGTATGTGACAAAGTAGGCCTATGTCTTACAGCAGCACATAACTGTCACTGGTAATAAGACATTACGGTTATGAGTGACTGCAAATGCTAGAACTGATAATCTGAACTTGAATAGAGACCGTTAAGATATATTAAAATATCAATTTGTCTGTGTGTTATTATCCTTTATGCAGTTTCTCAGACAAAATTCCATGATTTGCACAATAAAAACACAGCACATTCAAAACATATAAAAGTATTATACATCATTATAAATAAAAATATACAGGATTTCTGAAAGTCAGTTCCTCTAAACAGAGAGCAGTATAGAAATGTAAAGCCAAAGCTGCTGAAGGAGGGTCTGTCTGGGCCACACGAATGAGAGTTTCCCAGCATTCAATGGCATATTCAGAAGAGAGAAAACAGTCCAGATGACCAAGCGAGACTGTTAGTTGTGAACGCTGATCCCTAGCCATGTCTCCCAGGCCTGCCCTTCCCTATAGAGTAGTTGTAACAGCTGGCACAGCAGAAGCTGGAATAGTACTTGTTTGTGTGTGGGGTTAGGGTTAGTGTTTAATATTAGTTCATATTGAGTTATTCAGCGCGCGTTAAAAACTGTGAATATTCAAAGTGTTGTTTTAATACCCTATATTCGGAAATCTACTTCTTTGAATTATTTTGACTTTCTTTTTTTATTCTAATTAAATACTTTGGTTTTTTTTTTGTTACTTATCTAAGAGTTTATTTTTTTGTAATTTTTAAATATATTTGAGTATACTTTCTAAAGAAAATAATTCATTTAGTGACGTCAGAGGGGCCTATCTTCAACATTTCTGTAGGCATTTAGTTATTGAACCTGGTGCGCTATCCTAAAATTCTAATCACACGTAGGGGCGCTACATGGATTAAAAAAACTTACTGTTATTTAACAATAAAAGGCTTGTAATATTTGATAGTGAATTATTCTGTCAGGAAACATTTACTTAACATTAATGGAACGAGACTCCAGTGTCAGTACTTTACAACAATCAGAGCCAAAGCTGTAACTTTACGTTTTCCACCATGGGAAAGTGTAAGGACAGAGGATGTTATGCACTGTGAGTTCTCAATAACAAGCTTTGTGATTTCTCTGTAGCAAGCTATAAACTGATTTTTTTTTTTTTTTTTTTTTTTTTTTTTTTAAATCGCTTGTAGAGTCATGTTTCTGAACGGTACAGATGCACACTATAGACCAGATTATAATCAAATGGTGTAAGGAGACAGCTGGCTCGGCCTTGTGCCAACACTAGAGGGAGGAAGAGTGCCACCAGAAACATTGCTAGACCGACTTCTACCACCAGAGGAAGGCAGAGAACACCTTCTTACTTATCACTGGAAATCAGCTCCACCTGTGCCTAGGTCTATTTAAGGAGAGTTCTCCAATCATCCAGTGTTCAGTCTTTGGTCAGTCATGCTATGTGCTGGTGGCCCAATTCTCAGCTGGTAACTCTGGTAAGAATCTCATGGGCACATCTTGGTAATTTCTCTGGCTTCTCTAGCCAACTCTTGAGCTCCCTCAAGCTCTCAGTGTAAGTATATACATAAAGAAACATATTAGTTTCAGTCTGGGCTTTTAGTGGGCCTGAACTTTCAGTTAATTCTTGGGCATTTTAGCTTGCTCTGCAATTGGGTCTATCCCTGTCTCTGTGGGTGGCTTACTGGGTTGAGTTCTCACTTCTGATTACTGGAGACCTGGGTTCACACTCTGCATGAAATAACCTCACCATTACAAAGGAGTTGACCTAAAAGTACCGTGGCCCTGATTATTGATCTTGGGTATGTTTCATGGACAAGGATCTCAGTAAAGAGGAACAAAACCAGTGGTTATTTTAATTTGTTCCCCATCTGTATATACACACATTTTGTATTTTGAGAACAGCTCCATTTTTTTGTCCACTGTATGATGACTGAATTAGCAGCAGAAGAAGGGAGGATAGCCTCCCTGCAGTGTAGCCTGGCACTCTGACCTACATGTGTGTTTACCAGCTCAGATTCTGATCGGTCAATACTGAACCTAAGATAAATCAGAACGGAGCAAGTGCACAATAAGTGAGTGTTTTGGTGTATACAGCTGTTGGTGTGTGTGGTGTTTGGTTATTTTTATTTTTTTTTTATTTTTTTTTTACACCACACAGCACAAAACAATGAAGTGGTACAGAAAGCTATTTCTACACTTCTTGGTCATTGCTGCCACCAGTGCCTTTATTGTACACAAAGAGCTTTACGGCACCATGAGCCATAAGGAGTTTATGGAAGAACTAATTGCAGAGCTCTGTGGTGTGTCACAGAAAATAACACCAAAGCGGACCAGTGTTGACCATGTGCCAGTTCCAGGAGCTGAGCAGGCCTCAGATGGCACTGCTGGTCGCCGGATCTGTGTGCTTTGCAAAGCAAAGCATGGTAAGAGGCAGGACACTCCTTGGAAATGCCAGGCATGTGATGTTCACTTGTGTGTTCGGCTGAAAAGGAACTGTTTCCTAGAGTGGCACAAAGATGTATAGATGTATAGCTGTATAGCTGTTCAATTCTGTGGGCTTCAAATAGTGGGCTTTTACTATATTCTAAATAAACTACAAACAAAAAATATATAAATTTCTTTTGTTCTCACATTCTTTTTCATAGCACTTCCCTCTCAGCCACATTCCTGACTCAACGGCTCATTATGCAGGTCATTATGTGGGTTTTTGTCTTCTTAGGTGTCAATCACATTATTATTCGTGATCATTCATGCCCTCTTGCATATGCCCTTTCGAAACAAAGTGTCTTAGAAAATTTAAATAAGTATATTGTTTACTGTGAATGAGTGAACAAGATGATTATCACATCATTTTGATGCAAAAAATCTAGGCTACAAGATCCAGTCCTCGAAAGTCTTGTGAACCAATGTTCTGTATATGTTTTATGGCCTTATTTCAGTGACTTAATTTTAGTTTTTCACTAACCACGCATAAACGCTGTTTTCTCAAACACAATCATGTATAAACATGCTGCTCATATTATTGTAGCCCAGTTTGTGCTGATTACAGTCTTATCAGACTTTAGCCATTAATATATTTAAAAGCAACTGAAAAAAGCACAAATGTCAGGGCATGTCAAAATTTGTCCAGGGCCCCAAAACACCCTCAGACCCCAGAGGGTTAAACCCTAAACTTGTTTTGATGTAATGTTTTATCAGTTGTGATACATGTGCAAAACAAGCTAGTACCTGTTCTTGTCACAAATGACCTCTTTTAAGAATGCATCATGGGTCCTAACATGGTGCGCTCTGCTTACATGTCATTTTTTTCTCATTTTTCCATGTGCTTTTGTGTGCGAGCAGAGGCCATCCACACTGGATCCACGCCTTCTAAAATAATATCAACAAATCTTTGACTAAGGTGTGTTAAACAACATGTCAAACATTCAGCTTGTTCAGTGTGTTGAGTGCAGGATGTTTAGTCACTCTTCCTCCGTCGTTAGTAATAGCTTTATTTGTGATAAATGCATGTTAGTTAGGTTACTGACGGAGAAGATTGCAGCATTAGAGGTGCGCATCCAGATTCTAGAGAAAGTTAGTGAGAGCAGCGTAGTTTCTGTAGGGGAAAGTCTGGATGCCTTAGGCGGAGATAGTAACCCCCAACTCCGGCATTAGAGTCCTCACAGCGGGGCAAATGGGTGACGACTCGGCGGCATAATCGCAAAGCTAACGCTAAGGCTCGCCCACGGGAGCACTACGCCTCTCCACTTCACATATCCAACAGGTTTGCTCTCCTCAGTGAAGCGCCCGCTGAGAAACCTGAAAGAGCTCTGGTTATAGGTGACTATCTTGCGGCACGCGAAATTAGCTAGGCCTTTAGGGGCACCAGCAGCTTTAGTTAGGTGTATACCGGGAGCCAGGGCGCCGGACGTAGCAGGTAATCTTAGGGTCTTAGGCAAGCACAGGTTTTGAAAGATAGTTATTCATGTAGGAGCTAATGATATACTCCTTCGTTAGTCTGAGGTTACTAAGAGTAATATGGTAGAGATGTGTAAATTAGCAAAGGTGATGTCCGATACTGTAATATGCTCTGGCCCCATCCCAATGCGGGGTGGCGATGTAGCTTACAGCAGGTTATGGTCGCTGAACTGCTGGATGTCCAGGTGGTGCTCCGAAATCAATGGGCTTTATAGATAATTCGACTAACTTTGAGGGCAAGACTGGCCTTTTAGGGCCGGACGGTGAAGGTGCTGCTCTCATTTCTTGCAGCATAGCACATAGTTTCAAATTATAGACATACTCAGTTTTTTTTTTTTAGTAACCTAATTTACATAAATTAAATCAAACCGAATGCGTAGCCAGCACCATTGATCTGAAGCTAGGACTGTTGTGTAGTAGATCTGATGTCTAAAGCGCTTATTGTTAATGAAACCCTTACTGATCAGGAGTTTGATGTATGGTGTTTAACAGAAACGTGGATTAAACCAAACTAGTTTGTAGCATTTAAATGAAGCTAGTCCTCCCGGGTACAGTTACATACATCAGCCCCGTCTAACTGGCAAAGGAGGAGGCATCGCAGTCATCTATAATGATAATCTAGGCATCACACACACACCTAGTTATAAATTCAACACACATGAAGTTCTTTATACTAACATAACACTGTAGCCACTAAAAATAAGTCTACTCAGGTGATTCCAGTAGTTATTACTTACAGACCCCCAGGGCCATATTCAGAGTTCCTACGTGAATTTGCGAATTTCGTCTCAAACCTGGTTGTTTCTTTAGACAAAGCATTAATTGTTGGAGGCTTTAATATTCATTTTGATAATCCAGATGACCCTCTAAGAACAGCAGTTGTGTCCATTCTTGATTCAGTACCGGTTAATCAGAATGTAATAGGACCCACCCATAGTGGTGGTCACACTCTTGATTTAATACTAACATTCAGATTAAATATAGAAAATATAGTCCCATTTCCACCGTCTGAAACTATCTCAGATCATTACCTCATCTCATTTAAAATGTGTCTTAATCATAATATATGCACCTTGCCACGTCACCGTGTCAAACGTACTTTCATGTCAACAACTGCAGTTTTATCAGTAATCTCCCAGATTTATCAACCATGATTGGATCACCGTCTGATCCCGAAGACCTTGACAAGGCAACTGAATGCTTAGAATCAAAGTTCTGCAACTCGCTAGATAAGGTAGCTCCACTTAAAAGAAAAATAATTAGGGAGAAAAAGCTAGCACCCTGGTATAGCGATCACACACGAACTTTAAAACAGACCACTTGAAAACTAGAATGTAAATGGCGTCAAACTAAATCGGTAGTATTTCAAATAGCATGGAAGGAGAGCCTTTTGAGCTATAGGAAAGCTCTTGGAAACAATAGAAACACGCACACAATCATTATATAGCAGTGATGACTTCATGAATTTTTTCAATGGTAAAATTGAAAATATCAGGCAAAAAATTCAGACTATTAATTTAAAACCAGACAGTTTTATAACTAACCCTGTAGATGATAATATAATATCAGATCAACAATTACAATGTTTTACTCCCCTTGAAGAGTGAACTAATTTCACTAATTTCATCATTAAAATCATCAACCTGTTTACTAGATCCTTTACCTACTTTTCTTCAAACAGATAATTCCTGAAATAATCAAACCTCTTTTAAAGATAATCTTCCCTTAGCATTGGCTATGTTCCTAAATTTTTTTTAAACTAGCCCTTGATTAAAAAAACCTATATATAATATAAACCTAATATAATAACTCTGGATGGCCTTTCTGTTTCATCATGTGCAGCAGTAAAACATCTTGGTGCGATTATCGACTCTAGTCTTTCTTTTGAAGATCTTAGATCAAAAGGTGCAGGCTATTTGTTGGTACCTTGAATAGTGCAGGCTACAGCTGTGAGTAGAGCTTTCTCTTACAAAGCCCCACAGTTATGGAAGAGCCTTCCACTTAGTCGATGGTGGAGTGGCTGGCTGCCTTATGTCCCAGGGTGCCCTCATGTCTGTGTTAGCTTCTGGCTCTCCCTTTTAGTTATGCTGTCATAGCTAGTCTTGCCAGAGTCCTTGCTTGCACTCTGCACACAAAGTACATTGTCCTTGACCATTAGAGGACAAAAGCTTACCTAACAGTCTCTCCCTCTCTCTCTCCCTCCCTCACTCTCTGTCGAGCTCTGTTGACCCCTTCTGCTCCCCAGACCTTCCTGACTCATGGTTGGAGCCCTACTTCTGGTTGGAGTTCTCATCGGTTGAGTTCACTCGCTGCTGCTGGGGATGGCCCGATATGGACGGCCTGAAGAACCATTTGGATTGCTGGGAATGGTGCCACCTGGGGGCTGTGGAGATGGCTTGGCGATCACATATGGCGAGCTGTACTATAATGGCTTGGGACTGCGATTGCTGTAGTGGCTTTGGGGCTGCAGTTGCCACAAGCACCTTCATACTCAGGACTCTATCATTGGACCAACCGGACTTCTTGCAAAAACTGTGATGAATTTACTGGTTGCACAATTGCACTATTTGTCCATATAGTGCACAATAATAGAAGAGATTTAGTTATAATTGCACTATCCATTGCACCCAGATGAGGATGGGTTCCCTTTCGAGCCTGGTTCCTCTCAAGGTTTCTTCCTCATATTGTCTCAGGGAGTTTTTCCTTGCCACATACATTCACATTTACAATATATTTTTTGTGAATCCATGTATTTCTGTAAAGCTGCTTTGTGACAATGTCCATTGTTAAAAGCGTTATACAAATAAAATTGAATTGAAGTATGGAGCTCATAGTGTTCACTCCCACCTATGGCACTTCAGACTTTGGAAGATTCAGCCAAAATAAATTTTCTGCCATTAAAACAGTTCCTGAGAGTGGCTCTTTCACAGTGACAGATGTGGATTATAATGACAGCTCTGTGTATTTCTGTGCTGTGAGTGAACAGTGTTTTAACCACAGGGCAGAGCTGTACAAAAACACTGTGTGTGATTCAGGAAAAAAAAAAATAGACACCTAAAGAGGGCAGTATGGCACAACAAATCTGCAGCCTCTCAGTATAAAATCAAAAATTTTTACCAAGGATACACTTATTTTTAACTTACAAACACAGAAATATAGAATAAATTCAGCTTACTGATTGTGAAACACTATTTTCATGAGTCACTGTTTGATTTACATTTCTGGAATGAAGAATCATTATACATAAATCTCAATCTTTAAAGTCTAAAACAGAGGAACACAATGTATTCATCTCACAGAGCATAAATATGGTCATTGTAGTAGAAGTACTGGCAGTAACACTTTACTTAAAATCTGCACAGACACAGAGATAACCATTGTGTAGAACCCTGGCATGTTTGGGTGGGAAGGAGGACTCAGGTGACGTTTAAAGCTTTGTGCTCCTTTTATTTTAATTTATTCGGCAAGAGATTTCAATATTTCAGCATTCACTCGTGGACACACATGTGCGCGCACCAGTCAGTTGGTAGGTCACATTAGAAAATTAACCTGCACTTTCTGACCAGAGAAAATATAGCTTTTAACAGTGCTGTAGTATAAGAGAGAAGCTATTAATAAATACTTTGACAACTGTTAGAACACCTGATAATATAACGTTGTATATTACATCATAAAATCTCTAACATATTAGTGGTACCTTGACATTTCCTTTATGATGTTGTGATAGTGTGATAGCGTGATAATGTATGTTGGATGTAACGTCATATTTAGCATATTTCGTTTACCCAGAAATGTTGGCTTCTGGAGTCATTAATTTCAATCATTACTTTTCATTTAAAAGCTGATATTTATTTCATGTTCTCACAAATACATTGTTTGTGGTTTCATGCAGTTTCTTCCAGTCAATATAAATAACGGCCACTTGTCCACATTATTATAAGTACAAGATTTTATAAAATGTACTCCCAAAATTGAATGCACTCCTTCATTTTATACACTTGATTGCTCTCTTTTTCTCTTCACAGGTTCTGCTGTTTGTTCTGTAGTCCAGAATCCTCCTGATCTCATAAAATATCAAGACGAGTTTGCTGAGATCAAATGTGCACACACTGTACGGAGCTATGAACACATACTGTGGTACAAACACAGCCCGGACACAGGATTTACACTCATGGGATACCTTAATATACTTGATCCAAAGTCAGAGGCAGAATTTGAAACAAAGATCAAACTGAGTGGTGATGGGAGAAATGACGGCTCTTTGACCATAAACAGTCTTTCAGTGAACGACAGCGCTGTGTATTTCTGTGCAGCTTATTACACAGTGCTGTAGATCAGCTCACTTAATTACAAAAACCTTCATCTGATCCACGTTACCCCCAAACCAGAACACCTGCAGCTGTGGGCTGGATTTGATTTGGTGCCAATAAACCACACACAGACGCTCAGTACTTAGGTCAATATATTTATTTGTATTTTATACACAGTAATCACCTTAGCAGCCTGATTTAGTTTAAAAAATACTTAAAAAAAAAAAAAAAAATCACTTCTTAAATATTGTATACATTAATACAGTATGTGACTGATGTATTTTTACGCTGTCTCTGTGGGTGGAGTTATGATGTCACGTTACATCACTGACTAGGATCTGAATAATCTTACACAGTCTTAGTTCAGTCTGTAGCCTCGTTAACAGGAGTCACCATGATCAGAGTTCTAATCTTTTTTTCAGTCATTCTACTGGATTCAAGGTAACTAAAAAAAAAGCTCTGCAAAGCACCTGCATGATTATCAGTGTAATAATATAACAATTTCTTAGTTATTCACAGGAGTTGCAGGGGCAAATGATGTCTCTCAGTCCAATATAATCTGGGCTAAAATGGGCCAATCAGCCACAATAAACTGCTCCCAAGAGTGCATCTTATACACTGATGTACTGGTTCCGTCAGTATCATGGAGAGAGTATGGAGCTCATAGTGCTCACTAATGCCTATGGCACTCCAGACTTTGGAAAGTTCAACCAAAGTAAATTTTCAGCCATTGAAACAGTTGCTGAGAATGGCTCTTTCACAGTGAAGGATGTGGATTATAATGACAGAGCTGTGTATTTCTGTGCCGTGAGTGAACACCGTGTTATCGCCATAAGGCAGAGCTGTACAAAAACACACTGTGTGTCTCAAGAAGAACTGGAGATGCCCAAAGAGGGCAGTATGACACAACAAATCATTCTCTCAAGGAGCCATAAAGAGTTTGATTTATATTTCCTGAATGTAGAGTCTTGCAGGATTTTGGATGTCTTATCTTTTGTCATTTACCTACAAAAGGGCTAATATGTGTTGGCACTCTCAAAGATACTGCACATTATTTCTGTTTTCAAGTACTTTGTTTTCATCAGCATTCCTGAGGTAACATTTTACTGTACATCATGCAGTGCAATAGAGCCATTGTTCTCCGAGTGGGGTCCAGGAACAACATGAAGCACATCTAAAGGTTCTGTGATTTTAATTTTTTTAAATTCTGTTACAGTGGTAGAAATCACCAGCATTATCAAAGTTAATATATTTATTACTGACTTGTATATTTTTTTCTATTTGACCTGAATTAAACAGGTTTAATCCAAATTTCAATAAAACACATTTAGCTAGAAGCTCAATATCTGAAAAACAGTATTATGTTTGCAAAATAGTTCTGTGCTGATGGAGTCAGTAGTTGTAGATTTTTTTAAAAGGTAAATGCATCCTTGGCTGTAAAAGGTTTGCACTAGAGGGAGCCCATTGATTACAACTGGCAAAGTAACATATTACTGGTACACGACAGAATGAAGAAAAAAGAGGAGTGACGCACTTGTGTTGCCTCTTATCTTAATGCAAAGGAAACACACACATCACAAAAAGCCAACATGATCAGTGTTCTCGTCATCATATTTTCTTCCACACTCTTGTGTTTTGCAGGTACAGTAAATACACTGAATGTGTAATATTCTATAAAATGTAGAACTAACAATGTCAAGCTTGATTGTTTTTTTTCTCTCCACAGGTTCTGCTGTTTGTTCTGTAGTCCAAAATCCTGCTGATCTCATAAAATATCAAGATGAGTTTGCTGAGATCAAATGTAAACACACTGTACGGAGCTATGAACGCATACTGTGGTACAGACACAGCCAGGACACAGGATTTACATTCTTGGGATACCTTTCAGATACTTTTGCAAAACCAGAGGAAGAATTTGTAACCAAAATCAAGTTGAGTGGTGATGGGAGCAAAGACGGCTCTTTGACCATAAACAGTCTTTCAGTGAACGATAGCGCTGTGTATTTCTGTGCAGCTTATTACACAGTGCTGTAGATCAGCTCACTTAATTACAAAAACCTTCATCTGATCCACGTTACCCCCAAACCAGAACACCTGCAGCTGTGGGCTGGATTTGATTTAGTGCCAATAAACCACACAAAGATGCTCAGTATTTAGGTCAATATATTTATTTGTATTTTATACACAGTAATCACCTTAGGATCACCTGATTTAGTTAAAAAAACAAACATTATTTTATTTGTTTCTCTTAATAACAGATGTAAAAGAATCGTTTCCTAAATATTGTATACAGTAATACAGTATGTGAATGATGTATTTTTACAGCGTCTCTGTGGGTGGAGTTATGATGTCACATCTTACATCACTGACTGAATCTGAATAATCTCACACAGTCTTAGTTCAGTCTGTAGCCTCGTTAACAAGATTCACCATGATCAGAGTTCTAGTCTTTTTTCAGACACTGTACTGGATTCAAGGTAACTAAAAAAACACTGCAAAGCACCTGCATGATTATCAGTGTAATAATATAACTGTACATGCCTATTAAACAAAATGAGACAATAAACAATTACTTATTTATTCACAGGAGTTGCAGGGGTGAATGATGTCTCTCAGCCCAATATAATCTGGGCTAAAATGGGCCAATCAGCCACAATAAACTGCTCGCACACCGAGGGTGCAAATTATAATCTGATGTACTGGTTCCGTCAGTATCATGGAGAGAGTATGGCGCTCATAATGCTCACTAATGCCTATGGCACTCCAGACTTTGGAAAGTTCAACCAAAGTAAATTTTCATACATATATACAGAATATGGCCAGTGTAGTAGAAGTAATCCCATGTGAATTCTTACAAAATTGCTGATATTATAATCATGAGGTACATACTCATGATTATATGATTTGTTTTCTCTTGTACAGTTTGGTACCTCACCAAAAGGTGGCACTTTTGTGTCTGAACTGACTCTAAAGTGTGATGACATATTTAATTGTTTCTTCTAGACAGTGTAATGATTTAAATTTCAGTTGTATTGCTTTTGTTACTGCTACTGTCAAACTGATTCAGGAATGAATAAACTCCTATTAGATGAAAACATTGATTGTGAAACCTTGATTTATTCTGCATGATAGGGAATGGAGACAGTAAAGGCATACTGATCATTAAATCCCCAACACCTAAAGACAGTGCAGAATA
This sequence comes from Pangasianodon hypophthalmus, assembly GCF_027358585.1. Taxonomy (NCBI): domain Eukaryota; kingdom Metazoa; phylum Chordata; class Actinopteri; order Siluriformes; family Pangasiidae; genus Pangasianodon; species Pangasianodon hypophthalmus. Next base: position 8,997,244 of record NC_069719.1, read on the forward strand.
TTTCTGTGCAGCATTTCCACAGTGTCTCCTCATCCCCTTCATTTTTATTAAGAGAAAAAAACATGACTGTAATTTGCTATGCATTTTTACATGTTAATGTATTTTGTATCAGGCTAAACTCCAGTTACAGTGGTGCAAATTACGGAATGGCGTTAACAAAGTTATTATATTCATTACTGGCTTCTTATAGATATTTATCTATTTGGCCTGTGAATAACTTCTAATAATGTAGCACACCCCGCTCGACAGCTTTCGGAGGTGGCAGGTCTACCGGTAGGTCTATTGGCTGTATACTTCCTAGAGGCGTAAATCCTAACATAGGGCCGGTCTGTCCCCTCTAACTCCATCAGACCTTCTCCAATGTCTATTTGAGTTAACAATGCACTCTCCTCACTGGATTCGAACAGCACTCCTGGTTCCACGTGTTCCATGTCAACTGGAACTTCGCACATCACGAGTCACCTGACCTGGTGGTACGACAACATCTCTAGGACTTACTGTGACAGCAGCTCCTGGGTTCACATAAGGTTGTTCCTGAATGAAGCTCACTATCGCGTTGGCTTGGTCACCTTTGATGTCCAGGGCCGTCTTTGAGTTCTTTGTTCCGCAAATGCACACAGACCACGCTCAGTGTCCTCCTTCCCCCTTAACTCCTCTACGACATTAAATCCCAGTAATGGCCGCTCTAATGGCATCTTCCCGACGAGGAAAGGCACTTGGATAGCCAAACTTGGATCATCATTACCGAGCAGGATCACTGTCAATTCTACCCATCCCTCGAATTTGTTTTGGCATAATAGACAAACAAATAGATACAAATAAAAAATAAACTAGACAAGAAGAGAGGTATTCCAGAAGGTAATATATACAATGGTTAGTGCAAAATATTGTAGTGCACGCTGGAGCAAATTAAACAAGAACAACAGTGCAGAATACAGTATACATAGTGTTGTTGTACACTCTATGAATGTATATCAGGATATATGAATAATAAACATAAGTGTAACAGTATAAGATTTGTGTAAACATTTGAGGGATGTTCACAGATTAGTGCAAATATGCGGTGTGGTGTGTGCGTGTGTATTATTGCACTTGTAGACCTGAGACATTGATTTATTGTTCGATAATGCTTGGGAGCAGAAGGAAGGAAGGAGGAGGATTTATGCATTTGACTGCCTGTGGAAAGAAACTGTTCTTTAATCTGTTAGTCCTCGTTTTGATTGTTCTTTATCTTTTCCCAGAGGACAGAGGGGAAAACAGGTGATGTCCAGGGTGAGTGGGGTCCATTATGATACAACTGGCTTTCTTTCTGAGACGGCCAGTGTAAATGTCTTTGAGGGGAGGTAGTGTTGTGCCAGTGATGTGCTCGGCCACCCTCACCACCATGTACTCATTTATTTACTCTTCTAGTTGCAATCGATTATACTAACTTGTGCTCCTGTGTCTAATAGAGCTGTTACTGCAAAACCATGAATGTGGCACTTGAGAATGGCTTTCTTTCCAATGAGCTGGGCGACTTGGTCACAAGGACATTGTCTTTGATGCACCGAATCAGATGTTCTACCCATTGGAGCTTCTTTCTCCTTAGGCTGGGGCTGTGGTTGCTCGGTCACTGTTCGCCCCTCTTCAGTGCCCGCTGGTCATTTCCGACACCCTTTCCTTTCTTAGACAGCCCACTGCACGATGTCAGTTTTTGTAAGAGCTTCAATTTGTGCACTCAACCTGTGAATTGTCTCAGTTTGGTCATTTTGTTTACCTCGGCTGGACTCACACTGGGCACTGAGGGCATTCCAAATTCTCGGGCGTGAAGCTTGTCCCAACCGACGTTGTCTTTCACTCTCGTCACTGGCTATCTGGGTTACTTGGCGGAGAAGTGCTTCATATGTCACCAGTCGGTTCATAAGCAGGGGTTTCAATTTGGTGCGAAACTGATCGTACTTTGCGGCCATGCCCTGATAAATCGTTCTCAGAAACACATTTTGAATTGTTTGTTCATCATACTCCAGGTCTGTGATGGCTTGTTTGGACAGGAAAATGAGTTTTTGTTTCAGTTCATTCAGTCTATACAGGAACTGTTGCGGAGTCTCATTGTCATTCTGTTTACCGCACATTAACTCCTGGAAGAGCTCAGAGCTACTTCTATTATTCAGGTGCGACTGCAGGAAACTCTTTAACTCTGGGATGGACAGTCCCTCCTTGTTTACTAACATGTCCTTAAAGTTTCCTGGCTTAATGACTCTCAAGACCCCTCTGATGATGCCATTTTCACTGTGGTTGGCTGCTAGTCCCTTATCTATCTGCTTAGTTACACTTCTGTAGCTTATATCAGAGGTACTGTCACCAATCTGCCCACCCAGAATTTTGAACTCTGTGCTGAAATGGCAGTAGTTGAAGAACACGGAGTGAGATCATAGTTTCCCTTTTCCCACCACTGGACTCATCAGCTACATTCACAGGTAAGCTAATGCTAGTTTTGGGAGTTTCTGAGTTACGTTGGTTCCTATCAGTCTTGTATTGTGTGAGTTTTCGGCCTAACTCTTCGTAGCAGTCTACCAATCAATTATACTCCATCTGCGGTGTGTGTGTTTTAGTGGTAAGTGTCAGTTGTTGCTGTGGTGTAAGTGATTCAGTGTTTTGCAAAGCAGGCTTTACATTACACTTCTGGATTAATGCATCAACATTGTCTTTCAACAGTAACAACCGAGACAATCCCCCATCTTCTAACTCAAGAAGAGAGTCACTAGTCATGTAATCAGCAATGAACTCAAAGCAACACTCCTCATCAGTCAAATCCAACCTGTGCGTTCCTGGGTCTGCAGCTGGATCCAGACAATTCACGAGGCTGAGCAGTTCGTCATGGGTGAGTTGAAGTCTTTTCTTGATTTCGCAAACTGTTGCTTTTCTCTCAGTAGAGGCCATCTCGTCGACGCTCCCGCTGCTGATGGGTTCACACTTAGCTCACGCTGCACTACTCCTCCTCAGCCAGGAAACTCTTTCACTGCCGCACCTTGGTTCTCCTGCTGCCGCTGAGCCGCCCTTAGTGGTCCTTGCGCTGATCACCCGTCACTCGGCCATTCTGTGGCTCACTTGCATTGGATCTGCGTACCAGCAGGTGGCGCTAGATCCCGGAGGAGGCCCCAAAATCTGTAGCACACCCGCTGTCCAGTAGGCAGTGCTGCAGTAAAATCTGTTTGAATAAACAAAGAGACAGACATGGTTGTGCTGCTTTCAGGAACGGAGTCGCTCTTGTAATGGCCTCCTCTACGCGACTCACCGTTAAAGACACAGTCTCTGTTCGGCACAGCCTCTCCCCCTACTGTCCACTAAGGGTATTACACATCACCATTCAGCATAATAACAGTAATTGAAACAATATCATAAACACAATAAAATAATGAAATACATGAAAAATACAAATTATTCCTGTGACTACACAAACAGGGTGTCACAAACAATGCTAAGAAATGTGTTCTGTTTGTTTATTATTATTATTAGTATTATTATTATTATTATTAGTTTAAGTTAAGTAGTTACCTGGCTGCAGAAAGTTTGCACTAGAGGGAGCCCACTGATTAGAAATGGCAAGGCAACAATATTACTCTCACACCAAAGAAAAGGAGAAGTGACACAATTGTGTCTCTTAGCTTAATGCAGAGTAAAGTCTCACACACAGCACAAAGAGCAAGCATGTGTACTGTTCTCATCATATTTTCTGCCAAACTATTATATTCTACTGGTACACTTACTGGTAAATATATTCAGTGCATAAAAAATTAAAACTAATAATATCAGGCTTCATTTGTTAATTTTATATATTTCTTACCTGCTCTCTTTTTCTCTCCACAGGTTGTGCTGTTTGTCCAGAATCCTCCTGATCTCATATCGTTTCCAGACCAGTTTGCTGAAATCTAATGTGTACACACTGTAACTAACTATGACCATACTGTGGTATAAACAGGCAGGACACAGGATATAAATACACGGGAACATCAGTAATCTTTTTCCAAATGCAGAGGCAGCTTTTGAAAGGAAGATCAAGTTGATCATGCTACTCCAAACCAGAACACATGGAGCTGTGGACTGGATTTGATTTAGTGCCAGTAAACACTTTTAGGTACATCTCATAAATTTTTACACTTCCCACTTTATATATTATGGAAAACTAAAAGATTTTTTTCTCTTTTGCACATATCCCATCCGGAAGTAAAGTTAGGGCACTTTAAATTCTGGTTACCTCCGAAGTGAAAAGGAAGAAAATTGCATTTAAAGATTTCATTCCAGTTCCACTGAAAGATGCCTCGCCTACCTTTACTTTTACTTTTATACCCTAATCTACTTATAGAAAACCAACATTACTGCTATAATTTAAAGAAATATTTATGCTTTCTTAAATTACAAACTGCAAAATACTTTATTGGCAGAAAAACTAAATTTTGATCAAAATCTTAATTTTTGTGTTTTTTGAATGTTTTCCAGAATTCAGCCTGATTAACTTCCGATGGATTTTTTTTTTGTTTTACAGACCACCACGCGCACACACACACACACACACACATTATTTATTTATATATATATAAATATATATATATATATATATATATATATATATATATATATATATATATATATATAAATAGTGTGTGTGTGTGTGTGTGGTGGTCTGTAAAACAAAAAAATATATATATTATACACACACACACACACACACACACACACAGTGGATATAAAAAGTCTACACACCCCTGCTAAAATGCCAGGCTTCTGTGATGTTAAAAAAAAATGAGACCAAGATAAATATTTCAGAACTTTTTCCACCTTTAACGTGACCTAAAACCCATACAACTCAATTGAAAAACAAACTGAAATCTTTTAGGTTGGGCAAGTAAAAATAAAAAAACAAAATAATGTGGTTGCATAAGTGTGCACACCCTTAAACTAATACTTTGTTGAAGTACCTTTTGATTTTATTACAGCACTCAGTCTTTTTGGGTACGAGTCTGTGCCTGGCACATCTTGACTTGGCAATATTCACCCACTCTTCATTGCAAAAACGCTCCAAATCTGTCAGATTGCGAGGGCATCTCCTGTGCACAGCCCTCTTCAGATCACCCCACAGATTTTCAATCAGATTCAGGTCTGGGCTCTGGCTGGGCCATTCCAAAACTTTAATCTTCTTCTGGTGAAGCCATTCATTTGTTGATTTGATTGCATGCTTTGGGTCATTGTCATGCTGAAGGATGAAGTTCTTCTTCATCTTCAGCTTTCTAGCAGAAGCCTGAAGGTTTTCTGTTCATAATTTCCTCCACCTTGACTAAGGCTCCAGTTCCAGCTGAAGAAAAACAGCCCTAAAGCATGATGCTGCCACCACCATGCTTCACTGTGGGTATGGTGTTCTTCTGGTGATGTGCAGTGTTCTTTTTGCACCAAACATACTTTTTGGAATTATGGCCAAAAAGTTCAACCTTGGTTTCATCAGACCATACACATTTTCCCCCATGCTTTTGGGAGACTTCAAATGTGTTTTTGCAAAATTTAGCCGGGCTTGGATATTTCTCTTTGTAAGAAAAGGCTTCCGTTTTGCCACCCTACCCCATAGCCCAGACATGTGAAGAATACGGGAGATTGTTGTCACATGTACTACACAGCCAGTACTTGCCAGAAATTCCTGCAGCTTCTTTAATGTTGCTGTAGGCCTCTTGGCAGCCTTCCTGACCAGTTTTCTTCTCGTCTTTTCATCAATTTTGGAGGGACGTCCAGTTCTTGGTAATGTCACTGTTGCGCCACATTTTCTCCACTTGATGGTGATGGTCTTCACTGTGTTCCATGGTATATCTAATGCCTTGGAAATTCATTTGTACCCTTCTCCTGACTGATACCTTTTAATAATCAGATCCCTCTGATGCTATGGAAGCTCTCTGTGGACCATGGCTTTTGCTGTAAGAGTGTTAAATGACCCAAATGTAAGTTTAAGATGACTCGTAACTTTGAAACATCATAAATTCTCATATAACATCGACATATTGACCATTTATCATGAATAGCGAGCTATCGCGCTAACCGCCAAGCACCCCTGCTAACCATGTGCTTCTGCACACTAAACTCGTGACACACTATTAATTGAGTCAGACGAACTGCTTTTAACACATACAGGTGCTGGTCATATAATTAGAATATCATCAAAAAGTTGATTTATTTCACTAATTCCATTCAAAAAGTGAAACTTGTATAATGTATACATTCATTCCACACAGACTGATATATTTCAAGTGTTTATTTCTTTAATTTTGATGATTATAACTGACAACTAATGAAAACCCCAAATTCAGTATCTCAGAAAATTAGAATATTGTGAAAAGGTTCAATATTGAAGACACCCGCTGCCACACTCTTATCAGCTAATTAACTCAAAACACCTGCAAAGGCCTTTAAATGGTCTCTCAGTCTAGTTCTGTAGGCTACACAATCATGGGGAAGACTGCTGACTTGACAGTTGTCCAAAAGACGACCATTGACACCTTGCACAAGGAGGGCAAGACACAAAAGCTCATTGCAAAAAGGCTGGCTGTTCACAGAGCTGTGTCCAAGCACATTAATAGAGAGGCGAAGGGAAGGAAAAGATGTGGTAGAAGAAAGTGTACAAGCACCTGTATAACTCATTAGGGCCTTTCGCACCGCGAAAGTACCTAATGTACCTGAACTAATTGTGGAACTACCCACTTTTTGGCGTTTTCGCACCTCCGGAACTGGGTGCGATTTTAGTACCGGACTGCCAAATTAGCTCCTACTCCGGAGCAGGGTCTAACCAGCACAACTGGTACTATCCGTGACGTAAGTAGACGTTGATTGGCCAAACGCGTACGAAAAACGCCCTCACCCGCCATGATTTAAAACACCGTGTAAACATATTGCAGTGTCAACTTATTTCGCAAGTATGGAGAACAGTGATAGATGGGCGGACGCTGAAGTGCAACACAGCTCCGATCACAGCGTCCTCCATCCTCCGGTTATTTACGTTGTTCTTCTTTGTTTCCGTTGTTGAACGCCGTGCACAAATGACGTCGCTGTCGACCGGCTTACGTCACTTCCTAGTGCCCGTAGTCGGTGCGAATGCAACCCTCTAAACGGTACTGGGAAATAGTTCGCGCAAAATCGCTCAGTCCTTTAGTACTGTAAATTTAGTTCTGGAACTAAAGCGGTGCGAAAGGCCCTATCATCACACTGAACAGAATTTATACTCAACCGGGAAGTGTGTCTTGTGCATTTTGTTCTACAGATACCTGAAAAGAAGTATAACAGAAGATTCATGTCGAATTAAAGACAAGTGCTGCAGTGATGGCTTCCTTGTCTCTGTATTTATCACAGGCGCGCCACCTATCGAGACGTGCAATGACGTCACGACGCAGGTATGCCAAACAAACATAACTAATTTTGAAAATGCAAAATTTTCAAAATAACACTTTTTTTTCCCATGACGCACAAATAAGCAATTAAAATTCTTAACAATATTAGAAAAATAACATTAAACAATTTTATAATGAATTTAAAGGAAAATTATACAACCAAGAACATAAATTATATTCAATATATCACATAAACAGCTGATATATATTTGTTTAAAAAAAAAACTATTTATTTATTATTTACCTACAGGAGTTGCAGGGGCGAATGATGTCTCTCAGCCCAATATAATCTGGGCTAAAATGGGGCAATCAGCCACAATAAACTGCTCACACAACAAGGATGCAAATCACAATCAGATATACTGACAACAGCCCTCCCCAATTTTATCCAGGCTTGGGACCAGCACTGAAAGCACACTGTTGTACACCACCCCAGTGGCTGGGGTTGGTTCCCTGACTGGGAACTGAACTGGAGCTACAGGGGTGCGAGCGCTGTGGCCTAACCACAAGTCCTCCAGGGACCCTCAGTGATAGGCTTTGACATAATATGTAATAAATTTGTGTGTTATGTTATGTCCTCTAGAGGGAGCCTTTTCATTAGAAAAGGCAATGTAACAAATAGATTACAGAGTCCCACCACACCTCAGACAGGAAGTAGAGGATGGAGGACACTCTTCCACTCTCTTTTATTCTAATTCCAAGCACACCAACACACACAAACACACACACACACAGCACAGAGACTCAGCATGCGTTCTGTTCTCATCATATTTTCTGCCACACTATTGTACCTTCCAGGTAAATACAATATTTTATAAAATGTACTCCCAAAATTGAATGGACTCCTTCATTTTCTGCACCTTTTCTGCTCTCTTTTCTCTCCACAGGTTCTGCTGTTTGTTCTGTAGTCCAGAATCCTCCTGATCTCATAAAATATCAAGATGAGTTTGCTGAGATCAAATGTGCACACACTGTACGGAGCTATGACCGCATACTGTGGTACAAACACAACCAGGACACAGGATTTAAATACATGGGATACATTTATACTGTTTCTTCAAAGCCAGCGGAAGAATTTGAAACCAAAATCAAATTGAGTGGTGATGGGAGCAAGGATGGCACTTTGACCATAAACAGTGAACGACAGTGCTGTGTATTTCTGTGCAGCTTATTACACAGTGCTGTAGATCAGCTTAATTAATTACAAACTCCTTCATCTGATCCACATAACCCCCAAACCAGAACACCTGCAGCTGTGGGCTGGATTTGATTTAGTGCCAATAAACCACAGAAAGATGCTCAGTGTTTAGGTGACTGGTTTCTATTTGCATTTAATACACTGTGATCTCACTGGCCACAGCAATCTCATATAATGTTAGCAATATTTTCTTTTGGAAAACAACATTTCTTTTTATTTTGTCAATTTTTTCACTTGAGTTAGTGATCATTCATGCAAAGATCATTAATGATGTATTTTACACTGTCTGTGTGGGTGGAGTTATTATGTCACATCATACATCACTGACTAGAATCTGAATAATCTTACAGTCAGTAGGCTCGTCATCAAGAGTCACCATGATCAGAGTTCTAGTCTTTTATATGTCACTCTACTGGATTCAAGGTAACTAAAAAAACACTGGAAAAAAATCCTCTGTGATGATATAACTGCTATACACGCCTATCGGTCAAAATAGGACAATAAACAACTGATACATATTTGTCAATTTTTTGTTATTTATTGTTTATTCACAGGAGTTGCAGAGGGGAATGATGTCTTTCAGCCCAATATAATCTGGGCTAAAATGGGCCATTCAGCCACAATAAACTGCTCACACACCAAAGATGCATATCACAATCAGATGTACTGGTATCGTCAGTATCATGGAGAGAGTATGGAGCTCATAGTGTTCACTACCAGCTATGGCACTCTGGACTTTGGAAGATTTAACCAAAATAAATTTTCAGCCATTAAAACAGTTGCTGAGAGCGGCTCTTTCACAGTGAAAGATGTGGATTATAATGACAGCGCTGTGTATTTCTGTGCTGTGAGAGAACACAGTGTTATAACCACAAGGCAGAGCTGTACAAAAACACACTGTGTGTCATTCAGGAAGAAATAAAGACACCTAAAGGGGGCTGAACGACACAAAAGTCATTGGGATAACAATGGAAACACTAGCATGTGATTAACATGTAACATAACATGTCATGACATACAATATTATGACCCCTATCAATATTATGACCCCTATCATTTATCAAAAAAAAAAAATCTTATTCACATATGTGCAACTTTAAAATCACACTATATACTATACTACAGATCTAGTGTTATTTATCTAAAAATGCTGCCTCTTGGATTCTTCAATATCAATATCACTCGTAGCTCATCAGCATGTAGCTCAATATTCTAGCAAAAGCATTATTTCTGGTTTAATTTAGCCTGTTTTCATCAATAATGGCCAGCTGTCAAAATTATTATAGCATTCACTTATTTTACATTTACTGTACATCATGCAGTCAGCTAGAGGGAACCCTTTCATTAGAAATGGTAAGGTAACAAATTAGATAACAGAGTACTGGTGTGCAAGTAGAGAATGGATGACATGCTTCCATTCTCGTTTCTTTTAATTCAGAGTACAGCCACACACACAGCACAGCACGTCAACATGTGTACTGTTCTCATCATATTTTCTGCCATACTATTGTTTCTCACAGGTAAATATATCTTTTTATGTAACATTTTAGAAAATCTATTCCCCAAATGCTTTACTTGTTTGTGTTGTGTACCCTGATTGCTGCTTTTCTCTCCACAGGTTCTGCTGTTTGTTCTGTAGTCCAGAATCCTCCTGATCTCATAAAAATTCAAGATGAGATTGCTGAGATCAAATGTGCACACACTGTACAGCACTATGACCGCATACTGTGGTACAAACACAACCAGGACACAGGATTTAAATACATGGGATACCTTTTAAATGCTTTCCCAAAGCCAGAGGATGAATTTGACACCAAAATCAAACTGAGTGGTCATGGGAGCAAGGATGGCACTTTGACTATAAACAGTCTTTCAGTGAACGACAGTGCTGTGTATTTCTGTGCAGCTTATTACACAGTGCTGTAGATCAGCTCACTTAATTACAAAAACCTTCATCTGATCCACGTTACCCCCAAACCAGAACACCTGCAGCTGTGGTTGTGGGCAATCAGCTACAATAAACTGCTCACACACCAAGGATGCAAATCATAATTTTGGTTGAGTTCGCTCGCTGTTGCTGGGGGTGGCCCCAAATGGACGGTCTGAAGAACCATTTGGTTTGCTGGGGATAGTCCCACCTGGGGGCTGTGGAGATGGCTTGGGGATCACATATTGGAAGCTGTACTGTAATGGCTTGGGACTGTGATTGCTGTAGTGGCTTTGGGGCTGCGGTTGCCACGAACACCTTTGTACTCAGGACTCCATCAGTGGACAGTGGATAGATTTTAACCAACCGGACTTCTTGCAAAAACTGTGATAAATTTATTGGTTGCACAATAGAACTATTTGTCAGTATAGTACACAATAATAGAAGGTATTTATTTATAATTGCACTATCCGTTGCGCCCAGATGAGGATGGGTTCCCTTTTGAGCCTGGTTCCTCTCAAGGTTTCTTCCTCATATCATCTCAGAGAGTTTTTCCTTGCCACCATCACCTCTGGCTTGCTCATTAGGGATAAATTCACATATTTACAATATATTTTTTGTGAACCCATTTATTTCTGTAAAGCTGCTTTGTGACAATGTCCATTGTTAAAAGCTCTATACAAATAAAATTGAATTGAATTGAATTATCGAATGTACTGGTATTGTCAGCATCAAGGACAGAGTTTGGAGCTCAAAGTGTTCAGAATTCACACAAGAATATATTAATGAATATATTAAGCTTACTGAGTGAATGAACAGGATCTGCTACAGGGAGACCTTTCATTAGAAATGTCAAACAAATAAAGAGGAATAACAGATTACATCCATACCATGAAGAGGAAGAAGGCATACACTCCTTCCAACCATTTTCTGATTTAATTCAGAGAAGCACACACACATACTGGCAACATGGTTACTGTTCTCTTTATCACCACACTATTGTATTTCACAGGTGAATTTAGCCAGTGCATAATTTAATTTTAGCAATATATAATTTTATATAATCTAGAAACCATTATGTTAGGTTTCTTGATTTTTTTTTTTTTTTACTTTGTCTTGAATGATCTTTTTTCCTCTTCACAGGATATGTTGTTTGTCCTGTAGTCCAGAATCCTCCTGAATGTGCACACACTGCACAGAGCTATAATCTCATACTGCGTCAGGACAAACACAGTCGGGACACAGGTTTCACACTCATGGGATATCTTAATGTTGCTTTTCCGATTAAAGAGGCAGATTTTGAAAGGAAGACCAAGTGAGTTTGAGTGAGGATGAAATGGAGACAACCTAAAAGGGGCGGAATGACACAAAAATTATTCTTTTCAGGAGTCATGAACATTTACAGTTCTGGAATGCAGATTCTTAGTTTGTAAGTCTGAATAACTAAGCTCTTAAACTCTAAAGTTATTTTACTTTTACTGTACATCAGGCAGTAAGCTAGAGGGAGCCCTTTCATTAGAAATGGTAACAAATAGGCGAGTACTGCAACGCCTCAGTCAAAAAGTAGAGGATGGATGACACTCTTCCACTTCCACAGCACAGAGACTCAACATGCATACTGTTCTTATCACTTTTACTGCCACATTATTGTGCTCCCAGGTAAATATGATATAAATATAGTGTAAAATACATTATCTTTAATACAATATTTTAATATTAAATAATAATATGATTTTATATATTTTACAAAATCTACTCCCAAAATTGAATGGACTACTTCATTTTATACACTTGACTGCTCTCTTATTATCTTCACAGGTTCTGCTGTTTGTTCTGTAGTCCAGAATCCTCCTGATCTCATAAAATATCAAGACGAGTTTGCTGAGATCAAATGTGCACACACTGTATGGAGCTATGAACGCATACTGTGGTACAAACACAGCCAGGACACAGGATTTACACTCATGGGATACCTTAATATACTTGATCCAAAGTCAGAGGCAGAATTTGAAACAAAGATCAAGTTGAGTGGTGATGGGAGAAACAACGGCTCTTTGACCATAAACAGTCTTTCAGTGAACGACAGTGCTGTGTATTTCTGTGCAGCTTATTACACAGTGCTGTAGATCAGCTCACTTAATTACAAAAACCTTCATCTGATCCACGTTACCCCCAAACCAGAACACCTGCAGCTGTGGGCTGGATTTGATTTGGTGCCAATAAACCACACAAAGATGCTCAGCATTTAGGTGACTGGTTTCTATTTGCATTTAATACACTGTGATCTCACTGACCCAGGCAATCTCACATCATGCTAGCATTATTTTCTTTTGAAAAAATTAATTTCTTTAATTTCTTTTTAAATTCGGGCATGTCCCTGAGCAGCCTCACACATCCTATGTTGCTATTTTCCTTCTGCTTATGTCGGTGCTCTATTGTCTTTAAAACTGCTCTATACCCATAATACAGTGGTTCAGAATTTGAAGAGTTGGTGTCAAAGTATTTCTCATAGGCCAAATCCAGAGTATTTGTGCCTATTAATACATTGGACTGAGTAGTGGCACCTGTGTCTGGAATGACTAATGCAAGAGTTGTCACCTCAACTTCTGATCCCAGGAAGTCTTTGGGAAAAGATATGTTCACCTCCACATATCCCAAGTAAGGTATATTTTGGCCATTTACAGCCTCCACTTCCAGAAGATTGTTCAGAGGATTTATGCTCAAGTCTGAGAAGTTCTGTTCATGAAAAGACTGAGAAATTGTGGTCACTTGAGACCCAGTATCAAGAAGATAGTGGCAATCTTTGCCTTCAATACATACTTGTGCTGTGCACTTGGCACCAATCAGCCCTTTTGGTATATGAACAGAGCAGGACTTTGTATGACAAGTATTTGGGTGGTTCTGGATCTCACCAGGGTCAATGGGAATAAGCCTACATGCACCTGCCCTTGTGCGTCCCTCCACAAGAGCTACTTCTCGTTTAAAGAGTCAGAACTATACTGGCTGTCCCATAATTGTTGCCTTTCCCTTAACTGCCTCCTCTTGCTTGCTACGAATGAGGGGTTCGCCTCATCATTACATGCAGAAGCAATGTAACTGTCCTCACCACAATGGAAACAATAGCCAGGCTTCGGTCTTCCCAGGGCCCTCTTAGTTGCTGTGGGAGGTGGACCCTTTGAAGAGGGTTTGTGAGAAGATGCTTTCCTCATTCCATCAGCACTTCCTTGACGGTTCGGGCACTGTTGTACATTTAATTTTGTGAGTTGGCCCTGCAGTTCAGTGATTTGTTTTTTCAGATCTAGAACAGCACTGGTCTGGGATGGTACACTCTTTTCAACAGACTTGCTCTTACGTTTGGTAAGTTGGCTTTGAAGTTTGGCAACTTGGTTTTTCAACTCAGATACTTCATCTTCTGTGCTCAGTTCTGGATTATTGTCAGGAGGGCAAAGAGATACAACTTGAGAGGAAATTTTTTTGCTTATGTGCTCCAAGATGTTTCCTCATTCTACTCTCTTTGGCCGTGTTCTTGCTTTCCTCACTACGTAACTGTAGAAGCAATTCAGGAAACAGAGGTGGATTGTCCCTCTTGTGCTCAAGTTGGAGGCCTGCTATCAACACATTGTCCCAGCATCCTCGACAAAACTGTTTAAGCAGCTGCTTTTCAGCTTCTTTAAAAGAAACACCCCCACGCTTTATTGCCTTGGTAAGAACTGTCTGCAACCACTGTAAGTATAATGATGGCTTCTCACCAGCAACTTGTAGCATGTTTAACAATTTGGCAAAAAGTTCATCGCCATCTTCTACAGTGTCATATGCAGAGTCCAGTAAGTCTAAGTAACCTGAAGGAAGGGCCTGTGAACCTAAGTGTTTGACTACATCTGCTGCTGGTGGCAGAAGGCTATCTAGAATCTTTCTCGAATTATGTAAGTCAGAAAAGGAAGAATCTTGCAGAATGAGCTCCACATTGTTTCTCCAAGTTTCATAGTCAACTTCAGTACTTGGCTGGGGGATTTTTCCAGTGAACACTCTGAGCCTGAAAGATGTGTGCGCCTGTGAGGATGCTGCATCGCTCTTTACAATGTGCTCCACCACCATGCATTGAACTTTTGATGGGTTTATATCAGTTACCCTGACAGTAGGTGATTCCTTCTCTGTCATCATTGTTCTGGCTGTAACTGGGCTGTGCAATTGTTGGGTCAGGTCAGTGCTCCTATCAGGGGAGAGGGGGTAATGTACATGTGGCTCTCTGGTAAAAAGTTGATTTGTCTCTTTCAGGTGACCAGTGGCTGACTCTGTGCATCTGGATAGCTGCTCCTTCAAGATGTCGTCAAATGATTTACCGCTAAGCTTGGCAATCTTCTGCAGTTCACTGAAATAACTCATGGTGGCATGTTCAGTGACTATAGGCAAGTACACACTTGACAAGGGCCTTATTTGGTAGGTGATATTGTGTGAGCTCTTGAAGTTATGAGGCATCAAAGGTTCAAGGGTTGTGAGGGCATAACAACTTTCTTACTCCACAATGGCATCTTTATGTTGTGGAGATTGTGGGTCATCTATACGGAGAACTCTGGATACACGACCATGACTATTTAGAAAGTCTGATAAGTCTTCATCTAACTCTGTGTTAGTAAGGCCACTAACAATAACTGAGCTTGTGATTTTGACATTCTCTCTCTCAACTATCTCCATTTCTTTCTTTTTTTTAGGCTCAAGATTAACCCAATCGAGACTATTTTACTTTTAGGTCTGTGTGCTTTATTTTTCTTTCTTTCACTTTATCTATTTTTTTATTTATTTATGTTTACAATAACTGCTCCTGGCTGGCTTGCCACTTTTGTGTAACACTCGTGTCACTCTCAGGTTGAGGTACGCTGGACCAGTATCTAGGTTCAGAGGAGCAGTAATGAAACTCACACAGACCACCAAATGTTTTTGAACTGCTGGCTTATATTGACAAAAAAGTGAACAATTGTAAAATGTCACTTTGGACAAAAAAACCCAAACAAACAAAAAAAAGAAATTACAATCACAATATGAAAAAAATAAATAAAAAAAGAAATATATCAAATGTTTGTTTACCCCCTTCTTTTTCCTATAGGTTTTCTTCTATTTGCGCTAATTTAACTAGTTTTGTTCACCTAGTTGTGTTATCCTATTTAGTTTAGATCTAATAACAGGTTTTTTTTTTGGTCACTTTTAGGCCTAGTCAATTTGAGTTTGGTTTTTCCTTGTATATATTCAGTGGTTTCCACTACACAGTATTACTCAGACTGCTTCAAAGTAACATTTTTGTTTGACACAAAAGAATACATCACAACTCAACATTCAAGGGGAAAAAAACAAGAAAATGCACAAAAGTTGCAATATTCTCAAAGCTGGTTTCACAGTTACAACCCCTGGCAAAAATTATGGAATCACCACACTTAGAGGATGTTCACCCAGCTTTTTTACTTTATAGCAAACAAACATATCACAGATATGACACAAAAAAGGTTTTGTTCAATAGCTTAACATTCTGGCTTTGTGGAACATACATAAAAAAAAAATTTACTGACATTTGTTTTTATTAATGGCATGTCTTTTTCCAAATCAAGTAGAGGAAAAAATTATGGAATCACTCAATGTTGAGGAAAAAATTATGGAATCATGGCTGTTATTCTTTGAGGCATAGACCTCACTAATGAAAAACAATATTCCCCATCAATCTGGTTCCAACTTTCTCGAATAGCAGTTGACAGATCAGCTTTGCAGGGTGGAGCCTTAACATGGACCAGTTTTTTTACTTTCCACCATAAATTTTCAATTGGATTGAGATCCAGACTGTTTGCTGGCCATGTCATTGAGTTGATATGCCTTTCCTGAAAAAAAAGCTTTAAAACTGTTTGCTCTGTGGCAAGACGCATTGTCATCCTGAAAAATTATTTCATCATCACCAAACCTATTTTCTATGGATGGAATGAGAAAATGTCCAAAATTTCACTGTACAACTGTGCATTGACTGCTGAGGTAATGACTGTCATCTCCCCTGGTCCTTTACCTGACATGCAACCCAATATCATAAATGAGTTGGGAAATTTGATTGGTTCAGGCAGTCATCTTTATATGTTTTGTTAGAACGGCACCAGACAAAAGTTCCAGCATCATCTCCTTGGCCAATGCAGATTCATGATTCATCACTGAATTTCACTTTCATCCAATCATCCACACTCCATGACTGCTTCTCCTCAGCCCACTGTAACCTTGTTTTCTTCTGTTTTGGTGTTAGTGCTGGTTTTCTTTTGGCTTTTCTATATGTAAATCTCATTTCATTCAGCCGGTTTCTTACAGTTCTGTCACAAACATTGACTCCTGTTTCCGCCCATTTGTTTTTCATTTGTTTTGTTGTGCATTTTCTATTTTCAAGGCATAGTGCTTTGAGTTTTCTATCCTGATGCTTTGACATCTTCCTTAGTCCGCCTGTATATCTACCTTTCATAACCTTCCCATTAAGTTTATACTTGCAACAAATTATAGACACAGCTGACTGGGAGCAACCAACCTCTTTGGCCACACTCCATGTTGAAATTCCTTGTTGAAGGAGTTTTATAATCCTTCCCATTGTTTCAACTGACAACTCTCTCA
The DNA here is from genome assembly GCF_027358585.1 of Pangasianodon hypophthalmus. NCBI lineage: Eukaryota > Metazoa > Chordata > Actinopteri > Siluriformes > Pangasiidae > Pangasianodon > Pangasianodon hypophthalmus. The sequence goes on from NC_069719.1 coordinate 9,014,393, forward strand.
TTGGAGCCATGTTTCCTTTCAATTAGCCAAGTCCAACAGCCCATTAAAGTGTGTAAGCACTCCCTGCTAATAACTGCTGACTTATTAGCATTTTTAGACTTGTCCCAGTATTTGTTTTAGAAATGGAAATTAAAAATTGATTCCATAATTTTTTCCATGCCATTAATAAAAAAAATGTCCTTGAATTTTTTTTAAGTATATTTCACAAACCAGAATGTTAAGCTATTGAACAAAACCTTTTTTGTGTCATATCTGTGATTTGTTTGTTTGCTATAAAGTAAAAAAGCTGGGTGAACATCCTCTAAGTGTGGTGATTCCATAATTTTTGCCAGGGGTTGTATGTACAGTAATTTTGGTTACCGTCAGTCCTCTATAATCAACTCAGTCCAACTGTTGTCTGCAGGAAATAAAATGTAAAAGTCTTTACAGTCCTACCAGGATAGAGGTTACTCAGGTAAAGCTGCTTTCCTTTGCAGGTGGCTGATATGTAACAAACAGTCTCTGTGTGGTTAGTTGGGTGGCTCGCCATCTTGTTGAAATGGAATTTCAGATGTCTCAAAGGAAAAGAAAAGACCTGTCCTGTTTTATAAACAGTACCAATACTATAAACAGAGCAAAATACTATTAACAACACGACACAATTTACAAAGATTAAATATTTGCTTGAAACACTAACAATCCTCCCAGTCTCAAACAACCATAAGATTTTCTCAAAATGGTGGCTGCACGCTAATTAACGCAGTACATGTGGTTCTGGATAAGCATTCACATATAATCCACATCTCATCCCCACATAAATTTACCAAAACATTCACTTTTCATTAATAAAAGTTACAAAAGAAAAAAAACAAATTTGGAACAATACATTTTAAACAATTTAACGAACTCACTAAATCCGTTTTCTCTCAAATTCACAAAAGTAAATATACTCCGAATCAATCCCAGAGATGTACATGGAAAAGATTTCACCACTGTAGCACCTCAGAACAAATTGAATTTACTTTTCCAAGCATATAATCAAATTTATTTTCTTCCTTCTCCCGATCTCTTTCAGCGTCACCTCTCGTCTTCTCATTTAGCGCATTCTCTCTCCTTAATCAGCACGTGCGCTATTCTTAAAGGGGCCATGCTCTTTTATCCTTCTCACATTAAAACAGTGTTTTAAACATTTCAATAGATTAGTTTAGTAACCCAGAATGTTATTTTAAGATTTCTTCTTTTTTATTTATTTATTTTATTTTAGGTACTTGATGTTGTGTATTTATATTTCTGTCAACTGTTAACATTTTATCCTGGGTTTCATGTACATGCCTAGGCATCAAAATATAATAACAGGTCGCTTATATATGTTATATTAACACTTTATTTACTGTTTTTTCACAGGTGTTGCAGGGGCAAATGATGTCTATCAGCCCAATATAATCTGGGCTAAAATGGGCCAATCAGCCACAATAAACTGCTCACACACCAAAGATGCAACTCACAGTCAGATGTACTGGTTCCGTCAGTATCATGGAGAGAGTATGGAGCTCATAGTGTACTCTCCCACATACGGCACTCCAGACTTCGGAAAATTCAACCAAAGTAAATTTTCAGTCATTAAAACAGTTCCTGAGAGCGGCTCTTTCACAGTGAAAGATGTGGATTATAATGACAGAGCTGTGTATTTCTGTGCTGTGAGTGAACACAGTGTTATAACCACAGGGCAGAGCTGTATAAAAACACAGTGTGTGTCATTCAAGAAGAAATAAAGACACCTAAAGAGAGCAGTATGACACAACAAATCTGCACACACAGAGGCAACATGGTTACTGCTCTCATTATTGCCACACTACTGTGTTTCACAGGTGAATTTAACCAGTGTGTAATTTTATATAATCTAGAAACCATTATGTCAGGTTTCTTGAGTCTGTTTTTAAGATAACTATTTATTGACAGTTTTTGTCCCTTTGGTGAGTGATCATCACACATGAAAATAGTATAAATAATGTATTTTTTACGCCGTCTGTGTGGGTGGAGTTATGACGTCACATTGATAAGAATGTATACTGTATAACCTTACACAGTCTTAGTTCAGTCTGTAGTCTTGACATTAAGAGAGATGATAAGAATAATAATAATAGTGTTTCAGTCACTGTACTGGATTCAAGGTAACAATTTTTTTCAAGCTTTTGGGTGCCTGTGTAATAGTATAACTGCTTTACGTGCCCGTAAATCAACATAAGACAATAAACATCAAGGTTATATTTGTTATATTGACACTGTATTTGCTGTTTATTCACAGGAGTTGCAGGAGCGAATGATGTCTTTCAACCCAATATAATCTGGGCTGAAATGGGCCAATCAGCCACAATAAACTGCTCACACACCAAGGGTGCATTTTACAATCGAATGTACTGGTTCCGTCAGGATTATGGACAGAGTATGGAGCTCATAGTGTTCACTACCAGCTATGGCACTGTGGAATTTGGAAATTTTAACCAAAGTAAATTTTCAGCCATTAAAACAGTTCCTGAGAGTGGCTCTTTAGAAGTGAAAGCTGTGGATTATAATGACATCGGTGTGTATTTCTGTGCTGTGCAAGAACACAGTGTTATAACCACAGGGCAGAGCTGTACAAAAACACACTGTGTATGTGTGTGTGTGTGTCAGGAAGAAATAGTGATGTCTAAAGAGGGCAGCATGACACAAAAGTCATTGGGATAATAATGTCATAAAAATTTGTCATGAGGTTTACAATGCATTCTAGTTTCATGCTACGTTAAAAATATTACATGTGGCATACAAACATTAAATAGCTGTACTGACTATTGATAATGATAATGTAATAATTAGATAATGTGACATTTTTATATCTTTATACATCATCTGTCATTAAAGAAAATGACATGTTGGATGACTTGTCATCTGCATGGCACATTCTTTAAGCTGTCATTGAAGAGATGTCATGAAAAATGTTATACAATATACAGTAACTAGAGAGAAATTAGTGAAAATGTACATATGGGACATGACATGAAATGTTATGACACCTATCATGATTACCAGCAATACTATTATATTACTGCACTTCCAATGTAATGACAAATCATGTGAGCATATGACATGCATGGTCATGTAATTCCCTGGTTTAGACACTTGTCTGTTTGGCTTGTTTCTGATCATGGATTGTCCCTGTGCATTCTTGCCTGCCAGTATTCTGACCTAAACTGTGGACTTGGATTATGATTCTGGTTTGCCCATAATAAAGTACAAGCTGAGTTTACACACCTGCATCCTGCCTCTTTACCCTACTGCATGTTATAGAAGACCTTGCCGCTGAAGGACATAGCAATTAATGATGACAATGTGAGGTAAGCCTCTCTGTCTCTCCCTCTCTCTCTCTCTCTCTCGTTGCCACTATATGATGCTATGGAATTCCAGCTGACGTGCCACCTTGATATTCTGGACTCATATGATGGCCAGCAATTCCCACCTGATGGATTCCTCCTGCAGCACGAACTGTTGTCACTAAGGGCTCATGAAGGCAGCATATGATTCCATTAGCAGGAGGTTTATTGATAGAAGGAACAGTATAATAACATTCAGGGATAGTCCACTATGCACTGATAGTTCATGGAAATAGCAGACCACACAATCCAAAACACAAGGCTATACTTCATCATAAACAAAGTAAGGCTTCTCAAACTGACTAAGAGTCTATGTGCTTATATATTGAGAGAACAGGAAACGAGCGGAAAAACCAAAAGAGATTCAAAACTTGGGGAGGCCGCCATCTGATGGCTTAGTGAAGAAATGTCTGTGAGAGATGTTACAACTGTATTTCCAGTATACAGTAGCTCCTCAGCCTAACGAGAGTGAGTGAGAGAGACTGAGATATATATCATCATGGCTTACTGGTAAAAGGACACCCAGGACTGGAGATCGTGCCGAAGTTCTCTGGTCTCATGAGGAGGGTGTTTCAGATGACCAGAGAAGCTTCCCCTGGACAATTTTTTTCCAGAGGGGCCCCAGCCAAGCTCAGAGCCTTTGTCTCCACTCCGTCTTCTTCTTCCCTGTATCCTGACTCTTCACCCAACAGCACATTACAGGCATGCCATGTTTATGATACAATTACTATGTTGTTTTAATGACACAATGTTAAAATAAATTGTTAAGCCATTTAAAATTTGGTATAAAAGTCCTGATAAAATAATTAGCATGTGAGACAAAACATGACTGCAAGCTTTCATTTTAGATGTATTACTATATTGTATACACTGGATTTAATGTGATATCTAGTATCATTTACCTTAAAAATGCTGCCTCCTTGATGCTTCAATATAAATCATTACTCAGAATTTAAGTGCTGCTACATATTTCTGGTTTTATTTAACTTTTTTCATTCAATGTCAGTAATGGCCAAATGTCAACAATATTATAGCGTTAAATTATTTAACATTTCTGTAGAACATGCAGTGAGCTAGAGGGAGTCCTTTCATTAGAAAAGGCAATGTAACCAGTGGATAACATTGTACCGGTATGCCTCAGACAGGAAGTAGAGAAAGGATGACATGCTTCCACTCTCTTTTATTTTAATTCCGATCACAACACCACACACAGCACAGAGCGTCAATATGCGTACTGTTCTCATCATATTTACTGTAAATATATCTAATATATAATCTTTCCTAAAATCTACTCCCAAAATTGAATAGACTGCATCATTTTATATATTTTCTAAATTAACAAAATATTATTTTATCAACAAATGTGAATATTGAGTCTTACTAATGAAGTAATCTTGAATCACAGTAGAACAACAACAGCAACGACAATAACATCAACAATGACAAAAATAAGCAGAGTACTGAATTTTAGGCAGGTCCTACACTAAAAGTTTTTTCACTTTAGTTTTTGTCGCCTTATTGAGTGATCATTGTTCATGAATAACATTTTTACACTGTCTTTGTGGGTGGAGTTATGATGTCACATCTTACATGACTGACAAGCATGTGTGTAATCTTACACAGTCTTAGTTCAGTCTGTAGCATTGACATCAAGAGACATGATCAGGATTATAATAGTGTTTCAGTCACTTTACTGGATTCAAGGTAACTACAAAATCTGCTGCATGCCTCTGTAATAATAAAGAGTTACATGATTATTATAGTAATACTACAGTTGTTGTACATGCCTAGGCATCAAAATTTAAAAATAACAGATAGCTTACGTATGTTAAATTAACACTTTATTTACTGTTTATTCACAGGAGTTGCAGGGGCAAATGATGTCTCTCAGCCCAGTATAATCTGGGCTGAAATGGGCCAATCAGCCACAATAAACTGCTCACACACCAAGGGTTCAACTTACAGAGAAATGTACTGGTATCGTCAGCATCATGGAGAGAGTATGGAGCTCATAGTGTTCACTACCAGCTATGGCGATCCAGACTTTGGAAAATTTGATCAAAATAAATTTTCAGCCTTTAAAACAGTTCCTGAGAGCGGCTCTTTTACAGTGAAAGATGTGGATTATAATGACAGAGCTGTGTATTTCTGTGCCGTGAGAGAACACAGTGTTATAACCACAAGGCAGAGCTGTACAAAAACACAGTGTGTGTCATTCAAGAAGAACCAGAGACACCTAAAGGGGGTAGTATGGTACAACAAATCTATACCACTGTGAGTCATGGTTACAGACAAATTCATTGACTACTGACAAAAACTAATCCAGTCAAGCTTTTGTTTATGCTAATTGTTTTTCTGGGGAGTTAAAGATTTTGTTTTCCAGCAATCCAGGGGAGAAAAATTTGCTTGAGCTTGAGTCTCTAAACAGCTCACCAGGTTACAATATTATACTGCAATATGTGAATAATGCAATGTTTTTGCATTAATGGGATCGGTTTCTTGAAGCTGAAAATAAAGAGATTAAATTAAATTGGCACTAGCATTGATAATGGGGCAAAATAATACTGTACATGATGCAATCAGCTAGAGGGAGCCCTTTCATTAGAAATGTTGCCGCAACATAAACAGACAACGGATTATCTATCTGCCAGGAAAAATGGGGTAATTTTCTGAAAACGAAGGCATCACACGTCTGTTTTCTCTTCATTCAGTTTCATTCAGAGCAGCACCCCACCCACCCACACACACACACCCACACACACACACACACAGCACAGAGGCAACATGGTTACTGCTCTCATTATTGCCATATTATTGCATTTCACAGGTGAATTTATCCAGTGTATAATATTTTATATAATCTAGAAACAATTGTTACATTTTCTTTTTGTTTCCTTTTTTCCAGTTTGTCTTGATTGCTCTCTTTTCTCTTCATAGGTTCTGCTGTTTGTTTTGTAGTCCAGAATCCTCCTGATCTCATAAAAATCCAAGATGAGTTTGCTGAGATCCAATGTGCACACACTGTACGGAGCTATGACCGCATACTGTGGTACAAACACAGCCAGGAAACAGGATTTACACTCATGGGATACCTTTTCAATAATTCTCCAAAGCCAGAGGAAGATTTTAAAATGAAGATTGAGTTGACTGCTGATGGGAGAAACAATGGTTCTTTGACCATAAACAGTCTTTCAGTGAACGACAGTGCTGTGTATTTCTGTGCAGCTTATTACACAGTTCTGTAGATCAGCTCACTTAACTACAAAAACCTTCAACTGATCCACGTTACCCCCAAACCAGAACACCTGCAGCTGTGGGCTGGATTTGATTTAGTGCCAATAAACCACACAAAGATGCTCAGAATTAAGGTGAATAGTTTTACTTGCAACTGTTACAATGTGATATCATGGGTTACAAGAATATCCTAAATACCTGCTCTAAAATGTCTAACTTCATTAATTTATCACAGTGCAGTTTTCTTTATCAGTCAGTCTTACTATTATCTTTTTAAAAAAATACTTAACACATTCAGAACAGAATGATAAAATGTGAATAACTAATTCATTCATTCATCTTCAACATTTTCTTCATTATAGTCAAGGTCATGGTGGATCCAGAGCCTATCCCAGGAACACTGAGCATCATGAGAATACACCCTGAATGGAACACCATGGAACTCCATTACAGGGCACCATGCACACACAAATGAACACACTCAGTGACACCTAGAGGTACAGTAGGTTATAGTCGCAAATCCACCAACAGGCAGAAAATCTCCAATCCATAGGACAGACAGTAACCAGAGCTCAGGATCGAAGGAGGAACTGTGAGTCATATGTATGGATTGTGTTTTCTACGTGGATGGGGACAAGATGTCACATCATACGTCACTGATGAGATTTGAATAATCTTACACAGTCTTAGTTAGGTCTGTAGCCTCAACATCAAATGTCAACATAATCAAGATTATAATAGGATTTCAGGCTCTTAATTGGACTCTAGTGATCTTCTGAAGTGGGGAGACTTAAAGTTTAATTACAAATCCAAAGCTTAAGGTAAAAATGGGAATATTTTATTAAAGAATAAAGATATGGCTAGTGTTGTTAAAGTAATGTCATCAGACTTCTGATAGAAATCCACATAAAATAAGCACAAGTATGTGTCTTATAGCTTTATGGTCTCTTTTCTTAATAAGGGGTGGTGAGGAGCTGGAGCTGTGGGCTGGATTTGATTTAGTGGAGCTGAAGTGTGACATCATATTTTATTTCTTCTTGTAATACTATAGATTACGAGAAGCAATAAAATATGGTAAATTGATTTTGTATCATAGTTACTAATATTACATCTTTCAAACTGATCTCAGCACAAAATAACAACAGATTTACTGTCATTGCCATCCATTCTTTCATTTGGTCAGGAGGGAAATTTGCTATTTTTCATCACATATGAGTAAATTTAAACATTTCAGAGTCTCTATCACATGTATACACGTATAGAATCCCAATGATTTTCTTTTTTTTCCCCTCACACAGTCTTTGCTGTCAGTAATGAAGTTTTCCAGATTGCTTATGATCTGCTCAGCAAGCATGGAGAATTTTCAGAGCACTTTTCAGAGCCTGAATTCAGGAATAGTTACCCTGTAGGAACTGGAAATAGTAAAGGGATATTGACCCTAAAACCCCTACCATCTAATGACAGTGTAGCATATTTCTGTGCAGAATATTTCTCATTCTGTAACGCGGCAGGTGCCTTCTCAGGCAGATCCGCGGCCACCTTCACGGGCTTTTATAGCACGGCGATCTCAAGGTAATCAGCGTAAACGTGCAGCACCTGGCCGCGCCTCTTTATAAGGCGATACAGATTCAGCCATCTTAAGTTAGAGATTTTGTCTCATTTGGTGCCTTAAGTTCGGCCAGAAGGAGGGCCAGTTTTAAGTTGTGTTTTTCCGCCGCGCTGCAGCGCTTTGAGTTCAGCCGTTAGATTTGAGCTTCCCGATCCAGTTTCACAAGAACTGCAACACTCACAAATCCCATTTAAAAGAATTAGCTTAGTGGGTAATGTTACGGCTTGCGGTTCACAACCTCTCCGGTTCATATCCCGCTTTAGGCAGCTGCATTTTAGGCGGAGTCTTTTGATCCGTCTCCGCACTTGGCTCCTCTCAAACCATATATATTGTCCTCTCGGGCAAGCAGGGCCTGTGCGACATTTATTGAACATCTTATCGCCTAGCCCTATAACAGGATGTCCGCACCAACACCGGAACCAGCGGATTTAGGACGGATAGCGGAGATTGTGGCCGGTCAGGCCACTGCTCTGGGGAGGCATGAGCAAGCTCTGGCGGCAATGTTTTCAGAAATTCGGGGTGTGTCTGAGTGGGTTGCACAGATTCAGTCCATGTTGCAGCCCCAACCCACTTCCCCAGTGGATACAGATCAAGAATCAACCCGTGGGTTGACCGCCCAACCCCAGCCCATGACTCAGTCTCCCTCTACCCCTCCTGAGACAAGGTTGCCCGCTCCCCAGCCCTATGCTGGAGATGCAGGGAAATGTAATTCTTTTATAATGCAGTGCTCACTGGTGTTCGAAATGCAGCCCTCCCAGTTCCCATCTGAAAGGGCGAAGATCGCCTTTATGATTTCTCTCTTAACTGGAAGAGCGCTAGCATGGGCCACAGCAGTGTGGCAGAATAGATTAGCTGACCACCCCACTCTGGATTCATTTGTGTCAGCACTAAGGAGCACCTTTGACCATCCACTCACGGGGGGAGGCATGACATCATCCCTTCTGCGGCTCCGTCAAGGTAGCCGCTCAGTGGCTGATTATGCCGTGGAGTTCATTAACTGATTAACCCTAACCCTGATTAAGCTGATTAACCCTAACCCTAACCCTAACCCATGATGGCCCAGATGAGTTTAAAGGGGAAATGTGGGAAGCTGCCATTTTCTGTCTCTGCTTTGCCAGATCATCTGTGGTAAAGTTTAAAACATGTTACATGAAAATAGGAGCAGGAAGACAACTTCTAAGGACATTTCTGTCCGTTTTAGTTTTTTTTTTTTTTTTGTGATAAGGTTGTGTTTCTCCAAATGACATGAAATTTCACCTAGTAGCCCCAAACTGTAATTTCTCATCAGTGATGTAACTTCAACACAAGTTAATGGCTGTTTTTTTAATTCATCTATGTGCCTCCTTTACTTCTAGTGGTTAAAAGTGCATACATTTTGATAAAAAGCTAATTCTAATGCAGTCAAATCGGTTAGACAGGTTTCTTGTTTATCCTCTTTAGGCACCCTGTCATTTTTGGTGTGCAGTGTGTGGAATATGGTCCTAATTTGACATGCAGTATGGAGAAAGCTCTCTACATCAGCAGTCTACTTTTGAACTTGTCACACAAGTGTCCTCTGCCCATCGAAGTTTTGGACCAATAATAGAACAAAGGTTTTGTGAAATTGGTTAAAAATGCTGCTAGTCAAGCGGTGTGTGGTTACCTAGCAACAACAAAGAGGTTTTCTGGCTTTACAAATCAGGAGAGTTTGTGGACTTTTTGCTTCTTAACATACAAAGTATGACCTAAATGTGATCCTACTTAAACAACAAAGGTGCAGCTTTGGAAGATGGTTGGCAACACCACACAGGATTTTTCATACATGGGCTGAAATGGACAGCATTTTTGATAATCTAACCTGTGTTTGTTTTTCCTCTTTAGACTGTCATCAGCACATACACAACAACACAAACAAAAGTAATGGAGACCACGTCGAAATATTTCAAGTCTGCACCGGAGAGGATGGGTGGTGGTGGCCATAAGAAGACTCTCCCTTAAAGACCCACGCTGTTTCATGTTTTACTGTTGTCACTCAAGCAGTTACACCCCACTCCTGCACTACAGATAGCTTGTAACAGCTGCTTTCTCACTTATTTATTCAGGAAGGTGCCATAATCTCTTTTTCGACAGTCTCATTTGATCACATTCAAGCTTTACCACAGACTTGCGAATTTTAACTTTTAACTGCATTTATCTTTCCATTTATTTATTTTTAAACTATTTTTTATAATAGTATCGCAAGTTATGCACAGCAAGTTGCATACATATAACAATTTCATTTCACGAGAAAGGCATATTTAATCTGTCCAGTGTTTTACACATAATGATTTACCACAATAATAAAATTGCAAGCAGAAGAACACCATCCCAACCGTGAATCATGGGGTGGCAGCATCATGTAGTGGTGTTGCTTTGCTGCAGGAGGCACTAGGGCACTTCACAAAACAAATGGCATCATGAGGAAGGAATATTATATGGATATATTTAAGCAACATCTCAAGACATCGGCCAGGAAGTTAAAGCTCGGTTGCAAAAGTAGAAGGCCTTCCAAATAGACAATGACCCCATACATACCTCCAAAGCTGTGGCAAAATGGCTTAAGGACCACAAAGTCAAGGTACTGGAGTGGCCATCACAAAGCCCTGACCTCAGTCCTATAGAAAATTTGTGGGCAAAACTGAAAAACTGAAACTGAAAAAGACCCACTGGGAATGTGATGAAAGAAATAACATCAACGGTTGAACATGGACGGTTCCTCTGTGGTGATCGTCAAGAGCACCAAATTCCTTGGTGTTCACCTGGCAGAGAACATCACCTGGTCCCTCAACACCAGCTCCAAATCCCAGAAAGCCCAGCAGCGTCTCTACTTTCTGCGAAGGCTGAGGAAAGCCCATCTCCCACCCCCCATCCTCACCATGTTCTACAGAGGGACTATCGAGAGCATCCTGAGCAGCTGCATCACTGCCTGGTTAGGAAATTGCACCATCTCCGATCGCAAGACCCTGCAATGGATAGTGAGAATGGCTGAGAAGATCGGGGTGTCTCTTCCCTCCATCACAGACATTTACACCACACGCTGTATCCGCAAAGCCACCAGCATTGTGGACGACCCCACGCACCCCTCACACACACTCTTTACCCTCCTGCTGTCTGGAAAACGGTACCGAAGCATTCGGGCCTCACAGCGGGACTGTGTACCATTTTCTTCCCCCAAGCCATTAGACTCCTCAACACTCAGACTGGACTGAAAACACACACACACACACACACACACACACTGAACTGAACATCACCCCATCCTCTTTGCAATTTTTGCACATCTCCGTATTCAATTTCTGCTGCTACAAATATTTATTATATACTGTATATAATCTTTATACTCTCTACCTGGCTGCTACTCCTTATGTTTACATTTACAGCAACTTATATTGTTACTCTTTTGAACTACTGTCAACTGATTCACTTTCCACTAGAACTGTAACTTACTGTGTCCATTGTCTGTTTTGGTAGTTTTGTACTGTCTAGTGCTGTTTGCACGTTTGCACTGTGCACTTTATATAAATATATGTAATGTCTCCTGGAGTTCTGTCTTTGTTTTATGTAGCACCTTGATCCTGGAGGAATGTTGTTTTGGTTCACTGTGTACTAACTAGCTGTATATGGTTGAAATGACAATAAAGCCACTTGACTTGCTCAACCGCTGCACTCCAAATAGCACGATTGAGCTGGAACTAAACTTCTTCAGAGCTGACAGAACAGCAGCAGACTCTGGAAAAGGCAGAGAAGGAGGCGTTTGCATCTACGTAAACAAAAGTTGGTGCACGGACACTGTCGTTACTGAGACACGTTGCTCTGCTGATGTTGAGTACCTCATTAAGAAGTGTAGACCCTTCTATCTAAACCGTGAGTTCCCATGCACCCTAATCGCTGCTGTGTACATCCCCCTGGATGCTAATTCTAAACTAGCCACGAAAGAACTCGGGGCTAGCATTAGCAAGCTACAAACAGAACATCCAGTACCACAAAAAGACTCATGGACAGCTTTTTCCCTTCAGCTGTACTAACTCAGCTTCTAAGCGTTAACTGCCAGCCTCCACCTAATAACTAAACATTAGCATTAGACACCACACTACACTGTATTGTACATTACTGCTATTATCTGCAACTATTTACAAGTACTTGCACTTTACTGCAATTATCTGTCATTACTACAGTTATTTACATCAGATGGTTATTTGCACATTATTGCTATTTGCACATCTGCATTTTATCCACTGTATGCATCTACTGCATCATACTGCATGCATCTTACTGTTTACCTCTACCTGTACACTGTTTATTTCAACTTACTGTACCATCATTCTTATTGATTTCTTGAACTTGAACTTAACTGCTATTTGCATTACTGGTATGCATCATACTGTTCACCTTTACCTGTACACTGTTATCTTAACTTACTGCACCATGAACTTTATTACCTCATTTCACTTATTTGCTGTTTGCACTACTGGTTTGATGCTGACTGCATCTCGTTGTCTCTGTACTCGTACTCTGACAATGACAATAAAGTTGAACTTAACCTCTTAACATGTAGCATTATACAGTCACACAAGAAAGTCATTACAAATACTACTTGATTTAAAAAAAGGTGTATGAAAGTAGTTTGGTCACTAGATATGTGATTTAAATATTTATCTTTATATTGTGAGGATGTTATTACCTAATTATCTAGTTTAGGCTAAATAAGTGCTGATTTTGTTCTGTATTGTTGCTTTATGTACTATAAGCACAAACAACACAGCGGTATAAAGTCAGATTGTGCTCTTCAGTAAAACACACCTGCTGTTAGTGCAGAGACTTCACTCTGCTCACACCTCCATTACATTCCACTTTATTTTATAAAGCCTCTTAGTGCAAAAGCAGAGAAATGGTGGAGTAAAAAACACTGATCTGTTGATATAAATAACCTTCTCACAGCATCAGTTAGATCTGGACAGTATTTGTAGAATAAAAATGCATCTTTATAATATACGAGTTCCTCACACATGAAATTTTCACAGCACCGGCTTCTGGTTTTGAAGCTGCATGAGACAAGAAAAATCACAAAGATGCAAATTAAACTTCAAATATAATTCATTTATTGTTTACACAGAATAAATTAAACCTTTCAATCTGACAGAAAAAAGTTCAAAAGTTGCTTTCAAGCCAAAAAACAAACAAACAAAAAAACAAACAAATGTTTTAATATCATTCTTATGTACAATATTTTGTTTATGATTCTGATTTGTGGTCTTAAATAAATTATTGTATAATTATTTAATAATAATAATAATAACAATAATAATAATAAGGTTAAATCAGTATCATACAGAGTTTTACATAAAATATTCTGCAAAATGAAGCATCATAAATGACATTATAGAAATTATAAAATAAAACAGGTTCTAGTCAAATAACTTTAAAACTATACTACAGTTTAAAAATACTAAATAATTCATTAATAGGGCTAATAATTGATAAATATTATATATAATACTCTAAACAGTAAAAGACGTTAATGGCGCAGGTGTGTTGGGGTCAACGCTGTTGCCTAGCAACAGTATGAAGGGCTTTAATGCTGCCATTTTCTCGGCTGTTTGCATCGAGCTGTTTGTGCGTGTTTTCTTCTCTAACACAGTTTTCTCTTTGCCAAGTTTCTCAGCTTGGCTTTTCTTGTGCTCGAGTCCTGTGCTGCAGCTCAGAGCCAGTCTCAGTGTGAGCGTTAAACTCAGCGCCACCGCACTGTTTCCGCTGTTAGCATCGTTAGCATTACAGCTGCGCTCGGGGATGACGTCATCCAGCTCAGGCCGAGCGGAGCGGAGCTACACAATCACTCGCTTTCTACAAATTTTACACCTATTATCTTATTTATCACTGGGATTTCGCTCTTCTCTCAGGAAAGAAAGAGATAGAAAAGTGGAGAAAAGTAAGAAAAGTTTGCAAAAAGCCAAAAAAGCTCTCTGCGCGTTCCCTCCACGCTCTGCGCATGCGCAGACAGAGAGCGCGCAAAACAGCGAGAGAGGGCGAGGGCTGTGACGTCACAATCGGGATAACTGTGGTGGGTGTGTGTGGGGGGGCGCCCCAATGTGACGTCACAATCTGACTTGTATGTTGTATAAAAGGAGGCAGAAAGCGGTTCCACTGTCACTATTTCTGATTTGTGAATTTGCCGAGTGAGGAAAGAGAAACACAACTCTGAAGATGTTTAGAAGGATTAGAGAACGATTTAGACGTTGGACGCAGAAGAAACCTAAGGAGGATCCTGAAGAGGAGGCCATGAAGGAGGAGTTGGAGAAAGTAGCAAGAAAGATGGAGAAATGTAAGGTGATGCAGAAAAAGCTAGTGGAAGAGAGAGACCTGTTGGTGAAGACGGTGGCAGAGCTCAATGCCCTTTTAGCTTCTGAGCAAAAGCAACGGGAGCAGGACATGAAGAAGAGGGACGCCAGACACCAGCAGAACATCAGCGAGCTCCAGGCTTCCCTGAAACTCGGTGAGGAACGGGAGAAGACTGCAGAGCAGGAGAGAGAGAACTTGATGAAAGACAGAGAGCGATTGGAGAAACATGTTGCACAGCTGGAGGCCACTTTGGCTTCTGAGCGAAAAAAACAGGAAGAAGAAAGGGAGAAGGTCAAGCAGGACATGGAGGAGAGGAACGCCAGACACCAGCAGAACATCACCGAGCTCCAGGCTTCCCTGAAACTCTGTGAGGAACAGGAGAAGACTGCAGAGCTGGCGAGAGAGAGCTTGAGACACCAAGAGCATCTGGAGAGAAACGTTGCACAGCTGGAGGCCACGTTGGACTCTAAGCGGAAAAAACGGAAGAGGAACAGAAAGAAGGCCAAACTGGACGTAGAGGCGAGGAACAGTACACACCTCCCGAACATCACCGAGCTCCAGGCTTCCCTGAAACTCTGTGAGGAACAGGAGAAGACTGCAGAGCTGGCGAGAGAGAGCTTGAGACACCAAGAGCATCTGGAGAGAAACGTTGCACAGCTGGAGGCCACGTTGGACTCTAAGCGGAAAAAACGGAAGAGGAACAGAAAGAAGGCCAAACTGGACGTAGAGGCGAGGAACAGTACACACCTCCCGAACATCACCGAGCTCCAGGCTTCCCTGAAACCCGGTGAGGAACAGGAGAAGGCAGAGCTGAAGAGTAAAACGGAGCAATTGGAGAGACTTAGAGCAATTGAAAAAATGTGCAGAGCGAGAGCACCGGAACCAGGAACAATAGAAGTCCAAGCACGATGCCTGCAAGAAGAACAGCAGGCAGTGCTTGGACAAACGCCTGGAGAACGAGTGCTCACGTGCCAATGATGAGATAAAGTAAAGTTAAAAAAAAAAACAAAAAAAAAACAAAAAAAAAAGAAAGTAAAGTTAAAAAAAAAAAAAAAAAAAAAAGGTAAAGTAAAAAAAATTTAAAAGTAAAGTAAACAAAAAAATAAAAAAATGAAAAAAAAAGTAAATTAAAAAAAGTAAACATAATAAATTAAAAAAAAGCAAAGTAAAAAAATTAAAATATATATATAAATAAGTAAAAAAGTAAAGTTAAAAAAAGGAAAGTAAAAAAATTAAAAAATAAATAAATAAATAAATAAAGTAAAAAATAGGTAAAGTAAACAAAAAAGTAAAAAAAAAAAAAAAAAAAAAAAAGTTAGTTAAAAAAGTAAACAAAATAAATAAAAAAGTAAAGTAAAAAATTGTAAAAAATAAATAAATAAATAAAAAAGTAAAGTAAAAAAAAGGAAAGAAAAAAAAATGAAGGAAAAAAAAAAAAAAAAAAAAAAAACTCCATGCTTTACCTCAACTGAGGTAAAGCAGCAGGAGCAGTGTGAAAATGACTGGACTTTTCTTCTTTCAAAATCAATAAAATAAAAGATCAATAAAAATCTCAAGAATGAACTTTGTGTGTGTTTTTTGTTTCTTTTATTAAAGTGTTTAAAGTGTTAGACATAACAATAATAATAATAAGAAGAAGAAGAAGAAAAGAACTTGTTTTTGAAGGTCACATTAGCTTGGATACTCTAAAACAGTGTTTCTCAACTGATGGGTTGCAAATTGATGGTAAGAAAAAATGTAGAAAAATGCAAATGATGAAGCGTAACAAAACAGGAAACCATGGAAAAATATGACAATTAAGCAAATTATAGTAAATAATAATAAAATAAAAAAGGAATCCCCCCCTGTAGTAGTTGTTATAGCCAAATTAAAACATTTGGTCATGTCGTGTTGTGCATCCAATCAGATTCTGTCCAATTCTTCTGTAAACAGTTGGAGTTAACGTATAAACGGAGTGAACTTCCTTCTTCCTCAAAAAGAATGGAAAAACACTATGCAAGGTAAACGAAAATAAGACCTGGATTACATAAAATATGGCTTCACGTGCACAGAAGACAAGCATGGTTTGTGTAAGACCCACAGTGTGTTTTGTGCGGTGAGTTACTGGCTGTGGAAAGCGTGAAACCATCGAAATTCAAAAGGCATTTAGAGACAAAACACTCAAGCACTCAAACACCATAAAGACAAACCTGATGAGTTTTTCAAAACAAAGTAAAGGGATCTGGACACATCTCAAAAAACACATCACAAAAAACGTGTGCACTGTTCAGGAGCAAACACTCAGCGCAAATCTGCTGCAAATCTGCTGCACAGTTGAAAAATATGTCTCAGGACATAAAGCACACATTAAGCCAAGTGACTATCATGCACTACAACTAGAGGAATCGACAGAGTTATTTCATCGTGCCATCCTTATGACAGTGAAAGACGGTGTATGGCATACCAAAACAGTGAGGCCAGGGACCTCAGTGGTTGCCAACAGACCTCAAATACAAAATTGACGGAATCAAAAGAACGTAGTCACTTTTAATTTTATTCACTAATAATGAAATTAGTGTTAGGCTTTTGTTGGGTAATGTTTGCTTATACTCGGTCACAGAGTTGGGGGGTATCCAGAGTTTGTTACTGTTAGAATTTACTGAAACATAGCCATTGTAAATGCCACTACTGACCATTTTTTAAAATAACAGGTGCTAATTTGTCAAAATTATGAAGAAAAAAACTTTCCTACATAAGCTTTAAGGGGTATGCAAAGGCTGAATTTGTGTTAATTGTTGTATACCTTCAGGGTGGTGTTTGTGTTCAACCCAGTGTCACGGCAGTTCGTGATATAGTCACGAAATTTAATCTATTGATTCGTGTTCATGGACACAAATTTCCCTCTTTTTTCGTATCACTCAGCACAACTTTCCATCTAATGTATTTCAATAGGAAATATCTTTCGTGTCCTCCACCACGTTTTTCTTTTTGCCACTGGTTACCACAGACGCTGTATTTTTTTTCTGATTTGTTATTCTTTTTTTTTTTTAATATTCAAGCACTATTACTCAACATTTAATCAGGAGATTTTATCCTTGTTTTTATTGCTTTATATTCTGTAAGCTACTCGCTATTATAAACCATCGTCAATGGTTCCTTGCAGTCCAATATACTGTTTCTCCCTCCAAGCCTGTTTCTTCCTCTTCCTGTTTTCATTACAATCATTCAAGATTTCCAATGCCTTGATGTGAACCATGGCAGCCTCACAACTACGCAGAAAATCAACAAATTCTCTCAGCTCAAAACTGTCTCTAGATCCCATCTTAGGCCATGCTTGGAGCTTATCTCTATATGATTTTGCAATCGTGAATGGATTCCCATATCTCTCCTCTAAGATTTTCCATGCAGCAGCATACGCAGATTCAGTTCCAAGTAAGAAGTATCCATCGAGTGCTTTCTTAGCTTGGCCACTTACGTACCTACGGAGGTAGAAGATCTTCTTATCTTGAATGTTCTTCTGGTCGATCAATGTTTCGAAGGAGAGTTTCCACTCATTGTACTTCAATGGATCCCCACTGAATACTGATGGTTCAGGAACTGGAATTCTATTTGCACTTAAAGCACCTACCAGCACCTTCACGAGATCTGCTGTACTTTGATTTGAGGAGGAAGTGGTCACAGCTTGTGGTGCAGGAGACATTTTCAAGAAGTCTTTCTGATCTTCTTCTATGACCTCCTCTTGATCATACACCTTCATTCTCGCTCGTGCTGCCTTTAGACTTTTCACTGCTTCCAAATGTGGTATCTTTCTCCGTTTTTCCTCAAGAGTTTTTTGTAGAGCTGTATGTTCTTCTTCCATTTGAGCTTTAATTTTGGCTTTCTCTTCCTCTCTCTTTATTCTTTGTTTCACCTCTTCTGCTTCTTGCGCTAAACGACGTTTTGCAGTTGCTGCCTCTTGATCAGCTATCTTCTTTTTAACTTGAGCTTCTAAGAGCTGAATTTCCAGTTGTTCTTTATTTTGTTCTTCTAACACTTCCAGAACAGCCTGGCTTGCAGCAGCATCAGCAGCAGCCTCTTGTCGCTTCACAGACGACCTATTTGAACACTCTGAAGCACCTTTCAAAATAGAAGAAACAGAGCCTGACTTACTTGATGTACTTGTCTTGAAGAGAGAGCCTGCTTCCGGCCAATCTTCCTTTTCTCCTTCTGGAGTCCTTCCTTGCAGTCGACTTGAGGCTCTAGATACAATAAAGTTAGAAATCTCCACACACAAATCCACTCTTCTACGCGTGTCTTGCTCTGGAGTTGAGATTTTGCTTAGCTCATCATAAACACACTGGACATCTGCAGAAAGACTTACATCATCACCAATGATATCATTGAGCAGGTCATCAGATAAGGTCTCTGCTGATTGTGATAACGTCCGCTTAGACGATTTGACATGTTTTCCATTTGTTGTAAATATAAGTAAACCTTTGTTGAAGTGATTTAATTTTTGCAGCTTGCATTTCTCTACCCTTCTCTGTTAGAGTTCTTTTTTTTTTTTTTTTTACTTCGTCTTGACTGTTGTTCCTCTTCTTGCTGTTCTTCAACACCCTCTTGACTTCAGAATTTCAGGTTGTACTTGAGAATCTGCACTATCCTTAACGCTATCCCTTACATGAACTGTGGGCTCCCTTGGCTCTAACATTTGAGCAACTACATTATCCCAATTTTATAGGTAGAGAATATGTATAAATTACATCTAACCAATACTGGCCCTTGCTCAAAGGTAAATGTCCTTAAAATGCAAATAATTTAAGGCTTGAACACTCAATTGTTGATTAATAGCTTTCAGTAACAACACTGCATGGGATATTAAATGCGCAAAATAACCTTTCAACTCAAATATTGTTTTCAAACACTCAATATAAACACCTCAAACACTTGAAAAGATTGATATCAAATAGACAATAGCATTTACAAAACCCCTTTCATTTTGAAATCTAGAAAATTCAGTAAAACCTTTAAATATGTATATAAATTGCAATCTTGAATTAAATGTGAGCAAACAAATTAAACGCTTCTCACACACATTGCAAATGCACAACATTAACTTACAATGAAAATTCTTTGAGAACCTTTACAAAACCCCTTTCTTAGGCCACTCTTACTCAAATTCTTAATAACTTAGTCCTTTGTTCTTTGTAATTATGTGCATCTTCTTAAGTCTGTATGTGTGTTTGGTATACAGTGTTCGTTGAACAGCTCAAGTTTTCACTGTTTCTCCCTCCAAGCCTACACAGACACAAGTGGTTTCCATACTACTGGTTTATTTGATGGCTTTTCTCCCAAATCCACCGTGAAAACTAAGTAATGTAATACAAAACCACATTAACTTAATACAAACCAAAACATACAAACATAAAGCAAATATAAAGCGAAATACCTTGTTGGCTGCATGTTACAAGAAAGAGAAATTGTCTAGAATAGTCTTTAATCACACGTTCAAGTTCAAGTTCAAGTCCTCTGCAAGAACACATCCACTGACACGCACAACATGTAGTTATTCACTACATTTAGAACAGTGGCCATTTTGAGCAAAAATCACAACCCCGTCACACTCAACCCCGTTACTTATTACTTGTTAATCCAATGATCTCTGAACGAGACACATGCATGTGTAAGTTGCATGAAAATCTGAGCTTCGTGGCTGAGAAGCTCAATCAGCTGAAACTTATTGAGACTAACAATCTTGAAAAATTGGTAGAGAATGTGTGCTGCAACTCATCCAACAAGAGCTGTATGTACGGAGAGTGTGTACACTGCAAGGACAAGAGTGTCCCAATTTCCGGTACATATAGCAGTACGACAAAAGTATCTTTCACCCAGTGGGTAACAGAAGATAAGGAGATGGATAAAAAGAAAGAGGGAGAAGAGAGGTCAACTGTCAAGGTCACCATCAAGAAATCTGTGGAGGGCACACAGGAGAACCTCACTGAGCTGTTCCACACCTACCTACAGTGGTTCAAACAGCATCACTTCAGCATCAAGCAGCAGTATGCCTTCTGCCGCGAGCTGAAGAAGAACATGTCAGGGGAAGAGGTCTTGATACATATTGACTTTTCAGATGTTGTATGTTGGTGGAAAACCAGAGCCTGTGTACTTCAGCACCATCTCCCCCTGCAGACATAAAGGCCCTCCAGCAGTATGGCAACACCTCAATCCAGTGCTGCATTACCTTCAGACCACGCATCCACAAGTGTCTGTGCTGCACTTTTTTAGCGATGACCCCTGTACGCAGTACAAACAACGAGGCAACTTCTTCCTTTTATTAGACAGAAGAGGATTCAAGGCTGGCTCTTGGAATTTTTTTGAGGTCAGTCATGGCAAAGGAGCCCCGGATGGCGTCGGGGGAGCCTTAAAAAGAACCGCTGACATGATGGTGGCAAAGGGACGCGATATCCCAGATGCACACGAGCTGTTCAACGCCTTGACCAAGACAAACACAACAGTGAAACTGTTCTTTGTAAAGAGTGAGGATATTGAGAGGTCAATGGAAAAAATGCCAAAGCAAATACCAGCAGTCCAGGGAACAATGAGAATCCACCAGGTGATTACTCTGGCTCCAGGAGAACTGATACACCGTGATGTCAGCTGCATGTGCGCAACACGGCAGCAGTTTAACTGCAAGTGCTTCAACACACAGTGTTTCAGTTTTGGCCAGAAGGTACCAACTGCTGTGCCACAGTCAGCCAGTGAAGGGAATCCAGTGGGGAAGTCCAGAGCTGGTTGGGCAGTAGTGCATGCTCAGATATGATCAAGAGCTGTATCCAGGCATCATCCTTAGCACAGATGAGAAACATGTGCAAGTGAAATGTATGCATGGTGTTGGGCCAAACCGATTCTTCTGGCCGGCTGGGGATGATATCCTCTGGTACCTGTTTGAGGATGTATTTGAAATCATTCCACCACCAAAGCCTGTGACAAAGCGCCATGTTGAGATCTTGAAAGAGGTGTGGGCCAGATATTGAATGCCACGAAGTGGCCACACAAGTTATACGTTTTATTTTGATGACCTATTCATTCAGTTTATAATGTTCTAATGTATATTATGTTATTGTTGTTTTTCCTGCAGTCGGGTTAATAAAACTCAGTTCAATTGCAATTTATATCTGTTGTCTTTCTTGGTTACATAATGAAATACAGTGTTTATAGAAAATCTTAGAAAATCTTACAGTGAATTTGAGTAAAAAACAACTATTTATATGTTAAGCTGTATTTGTCTCTTCAACCCCGTTACCATCTTCAACCCCGTTACCCTAGTCTCAACCCCGTCACAGCTACATTTATATTAATTATTTTTTAAGCTCATGAAAAAGTAATTTCATGTTTGTTGAACTCAGTCTGAAATGTTCAGAGCAATCATAAGAATACTGATTTTAGTTCAAATTCTGAAGTTAAGCCACTTATTTGATCAAAAATGATGAGGTTGCTGTCACAAAAAGTTCCATTTCAGGCTTTAGTATAGCAAAAGTGTGAGATTTTATGTAACTTTTTAAAATTTGCAAATACTGAATTAGTGTGAGGGACATCTGATTAATAGGAAAATGTTGATTTCATTCCAAATACATTTTATAATCATACTCAGAGAGCTCCCATAGTGTCCATAACAGGGTTGAAGACTAATAGTGCCCATATCTTAAAATAATGACCAATAATAATAGGGATTTGATGCCTGAGGTGGGAAAATATGGTTTTCTGGAAGTTAAATATGTCATTAATGTTGTGGGGTGTTCAGAAAAGTAATACATTTTGGTAAAAAAAAATCTAAAAATGTGTAAGTCCAAATCGTACCAGTTTCGTGGAATGACTCATAAGCTAACTCTATTAATAGAAAGAAATCCAAGGCACTTCTTCCAGTCCAAAAAAGTTAAAAAGCCTTTATTCGCTTCTTGGCCATCATCACTATTAATAGAAACATAACTAAAACACTGCACACTGATGCATTTTGGCCTTCAGCCTTCTTCGGAGTGTGCGTATAATTAACAGGTGTAGATATAATTAGTCAGTGACGTTGGGAGAAATCAAAAGAACCATTACAGGGAGACCTACAAAAATTCAAAATACGAAATAAACAAATAAATGAAAAAAAAAAAAAACAATAATCATACTAGTAATGATTACTAGTAAAAGCTAAGTGTAGTTTAAGTTATATCAGCTGAAGGGTAACTTAGCATGGAGCATTGCATTATTGTGTGAGCTCTGGACGATGTCATTTTCTCTCGATCGTCGTGGTTCATCCACAACTTCACTGTAATGTGTCAGTAATAACAATATAACTTTGCCTAAAGTTACTGCACATAAAGTTTCCTTTAAATCTGGGATGAGGAACCCCAGAAGCATGTTACATGCCTTTTAACTGTCATACAGGTAATTGGAAAATCAAAATGAATTTTTATTAATTTACCTTAAGTATTTATAAGAAAATGGGAACTTCTCACTATAGGGGTCCACTTTTTAAACCTTATTTTAACATAACTACTCTACACTACATAATTAACATTTTCTGTTCTTCCTTGCAGATCCTGTTAAACGAGTCACCTGTCCGAACCTCTGTCTAACTCTCTCAAACTCTGTGTATACAGTACATCTGTCTGTTTGTGTCTGTCTGTCTGTCTGTATCTGTTTGCGTTGCAATGGCCACCAAATATAAACTTGACCCACAGAATCCCCACTACCAAGAGGGGAGACGCATGGCTTTTAAACTAGACCATGTTCTAGCTGAAGCCAGGGTAAGAGTTTTTATATACCTCAATCATGTTATCCTTGAACATGCAGATGGGTGACAAATTAAAGTAAAAATGTGATGAATGTAGAAGAAGGATGAATGCAGGACATTACATGCAGCTATGGAGAGGAAACGTGCACGCTCTGTAGGAGACCCTCCACAGACCTCTAAAAGGGAGTTTTTAGGACATGGCAAGCCGAGGGGGAGGCAAGGAGGGTGACGCCAAGCTTCAGCTACAGGTTATATCAGAATTATTTTACATTTGTAGGAATTTACTGTGTAAATGTTGGACCAAATCAAATTAGAACACTGTAATTGATTGTTGAGAGTTTAAAATATTATAATATCTAAAAAGACATTAAAAAAGTAAATAAACCTTTCAGTGACACTATAGTAGAAGACATTACCAAGTACAGAAATATGTCTGATTTCAGAAATTGTTCACTTTTGGGTAAAAAAAAAAAAATGCCGTGATAGCCTAACATGTTTTTATTCTTCTACGTTCTGTTTTACAGTCACACACACCCCGGTTGAGTGCTCCCTGTCATCCAGTGTGGAGGTTCCACTTACTGTACCCTCAGCAGAACTAAATCCTCAAGAGCAATTTGGTAAATCGAAGTGATGAATTTAAGTTTAAATCTAAAATCCATGTGTAATTAAAGTAATGAAAGAAAATCCCCTTAGATAAAACTACCAGTGCAGTAGATGGATTAAGAACACAATTTAGTAAAGATTTAGGCTAGTTTGATACTGGATCATGGTGTGTTTATTTTAAATATTAATCAGTTGACTTTTAATTGGTCCTCATCTAAATTGTCTTACAGCTTTATTTCGTATTTTCTTTACAGAAAAAAATATGGAGAGGCTTACTGATATCTTGGCGTCATATCCTTCTGCTGAGCCTCAAAGAAGCTCTGCATCATCATGGTCTTTTCGGCAGCAGAAAGCCTCAGAGCGCTGGAAAGAAGCAAGACCATACCACCTAAAATGCCTTATTGCAAAAGAGGCTGTTGGTCATCCCTTGTGTCGGCTTTGCCACGAGCCTGCTGTTATTAGGTTGGTTTTCATTAATGTTAAACTTTAATTACCCAGGGTAGGCTTGCTGAGAATGAATGCTCAGTGCCCTACTTTTATATGCATGTGTTTTGGTGTGGGAGAAAACTTGGATACCCAGATGAATCCACATTAATGAGAAAAGTAAATCTAGGACCTTCTTGCTGTAAGGAGACAGCGCTAAACACTGAGCCACTATGCAGTCCTTTACAATAAAATCAAACCTAGTGTCTAACTAAACTTGGAATAGTTTAAATTGAGTGTGTTTTACTTTATATTATTCACCTCAAATAATATATTAGAATTTTTATTTTATTTTCTCCCTAGGTGCAGAGACTGTCTTCCTGAGGAGTGGTTCTGTGGAGACTGTGATGTACTGCGTCACAAGAAACAGCCACTCCACAACAGGGAATGTGTGATTCATGGGTTTCATGGGATTCACTGTAGTGCTCATCTGCTCCGCTGCCCCTCCATAATGGTCGCCTGCTCCAATACAATGCTCCAATGACAATATTGTGTATTTGCTGTTTAAAGTAATAGAAAAACAACAGCAAAAAAATGAAAATCTAAGCATATTAGTTACTGAGAATATATAACATTATTGATGAATGCATACAGGTTAATGCGATTCATCCATCCATTGGACTGATTACAAATGTGATTCAGAGTGTGGTCACGCTGAGGGCGTTCCCAATGCGTTTCGACGCAGCTCGAGTTCCTGCAGGGGAACAACTCTTCTATATACAGTAGAAAAAAAAGCAAAAAGATCAATCTGAAACCATGAGGGTATCATAGAACTTTTTGCAACATTAGTAGCTCAGGTTAAGCACCTACATTGGCAAGATGGTGTAACCACTGTACAATTGGACAGTGACAATCTACAGATTTATTCAAAATAAGGGCCATTGTGATTATATGGCCAAATGGGTGAATGCTCCACATACATTTACAGCTGACATGTGCACATTGTAAAGAGCTTTAAATAGTACAGTATGAATGTAGTAGAATGAATGCAGTCCATTTGTTATTTCTCATCCCCTTGATAAGAAAGTTTGATTATTATATTGCACCTGTGATTCTAAAAAGTGGACCCCAATAGTGAGAGGTTCCCATTTTCTTATAAATACTTAAGGTAAATTAATAAAAATTCAAGATTTTCCAATTACCTGTATGACAGTTAAAAGGCATGTAACATGCTTCTGGGGTTCCTCATCCCAGATTTAAAGGAAACTTTATGTGCAGTAACTTTAGGCAAAGTTATATTGTTATTACTGACACATTACAGTGAAGTTGTGGGTGAACCACGATGATCGAGAGAAAATGACATCGTCTAGAGCTCACACAATAATGCAATGCTCCATGCTAAGTTACCGTTCAGCTGATATAACTTAAACTACACTTAGCTTTTACTAGTAATCATTACTAGTATGATTATTATTTTTTTTTTTTTCATTTAGTTGTTTATTTCATATTTTTATTTCATATTTTTGTAGGTCCCCCTGTAATGGTTCTTCTAATTTCTCCCAACTTCACTTACTAATTATATCTACACCTGCAAGGCACTTCTTCCGGTCCAAAAAAGTTAAAACACTGCATCACTCTGAGGAAGGCTGAAGGCCAAAATGTGTCAGTGTGCAGTGTTTTAGTTATGTTTCTATTAATAGTGATGATGGCCAAGAAGTGAATAAAGGCTTTTTAACTTTTTTTGACCGGAAGAAGTGCCTTGGATTTCTTTCTATTAATCGAGTTAGCTTATATTGAAGTTAGCTAGCCCCATTTAGCAAGCCTAATTTCACAAGTGGTTTTATTATTATTATTATTATTATTATTATTATTTTTCACTGATAAGGAGTACCGTTGGTCGGGTTTTAATTGTTGCTCTAACATTTAAACCATGTGAGTTTAATGGCAAAGAAATTATAATTTCTAAACTGTAATAAATGTGTGTCTCTAATTAACGCAGTCTCGTATATTTGTGTGTGTATATATATATATATATATATATATATATGTCTAGTATATTTGACTGCAAGGAACCACTGACAATGGTTTAAAATAGCGAGTAGCTTACAGAATATAAAGCAATAAAAACAAGGATAAAATCTCCTGATTAAATGTTGAGTAATAGTGCTTGAATATTAAAAAAAAAGATTAACAAATCAGAAAAAATACAGCGTCTGTGGTAGCCAGTGGCAAAAAGAAAAACGTGGTGGAGGGCACGAAAGATATTTCCTATTGAAATACATTAGAAGGAAAGTCGTGCTGAGTGATATGAAAAAAGAGGGAAATTTGTGTCCATGAACACAAATCAATAGATTAAATTTCGTGACTATATCAGGAACTGCCGTGAGACTGGGTTGAACACAAACACCACCCTGATGGTATACAACAATTAACACAAATTCAGCCTTTGCATACCCCTTAAAGCTTATGTAGGCAAGTTTTTTTCTTCATAATTCTGACGAATTTTGATGAATCTTCATAATAAATGGTCAGTAGTGGCATTTACAATGGCTATGTTTCAGTAAATTCTAACAGTAACAAACACTGGATACCCCCCAACTCTGTGACTGAGTATAAGCAAACATTACCCAACAAAAGCCTAACAATAATTTCATTATTAGTGAATAAAATTAAAAGTGACTACGTTCTTTTGATATCGTCAATTTTGTATTTGAATTTGATCTTTCCCTGGCCTCACTGTTTTGGTATGCCATACACCGTCTTTTTCCCTCACTTGACAGTCCTGTACTCGAATACCATACTCTCTTCTTGTTGGACTTAAGTGGTGGGTGACTAATCAGATGCTGTCTCAGGCTTCTCTCTAAACTCCTTGTATCTGGCCATCAGTGATGGGGGTGGGGGGACATCAATATACCAAACAGATGTTTTTAAATAGGTCATGGCCAATTTGGAGGATCTGCTTTTGCTGTATGACGAGGAGTCTGAGGATCTACGCTGTCTACCTGAGAGGGACTCAGAGGGACTCCAGTTGCTGTGTGATACACACTCAGTGGAACTGCTCCTCAGGCTATGTGAGAGGGACTCACTGGGGCTCCTTCAGCCCTGTTTGAGGGACTCAATACTATACTGATGTACTCTTTGTCTGGGCATGTACGCTAACTGGCCTGTGATTATAACCAATAGTAGCCTCAGTATCTCCCTCAGTAACCAGTCGTAGTCTCAGTATCTCCCTCAGTAATCAGTCATAGCCTCAGTATCTCCCTCAGTAACCAATCGTAGCCTCTGATCTCCCTCAGTAACCAATCGTAGCCTCAGTATCTCCGTGTCTATTTAGTCATTCATGAGTAAACAGCATCTCCGGACTGAACATTAATGCACCAATTGCACCAATATCACCTCTTGTCCTTGTGTAGCTTACAGTAGCAACGTAGAAAACAAATTCAGGGATGTGTGTTTGAGCAAGTGTGCATGTAGAGGAGCAGTAGTGAGGTTTTGGGGTGTGGAGTAGAGTCAGTGACCACTTGCATATTCGTAGATCCACATATACTAAATGAGAGAGAACACAGAGTTACATTAAGCCATTTTTTCATGCATCCAAGTGTATGTATATACACTTAATATGTCATGTGGTTGGACAGAGATGAGTTTGTAAGAGTTTAATCAATGCCTGGAGTGGGACTTAATAGTACACTACCTACCAATTTGTTAGTCTGGGTAGTTCTTCTTCTTTGTCTTCCTGTTTTCGGGAATATTTAGTGGCTCCTCCCTGAGCATCTCAATTCAGCAGTGGTTGTCAAATCATAGTTTTCACATTCCTTTCTGTTATCTGATTATCTTATTATTATACACAGGTGTTGTAGAATTAAGCTCTCAGGCAGCACCGCGTGAAGGACAACAGGTAAAGTAAAAACTATCAGAATTAAAAAAAAAACTGTCAGCAATTTCCCATTGAGAGACACAAGTTTGGATGAAATTTCACCACTTTGTCTCTGAGACAGTTTACACTCTCTTGGACCCTGTGTGAGGAAGGTCAGTAAGCGTCTAACCCCTCTACCCACTCACTGCAACCCTGCATCTACCAGGGGTGAGCGTCCATTTCGGTGAGAAGAGCAGGACTGCCCGCAGAACTCCTCTTCTGTTCTTGAGGAAATCTTCTCTTGTGATTGGTAATTATACACAACCCTGTAGTTCACATATTGTCCTTCAATAGTGCATCGCTCGCTACTATAGTACATATTGTGTCCCTTTATGCATTTCAAAAAAGCTCTTGCTGGAGCATCACAAAAGCATTGACTTTCACATTTAAGGTTTCATCTTGGAATGCAATTCCATCTTGTTGGAGCCTATTAAGAAAGCCTTCAAGAAAGTCTGACATGAAATCACTCACAGAATTGGGTTTTTCACTGCCACAAAATATGGCTACAATAAATGGCTGAAATCTTCACACTGCAAAGAATCTGGACATTTGATGACTTGAACAACAGCAAACCATCTATGTTGAAATTTAGGACTAGATCATTTTCTCTGGAGAACTCATCTGGATACTGTGAACATATTTTAAAAAATTCCAGATTCAAGACCAAAATATAGATATCGACCACCACGTAATTCCCGAGCTTCTACTTGGGGATGAGTTCCTAACAGTGTTCTTGCATCTTTAGGCAGCCGATGTCCATGTTTTCTCAACACAGAGAGGAGATGTGCCTGTTGCTTTATTCCGAACAGCCCATTTAGCCAAATCGCTCCTTAAATCACTTGATTCATCTGTGGAGGTGCCTGTTTCTGTACCATCACTTTCACTGTAGCTGTCATACTGCTGGCCATCCTGCTCACACGCAGTATCATCATTCTCAACGTCTGTAGTTCCCCCTGCATCATCCAAATCTTCTCTGGGAAAGCTGTTGCTGGTTGCACCCAGGCCAGCGCCAGCAGTAAAAGAAGGCTGATCCGCCTCTGAGTCACTGCTCGACAATGCCATTGCACCCAACTCAGCCTTTTGCCTCCTCCATTTTGTATAGTAGGCCATCTATTAAAAAAAGTAAGAGTATGTGTATGTAATAATACATTTTCACTCTCATAACTAGGCCCCCTGCTTAGACGGAAAGGACAAACAGGGCAAAGGCGACATCATTGTCTGTCAAGACGAAGGTTCTTTACAGCATGATTAATCTTCCCTGCAGGTGAGCAGATGAGAGTTTGTGAGGTGAGGTATCTGTACTAGCCAAGAAAGTATCCTAATTAACCTTCCCCTTCCGTTTTCAAAAATGGGCTTTATAATATTTTATAATATTTTTGTGTGAGGTCTATATTATATCTAAATCTATGAGAATTTTACATATACTTACTTAACATATAAATTTAGATATTAGAAGAGGTCTTATGATCAAAATATAATAAAATGCTAATAAAATAATAATAATGATCATAATAATAATTTAAAAAGCAGATATTTCTTTTGTATATTGTTGAAGACATTGTGTTGATTCAACATACAGATCTTGCTAAAATTTCAACGTTGCTTGATAAGTATTTTGTTAACTTTTTTATAACCATTTGCCTTTAAAGTTTGTTTCACCATTGAAGGTCAGTTAAACAAGGAAGTAACATGTACTCACAATGAAAATACACAGAAACTGCCCACCTTACATGTTGTGTCATTGTACAGATCTATCACATATTGAATTACATGCAGAATAAAAAGGGAATTGGAAAAATCTATTTCTGAAACTTCTACAACACAATAGAATTAGGCTACTTTTATTTTGAAAAAAAAAAAACACCTAAAATAGACAAAAAATCTGTGTTCATGTCACACAAGATTGCACTGAAAAATAAATCTCTTAACAAGTTTCTTGATAGATATTTTAATATAGGAAACAGTTAAACAAAAGGCATAAAACACCCCAAACAGACAAACTAAAGAGGAAATAAACATTTGTGTTTATCGAAACTTGTATTTAATTGGCAGGAGTTTCCCACTCTTTTTTCCTGAGTTAATTGAGGCTTGTCTCAGTTGTCAAGGCCTCTGAGCACCTCTGGGCAACATCAGAAAGCTTCTCTTCCTGAGGCTGGAACTGGGGGATGGAGCGATAAAATTCTGGGTCGATAATTTGAATCTCAGCCACAACTGCAGTGAGGGCAAGTGTGTTTCCGTCCACTCCGACTTTCATGAAAGCTCTTTTCATACTTCCTTCCTTTCTGTAAGCACGAAGAACTTTTTTGGTTTTTTTGTATCTCTTCAGAAGATCATCTGGACACTTGGCTGTTGAACATGAACAAGTAAAAAGTTGCTTAATGCATTATAAATTATACAAAACATCTTGCGAAATCATCCACATCAAGAATAAATTCACATAAGAAGTGCGCTTGGATTGTAGCACTGGAGCAGGCAGATCTTGACCTGTTTTTCTGTGTTCTCTTCTTTTTGGATCTTTTTTACAACAGTTTCATCCTCCGATGAAGATGAAGGGAGGGAGGAAGATGAAGAGAATTCATCTCACTACTAGTATCCTTCTTTTTCTTTTCCTTTCCTTGCCTAAAAGAAAGATTTTTTGGTTCTATAAAATACTTTTGTCTGAGAAGTGTCACCTTTGAAGCTGGCATGAAACAGAAGTTGCGAATGACTTTACTTCTGCATTGTGACGTATTTCTGAGTAAAACGGCTTATCAAACAAGAAAAAACATAGGACGGCCCTTGATTTTATCCATCGGTTGTTGATTGGATTGTGAAAAGTGAGCTTTGCGTAACAAAATGGAGGCAGATCTGAATGTGATTGCCTTAACTACAGCACGCCCTTGCATACGGCAGCAGAGAGGAGTCAGTCATATCACAGGAAGAACAAGTTATGACATTTTGATTAAAGATTACAAGGTCTAAAAATATATTTGTTTGGGTTATGGGACAGGACAGAGCAGCTTTAGCTAAAAAAAAAGATAAAGAAAGTGTGTGTGTGTCCATATGGGCAAAAAGAAATGTGCTTTTTTGTCTCTAATTGAAGCATTCCTTTTGGGGAATCTAGAAAACGATCTAGATGTGTTAAACAACTTAGAACATGGCACCTTTGGTGGCAGACCATCCAATTTTTAGGTGAGCAAAAAGTCTTGGAACAGATAGTCTTAAAGTAAATTACCAAAATTTTTTCAGTGTATAGCAAAAACAAAAGAATTGGCCTTGCCTTTCCAATACTTTTCGAGGAGACTGTATACAAAGTAGTAACTCGGTGATGCTGCTGGCATTAAGTTCTACTTGTTTTACTACTAACTTTAATTTTTGCAGTTACAGTAATAATTTGTGTTTCCTGCATGATTGGAGCCTAGAATGCAATATGAACTCATGAATTAGAAAAGTTTGCAAAGTTTAGGAGGAAAAGTTTATTTTGAGCTTAATGCTGGATTAAAAAGGGTTACTAAAATGTCTAATGTTTAACACACATTAAACACACTAAATCTAGAAATTGTTTATGTATTAAAATTTTCACTAACTAGTTTTAGACATATTGACAACTTTTACACAACTTTCAAGATACCTTTCGCCCTCACCCCAAATGTTTAACACATGTTAACATCCAGAAACTGCTGATGAAATTTTTCAGTAACCAGCTGGGACATCATGTCAACATTTATGCAGAAATCTGTGATGAATGGATCCTAAAATATGATCTGAATTCATAATATATAAAAGTATACAAACCTCAGGAGATAAAGTGGGGACTAATGCAATAATGTGAAACTATCTGAATGAAACACTGACTAACAAATAGCAAGATAGCAAAAAAAAAAAAAAAAAAGTAGAAAAAGAAGAAATGGCAGGGTGTAAAGTGGGGATCTGTTGTTTTCAGCCTGGAATTGGTGATGCATTAATGTTTCAGTAACCAGTTTAAGACACTGTGATAACATTTATGTAGAACACTGGTTCTGTTTATTTCTATTTACACTCTTGTTCATTCATTAAAAATGTTCCAGTTAGGACGTCTTGAACATTTATGCAGAAACCTCGATTATGTTTAATGAACTGATCTAAAAAATATGATGTGAATTTATAATATATAAAAATATACAAAGATGAAGTGAGGAGTAATGTGATAATGTGAAACTATCTGAATTTAGGGTTAAAAAAAAAAGTTAAACACCGAACAAACATAAAGCAAGACAGCATAGATTAAAAAAAAGAGAGAAAAAGAAGAAATGGAAGGGTGAAAATAAAAATGTGTATTTCTGGTTTTTATCTGGGAATTAATGCAATAAATATTTCAGTAATCAGTTGTAGACAGCCTGACAACATTTATACAGAAAGCTGGATTATTTTAATGAATTTCAGCAGATAAAGTGAAGAGTAATGTAGTGGGTTAAAAAAAAAATCATGTCCACCCTCTTGGGGAAAATAGAAAACGTTTTCTGTCAAAATCACGCTCAGCAGCTTGCAAATGAATAAAATCTTATAAATAAAATCTATTTTTTATGAATTTGTGCATGATTTTATTTAAAAAAAAACATGAGATATGTTCGTTATTTCCCAACATTTTCTGTTATTTATTAACATCCATACTAAATGATCTATACGGCTTTGGATAAATCAGAAAATGCTTCTGGACTGCAATGTTATGATTCTCACGGAAACTTGGCTCATTCAAAAAGACTTTGTACATTCCCCTAGTGCTAATGCTAAGGAGGTGCTCCGTGAACTGTATGGGACTATTAGTGAGCTGCAGAACTTACACCCTGATGGACTGTTTATTGTTGCCGGAGATTTCAACCATGCAAATCTCAAGTCAGTGCTCCCTAAATTCCATCAGCATGTGGACTTTGCAACGAGATGGAAGAATGTGCTGGATCTTGTTTACACAAACATCCTTGGCACGTACCAGGCGGTGCTCCGCCCCCACTTCGGCTACTCACACCACATCTCTGTTATGCTAATCCCAGCCTACAGACTGCTCATCAGACGCTCCAAACCGGTTCTGAAGCAGGTGAAAACCTGGTCAGCAGCAGCCATCTCTGCTCTTCAGGACTGTTTTGAGCACACTGACTGGCACATGTTCAGGGAAGTGGCAACTGATGGTGTCTTCACCAACTTGGAGGAATACACGACATCGGTGACTAGCTATATCAGCAAGTGCATTAATGATGTCACTGTCTCCAAGATCATCACCACATGCTCCAACCAGTAGCCGAGGATGACTGCAGACTTGCGTGCGCTGCTGAGGACCCAAGACTCCGCCTTCAGAGCAGGCGACAAGGTGGCCCTAAGAACAGCGAGGGCCAAACTGTCCCGGGCCATCAGAGAGGCAAAGCGCACACACGCACAGAGAATCCACAGCCACTTCAAAGACAGCAGAGACACGTGGCGCATGTGGCAGGGCATCCAGGCCATCACCAACTAGAGGACAACATCACCTGCCTGTGACAGTGATGCCTCCCTTCCAGATGCACTGAACAACTTCTACGCTCGGTTCGAGGTGCAGAATGACGCGATGGCGAGGAAGATCACCCGTCCTCCCAATGACCAGGTGCTGTGTCTAAGCACAGCTTATGTAAGGAAGATTCTACACAGAGTTAACTCACAGAAGGCTGCTGGACCAGACAACATTCCTGGCAGAGTGCTAAGAGGATGTGCAGACCAGCTGGTGGATGTTTTCACAGACATCTTCAACACTTCCCTCAGCAGCGCCATCGTTCCAACGTGCTTCAAGGCCACCACCATTGTCCCTGTGCCATAGAAGTCTCCAGTGTCCTGCCACAACAGCTACCATCCCGTTGCACTCACACTCATCATCATGAAGTGCTTTGAGAGGCTCGTCATGAGGCACATCAACACCCTGCTGCCCCTGTCACTGGACCTCCTACAATTCGCTTACCGTCCCAACCGCTCAACAGATGATGCCATCACCACCACCCTCCATCTGGCCCTCACCCACCTGGACAAAAAAGACACATATGTTTGAATGCTGTTCATAGACTTCAGTTCAGCATTCAACACAATCATTCCTCAGGACCTGATTGGAAAGCTGAACCTGCTGGGCCTGAACACCTCCCTCTGCAACTGGATCCTGGACTTCCTGACTGGGAGACCTGAGTCAGTCCGGATCGGAAACAGCATCTCCAACACCACCACATTGAGCACAGTCTACTGCTGTTCACCCTGCTGACTCATGACAAGTGTCCTCTGCCCATCAAAGTTTTGGACCAATAATAGAACAAAGGTTTTGAGAATTGGTTAAATATCCTGTTGAAAATGCTAGTCAAGTGGTATGTGGTTACCTAGCAACAACAACGTGGTTTTCTGGCTTCACAAATCAGGAGAGTTTCCGCTCTTTTGCGCACTTTCCTCTTCTCAACATTCAAAGTGTCACCTAAATGTGATCCTACTTAAACAACTTTGGTGCAGCTTTGGAAAATGGTTGGCAACACCACACAGGATTTTTCATACATGGGCTGAAATGGACAGCATTTTTGATGATCTAACCTGCATTTGTATTTCCTCTTTAGACTGTCATCAGCGCATACACAACAACATAAACAAAAGTAATGGAGACCACGTCGAAATATTTCAAGTCTGCACCGGAGAGGATGGGTGGTGGTGGCCATAAGAAGACTCTCCCTTAAAAACCCACGCTGTTTCATGTTTTACTGTTGTCACCCAAGCAGTTACAAATATTTATTATATACTGTATATAATCTTTATACTCTCTACCTGGCTGCTACTCCTTATGTTTACATTTACAGCAACTTATATTGTTACTCTTTTGAACTACTGTCAACTGATTCACTTTCTACTAGAACTGTGTTGGCACTGCACTGTAACTTACTGTGCCCATTGTCTGTTTTGGTAGTTTTGTACTGTTTAGTGCTGTTTGCACGTTTGCACTGTGCACTTTATGTGAATATATGTAATGTCTCCTGGAGTTCTGTGTTTTTTTTTATGTAGCACCTTGATCCTGGAGGAACGTTGTTTCGTTTCACTGTTTACTAACTAGCTGTATATGGTTGAAATGACAATAAAGCCACTTGACTTGACTTGCAGGGGGACCTGTATGTTGTATAAAAGGAGGCAGAAAGCAGTTCCACTGTCACTGTTTCTGACTTCTGAATTTGCCGAGTGAGGAAAGAGAAACACAACTCTGAAGATGTTTAGAAGGATTAGAGAAAGATTTAGACGTCGGACGCAGAAGAAACCTAAGGAGGATCCTGAAGAGGAGGCCATGAAGGAGGAGTTGGAGAAAGTAGCAAGAGAGATGGAGGAATGTAAGGTGATGCAGAAAAAGCTAGTGGAAGAGAGACACCTGTTGGTGAAGAAGGTGGCAGAGCTGAAGGCCATTGTAGCTTCTGAGCAAAAGCAACGGGAACAGGACATGGAGGAGAGGGACACCAGACACCAGCAGAACATCAGCGAGCTCCAGGCTTCCCTGAAACTCAGTGAGGAACGGGAGAAGACTGCAGAGATGGAGAAAGAGATGAAAGACAGAGAGCGACTGGAGAAACATGTTGCACAGCTGGAGGCCACTTTTCGCTTCTGAGCCAAAAAAAACAGGAAGAAAGAGAGAAGGCCAAGCAGGACATGAAGGAGAGGGACGCCAGACACCAGCATAACATCACCAAGCTGGAGGAGAGAGCTGGAGGAGAGACCAAGAAGGAATGGAGGAACATGTTGCTCAGCTGGAGGCCACTTTGGTTTCTGAGCGAGAGGACCATGAGCAGGAAAAAAAAGATGCTCAAGCTGGACAATGAAAAGATGAACACCACTCTCCTGCAGAAAATCACCAAGCTCAAGGTTTTCCTGGAACTTGGTGAAGAAAAACAGGAGAAGGCAGAGCTGAAGAGCAAAACGGAGCAATTGGAGAGACTGAGAGCAATTGAAAAAATGTGCAGAGCGAGAGCACCGGAACCAGGAACAATAGAAGGCCAAACGCCTGGAGAACGAGTGCTCACGTGCCAATGATAAGATAAAGTAAAGTTTAAAAAAAAAGATAAAGTAAAAAAAATTTTAAAAAAAAGTAAAGTAAACAAAAAAGTAAAATAGTAAAATAAAAAAAGTAAAGTAAAAAATTAAAGTAAAAAAATAAAAAGAAAGTTAAGTAAAAAATGAAAAATAGTAAAGTAAAAAATAAGATAAAGTAAAGTAAAAATAATAATAAAAAAAAAAACTCACTCCATGCTTTACCTCAACTGGTGTAAAGGAGCAGGAGCAGTGTAAATATGACTGGACTTTTCCTCTTTCAAAATGATCAATAAAGATGTTAAGGATGAACTCTGTGTGGGGTTTTTTTTGTTTCTTTTATTAAAGTGTTAGACATAATAATAATAATAATAATAATAATAAAAGAACTTGTTTTCGAAGATCAAATTAACTTGGATACTCTAAATCAGTGTTTCTCAACTGGTGGGTTGCAGATTGATGAGACTGATAAGAAAAAAATTTAGAAAAATGCAAATGATGATGTGTAACAAAACAGAAAACCATGGAAAAATAGGACAATGAAGCAAATTATAATAAATAATAATAAAATAAAAAAGGAACCCCCCCCTTGTAGCAGTTGTTATAGCCAGTAAAACATTTGATCATATCGTGTTGTGCATCCAATCAAATTCTGTCCAATTCTTCTGTAAACAATGGGAGTTAACGTATAAACGGAGTGAAATTCCCTCTTCCTCAAAAAGAATGGAAAAACACTATACAAGGTAAATGAAAATAAGACCTGGATTACATAAAATATGGCATCACGTGCACAGAAGACAAGCATGGTTTGTGTAAGACCCACAGTGTGTTTTGTGCGGTGAGTTACTGGCTGTGGAAAGCATGAAACCATGGAAATTCAAAAGGCATTTAGGGACAAAACACTCAAGCACTCAAACACCATATAGACAAACCTGATGAGTTTTTCAAAACAAAGTAAAGGGATCTGGACACATCTCAAAAAGCACATCACAAAAACCGTGTGCACTGTTCAGGAGCAAACACTCAGCGCAAATCAGCTGCAAATCAGCTGCACAGTTGAAAAATATGTCTCAGGACATAAAGCACACATTAAGCCAAGTGACTATCATGCACTCCAACTAGAGGAATCAACAGAAGTATTTCATCATGCCATCCTGATGTTGAGACACTTATGACAATGAAATCACACCCTCAGGTTTCCCACTGATTTGCACAGACTATGATTTCAGCTCTGTTCTTCTTAAACCTCATTGTTATGTTTATGTGTTTAATAGTTTCATAATTGGTCTCAGTGTTTGTTTTATTTGTTACACTAGGTAAATTGCACTTACTCAGGATTGTGTGTATGCATTTATAAAGTAACCCATTTTCATTTTAATGTCATATGAATAAATTATTTGCACTTTATTAAGCATATGCAGATTTAAGGTTAGCGATATTTCACAGTTGAAGGAAACTATTCTTCACAACTTTTACTTTTACTTGCCTGTCTAACTTGAGTTCTGTGTCAAAAATAAAACCCAGATTTTTGACATAGGCATGCAAATTAGATGACAGAGGACCTAGACTCTCTGCAATATTATTTACACAGCTACTAGGACCAAAAATTATAATCTGCCTTTTTGTCATTTAGCTGCAGAAAGTTGTTGTCCATCCAGCATTCTACATCAGAAACAAATTAATCGGCCTTGCACTGGAATACTTTCGAAGAAGATTATACATTTTGCTAAAAAGGTGTTCATTTGCCCAATGTACGGAGACTTTTGGGACATCCTATAATAGTGACTGATGAGTGTAGTCGACCAGTTCCTCACACGGATCTCAGAGTGTACATGCGACTATATGTATGTCTGCATGAATACTAACACCCATAATGACACACAGAGTGTACATCTCCTTTTCCTTACAAACTGTTGCACAGTCACAAGAACTGCAGCAACATTACTACAAACCTTGTCTAATCTGATAATTACAGATATTTAAAACCAGAGGCCAATACCAGCTGCATGTTCTTCCATAAACGGGTGAACACTGAACGGTGTAATACATTCAATCTTCTTAAAAGACGAACTACATTTTGAATTGTGGCAGCAGGGAGAAAGTCTCTATAACATCTCATCACATTTATACCACACAGGACAAACTGAGACGCAGTATTAAAAGA
Source organism: Pangasianodon hypophthalmus (assembly GCF_027358585.1). Classification (NCBI taxonomy): domain Eukaryota; kingdom Metazoa; phylum Chordata; class Actinopteri; order Siluriformes; family Pangasiidae; genus Pangasianodon; species Pangasianodon hypophthalmus. The sequence goes on from NC_069719.1 coordinate 9,052,841, forward strand.
AACAAAGGATGAATTACAGCTTCCAGGTGTGCAGTTATAGTCTAGCTAATATAGTGCAGAAACTCAACTGTAATCCACCATTATCGTTCAAGTGCAATTCAAACTTTGTGAGTGCAATAACCGTGAATAACTATGTGTGCGACATGGTGCACTACACTTGCACGTTGCAGTACCCTGTACTACACTTGCACCATGCGGTACCCTGTACTACACTTGCACCGTGCGACACGGTATACTACACTTGCGCCTACACTTCAGAACTACAGATGTTGAGAATGATTATATTGTGTGTGAGCAGGATGGCCAGCAGTATGACAGCTACAGTGAAAGTGATGGTACAGAAACAGGCACCTCCACAGATGAATCAAGTGATTTAAGGAGCGATTTGGCTAAATGGGCTGTTTGGAATAACGCAACACGCACATCTGTTAACAATCTCCTCTCTGTGTTGAGAAAACACGGACATCGGATGCCTAAAGATGCGAGAACACTGTTAGGAACTCATCCCCAAGTAGAAGCTCGGGAATTACGTGGTGGTCGATGTCTAAATTTTGGTCTTGGATCTGGAATTTTGAAAATATGTTCACAGTATCCAGATGAGTTCTCCAGAGAAAATGATCTAGTCCTAAATTTCAACATAGATGGTTTGCTGTTGTTCAAGTCATCAAATGTCCAGATTCTTTGCAGTGTGAAGGTTTCAGTGATTTATTGTAGCCATATTTTGTGGCAGTGAAAAACCCAATTCTGTGAGTGATTTCACGTCAGACTTTCTTGAAGAGCTTAATAGGCTCCAACAAGATGGAATTGCATTCCAAGATGAAACATTAAATGTGAAAGTCAATGCTTTTGTGATGCTCCAGCAAGAGCTTTTTTGAAATGCATAAAGGGACACAATGCATACTATAGTAGCAAGCGATGCACTATTAAAGGACAATATGTGAACTACAGGGTTGTGTTTAATTACCAATCACAAGAGAAGATTTCCTCAAGAACAGAAGAGGAGTTCAGCGGGCAGTCCTGCTCTTCTCACCGAAATGGACGCTCACCCCTGGTAGATGCAGGGTTGCAGTGAGTGGGTGGAGGGGTTAGACGCTTACTGACCTTCACACAGTGTCCAAGAGAGTGTAAACTGTCTCAGAGACAAAGTGGTGATATTTCATCCAAACTCGTGTCTTTCAATGGGAAATTGCCAGATAACCGTGGACTCTCGCTGTTCTGGACAGATGGAAAGCAACTGAATTCCGATAGTTTTTACTGTACACTGGACCAGTTGTCCTTCATGCTGTGCTGCCTGAGAGCTTCTCTAACATTATTAATTCTGTAATACCTGTGTATAATAATGGCTTTCACATGACAGAAAAGAATGTGAAAACTATAATTTGACGACCAATGCTGAATTGAGATGCTCAGGGAGGAGCCACTAAATATTCCCGAAAACAGGAAGCCAAAGAAGAAGAACTACCCAGACTAACAAATGGGTAGGTAGTATAGTCTTAGGTCCCACTCCAGGCATTGATTAAACCCTTACAAACTCATCTCTGTCCAACCAACTTACATATTAAGACTTGGATGCATGAAAAAAATGGCTTAAAGTAACTCTGCATCCTCCATCATTTAGTATGCATGCATCTACGAATATGCAAGTGGTCACTGACTCTACTCCACACCCCAAAACCTCTCTACCGCTCCACTACACGCACACTTGCTCAAACACACATCCTTCAGTTTGTTTTCTGCTTTGCTAGTGTAAGCTACACAAGGACTATAGGTAATATTGGTGCTATTAGACAAGAGGTAATATTAGTGCAATTGGACAAGAGGTAATATTGGTGCAATTAGACAAGAGGTAATATTGGTGCAATTCAGCCGTTAATGTTCAGTCCGTAGATGCTGTTTACTCATGAATGACTAAATAGACACGGAGATACTGAGGCTATGATTGGTTACTGAGGGAGATATTGAGGCTACAATTGGTTACTGAGGGAGATACTGAGGCTACGACTGGTTACTGAGGGAGATCGGAGGCTACGACTGGCTACTGAGGGAGATACTGAGGCTACGACTGGTTACGTCACAGGCCAGTTAGTGTACATGCCCAGACAAAGAGAACATTAGTATAGTATTGGTACAGCCCAAGGAATCCCTCTGAGTCCCTCAAACAGGGCTGAAGGATCCCCAATGAGTCCCTCTCACACAGCCTGAGGAGCAGTTCCTCTGAGTCCGTATCACACAGCAACTGGAGTCCCTCTGTGTCCCTCTCAGGTAGACAGTGGCGATCCTCAGACTCCCAGTCATACAGCAACAAGGAGTACAAGGAGTTAAGAGAGAAGCCTGAGACAGCATCTGATTAGTCACCCACCACTTAAGTCCAACAAGAGGAGAGTACGGTATTCGAGTACAGGACTGTCAAGTGAGGGAAAAAGACGGTGTATGGCATACCAAAACAGTGAGGCCAGGGAAAGATCAGAGCCTGCTCACTCTGAAGTTTGCCAACAGACCTCAACCCCAAAAGTGACGGCATCAAAGTTTCCTCTGTTGGAGGAAAGCAAGTAGTCCCTTTTAATTTTACTCACTAATAATGAAATTAGTGTTAGACTCTTGTTGGGTAATGTTTGCTTATACTCGGTCACAGAGTTGGGGGGTATCCAGAGTTTGTTACTGTTAGAATTTACTGAAACAAATTAAAAAAAAAAAAGTAATGCCACTACTTACCATTTCTTTAAAAAAAAAAAAAAACGTGGAAATTTATCAAAATTATGAAGAAAAAACTTGCCTACATACGTTTTAAGGGGTATTTAAAGGCTGAATTTGTGTTAATTGCTGTATACCATCAGGGTGGTGTTTGTGTTGAACTTCACTGAGCCTTCAGAGTATTAAGGAACATAGTACCTATAGGAGTTAATGATACTGTAATGATTACCGCCCAACTCTGTTTGGTTTTATGGTGCATGTTAAAGTTGTGTTAAGTACCTACAAGTTTTTATTGAGTAAATAAAAATAACATTTGCATTACCAAACAACATCTGTACTCACTTCCCAATTTGTTTTCCTCCCCAAGAACTGGAGACGAAAATGAGAGAGAAGCGTTGGTAAGTTGTGCATGTACATTCAGGTGAAGCGAATGAAACCACTTAGTATTGTATGTTTTTATGTAGCTACATTTTGTCTGGTCCACAGTCTTAATTAATTCCACAAAAACTATACACACAACCATATAGGAAATATTTCAACAATTCCTAAAGAGTTTCCTCAGGCAGGGCCTAAGGGTGACTGCGTCAGTTGTCTATTTAGCACTTTACTAAGGCAATCTCTAAATCTATTTGGTGGATTACCAAAAAATTAGTGAGCAATTTTGTGTTCCTCAGCAGATGACCCTTCTCAGTGATTTTTCCGCAAGTACCTCCCTTAGGCCAAAATGTAAAATCCCCACTCTCTTACTACTTGCATTCCCCTGATATGCATTAAGCCAGTGGGACAGCAGCAGAAGAGGAATAATATCTTCTGTTAAACTGTTGGCCGCTTTAATATCTTGAGTTTACAATGAACAAATGTTACATAATGCTAGAGCCCCATGTGATCACTTGAAAGAAAAGAAACTGGTTGTTAAAAGGAAACACCGTCAAACTTGCAGAGTTCGTCTTACAGACCAGTTGAATTTTTTTTTTTTTTGTGTTTTACTCCTTTTCAGCACATTTGAAAAGACTGGGAGGTGTAGATGACGTGGACATGGTTAAAAAAATCGATGGCTGCGTAAGTACCTTTTGCTGCATCATTCATCAGAAATATATTCAGCCACATGAAATCATATCCATCTATCACACTCAGCTCTCTCTCAGTGTGTGTCCTATAGGGCTACAACTAACAAATATTTTCATTGTCATTTATTTTTTCATTAATCATTTCACACATAAAATCTTTAAACGAGGATTGTCAGTCGATTTAAAATATGTAATCGCGTTAATTACATGGTGTGCTGATAAACACACATTTCAGCCTTTAACAGGCAACAAAGTTGTTAATCTGAAGAGTTTTGAAATCATGAGCCTACAGCTGGTCAGCTGAACTTGTCCATTACATTTCCGGTGCCTTTACATTATTGTCAGGCAGTTTATAATTCCCTCAGTAGAACTCTACACAATCCAAGATGGCAAACAGTTTTCTTCATCATCTTATTCTTTGTCACGTAATGGAGGCATAGATAGATGCAAGTGCAGATTCAAATTTAATAAAGATGAAAACACAAAACAAGAACTATGAACTCGTGGAAAATACAAGGACTAAGAAACATAACCATGAGACATGAAAAGCATAATGAGACAAAGAAAGACAAACACAAGACAACCAGTGCAGCGCAAAACGTGACTATATGTACTAGTGCTAATTAACCAAAAACATGAAACAGATGAAACCATACATGTGACTTGGTGCAGTGGCTGATGGGAATCGTAGTGTCTAGTCAATTCTGGCATATCCATGACATTCTGCTTCTTTGTCTCTATAGTAAAAATTTTCCTTCTTGCAGAGAATGCACATGACTGTTCTTACTGGTTCATCTGGGAATAATTAATCGAAATTAACACATTAAATTGACAGCCCTAATTTAAACTAATGACAATTTCCAATCACACATTCCCAGAGAACAAAGTGATGGCTTCAGATTGCTTCCTTCATCTAATCAGCAGCCGAGGAAACCTCTACATTTTTATTTTTTTAAAAAGAAATTGGAAATGCACTGAGAAAAACCTGAGAAATGCAAGTAATCCTTTTTTATGTCCACCCCATAATCTGACCGATTACTGCTCCAGAATGAATGAAGTAGATACAGACCGGAAAACATCATTCTGAGCCGCAACACAAGGCTGAAACACTGTTTTGAAGGATACACAACAAAACACGTTTGATTTAGTTTCATGTTAAACATTCTTTCCAGCCCCCTTCAAGAACAGCGTTCTACTTTCTGTTGTAGTGCTGCCACTGTATCAGCCCGTAGGTTGAGAGTAGAATCTGGTGATACAGTGGCAGTGGTATGGCAAAAAGCATGGCATTGGCTGTGAAATGTAAATAACATGTATACGACACAATTACAGCGTGTCGTATGTAGATGGCATGTTAATAAGGGACAGGGTACGCCCTTGTTTCACAGCCAGATCACCACTTGTTTTGAAGAAGTGGGATTGATAAATTGGACATAGGCGAGTTCTTACGTATTTCTGGATGTTCAAATCTGCAACCCTTGTATGATAAAGTGTACGATAAACTTTGATAATGTGTCCCTTGACAAAAGTAAATATTTTCAACCCTTGTTGAAAGTTGTACTTAAGCTACATTTGTCTTTTTCTAACCAAAATTACATTCAATATTTTAAACTTAAATGTGTTTGTGTTGTTCAGAACTCTCTCAATGCCATGATGGCCCAGATGAGTTTAAAGGGGAAATGTGGGAAGCTGCCATTGTCTCAGTCTCTGCTTTGCCAGATCATCTGTGGTCAAGTTCAAAACATGTTACATGAAAATAGGAGCAGGAAGACAACTTCTAAGGACATTTCTGTCTGTTTTAGTTTTTTTTTTTTTGATAAGGTTGTGTTTCTCCAAATGACATGAAATTTCACCAAGTAGTCCCAAATTGTAATTTCTCATCAGTGATGTAACTTCAACACAAGTTAATGGCTGTCTTTTAATTCATTTTTGTGCCTCTTTTTTTTTTTTTACTTCTAGTGGTCAAAAGTTGATACATTTTGATAAAAAGCTAATTCTGTCATTACATGCAGTCAAATCGGTTAGACAGGTTTCTTGTTTATCCTCTTTAGGCACCCTGTAATTTTTGGTGTGCAGTGTGTGGAATATGGTCCTAATTTGACATGCAGTATGGAGAAAGCTCTCTACATCAGCTGGTTTCAGTCTAACAATCTACTTTTGAACTTGTCACACAAGTGTCCTCTGCCCATCAAAGTTTTGGACCAATAACAGAACAAAGGTTTTTTGAAATTGGTTAAAAATTGCTGTTGAGAAGGCTAGTCAAGCGGTATGTGGTTCCTAGCAACAACAACGTGGTCTTCTGGCTTCAAAAATCAGGAGAGTTTGTGCACTTTTTGCTTCTTAACATACAAAGTGTGACCCAAATGTGATCCTACTTAAACAACTTTGGTGCAGCTTTGGAAGATGGTTGGCAACACCACACAGGATTTTTCATACATGGGCTGAAATGGACAGCATTTTTTATAATCTAACCTGTGTTTGTTTTTCCTCTTTAGACTGTCATCAGCACATACACAACAACATAAACAAAAGTAATGGAGACCACGTCGAAATATTTCAAGTCTGCACCGGAGAGGATGGGTGGTGGTGGCCGTAAGAAGACTCTCCCTTAAAGACCCACACGGTTTCATGTTTTACTGTTGTCACTCAAGCAGTTACACCCCACTCCTGCACTACAGATAGCTTGTAACAGCTGCTTTCCCTCTTATTTATTCAGGAAGGTGCCATAATCTCTTCTTCCACAGAGTCTCATTTGATCACATTCAAGCTTTACCACAGACTTGCAAATATACGTATGTCTGCACTTTAACTTCCCATTTATTTATTTTAAACTATTTTTTATAATAGTATTGCAAGTTATGCACAGCAAATTGCATACATATAACAATTTCATTTCACGAGAAAGGCATATTTAATTTGTCCAGTGTTTTACGCATAATGATTTACCAGAATAATAAAATTGCAAGCAGAATAACACCATCCCAACCATGAATCATGGGAGTGGCTGCATCATGTAGTGGTGTTGCTTTGCTGCAGGAGGCACTAGGGCACTTCACAAAACAAATGGCATCATGAGGAAGGAATATTATGTGGATATATTTAAGCAACATCTCAAGACATCAGCCAGGAAGTTAAAGCTCAGTCACAAAAGGGGCCTTTCACATAGACAATGACCCCAAGCATACCTCCAAAGTTGTGGCAAAATGGCTTAAGGACAACAAATTCAAGGTATTGGAGTGGCCATCACAAAGCCCTGACCTCAGTCCTATAGAAACTTTGTGGGCAGAACTGAAAAAGACCCACTGGGAATGTGATAAAAGAAATAACATCGACGGCTGAACATGGACGGTTCCTCTGTGGTGATCATCAAGAGCACCAAATTCCTTGGTGTTCACCTGGCCGAGAACATCACCTGGTCCCTCAACACCAGCTCCAAAACCAAGAAAGCTCAGCAGCATCTCTACTTTCTGCGAAGGCTGAGGAAAGCCCATCTCCCACCCCCCATCCTCACCATGTTCTACAGAGGGACTATCGAGAGCATCCTGAGCAGCTGCATCACTGCCTGGTTTGGGAATTGCACCATCTCAGATCGCAAGACCCTGCAACGGATAGTGAGGACAGCTAAGAAGATCATCGGGGTGTCTCTTCCCTCCATCACAGACATTTACACCACACGCTGCATCCACAAAGCCACCAGCATTGTGGACGACCCCACGCACCCCTCACACACACTCTTTACCCTCCTGCTGTCTGGAAAACGGTACCGAAGCATTAAGGCCTCACAGCCGGACCGTGTAACAGTTTCTTCCCCCAAGACTTGACTTGACTTGCTCAACCGCTGCATTCCAAATAGCACGACTGAGCTGGAAATAAACTTCTTCAGAGCTGACAGAACAGCAGCAGACTCTGGAAAAGGCAGAGAAGGAGGTGTTTGCATCTATGTAAACAAAAGTTGGTGCACGGACACTGTCGTTACTGAGACACGTTGCTCTGCTGATGTTGAGTACCTCATTAAGAAGTGTAGACCCTTCTATCTAAACCGTGAGTTCCCATGCACCCTAATCGCTGCTGTGTACATCCCCCTGGATGCTAATTCTAAACTAGCCACGAAAGAACTCGGGGCTAGCATTAGCAAGCTACAAACAGAACATCCAGTACCACAAAAAGACTCATGGACAGCTTTTTCCCTTCAGCTGTACTAACTCAGCTTCAAAGCGTTAACTGCCAGCCTCCACCTCATAACTAAACATTAGCATTAGACACCACACTACACTGTATTGTACATTACTGCTATTATCTGCAACTATTTACAAGTACATGCACTTTACTGCAATTATCTGTCATTACTACAGTTATTTACATCAGATGGTTATTTGCACATTATTGCTATTTGCACATCTGCATTTTATCCACTGTATGCATCTACTGCATCATACTGCATGCATCTTACTGTTTACCTCTACCTGTATACTGTTTATTTCAACTTACTGCACCATCATTCTTATTGATTTCTTGAACTTGAACTTAACTGCTGTTTGCATTACTGGTATGCATCATACTGTTCACCTTTACCTGTACACTGTTATCTTAACTTACTGCACCATGAACTTTATTACCTCATTTCACTTATTTGCTATTTGCACTACTGGTTTGATGCTGACTGCATCTCGTTGTCTCTGTACTCGTACTCTGACAATGACAATAAAGTTGAACTTAACCTCTTAACATGTAGCATTATACAGTCACACAAGAAAGTCATTACAAATACTACTTGATTTAAAAAAAAAAAAAGATGTATGAAAGTAGTTTGGTCATTAGATATGTGATTTAAATATTTATCTTTATATTGTGAGGATGTTATTACCTAATTATCTAGTTTAGGCTAAATAAGTGCTGGTTTTGTTCTGTATTGTTGCTTTATGTACTATAAGCACAAACAACACAGCGGTATAAAGTCAGATTGTGCTCTTCAGTAAAACACACCTGCTGTTAGTGCAGAGACTTCACTCTGCTCACACCTCCATTACATTCCACTTTATTTTATAAAGCCTCTTAGTGCAAAAGCAGAGAAATGGTGGAGTAAAAAACACTGATCTGTTGATATAAATAACCTTCTCACAGCATCAGTTAGATCTGGACAGTATTTGTAGAATAAAAATGCATCTTTATAATATACGAGTTCCTCACACATGAAATATTCACAGCACCGGCTTCTGGTTTTGAAGCTGCATGAGACAAGAAAAATCACAAAGACGCAAATTAAACTTCAAATATAATTCATTTATTGTTTACACAGAATAAATTAAACCTTTCAATCTGACAGAAAAAAGTTCAAAAGTTGCTTTCAAGCCAAAAAACAAACAAAAAACAAACAAATGTTTTAATATCATTCTTATGTACAATATTTTGTTTATGATTCTGATTTGTGGTCTTAAATAAATTATTGTATAATTATTTAATAATCTTAATAATAATAATAATAATAATAAGTTTTAATCAGTATCATACAGAGTCTACATACAAATATTCTGCAAAATGAAGCATCATAAATGACATTATAGAAATTATAAAATAAAACAGGTTCTGGTGAAATAACTTTAAAACTATACTACAGTTTAAAAATACTAAATAATTCATTAATAAGGCTAATAAATGATAAATAATATAAATAATACACTAAACGAGTAAAAGACGTTAATGGCGCAGGTGTGTTGGGGTCAACGCTGTTGCCTAGCAACAGTATGAAGGGCTTTAATGCTGCCATTTTCTCGGCTGTTTGCATCGAGCTGTTTGTGCGTGTTTTCTTCTCTAACACAGTTTTCTCTTTGCCAAGTTTCTCAGCTTGGCTTTTCTTGTGCTCGAGTCCTGTGCTGCAGCTCAGAGCCAGTCTCAGTGTGAGCGTTAAACTCAGCGCCACCGCACTGTTTCCGCTGTTAGCATCGTTAGCATTACAGCTGCGCTCGGGGATGACGTCATCCAGCTCAGGCCGAGCGGAGCGGAGCTACACAATCACTCGCTTTCTACACATTTTACACCTATTATCTTATTTATCACTGGGATTTCGCTCTTCTCTCAGGAAAGAAAAGAATAGAAATAGAATAGAGATAGAAAAGTGGAGAAAAGTAAGAAAAGTTTGCAAAAAGCCAAAAAAGCTCCCTGCGCGTTCCCTCCACGCTCTGCGCATGCGCAGACAGAGAGCGCGCAAAACAGCGAGAGAGCGCGAGGGCTGTGACGTCACAATCGGGATAACTGTGGTGGGTGTGTGTGGGGGGGCGCCCCAATGTGACGTCACAATCTGACTTGTATGTTGTATAAAAGGAGGCAGAAAGCGGTTCCACTGTCATTGTTTCTGATTTGTGAATTTGCCGAGTGAGGAAAGAGAAACACAACTCTGAAGATGTTTAGAAGGATTAGAGAACGATTTAGACGTTGGACGCAGAAGAAACCTAAGGAGGATCCTGAAGAGGAGGCCATGAAGGAGGAGTTGGAGAAAGTAGCAAGAAAGATGGAGAAATGTAAGGTGATGCAGAAAAAGCTAGTGGAAGAGAGAGACCTGTTGGTGAAGACGGTGGCAGAGCTCAATGCCCTTTTAGCTTCTGAGCAAAAGCAACGGGAGCAGGACATGAAGAAGAGGGACGCCAGACACCAGCAGAACATCAGCGAGCTCCAGGCTTCCCTGAAACTCGGTGAGGAACGGGAGAAGACTGCAGAGCAGGAGAGAGAGAACTTGACAAAAGACAGAGAGCGACTGGAGAAACGTGTCGCACAGCTGGAGACCACTTTGGCTTCCGAGCAAAAAAAACAGGAAGAAGAAAGGGAGAAGGTCAAGCAGGACATGGAGGAGAGGAACGCCAGACACCAGCAGAACATCACCGAGCTCCAGGCTTCCCTGAAACTCTGTGAGGAACAGGAGAAGACTGCAGAACTGGAGAGAGAGAGCTTGAGACACCAAGAGCATCTGGAGAGAAACGTTGCACAGCTGGAGGCCAGGTTGGATTCTAAGCGAAAAAAACGGAAGAGGAATAGAAAGAAGGCCAAACTGGACGTAGAGTCCAGGAACAGTACACACCTCCCGAACATCAGCGAGCTCCAGGCTTCCCTGAAACTCGGTGAGGAACGGGAGAAGACTGCAGAGATGGAGAGAGAGAACTTGATGAAAGACAGAGAGCGACTGGAGAAACGTGTTGCACAGCTGGAGGCCACTTTGGCTTCTGAGCGAAAAAAACAGGAAGAAGAAAGGGAGAAGGTCAAGCAGGACATGGAGGAGAGGAACGCCAGACACCAGCAGAACATCACCGAGCTCCAGGCTTCCCTGAAACTCTGTGAGGAACAGGAGAAGACTGCAGAGCTGGAGAGAGAGAGCTTGAGACACCAAGAGCATCTGGAGAGAAACGTTGCACAGCTGGAGGCCACGTTGGATTCTAAGAGAAAAAAACGGAAGCGGAAAAGAAAGAAGGCCAAACTGGACGTAGAGGCGAGGAACAGTACACACCTCCCGAACATCACCGAGCTCCAGGCTTCCCTGAAACCCGCTGAGGAACAGGAGAAGGCAGAGCTGAAGAGTAAAACGGAGCAATTGGAGAGACTGAGAGCAATTGAAAAAATGTGCAGAGCGAGAGCACCGGAACCAGGAACAATAGAAGTCCAAGCACGATGCCTGCAAGAAGAACAGCAGGCAGTGCTTGGACAAACGCCTGGAGAACGAGTGCTCACGTGCCAATGATGAGATAAAGTAAAGTTAAAAAAAAAAAAAAAAAAAAAACACAACAAAAAAAAGAAAGTAAAGTAAAAAAAAAAAAAAAAAAAAAAAAAAAGGTAAAGTAAAAAAAATTAAAAAGTAAAGTAAACAAAAAAGTAAAAAAATTTAAAAAAGTAAATTAAAAAAGTAAACAAAATAAATAAAAAAGTAAACAAAATAAATAAAAAAAGCAAAGTAAAAAAATAAAAAAATATATATAAATAAGTAAAAAAGGAAAGTTAAAAAAAGGAAAGTAAAAAAAAATTTAAAAATAAATAAATAAATAAAGTAAAAAATAGGTAAAGTAAACAAAAAAGTAAAAAAAAAAAAAAAAGTTAGTTAAAAAAGTAAACAAAATAAATAAAAAAGTAAAGTAAAAATTTTTTAAAAAATAAATAAATAAATAAAAAAAGTAAAGTAAAAAAAAGGAAGGAAAAAAATGAAGGAAAAAAAAAAAACCTCCATGCTTTACCTCAACTGAGATAAAGCAGCAGGAGCAGTGTGAAAATGACTGGACTTTTCTTCTTTCAAAATCAATAAAATAAAAGATCAATAAAAATCTCAAGAATGAACTTTGTGTGTGTTTTTTGTTTCTTTTATTAAAGTGTTTAAAGTGTTAGACATAACAATAATAATAGTAAGAAGAAGAAGAAGAAGAAAAGAACTTGTTTTTGAAGGTCACATTAGCTTGGATACTCTAAAACAGTGTTTCTCAACTGATGGGTTGCAAATTGATGGTAAGAAAAAATGTAGAAAAATGCAAATGATGAAGCGTAACAAAACAGGAAACCATGGAAAAATATGACAATTAAGCAAATTATAGTAAATAATAATAAAATAAAAAAGGAATCCCCCCCTGTAGTAGTTGTTATAGCCAAATTAAAACATTTGGTCATGTCGTGTTGTGCATCCAATCAGATTCTGTCCAATTCTTCTGTAAACAGTTGGAGTTAACGTATAAATGGAGTGAACTTCCTTCTTCCTCAAAAAGAATGGAAAAACACTATGCAAGGTAAACGAAAATAAGACCTGGATTACATAAAATATGGCTTCACGTGCACAGAAGACAAGCATGGTTTGTGTAAGACCCACAGTGTGTTTTGTGCGGTGAGTTACTGGCTGTGGAAAGCGTGAAACCATCGAAATTCAAAAGGCATTTAGAGACAAAACACTCAAGCACTCAAACACCATAAAGACAAACCTGATGAGTTTTTCAAAACAAAGTAAAGGGATCTGGACACATCTCAAAAAACACATCACAAAAACCGTGTGCACTGTTCAGGAGCAAACACTCAGCGCAAATCTGCTGCAAATCTGCTGCACAGTTGAAAAATATGTCTCAAGACATAAAGCACACATTAAGCCAAGTGACTATCATGCACTTCAACTAGAGGAATCGACAGAGTTATTTCATCGTGCCATCCTTATGACAATGAAAGACGGTGTATGGCATACCAAAACAGTGAGGCCAGGGACCTCAGTGGTTGCCAACAGACCTCAAATACAAAATTGACAGTATGAAAAGTATGTAGTCCCTTTTAATTTTATTCAATAATAATGAAATTAGTGTTAGGCTCTTGTTGGGTAATGTTTGCTTATACTCGGTCACAGAGTTGGAGGGTATCCAGAGTTTGTTACTGTTAGAATTTACTGAAACTTAGCCATTGTAAATGCCACTACTGACCATTTTTTAAAATAAAAGGTGGTAATTTGTCAAAATTATGAAGAAAAAACATTCGTACATAAGCTTTAAGGGGTATGCAAAGGCTGAATTTGTGTTAACTGTTGTATACCATCAGGGTGGTGTTTGTGTTCAACCCAGTCTCACGGCAGTTCGTGATATAGTCACGAAATTTAATCTATTGATTCGTGTTCATGGACACAAATTTCCCTCTTTTTTCGTGTCACTCGAAACACGACTTTCCATCTAATGTATTTCAGTAGGAAATATCTTTCGTGCCCTCCACCACGTTTTTCTTTTTGCCACTGGTTACCACAGATGCTGTATTTTTTTTTTTTAATATTCAAGCACTATTACTCAACATTTAATCAGGAGATTTTATCCTTGTTTTTATTGCTTTATATTCTGTAAGCTACTCGCTATTATAAACCATCGTCAATGGTTCCTTGCAGTCAAATATACTGTTTCTCCCTCCAAGCCTACGCAGACACAAGTGGTTTCCATACTACTGGTTTATTTGATGGCTTTTCCCCCAAATCCACAGTGAAAACTAAGTAATGTTATACAAAACCACATTAATTTAATACAAACCAAAACATACAAAGATAAAGCAAATATAAAGCGAAATACCTCATTGGCTGCATGTTACATGAAAGAGAAATTGTCTAGAATAGTCTTTAATCACACATTCAAGGTCAAGTCCTCTGCAAGAACACATCCACTGACAGGCACAATGTTCATGTTTGCCGCTTGCTAACTTGCAGGAACTGAGATGCAGTCAGCCATTATATACAACCATCGGCCAGTATTTCAAAATAAAAGTACCAAACTTAACAAAAAATAAATTCACAAATAATAAATGCAACTTATTTTCTTCCTAACGAAAACAGACTTAGAAAAAAGTAAACAACTTACATACATAATATAAATAATATAATAGCAACAGTTACACTCCCACCAAATCACACAACCTTAATGTGAGAGTTCTCAAAATACTTTTCAATGAAAACATTCCTGTTATTAACCAGTTAAACATCAAACTTCTTAATCCCTTTCAAGCAGAGTAACAACCTTATGTATAGGTCTTTCAAGAAACACAGTTTTAGTTATGGGTTTCACTGTTTTGTCAAACGTAGTGTCACTAACCATCAATTTTAGTTTTCTCACCCTACCATTTGACCCTGGGTAGACTTCTATGACTCTGGCCAACTTCCATTTATTACGTGGTGCCAGATCATCTTGTAGGAGGACAATGTCATTGACTTTCAAGTTCCTTCTGTTTTTATGCCACTTTTGTCTTGGACTTCATTGTAAGAATGTGGTTTGGAGCTAAAGGTTCAGGTACGGATGGGTCATTCAAATGCTCAGTGGTGAGTGGTCTGCTGTTAACAATGGCCATAACCTCATACAGGAATGTCCTGAGAGAGGTACTGTCAAGCCTTTGCGCTGACTGGTCGAGAATAGCATTAAGAACACGTCTTATGGTTGTTATTTGCCTCTCCCAGACACCTCCCATATGACTTGCCGCTGGAGGGCTCATAAGAAATTCACATTCTAGAGCCTTAACTCTATCTTGATCAATTCCTTTCATGAGTTCTGCAGACTCTCTCCTTGCTCCAAAGAAATTGGTTCCTTGGTCACATCTCAACATTTCCTTTTATTGCCATGAACGCTTTTAACCCCTTCAGACCTGATTTTTTTCTGCTGAGCAAAAAAATTCCCAGTTGATTTTTACTCCCTTCCAGCATAGAAATAAAGGGATTTTTTTTTTTTTTTTTTTTTGATAACTCATGTTTTATTGGTATTTTTTCATGTCCATTACAATGGATGCCACGACTAAACGAACGTAAAATGCCAGGAAATCTTAGATTAAAAAAGGCCATGTTTTTAACATAGAAGGTTATCATGGAACTTCCAAACACATTGCTAACTTTTAACATTGCAAGCTAATAAGAGATCACACAATTACAAATAAATGGAAAATAACAAAAATACATCTGCTGTATATTCCCATATATTCTCTCATTTGCGATGAGCAGCCTTGAAGCAGTTTCTGTGTGGCACAAAGCAAAAGTGGATGTTGCATTTGTCACAGAATACATGTGTTTTCCCTGTGCAGTATGGCCTCTTGCATCTGGTGGGCTCTGTCTTCTCATCATAATTCGGCATGTGGTCAACCATATCGTACTGCACTTCAGGTATTGCATCCTGAACTCGTGGTCTGTGGGCTTGCGGTTGTGGTTCTGGAGACATACTGGGTCTTCCACGTTTTGCTGCCACTAGTTTATTGACACTCACCAGACACTGGGCCACATTCATCTTGAAATGGAGGAGATCCAGGGTGTTTTTTGTCTGGAGATTGGCCCTCTTGGCATCCAGCCTGTACTCTAACCAACTGTTGACCACAGCTAGATCAAAAGCATGTGTAAATCATTCTCAGGGTCCACTTTCTTGACCGAATTTCTGTGTGGTACAGACTAACAAGTTGATCGAGCAGGTCAACACCTCCCATTGCTTCATTGTACAGTTTGACCACTTCCGGATGGGACACCTTCAAAAATCTTCCCTGCTTTTCCCACACAGGAAGTATATTTTCACCCCCCCAAGGGTGTGGCTTGCCTTTTACGTATTGCTTGACAGAGAGAGAGCCACGAAATGGCACCATTTTTTCATCAACACAAAGGTTTTCCTCTAGTGGAAGCTCCAAGCATCTTCTGCGCATAGCATCATAGAGAGGACGCACCTTATAAAACACATCATTGTTCTCTGCTGACCTCTCCAAATTGTTGACCAAATGCAAATGTGACCAAAGCTGGAAGAATCTGTCACGGCACATGGTGAAAAATACCAATGTCCATCCCGGCTTCCCAGTACATGCAGACTCTTGGCATTTTCATCATGCCCATAGCAAGGTGGAGACCAATGAGGGTTGTGATTTCCCCTGAACGGGTGAGTATGAAACCTAGTGTGCCACTTTGCATGGCATAGATGTTGGTGCTGTCAGACATCAGATCGAAGAACTCATCTGGTACATACTGTTTGAAGTATTCGTATGGGCTCATGGGATGTCTGTCATAAATCAGATGATTCTGAAAGGAAGTATCGATGATTGTGGTCAAAGGCCTATGGCGCCACTTAATCTCATGCTTCCTGGTTGCTGTCATCTGCTCTTGATAATTTTCCTCTTTGTTCACTGTAATCTCCTCCTGATCCTCTGTCACTACACTTTCGTCTAACTCAACCTCAGCTGCCACCTCAAGTTCTTCAAGCATGCATGCATCTCCACTGTCCCTTCTCTCTGTCCCCTGTCCTATCCAATAACAATACAATCACATTTATAACTGTTTTTCCATGTTCTCACTCGTGACCTCACATGCATTTTCTGCAATTTACATATTATGTAAGGCATAAAACTTTGTACTATACTCTCAACATCTACACTTACTCTCGTTTTCATCTGCCTCATTTCCTGAATCCAAGCAGTCAAGATCCGATAACTCTCCATTTACAAGGTGTTCAAGGAAGTCTATGACTTTATACTCTAAAGGAAGATGTGTGAAAAACAGGTTATATACATAAAATAAATCAACTGTGAAGTCATAGCTTAGCTATGAAATGCTTATAGGTATTTTGTTTCTTTGCTAACTGAGTGCTGGCTAATATCTCTTGACTCCTGATGTCCACTGGGATGGACATTAAACTTTGAAAAAATCCTATAACTTGATGAAATGAAATATTTTCAAAATAACTTGAAATATATACACTTGAAATTGTTAAAATTATGCTGAGAGAAAATGTATTAGGCTAGCATGAACATGAACATTTTTGATGAAAAATAGGCGAGCTTCAGAGCCATACTTGTCTTGGGTGATGGCTGAAGCTCTCTCAGATCAAATTAAAAGTCATTACTCCACTGTGATTGGATAATCAGGAACCAATCAGTAATAAGCATTATTCAAACAATGAAATCAGAGATTTCTTATTGGTTTAGACCCAGAAATATGTAATGTCCATTGTAATGGACACCAGGTCTGAAGGGGTTAAAGCATTGATAAATGAGTCAGTTGTCTTGTCAATCATCTCTATGTGTACGGCCCTTGAACATAGACAGGTAAGTAAAAGACCATATCTCTTGAGCTCCTTTCTTCCTTCTTTGATATGTATTGGACCAAAGCAGTCAATACCAGCATTAGTGAATGGTGGAGTTGTTTCCATTCTATCTTGCGGTAAGTCACCCATTTTTTGTTCTTCTGCAGGCCTTCTATACTTCCTGCACTTGACGCATTTGAAGATGTGTGATGAGACCACACCGCTACATCCCAGGATCCACCATCCATTAGCTCGCAGTTCGTTCATTGTCATTCCACGTCCTTGATGATGTACCTTTTCGTGAAAGTGCTTAATAAGTAAAGCTGCCATGTGACTGTTCTTGGGGAGTATTGCCGGATGCTTCACATATGGGACGTAACGTAGCTTGACTTAGGCGTCCTCCGACCCTCAGGATACCTTCTTCATCTAAGAATGGATTTAACTTGTACAGCCTATTATCTTTGGTCTTGGCAACTACTTTTTTTTTAACTTCAAACTCTTTATCTCATCTGAGAATGCTTCCTTTTGAACCAGCTTGATGATAACATGTTCTGCTTCTTTCCTTTCTTCCAGGCTTGTACTTTCTGTGGTTCTTTGCTTCACATCCTTGAATTCTTTAATTTTGCATTTCAGTCTAGCAACTGCCTTTACCACCCTTGACCAGTCAGAGAATTTCTGTAGGCGATCCAATAACGATCTGCTCTCCTTTGCAGCGGTGTTACACACAAGAACCTTGCGAAGTTCAGATCATCTTCCTTAATTTCTCCCACCTTGCATTCTCTGTCAGGTAGTTCCTTTTGCCAAAGAAACTTTGGTCCTGTGAACCAGTTTGAGGTTTTAAGGTGCTCTGCTGTCAAACCTCGAGAGGCATGATCAGCTGGATTGTTCTCTGAGGCAACATGAGCCCATTGTTCAGGCTTTGTACTATATCTGATTCTCTGAATACGATTGGCTACGAACACATGAAACCATCTGAATACGATTGGCTACGAACATCATTGTTAATGTAGCCAAGAACAACTGTAGAATCTGTCCAAAAGAACTCCTTTAGATCTTGAATTTCGAACTTGTTCCGAAGCACATGACTGGTTTGCACTGCAACAACTGCCGCTGTGAGTTCTAGTCTCGGTATAGTTGTAACTTTGGTTGGTGAAACTCTTGATTTTCCCATTACCAAACAGCAATGAACTTTGTTAGACTTGTTAATTGCTCGCAGATAAGTACATTCACCATATCCAGGGACACTTGCGTCCGCAAAATGGTGGAGCTCATACCTTTTGGCCTTGCCAAAATTTGAAGGTAAGAAGCCTCTCTTGATCTCCTTTTCAGCTAGATTGGGCAAATCTCTGAACCAGAACTCCCACTGAGGTCTTAAGTTCTCTGGAACTTCCTCATCCCAACTGACCTTCTCTTTGCACATTTGCTGAAGTATTTGTTTACCCAAAAGAACAAATGGGGCCATGAACCCTAGGGGGTCATACACAGAGGCCACGGTAGAAAGCACACCCCTTCTTGTTAGAGGATTGGGTTTCACTTGAACTCTGAATTTAAAGGAATCAGATGTAATACACCACTCTACTCCAAGAGCTCTTTCCATTTGAGGTAAACTCAAAGCCATATCCAGATCTTTGACTGTGGCATGTTCTTCTTCTGGGATGGTTGCCACCACTCTTTCACTGTTAGAGACAAACTTGTGGAGTCTTAACCTGCCAGTGAAACAAAGTTCTCTTGATTCTTTGATAAGCTGGATGGCTTCTGTCTCAGTTTGAATGCTTATCAGACCATTGTCTACATAGAAGTTTCTTTAAATGAAGCATATAGTGTCTTCACTGTACTGACCAGGCCCTTGAGTTGCCAGATGTTTCAGGCCAAAGTTGGAACAACCAGGAGACGAGGCAGCTCCAAACAAGTGGACTCTCATTCAGTAGACTAATGGTGTGATCTCCAAATTGCCATTCTCCCACCACAGAAATCACAGGTAATCTTGATCCTCCTTTTTCACATGAAACTGATGGAACATTCTTTCGATGTCACACATGATTGCGATGGGACCCTTTCAAAAGCGGCATAGGACACCTACCAATGCATTGGTCAAGTCAGGACCTGTAAGCAGATGGTTGTTGAGGGATGTGTCCAGAAACTTGGCAGAACAGTCAAATACTAGATGTATTTTCCCTGGTTTCTGTGGATGATAAACTCCATGATGTGGAATATACCATGCTGGACTGTTGTCAGTTTCTTCCTCAGGGACTTTCTCTGCGTCACCACGTGAAATGACGTCATCCGTGAATCTTACATAGTCCTCATAGTACCGCTGATCTTTCTTGAATCTCTTTTCAAGACATTTCAGTTGGTGTACTGCACATATCTTGTTATTAGGAAGGTTTGGTTTTTCTCTTTTGAATGGTAATGGCATTTCGTAGTGACCATTGCTCTTTTGTGTGATATTTTCTCTCAGAATCGACAAGAACTTGAGATCCTCTTGGAACACAAGATCAGTCTTTCCAGCTCTTTCTGAGAAATCTGATTCAAGGACTTTTATTATGTCTGAGGGAATAATTTCTCTTTCTTCAGTTAGACTTACATAGTGTACTTCCTTTCTGACATTAATACCTGGTGTCACTTCCTGGCTGGTTCCGATAGCATCGCCATAGTCTACATAAGGATTTCCGTAACCAACAATGCTCCATCCTAAGTCTGTACACTGTGCATAAGGCTGATGTTCTTGGCCAGAAACTACTTCTCTTGGAAGGAGAGCTTGTTAGCAGTTGTATCCAATGAGTTGACCTACTTCACAATCCTGCAAAGGTGCTAGCTCATCTCGAAGGTGCTCTAGATGGGACCAAGCTTTTGCAGTTTCATTTGTTGGTATGTGAGTTCTGTTGGCTGGAATAAACTCCCGAGTATAGACTGGTGGTAAAGAGATCCTTTTATCAGAATAAAAGCCTCTGACTTGTAGGTCTTTTACCCTTTGGCAGCTTACCACTGTGGTCTTTGAGGTCATAGTAGATAGCTTGAGCTTAACTTGTTCTTTGCTTGCTTCTAATGCTTCAGCTACTTCACTTAAAATACAAGTTGTGTCGCTTTGAGAGTCTAAAAGAGCATAAACAAGAACTTCTTGTGCTGGTTGAGTTATGGATGAAATCCAGACAGGAATTATCGCTGCTGTTTGTGTGTTAGTCTCATCAAGAATTCATCAAGAATTACTCTCTTTGAAGTAACAGCTGTGGTTATTTCTTCATGTTGTATTGATGGAGGTCTTTCTTGGTGCCTTTCTTGACTTGTACTTGATTGAGTTGAGTTTTGGTTTTCTTTAATTCGCTCCTCGTGCAGACAGGTTGGATGCATCTTGTGGCACATATCGCAGACACTCCTACTGTTGCAATTCTTTGAGAAATGGTCAGGCTTAAGACAACCAAAGCATAACTTTCCAGCTTGAACAAATTTAATTCTGCCTGAAACTGATTTCTCCACAAGCTTCCTGCATTTATGCAAAAGATGTCTAGTCTTATGACAGAAAATGCATGTTATGACAGGTTTTTCACTGGTACTTGTAGTTAACTTGACAAACTGACTGAAGGAGGGAAATTGGTTAGTCTCCTCTTCTATTTCAATAACCTTACGATTCCATCTCACTGTTAGCCAATCCGGTAACTTTGAAAGAATCTCCCTGTTTTCATTACAATCATTCAAGTTTTCCAATGCCTTGATGTGAACCATGGCAGCCTCACAACTATGCAGAAAATCAACAAATTCTATGAGCTCAAAACTATCTCTAGATCCCATCTTAGGCCATGCTTGGAGCTTATCTCTATATGATTTTGCAATCGCAAATGGATTCCCATATCTCTCCTCTCAGATTTTCCATGCAGCAGCATACACAGATTCAGTTCCAAGTAAGAAGTATCCATCAAGCACTTTCTTAGCTTGGCCACTTACTCACCTACAGAGGTAGTAGATCTCCTCCTTATCTTGAATGTTCTTCTGGTCGATCAATGTTTCAAGGGAGAGTTTCCAGTCATTGTACTTCAATGGATCCCCACTGAATACTGATGGTTCAGGAACTGGAATTCTATTTGCACTTAACCCTCTGGGGTCTGAGGGTGTTTTGGGGCCCTGGACAAATTTTGACATGCCCTGACATTTGTGCTTTTTTCAGTTGCTTTTAAATATATTAATGGCTAAAGTCTGATAATACTGTAATCAGCACAAACTGGGCTACAATAATATGTGAGCAGCATGTTTATACATGATTGTGTTTTTGAGAAAACAGCGTTTATGCGTGGTTAGTGAAAAACTAAAATTTTTAAGTCACTGAAATAAGGCCATAAAACACATACAGAACATTGGTTCACAAGACTTTCGAGAACTGGATCTTGTAGCCTAGATTTTTTGCATCAAAATGATGTGATAATCATCTTGTTCACTCATTCACAGTAAACAATATACTTATTTAAATTTTCTAAGACACTTTTTGTTTCGAAAGGGCATATGCAAGAGGGCGTGAATGATCACGAATAATAATGTGATTGACACCTAAGAAGACAAAGACCCGCATAATGACCTGCATAATGAGCCGTTGAGTCAGGAATGTGGCTGAGAGGGAAGTGCTATGAAAAAGAATGTGAGGACAAAAGAAATTTATATATTTTTTGTTTGTAGTTTATTTAGACTATAGTAAAAGCCCACTCTTTGAAGCCCACAGAATTGAACAGCTATACATCTATACAGCTATACATCTTTGTGCCACTCTAGGAAACAGTTCCTTTTCAGCTGAACACACAAGTGAACATCACATGCCTGGCATTTCCAAGGAGTGTCCTGCCTCTTACCATGCTTTGCTTTGCAAAGCACACAGATCCGGCGACCAGCAGTGGCATCTGAGGCCTGCTCAGCTCCTGGAACTGGCACATGGTCAACACTGGTCCGCTTTGGTGTTATTTTCTGTGACACGCCACAGAGCTCTGCAATTAGTTCTTCCATAAACTCCTTGTGGCTCATGGTGCCGTAAAGCTCTTTGTGTACAATAAAGGCATTGGTGGCAGCAATGTCCAAGAAGTGTAGAAATAGCTTTCTGTACCACTTCATTGTTTTGTGCTGTGTGGTGTAGTACTGTAACAGCTGATCAGACAGGTCAACACCCCCCATGTGCTGGTTGTATGCAGTCACAGGTGCAGGATATGGAAAACTCTTTGTCCTCCATCCATTTTGTGTTTTCACCCTCCTCTGCACAGTATCTCCTGTATGAGCAGCATGGATGGTGGAACAGACAGACACCTCTCGTGTGTCCATCCATTTCACAAACACAAGATGTCCATCTCGAATCCACCTGATGGAGCCCCTAACAGATTTTTTGGTGAGTGAGTTAGCTGCATTCCGAGGGCAATCCTTCCTGTTGTCTCTGTAAGTCCCACATGCACCAAACTTCAAAGCAAACAAGTCTGTTAGAAGCTTGGGACTAGTGTAAAAATCATTCATGTATACATGGTACCCAAAGCCCAAAACTCTACGGTCCAACAGAGATGTCACAGCATCATGACAGTCCATGGCCTGTGGGAAAGTTGTTCTTTCCTGTGTACACAGCAAAATCTACAGTATATCCATTTGATGAGTCCGCAAGAACAAACAACTTGAAGCCCCACCTGGTTGGTTTGGCTTTCATGTACTGAGTCATTCCTGTGTTTGCTTTGCATGCCACCATTCTTTCATCCACTGCCAAATTTTGTCTTGGATGATAGATGGCCTTACATGCATGCCGGATAGTGTCCACGAAGGGTCTGATCCTGAAAAGACGGTCGTGTTCAGCTGTGCCTCTCTTTCGGTCATTGTCCTTGTCTGCATCTGGGTGACTCATGTGCAGATTCCATGAAATGGTGCGGTATCTGTCCCTTGACATGATTGTGGCAGGAAAAGGAACAGAGAAAACACTATCCTGCCGCCAGTAGTCTCTGATGGACCTCAACTTCACCATGGCCATGTAGAAGAGTAGCCCAATGTAACGGTACAGCTCACTGATGCTGACGTCTGTCCATTTATATTTATGGCCCTTTGCACGTGCCCTGGCAGCCTGAGCATTGGTGTTTTGACACAGAGTTGACACAGCAGTTGAAGAAAAAAACATTTTGAAGAGACTCATGGGAGTGTGTGCCTCACAGGGTCTTGGGTCTAGCTGTGGTCCAGGTTCCCGTGTGGGCAGGAATCTCAGAGCCTGTGGAGCCATGTCAACATCAGTCTCTGTGTTCCATGACAGAGTGGGCTGCTTATCTGTTTTGGCTCTCTTTGCCACAGGTTCTTTTTCACTGTTTTTCTCACGTCTGAAATAAAAAAAAGTAAGCATTAAGTAAACAAATAAACTACATTATTAAAATTACTGTGATGTTCACTGATACTAGTACTAATTTATAGAAAAAAAGAACACTACCACATAGCAAACATTTTACCATACAGTAAATAAATCACAAATTAACATCTGTAACATCTGTTAAATAGTGAATGCACACTTGCTGTATAAGATTCTGAATGGTGTTGAAAACTGAACAATACCTGCGTCCACTTCCTGTGTGAGATGCAGGTGAAGGCGAGAGTGGGGTATTCACAGTCCTAAAAGAATGTTGTAAACAACTGTTAGCATTTATTTTTGGTATATGAATACTTGATGAGAAAACAGAATGCCAATAACAAAGAAACTATAGTCTAACACTATCAACCACAAATAATATTACCATATAGGTAATCTTATATAAGGGTTAGCAACATTTTAAATGATGAAGGTAATAATAAAGGGCTTACTCGTCAGGAATGATATCCTCCGCTGGGTCCACTCGCTCTTCAAAATGCAAACGCTCGTCATCCGAGTCGCGCTCTTCCTCTGAGGAGAAAGTAATGTCTTCGTCGCTGTCCAGAAACAGCTGGAGTGCTTCTTCACCCATGTAGCGTGCCATCATCCAAACGCGCAGAAAAAAGTGAGTAAATTCTGTGATGAAGCTTGCCGTTTTATGCCATTTCGCGGGGGCGTGTACATAATTACCTGGCTCACCTCGGATCATTTACATATGAACAGCGCGCTCAGTGCGAGGCGGGATCACATTAGCGATAATGAGGTGAGACAGGAGAAACTGTACCACTCCTTACTTTCATACGGATTACATAAAAAGAGATTGTTTGTTTTCGACTTGAATTGTTTAATTTAAAAGTAGACAACTCAAGCTTTCTATACATATATTTCTCATGTCTTTGAGGCAAGTATTCGCTGAGATTCAGGGTGTTTTATTTACGGGTCTGTGAAGAGAGGTGACAGAGACGGAGAAGACAGAGAACGCACCCTGTCTGTTTTCTTTATTCTACAAAAGCACAGCATTTTGTTGTTATTATGAGTGTATACAAATAAAAGTAGACCCTTTACAGATTCGAATGATGTATTGCTCTTATCTGTACGATCAAAACTGACAGAGTAATTTAAGTTCTTTTCGGCGTTATCAGGAGAAGATGCCACAAAACGCGCCGGCGCGTTGGTCAACCCCAGAGGGTTAAAGGATGAACTGGCTACTCGTGACCCTCCTAATGATCTAGAAGCATTATATGATTCGTCAATCAGAATCAATAACCGCCTGCGTGAACGACGCAGGGAACGCCGTTCAGCCACAGGGAACATGCTGGCTAACAAGTACAGACAGGCTTCCATAGGCCTCTCCCGTGGGCCCGAGTCTGACGACTCTTCGGTAGAGCCTATGCAATTGGGCGCCACTGGCTTGCCTCCTCACGAGAGGGAAGCTCGTAGAAGTGAGAATAGGTGTTTGTATTGTGGGCAGATGGGTCACTGGCGTTCACGTTGTCCCCGCCTGATGCCAAAAGGCCAGGGCCATCCCAGGAAGAGGGACCTGTGATGGCCCCAGACACTGTTCCTCACCCGTCTGGACTCTTCATTCCCGTCGTCATTGATTGGGGAGAAGGCAAAGAAACCAGTCTGCAGGCCTTCGTTGACTCAGGGGCGGCTGGCAATTTCATGGACGAGACTCTAGTCAAGAGACTAGGGCTCCCAGTAGACCCACTTCCCCATCCCATACCCGTCTTTGCACTTGACGGGCGGCCATTAGGCTCGGGACCCATAACCACCCAAACTTCACCGGTCACTCTACAGTTAGGCCACCACACAGAACGACTGACCTTCTATGTGACTCGGGTACCTGAGTTGCTCCTAGTGCTCGGGTTCCCTTGGCTTCAAGCACATAACCCCCGCATTGACTGGTCTACCAGGTCCATTTCTGTTTGGGGCTCTAGGTGTTCCCAGAGCTGCCTCAAAGGAACACACACTCTACCTCCAACTACTGTGGAACCAGTCGATTTATCCCACGTGCCCCAAGATTATTGGGACCTCCACGAATAATAATGTGATTGACACCTAAGAAGACAAAGACCCGCATAATGACCTGCATAATGAGCCGTTGAGTCAGGAATGTGGCTGAGAGGGAAGTGCTATGAAAAAGAATGTGAGGACAAAAGAAATTTATATATTTTTTGTTTGTAGTTTATTTAGACTATAGTAAAAGCCCACTCTTTGAAGCCCACAGAATTGAACAGCTATACATCTATACAGCTATACATCTTTGTGCCACTCTAGGAAACAGTTCCTTTTCAGCTGAACACACAAGTGAACATCACATGCCTGGCATTTCCAAGGAGTGTCCTGCCTCTTACCATGCTTTGCTTTGCAAAGCACACAGATCCGGCGACCAGCAGTGGCATCTGAGGCCTGCTCAGCTCCTGGAACTGGCACATGGTCAACACTGGTCCGCTTTGGTGTTATTTTCTGTGACACGCCACAGAGCTCTGCAATTAGTTCTTCCATAAACTCCTTGTGGCTCATGGTGCCGTAAAGCTCTTTGTGTACAATAAAGGCATTGGTGGCAGCAATGTCCAAGAAGTGTAGAAATAGCTTTCTGTACCACTTCATTGTTTTGTGCTGTGTGGTGTAGTACTGTAACAGCTGATCAGACAGGTCAACACCCCCCATGTGCTGGTTGTATGCAGTCACAGGTGCAGGATATGGAAAACTCTTTGTCCTCCATCCATTTTGTGTTTTCACCCTCCTCTGCACAGTATCTCCTGTATGAGCAGCATGGATGGTGGAACAGACAGACACCTCTCGTGTGTCCATCCATTTCACAAACACAAGATGTCCATCTCGAATCCACCTGATGGAGCCCCTAACAGATTTTTTGGTGAGTGAGTTAGCTGCATTCCGAGGGCAATCCTTCCTGTTGTCTCTGTAAGTCCCACATGCACCAAACTTCAAAGCAAACAAGTCTGTTAGAAGCTTGGGACTAGTGTAAAAATCATTCATGTATACATGGTACCCAAAGCCCAAAACTCTACGGTCCAACAGAGATGTCACAGCATCATGACAGTCCATGGCCTGTGGGAAAGTTGTTCTTTCCTGTGTACACAGCAAAATCTACAGTATATCCATTTGATGAGTCCGCAAGAACAAACAACTTGAAGCCCCACCTGGTTGGTTTGGCTTTCATGTACTGAGTCATTCCTGTGTTTGCTTTGCATGCCACCATTCTTTCATCCACTGCCAAATTTTGTCTTGGATGATAGATGGCCTTACATGCATGCCGGATAGTGTCCACGAGGGGTCTGATCCTGAAAAGACGGTCGTGTTCAGCTGTGCCTCTCTTTCGGTCATTGTCCTTGTCTGCATCTGGGTGACTCATGTGCAGATTCCATGAAATGGTGCGGTATCTGTCCCTTGACATGATTGTGGCAGGAAAAGGAACAGAGAAAACACTATCCTGCCGCCAGTAGTCTCTGATGGACCTCAACTTCACCATGGCCATGTAGAAGAGTAGCCCAATGTAACGGTACAGCTCACTGATGCTGACGTCTGTCCATTTATATTTATGGCCCTTTGCACGTGCCCTGGCAGCCTGAGCATTGGTGTTTTGACACAGAGTTGACACAGCAGTTGAAGAAAAAAACATTTTGAAGAGACTCATGGGAGTGTGTGCCTCACAGGGTCTTGGGTCTAGCTGTGGTCCAGGTTCCCGTGTGGGCAGGAATCTCAGAGCCTGTGGAGCCATGTCAACATCAGTCTCTGTGTTCCATGACAGAGTGGGCTGCTTATCTGTTTTGGCTCTCTTTGCCACAGGTTCTTTTTCACTGTTTTTCTCACGTCTGAAATAAAAAAAAGTAAGCATTAAGTAAACAAATAAACTACATTATTAAAATTACTGTGATGTTCACTGATACTAGTACTAATTTATAGAAAAAAAGAACACTACCACATAGCAAACATTTTACCATACAGTAAATAAATCACAAATTAACATCTGTAACATCTGTTAAATAGTGAATGCACACTTGCTGTATAAGATTCTGAATGGTGTTGAAAACTGAACAATACCTGCGTCCACTTCCTGTGTGAGATGCAGGTGAAGGCGAGAGTGGGGTATTCACAGTCCTAAAAGAATGTTGTAAACAACTGTTAGCATTTATTTTTGGTATATGAATACTTGATGAGAAAACAGAATGCCAATAACAAAGAAACTATAGTCTAACACTATCAACCACAAATAATATTACCATATAGGTAATCTTATATAAGGGTTAGCAACATTTTAAATGATGAAGGTAATAATAAAGGGCTTACTCGTCAGGAATGATATCCTCCGCTGGGTCCACTCGCTCTTCAAAATGCAAACGCTCGTCATCCGAGTCGCGCTCTTCCTCTGAGGAGAAAGTAATGTCTTCGTCGCTGTCCAGAAACAGCTGGAGTGCTTCTTCACCCATGTAGCGTGCCATCATCCAAACGCGCAGAAAAAAGTGAGTAAATTCTGTGATGAAGCTTGCCGTTTTATGCCATTTCGCGGGGGCGTGTACATAATTACCTGGCTCACCTCGGATCATTTACATATGAACAGCGCGCTCAGTGCGAGGCGGGATCACATTAGCGATAATGAGGTGAGACAGGAGAAACTGTACCACTCCTTACTTTCATACGGATTACATAAAAAGAGATTGTTTGTTTTCGACTTGAATTGTTTAATTTAAAAGTAGACAACTCAAGCTTTCTATACATATATTTCTCATGTCTTTGAGGCAAGTATTCGCTGAGATTCAGGGTGTTTTATTTACGGGTCTGTGAAGAGAGGTGACAGAGACGGAGAAGACAGAGAACGCACCCTGTCTGTTTTCTTTATTCTACAAAAGCACAGCATTTTGTTGTTATTATGAGTGTATACAAATAAAAGTAGACCCTTTACAGATTCGAATGATGTATTGCTCTTATCTGTACGATCAAAACTGACAGAGTAATTTAAGTTCTTTTCGGCGTTATCAGGAGAAGATGCCACAAAACGCGCCGGCGCGTTGGTCAACCCCAGAGGGTTAAAGGATGAACTGGCTACTCGTGACCCTCCTAATGATCTAGAAGCATTATATGATTCGTCAATCAGAATCAATAACCGCCTGCGTGAACGACGCAGGGAACGCCGTTCAGCCACAGGGAACATGCTGGCTAACAAGTACAGACAGGCTTCCATAGGCCTCTCCCGTGGGCCCGAGTCTGACGACTCTTCGGTAGAGCCTATGCAATTGGGCGCCACTGGCTTGCCTCCTCACGAGAGGGAAGCTCGTAGAAGTGAGAATAGGTGTTTGTATTGTGGGCAGATGGGTCACTGGCGTTCACGTTGTCCCCGCCTGATGCCAAAAGGCCAGGGCCATCCCAGGAAGAGGGACCTGTGATGGCCCCAGACACTGTTCCTCACCCGTCTGGACTCTTCATTCCCGTCGTCATTGATTGGGGAGAAGGCAAAGAAACCAGTCTGCAGGCCTTCGTTGACTCAGGGGCGGCTGGCAATTTCATGGACGAGACTCTAGTCAAGAGACTAGGGCTCCCAGTAGACCCACTTCCCCATCCCATACCCGTCTTTGCACTTGACGGGCGGCCATTAGGCTCGGGACCCATAACCACCCAAACTTCACCGGTCACTCTACAGTTAGGCCACCACACAGAACGACTGACCTTCTATGTGACTCGGGTACCTGAGTTGCTCCTAGTGCTCGGGTTCCCTTGGCTTCAAGCACATAACCCCCGCATTGACTGGTCTACCAGGTCCATTTCTGTTTGGGGCTCTAGGTGTTCCCAGAGCTGCCTCAAAGGAACACACACTCTACCTCCAACTACTGTGGAACCAGTCGATTTATCCCACGTGCCCCAAGATTATTGGGACCTCCAGGAGGTCTTCTCCAAACAAAAGGCCCAGACACTGCCGCCGCATAGGTCCTTTGATTGTGCGATCAACCTACTCCCAGGAGCTGCTCCACCTAGGGGCAGGTTATTCTCCTTGTCACCCCCAGAACACCAAGCCATGGAGGACTATATTAAAGAAGCCCTGTCCTTGGGGTTTATCCGCCCATCCACCTCCCCTGCGGGGGCGGGGTTCTTTTTTGTCAAGAAAAAAGCAGGGGATCTGCGGCCTTGCATTGATTACCTCGGCCTTAATGCCGTGACGCAGAAGGATAGGTACCCACTGCCTTTCATGAATTCTGCATTTGAGCGCCTGCAGAAGGCGAAAATTTTCTCAAAACTGGATCTACGAAGCACCTACAATCTGATCCGCATCAGGGCAGGGGATGAGTGGAAGACAGCGTTCATCACGCCGTCTGGGCACTATGAGTATTTGGTGATGCCCTTTGGCCTGATGAACGCCCCCGCGGTCTTCCAGTGGTTCATTAATGAGGCCCTCCAGGAGGCCCTGAACCATTACACCTTCGTCTATCTAGACGACATTTTGATTTTTAGTAGCTCGCTGGAGGAACACGTGGTTCATGTACGCCGGATCCTTCAGCTCCTTCTCCAGAACCGTCTATATGTCAAGCTAGAGAAGTCCCAGTTTCATGTAACCACTATCTCCTTCTTGGGCTTTGTGGTGTCCCAAGGGAGACATAGTATGGACCCAGACAAGGTAAAGGCAGTCACACAGTGGCCACAACACACCTCAGTCCGGCTGGTACAACGCTTCCTGGGGTTCGCAAACTTTTTTCGACGCTTTATTCGGGACTTTAGCACCCTGGCTTCCCCCCTTAGCGCGCTGACCAAGAAGACCTAGGCTGGGTTCAAGTGGACTAGAGAGACACAGCAAGCCTTTGAAACCCTGAAAAGGAAATTGACGACAGCCAGACCAGAAATTACATCCGTGCGCATACTTCTCCTACCGTCTAACCCCTTCAGAGAGGAATTATGACGTTGGGAACCGTGAACTCCTGGCTGTAAAACTGGCATTGCAGGAGTGGAGGCACTGGCTGGAGGGTGCCAAGCACCAGTTCCTTATTTGGACGGACCACAAAAATCTGGCCTACATTCAGGGGGCCAAGCGTCTGAACCCTCGGCAAGCCAGGTGGTCCTTGTTCTTTACACGTTTTAACTTTGTCTTGTCTTATAGGCCAGGGTCCAAAAATCTTAAACCGGATGCACTCTCTAGGCAATGGGATATACCCTCACGGGAACCCAGCCATGAGCCTATAATTTCCCCTCCCCGAATAGTGGCTCCCTTGCGCTGGGGCCTGGAGGAAGCCATCCGCACGGCGCTCTGTCAGGAGCCGGACCCGGGTGGAGGTCCCCCAGGAAAACTGTATGTACCCTTGACCATACGGCCTCAGGCCCTGTCTTGGGGTCATACATCTCCATTTTCAGGGCACCCTGGGGTCACCAGAACCCTGGAGTTTTTGCGCCGACGCTTCTGGTGGCCCAATATGGAAAAGGACGTCCGGGCCTATGTGGCTGCCTGTCAGGTCTGTGCGCAGAACAAGGAGCCACATACTCGCCCATCTGGTTTGCTTCATCCCCTCCCCATACCCTCTCGCCCATGGTCCCAGGGGATGGCAGTTATACTGGTCATCGTGGATCGGTTCTCAAAGGCCTGTAAATTCATTCCCTTACCCAGAGTCCCTTCAGCCAAGGAGACGGCCAAGCTTCTACTGCAACACGTGGTCCGGGTCCATGGCTTTCCGACTGACTTGGTCTCCAACCACAGTTTACCAGCCGATTCTGGAAAGCCTTCTGCCGTCTCTTGGGGGCTACAGTTAGTTTATCCTCAGGTCTCCATCCTGAGTCCAATGGCCAAACCGAGAGAGTCAACCAAGATTTGGAGCGCTCCCTCAGGTGCCTGGCCTCCTCCAATCCTTCATCCTGGGCGGAGCACCTCATGTGGGTGGAGTATGCCCACAACACTCTCTGGCACTCCTCACTAGGTATGTCACCGTTTGAGTGCCAGTTTGGCTATCCACCACCCTTGTTTGCAGAGCAGGAACAGGAGGTGGGGGTTCCCGCAGCGGCACACATGGTGCGCCGGTGCCGCAGAATCTGGCAGAAAGCCAAATTATCCCTGCAAGCTGCTGCCCAGAGAAGTACCCGTGCTGCCAATCGGAAAAGGCGTCTGGGCCCAACCTTTCGTCCAGGACAGCGGGTGTGGCTGGCGACCAAAGACCTTCCATTGCGGCTAGAGTCCAAGAAATTGGCCCCACGGTATATTGGGCCTTTTAAGATCCTTAGGAGAATCAATCCGGTGGCATACCGCCTAGCACTCCCCCGCACTATGAGAATCAACCCTACCTTCCATGTCTCACGTCTAAAACCGTTCCTGTGCAGCCCCCTGGTGACTTCCACCCACCCATCCCCACCTCCTCCTTGTATTATTGATGGGGCCCCAGCCTTTACTGTGAGGTGTATCCTGGACTCACGCCGCCATCGGGGGGGCACTCAGTACTTGGTGGACTGGGAGGGTTACGGTCCAGAGGAACGCTCCTGGGTCCCAGCTCGGCACATCCTGGACCTGGCGCTCATCAGGGAATTTCGCAGGAACCAGGCAGCTGGTATGGGAACGTCAGGAGCCGTTCCTAGAGGGGGGGGGAATGTAACGCGGCAGGTGCCTTCTCAGGCAGATCCGCGGCCACCTTCACGGGCTTTTATAGCACGGCGATCTCAAGGTAATCAGCGTAAATGTGCAGCACCTGGCCGCGCCTCTTTATAAGCCCTCTGATTGTCTCACTCTGCGTGCGGACATAGATCTGTGCCAGGTAACAGAGCAGTGCCACGCTACTCTGATTGGTGATTTTGACGTAAAAAAAAAAGAAGTGAAGAAAAGAAATAGAATTAAAATATTTATGTTTAGAAAGAAAAGGAAAAGGAGAGAAATTATTGAGGGAAAGAAAGAAAAGGGGGCTCAGGATTAAAGAGGAAGTGGCACAAAACTAAAGAGGAGGACAGACTGAGAGTCCTCACTCCCAGATAAAGATTCAGCCATCTTAAGTTAGAGATTTTCTCACATTTGGTGCCTTAAGTTCGGCCAGAAGGAGGGCCAGTTTTAAGTTGTGTTTTTCCACCGCGCTGCGGCGCTTTGAGTTCAGCCGTTAGATTTGAGCTTCCTGATCCAGTTTCACAACCTCTCCGGTTCATATCCCGCCTTAGGCAGCTGCATTTTAGGCGGAGTCTTTTGATCCGTCTCCGCACTTGGCTCCTCTCAAACCATATATATTGTCCTCTCGGGCAAGCAGGGCCTGCGCGACATTTATTGAACATCTTATCGCCTAGCCCCATAACACATTCTCATACAAAAAAATGATTCTATTGTAAACTAGTGCACATAAGGCTTATCAGGTTCTGAACACCTGCATTTATTCATTCTTACTTAAAGCATTTTAAGATGTAGATTATTGTGTACTAAGTATTATAGCATTCACAATTTTTTATCCATAGCACATCAGAATGGATTGATGTGTTTTTTTTTTCCCTGTGATTTTGGTCTGATGGGGGCAGTATGATCCCACATTTTCATTTTGTTACACACTCTATTTATTTTGTGCCTGTCAGGTGCTCCAGTGAGTGAGAGTGTGACTGACTAGAGATCTGACTGAGCAGATCATATCACTCTCACACCCCAGCTCACAACAATGCTTGGAGTTTTCTTCAGATTAATCAGTCTGGTGCTTTTGTTCGCAGGTAATATCACTTTCACTGTGAAAAATAAGAGAGTTTAATGTTTGCTCCGTCTTTTAATAAAAGCATCTTTCTCCACAGGTCTCACAAATGAGACGGTTGTTCAGCAAACACCTTATGACCTCATCAAGAATCAAGGAGAATCTGCCCAGATTTGATGCTCCCATAAAATCGAAAAGTATGATCGTATAATGTGGTACAAAGAAACCAAGGAGAAAGAATTCATCTTCATGGGATATCTGATATCCAAAAATGCAAATCCAGAGTTAGATTTCAAAGACAAAATCAGAATCGGTGGGGACGCATTTGATGGTTATGGCTCTCTAGAAGTCATCAATCTTTCACTAAAGAGTGAGGGAGTTTATTTTTGTGCAGCGTATTACACGGCAGTGCGAGGCCCCTCTCTTTATTACAAAAACTAATCAGCAATTCTCACCATCCTCTCTTCTGAGCTCTGTATGAACCACTACAGCTGATGTTATCTGTTTCAAAACACAGCTGTCTTTTGCTCACTAACAACATTTGACTGTTGTGTATCAGATTGCACTTTATACCACAGCTCTGTTGAATGCTCAAATCTGATTGGTCAGAAGGTGTTGACAGCATCTCTGACAGCAGGGCCAGCTTCAAGAAAAATCACAGGTTTATATTAGTGCACTTGTTCATTAATGAAATATGTTATCATTTCTCTAGTAACAATAAACAGATAATAATAAACAGATTAAAATGTGTTGCTGTTTAACAAAGAAAAATGTCTAATCATCGATATGATGAAATTTTCTCTACAGAGACATTTATTTAGCATTTTTGGAAGTAGTCTCCAGTGTTAGAGCTTTGTAATATTCAGGGCTAAAGCTGTAATTATTTGTTTACCAACATATGAGAGTATTTTGGTTGGAAGGCTTTGCAGGTTCTCAGTATCATGGCAAGCTCCATTTTCTCTCATATTAACTTCAAGAGAGAGAAAAAAAGACAGGCTGGTTAGGGATTGACTGTTTAAAGCTCTTCTAATGTAAGTGATAAACTAACTCAATTCCAGGATGTTCTACAAAGTTAAACAAATAAAAACATAAAAGTACCATAATTAACTGCTAGCATTGGCAAAGGCTGTGTTATATGTGGAATAAAACACTTCAGAATGTGCTATTATAGAAAAATAATTATCTTCAGGCAGGTAAAAGTAACTCTACTTGGCGTTGGGCCACATCACATCACCCAGACATTAATTCTGAGTTCAATTAATTACATTTCTTGAGATTCTTGATAATGTTTTCTCCCCTGAATAGAGGTGATAATTATCTATTGCATCTCCATAATTGTTCATTCATTTATTAGTAAATGCTTTATTGTAGGGTCAAGGTCGATTGATAGCCAAACCCAGGAACTCTGGATACAAGACAGGACTACACTCTTTATGGGACACCAGTCCATTTCAGACACACACACACACACTTTCACACCAGG
Organism: Pangasianodon hypophthalmus; assembly: GCF_027358585.1. Classification (NCBI taxonomy): domain Eukaryota; kingdom Metazoa; phylum Chordata; class Actinopteri; order Siluriformes; family Pangasiidae; genus Pangasianodon; species Pangasianodon hypophthalmus. Next base: position 9,087,565 of record NC_069719.1, read on the forward strand.
GGCAGTTTAGAGTAGCCAATCCACCTGCAGAGTTTTCAATCCGTGAATCTTGGAGGCGGGTGGATGGGGTGGTGGGGATGTTGGTGTTGGACTGAAGCTCACAAGAGGGAGCTCATGCTCCATCTTAAAAATTTCAGAATAGAAGAAATGCAACAGTTCAACAATGATGTTTTTTAAAGCCATGAGGAAGCTGTTTTTGGTTCAGAGGCTTCATTGAGCCCTAAACGGCAACATGATCAAAGTTCAGCTCCGCTTTATCTTCTCCCTGCTCTGGCTCACAGGTATTTATTTCTGTCTTAACAAAATATTAGTTTGACAAAACTATTCTGATTTTCTGAGAATATCTGAACTTACTGTAATGTTATCGACTCTTTCTCTCACTATAGACTCTGTCCTCAGCAGCAAAGTCCAGCAGAGTCCTTCTGATCTAATTCAATCCAGAGGAGATACAGTGGAGCTCAACTGTCTACACAGCATAACAAGTCACAACATCATATTGTGGTATAAAACCAGTGCAAACCACACATTTGAATTAATGGGGTATCTCTGGAATAAAAAAGACTACGTCGAGACTAATTTTACAGAGAAAATTGAAATGAAAGGAGATGCGAATAAGAACGGTTTTCTCATTATTAAGAAGCTTTCATCAGATGACAGTACAGTGTATTTCTGTGCTGCTAGTTTCCACAGTGATGCAAATCATTTCACCTCTGCACAAAAACCTTCCTGTAAGTTTACTTAACAGTTCTTTCACACCTGTGTATGAGTTATGAACAGATGCCAAATTGATTATTAGAAATGGTGTAAGATACACACACACACACACGCACACACACACATAAAACAAAACAATTATATTACAAGTACAGTTTGCTATATTAGTTCATTTTGTTTTGTAATTTTTAAAAGTTAATATTTTAACATCAGAATTCCTAGGAACATGCCACATGTTTACACTAGAATGTTCACTATATGATGAATTTAGCATACAGCATAATGTCCCATCCTATTATAGGTTTTATTATATGCATCAAAGGTAAAATATGGTGCTTTATTTAAGCAATAATAAACTTTAGGCGAGAGAGGTACATAAAAAGCAACCTGAGAATCTCACACTATTTTAGAAACATTTGGAACGATACACCATCCACTGAGCTAGAGGGAGCTCTTTCACTTTAGTAATGTCAATTATTTCTATTACTATCACACACCATAGTAACATAAGTGAAATGTTTGGGCAATTATTAAGACTGATGTGATATGCAAAAAATGCAATGTGATGTTCAAATCTGTTACAAGTAAACTGTCACATTTCCCTCCTGTCTCTGAAAGTGGGAGGGATATAAAACCCTATGATGTCATATCCTGTGTTGACAGCTACAGACTGAATAGTCTCAGTGTAGCTCATTCAAAACATTATCAACCAACAATATGATCTGGATTTTAATACTGGTACATTCTCTAAACTGTATCCAAGGTAACCAAAACATGAACAATTGTACATGTGTATAAGTCACTTGAACAGTATAATTGTCATACTAGCTTATGAAAGCATATGTTTCTCATTCATGGCTTGCTTATTAAATGTATTTTTATCCACAGGAGTTGCAGGGGCAAATGATGTGTTTCAGCCCAATATACTTTGGGCAGAAATGGGCCAATCATCCACAATAAACTGCTCACACACCAAGGGTGTGGATTATAATAAGATGTACTGGTTCCGTCAGCTCTATCAAGGAGAGGGTATGGAGCTCATAGTGTACACTACCAACTTTGGCACTGTGGACTTTGGAAAATTCACCCAAAGTAAATTTTCAGCCATTAAACCCAATCCTGAGAGCGGCTCTTTCACAGTGAAAGATGTGGATTATAATGACAGCGCTGTGTATTTCTATGCTGTGAGTAAACACAGTGTTATAACCACAGGGCAGAGCTGTGCAAAAACATACTGCTTTTGTGTGAGTGACTAATAGAGACATTCAAAGGGGGCAGTGTAATTCAGTAAATATGCACACTTTTGGAAATATGTATGGTGAATATGAATATGGTCTCATGTTCTTCAGTAGAATTTGCAGCAATGTACCATGCAACATTCGCAAATATTTTAGAGAGTGATCGCAAGGCACAATGCTCCAAATTAATATGTATATATGTGTGATCATAAGCACATATTTGCATATAGACAAGGATTTGGGTGCAACTCGAGTTCTCATAGTCTTTTGGTATCTTATATTTGCAAATTAGTGAATGATTGAAGATCATAATACACAATAATTGTCCACAAAAATAATACTACTAACATTTAATATGATATAGTTCTACAAACTAAAGTCAGTGCTGTTAACACTATTAACATAGCTATCAAAACACACTTGTCAGTGTGCAGTGCAATTTCACTGCAAAATGCTTTCTCCTCATACAACATTTTTAATAAAGTCTCAAGCTTCAAGACTTGTCATCTTTTGATTATATGGTGCACTGAATGCTGCTGAATGCTATAATCACACAGACACACATTCATGCTAAAGATAAAACAAAAACAGTATGAACTTTTCCTACCACATATATACATTAGTATTCTCTATTGTATACAAAATTGGTTTTTGGAAAAACAAAATAGTAATAGTAATCGTTTTATAGTCTCTTCAATGGTTTTGGTGCATTTTAAATTTAATTGTTTGTGTAATATGTGCCTAAAAGGTAAAAAGAGAATGAAAAATATTCATCAAAGTTAGCTTTGTCTGAGACATTGTCCCAAACCACCACAAACTACCTCAATTCCAGTTATTCCTGGCTTTGTGCTTGTGAAATGAACATGCCACTGATGATTTTGAAAGTTCATTAAGAAAGTCCTTTAAGAAAGTTCTTTTGTAAGTTACTATAGAAACAATAATGTATTAATGCAGCCAGAACTATTGCAAGAGTTGCTGTTATAGATAATCTTCTGACCAATCAGATTTGGGAATTCAACAAGTGCTGTGCTATAAATTTGTATGATATAAATATAAATATAAATTGTTTCTATCATCTCTGAAAATGAATTGCAATTTATCATTATTATTTATTATTATTATTATTTATTATATTATCAGAACCACAACTGTATAGTGAATGTTGTGGGTGGGAAGTTTGCCTTGTCACAGTGCATAACTGTAACAGACTGTGTTCACTTTTTGAGCTCCTCTAAAGCAGTATTTTATACTTATATTACAACCTGTTCCACTTATTTACTTATCTCTGAACCATTTAATATGAAGGTACACATTCTTAGAATTCTGATGGTGTTACATTCAGTACTGGGTAAACAATCTACATAATACTCTCAATATTCTAAATACTCTATTTGACTATATACTAAAAATCATGTTTTGACTTTTTGATTCAGGACAGCAGCAAAACTACAATATTCATCAAAGTCCCTCTAACCTGATGACATTTCCAGGAGAAAACACTGAACTGCATTGCAAACACAGTGTTACGCTATTTTATATGATATAGTGGTATCAACAGTCCCTTAACGATACTTCCATGAAATTTATTGCACATGTATATTATCAGCAGGTATATGTTGAAAGTTCATTCAAGAGTCACATTAATGTATCTGGAGATGGTCAAAAACACTCTATACTCCATCTTGTCAAACTGACAGAAGATGAACACAGTGCTGTGTATTACTGTGCAGCAAGCAGAGCACAGTGCTCCAGGTCCCCTCACTCTGCTACAAAAACTTCAACCACTGTATGCTACATCGTGTGTGCCATACAGTACCTGTTTTAGCAATAATGAATATACATCTCTTCTCTTTACTATGAAGTCTTTTGCACACTTTTTTTATGGTTTATTTTTATTAGTCTCTTAACCAGCAACAGCTTTATCTCTGTAGTCTGGATGACAAAAGGAACAAAATATTCAAAACCAGTCCCAATACTAGTTCACTTGACAAAACTCAAAATCTGACACTCTAAAACCATATATTATATTCCAAATACATGACTACCACTGCCAAATATACTGTAATATTTGCAATTAATATTTATAAAAGTAACATCACAATTTTTAATAAAGCATTATTAAAACCATGTAGTTCTCCTGGACAGTTCTTTCATCAAGGGTCAGCTGAAGATTGGAAAAATGTTGATTGGTCTTTTTCCAATGTTGATTAGCCCAGTTTTGGTGATCCTGTATCCAGTGTAGCCTCAGATTCCTGTTCTTTTGCATGAAAACAGTTGAAATACAGCCGATATTACAGTGATTACATAAGCACATATTTGCATACTAACAGTGATGTGGGTGGAACATCATAATGTGGCTGTAAGGCTGTACCAGCCTGGGGGGCTTCTCTTCATTTGTGAGCTCCTCTGAAGCAGAATCACGCCAGGAGTGTGTTCACTGTTCATTAGCATTTTTTAAAAATAAACTATTACATTCATTTACATCTCAGAAACCCTTCAAGATGAGGACACACATTGCTGTTATTCTGACTGCCTTACATTCAATAATGGGTAAGTTAATAACATAATATGGCACACATACAGCACAATAACAAGGCTCTACAATAAACTCATGCTGTGACTTTATTTTCCAGGACAGCAGCAAAGCTATGACATTCATCAAAGTCCCTCTGACCTGCTGAGTTTTCTAGGACAAAACACTGAACTTCATTGCAAACACAGTGTTTCAGCCTTTTCCATGATATTCTGGTATCAGCGACCCCTTAATGATTCTTCCATGAAACTTATTGCATATGTACTTTTCAAGAGTGGAAATGTTGAAAGTCCTTTTGTGGGTTACTTTAACATATCTGGAGATGGTGAAAAACACTCTACACTCCATCTTCTCAAACTGAGAGCAGCTGAACACAGTGCTGTGTATCACTGTGCAGCAAGCAGAGCACAGTGCTATAGGGCCCCTCACTCTGCTACAAAAACCTCAACCACATTGTGTGTGCTATACAGTACTTATTTTAGCATTAATGAATACACATCTCTTTTCTATGAAGACTTTTGCATGCTTTTCTCATGGTTTATTTTTTATTGATCTTTTTATATAATTATATATAAAATATAATTTTATTGATGTATTCTATATAATCTTTTTATATAGTGGTTGATATTTCATGTGCCTTAACCAGCAACAGATTTACATCATTCAAGGTTGCCAAGTCTGCATGACAAAAGGAGCAAAATATTCAACACTAGTCCCATCTGAGGCTACTGAAACTAGACAGTTGACAGATTGGAAAAACTTATGTGATCTTTTTCTAATCTTCAACCTACACCCATTGTAGCCTCAGATTTCTGGCTCACAGGAATGGAACCCAATATATTCATCTGTTGTTGTAGCTCATCCGCCTCAACGTTCAGCTTGTTGTGCGTTCTGAAATGCTTTTCTGTTTACCACAGTAGTAAAGAGTGGTTATTTGAGTTACCATAGCAATCCTGTCAACTTTTTTTGTTTTTCACACCATTTTGTGTAAACACTAGACAACGTTGTGGGTGAAAATCTCAGGAGATCATAGCTGGTTACCTGTATTTGCATGATTTTATGCATTGCACTCCTACCACATGATTGGCTGATTGGATAAATGCTTGAATGAGCAGGTGTACAGGTATTCTTAATAAAGTGGTTGCTGAGAGTATATTAGAATTAGTAAACCAATTCACTGATGCATTCATACAGTGAAAGTAGTAAACAGTATATCTTCTTATTTTATATGAAATTACCATAGTTATAATATATCTCTACTGATTATAGCCACAGCCCACATACAAATGTAACAGATATTTTATGTTTTGTATGCAGAACATTAAACCACACACCTCAATGCACACATATAAAAATAATTAACCTGTGACAACATGCCAATAGATATATAATGGTGATCATAAGCACATGTTCGCGTGTTAACAGTAATGTGGGCGGAACATCACAATGTAATCAAGCTGTAAGTGTTTCTGTACCAGCCTGGCGGAGCTTCTCTTCATTACTGAGCTCCTCTGAAGCAGAATCATGCTATGAGTAATTGATATTTTTCAATTTTAATTCTATAATACTGTTTACTTACATCTGAAAATCTCAGAAGATGAGGGCACACATTGTTATCATTCTGTCCGTGTTACATTTAATACTGGGTAAGTTAATAACATAATTGTATAGCACACATACCTCACAATATTAAGGCTCTACACCAAGCTTAAGTTTTGACTTTATTTTCCAGGACAGCAGCAAAACTATGATATTCATCAAAGTCCCTCTGACATGCTGAGTTTTCAAGGAGAAAACCCTGAACTTCACTGCAAACACAGTGTTTCATCACTTTATATGATATCATGGTATCAAAAAACCTTGAATGATACTTCAGTGAAACTTATTGCATATGTACGATACAAGAATACAAATGTTGAAACTCCTTTCTCAAGTCACTTTAACGTATCTGGAGATGGTGCAAAGCACTCTACACTCCATCTTGTTAAAGTGAGAGAAGCTGAACACACTGCTGTGTATTACTGTGCAGCAAGTAAAGCACAGTGCTCCAGCTCCCCTCACTCTGCTACAAAAACCTCCCACGCACTGACTCTACACCATGCATGCTACATACCTACAATACTGCATCAAGAACAGTTGTATTCTTTATAGCTTTATTCCACAAGACTGTTGAACATTCGAATCAATGCTGTTGATTAGTTTTCTATAATAGCAGCTCTGACAATAGTTCTGGCTGTAATTCAAATCACAGGTTTATATTAATGAGTCCATTCTAATAAGTTATCGTTTCTATAGAAACAGCTTATTCAGAGGGACTTGTATGGTGGATGTTCCACATAATCTAAGACTAATAACAAATATTTTTGTTTTAAAAATGATGTAAAGAAGCCACCCAGTACTCTAGTCCATGTCATTTAGTTGATACATGGTCTGCACTCACAAATCCTCTTTTTAGCACACCAGCATTGTCTTATGGTCTCTAGATGGTGTTGTTGATTCATTCATTAGTTTAAGTGAAGGGAGAATAGAGTTTGTATTTCTCTTGCCTCACAGGTGTCCCACAAAACAATTAGGTTTTAGCAGATAAGTAAGAAAATTTTTTAGTAGCATTTCTTTCTTGTTTTGCTAAAATGGCTTCCTTTTTTCTATTGGGTTTATAGTAGTTGTTCTCTATATAAAAAGGTATTTTGATTGTGTGAGTAATACTGTTAAATTAATTTTGTGTAGTATTAGTAGTAATAGTATAGTAAGTGTGATATCTGATAATTTTTAGTTCACCTGTTAAGACCTCAAATTTAGTTGGTGTTCTTTCATATAGTAGTTGCTGTTATCTTACAGTTTTCTGGGGTAAAAGAATTATTATTATTATTATTATTATTATTATTATTATTATTATTATTATTATTATTATTATTATTATTATTATTTATTTTTATTTATTAAATATTTATGCGCCAGGGCCACTTGTAATACACTATGCATAGATTATGCATTTACTGTTATCATTTAAAAAAATCCAGTGCACCTAAAGATTAAAGTAATAATTGTTAAAATTATTCAAATGTATGCATAATATCCAACTCCACACCCCAAAACACACACACACACACACACAAATTAACCTGTGGTAACATAATAAAAGTAGCCCAATTTTACAGGAAAAAAAATCGAAACACAGTTAACATGTATGTTACAGCAATCATATTTACATGCGTGCTGAAAGTAATGTAGGAGGAACCTCTCAATGTGAACAATCTGTACATGTTTCTGTGACAGACTGGAGTTCCTGTTTATTACTGAGCACATCTAAAGCAGAGTCATGCAGTTTATTTAATTATAAACTGTCCCATTCATTTACATCTCAGAAACTCTTCAAGATGAAGACACACATTGTTGTCATTCTGACTGTGTTACGTTTAATACAGGGTAAGTTAATAACATGATATAGCACACATACAGCACAATATTAAGGCTCTACACTAAGCTTATGTTTTAACTTTATCTTCCAGGACAGCAGCAAAACTATGATATTCATCAAAGTCCCTCTGACATGCTGAGTTTTCAAGGAGAAAACACTGAACTTCATTGCCAACACAGTGTTTCATCACTTTATATGATATCATGGTATCGACAAACCTTTAATGATACTTCAGTGAAACTTATTGCATATGTACATTACAAGAAAATATATGTTGACACTCCTTTCTCAAGTCACTTCAGTGTATCTGGAGATGGTCAGAAACACTCGATACTCCATCTTGTTAAAGTGAGAGAAGCTGAACACACTGCTGTGTATTACTGTGCAGCAAGTAAAGCACAGTGATCCAGCTCCCCTCACTCTGCTACAAAAACCTCCCATGCACTGATTCTACACCATGCATTCAACTGCACCAAGCTGTTGAATTCTTGAATCTGATTGCTCAGAAGATGTTGATTAACTTTCTATAACAGCAGCTCTGACAATAGTTATGGCTGTACTTCAAAGTAACTATTGGAATACTATTGGAATAACTATTATTCATTAGTAACTATTGGAAAGATAGCATATTAGAACAAGCACATTAATATAAACCTCTGATTTGAATTACAGCCAGAACACAGGGACTTGTATGGTGGATGCTCCACATAATCCATGACTACTACTGATAAACATATATTAAAAGAATTCTGTAAGAGGACATTTGTTTAAAATTTATGGAAGGAGTCTCCAGTGTCAGCACTTTGTAATGGTCTTTTGGAGAGTCTTCAGAACAGGTGAATTTGTGCTTTCTCTGTAACCTGACAAGGCTGGTAAGGGTACAACTGTTTGTAGCTGGTATAATATAAGTGATAAGAGAAACTAACTAGTTTAAATATATCTATAAATAGTTACAAGCATAATGTGTTATTTATTAATTTAAAAATAAAAATACTCACTGGCAAACGGCTGTGTATAAAATGAGTAAGCTACTTTGGGGTGTGCTGTTACTGGAAAATAATCAACTTTGGGATGGTAAAAGTAACTTTACAATGGGCCACATCACACTATGCCATTGCTGATTATTTTCCTATAACAGCATACCCCATTGTGTATTATTTCTTATGTAATTCCTATATTGCCATCAAGCCTGAAGCTTCACCTTCTACCTAGTTAACTTCCTCTAAAATCCCATCTCTCTCTTTATGCACTAGAAAAAAGTTTTGGCACCCATCACTGACTGATCAACCACTCCTAACCCAGAGTGTTCAGTGAGGGGCCTGGCTATCTAGAACAAAGCAGAAGACACTCAGTACTTTAGTCCAAGTTTTCAGAGTTCGCTGCACTTTTGACAGATTCACAATCACTCTCCATGTCATTTAGGTGAGGGTGTATTCCACACTCACAAATAATCTTTTTGCACACTAGCATTATCTTATGGTCTGTAGATGGTGCTGTTGATTCATTCTTTTGTTTTTAGCAGATAAGTGAGAACATTTTTTTTCTTGTTCTAAGATGGCTTCCTGTTTTCTATTTGGTTTAGTTGTTCCCTATTTAAATAAAGAACTCCAAAAATAAATAAACAGTATAATATCCAGTATTTTGATTCTGTGAGTACTATTGTTAAATTTATTGGGCAGTATTAGTAGTAGTATATAGTAGTAGTAGTAGTAGTAGTAGTTCACCTGTTAAGACCTCAGACTTAGTTGCTGTTCTTTTAGACTCAATGGGAAACCACACAACAGTGTTATCAGGGAAAAAAAAGGAAGGGTACAGTATAAGCTGGTTGTGTACGGGGAAAATGAAATCTGCATGTCTGGAGATCTCACAACTCAGCCTGACAGTGAATAATTTTTACTTTGAAAGGCGTTTCAAAAAAAGCTAACTAATACACTGTAGAGATTTTGCAGAAAGTCTAGATGCATCAAATGGGTGTGAACATTCTACACGCTAATGCTGTGATGTCATATCCTGCCTGACTGCTAACGTCAAATTCTAGTCGTCTACCTAGATGTCATGAGTTTCGTCCATTAGTTAAAATCAACATGATCAAATTTCCCTGTAAATTCATACTCTTCTTGTGCTGTTTCTCAGGTAGTATTTCTATATATACATGGAGTATATATTTTTAAAAACATTTACACAAAAGGACTAATAGTAATCTAACAATTTTCTTTAACTTATGATCCTTGATTTGCAAAGATGTTAATCAGAGCCCTCCTGATGTGCTGTGTTTACCTGAAGCAAATGTAACTCTTACCTGCAGCCACAGCATCTCGAGCCATGACACAATATTGTGGTATCAAAGGACACAAGGAGACACCAGCCTGAAACTCATCGGATATGTAAGATTCACGAGTACTACAGCAATAGAGAAAGATTATCGAGGTCATTTTACAGTGAGTGGAAATGGGAGATCATCGGTTTCTCTACAATTCCCAAAGCAAGACAAGTGCCACACAGCGCTCTGTACTTCTGTGCAGCTTATTACACACAGTGTTACACACGTCCCCTCCAATAAACAAAAACCTCTCTTTAATCAACTGTACACCTGTTTAACCACATCACAAGCTACACTAAAAACAGAAGATCACAATATCACAAACAGTGATATTTTTCCTTCATTATACAGAAGAGGAGATGAGGTCAAATTTGCTTATGGGAAAAATACATTTCCACCTTACCATAAGATAAGATAAAAAAAAAAGATAAAAAAAAGTAGATAAAAAAACTCAGCAGTTTGTATGATGGAAATTGGTAGTGGAGGATGTCAAGGAAATTACCTGTAAATAAATAATTTACAATCTGTTTCAGTTCATATTAACGCACCAGGGTGTTCTCATAGTCTTATGGCATTCTTATAATGAAGAAACCTGACAAGCAAATGGATGACTAAATGTTATTGAACATCATCAATACTAAAGTTTAATTATCCATGAAAGTTAATAAATGGTTATTTCTTATTTTCTCCATAATACAACTTGGTAATACTACTGGTAGTTCTTAAATAGACTATTTCTAGTGTAAATTGATAGGTATATTATGGTGATCATAAGCATGTGTTTGAATACTCACAGTGAAGTGGGTGGAAGCCCACTATGTGACCAATCTGTAGGTGTTTCTGTAACAGACTGGTGGAGTTTCTTTTCATTACTCAGCTCATCTAAAACAGTAAATTATACTAACTCTCTACCGGCTGCTGCTCAGAAATCCTTTTAAGATGAAGACACACATTCTTATCTTACTGATTCTGGTAAATTCAGTAATGGGTAAGCTATTATCATATACACATACAGCACATACCAATACAATACCAAAACTCTATACTAAAATCATGTTTGTCTTTATTTTCCAGGACAGTTACAAAAAAAGAACATTCATCAAAGTCCCTCTGACCTGGTGAAGTTTCCAGGAGAAAATACTGAACTGCAGTGCAAACACAATATTTCTGAGTTTTATGTGATATTGTGGTATCAACAGTCCCTTAATAATATTTCCATGAAACTTATTGGACAGTTATATTTCAAGCAGGTAAAAGTTGAAAATTCATTCTCGAGTCACTTTAACGTATCTGGAGATGGTGAAAAACACTCTACACTCCATGTCATCAAATTGACAGCAGCTGAACACAGTGCAGTGTATTACTGTGCAGCAGGTACAGCACAGTGCTCCAGGTCCCCTCACTCTGCTACAAAAACATTCCTTAGATTGAGGTATCATTGGATCACACCATATATTTAAACTTGTAGTTACATTTAATGATGTGAAACATCCACAAAACAAGATAGTTCCTATTATTAATTACATTATAACAGCTAGAAACATCCTTCACTCACCAGCGTCTCTTTTTTCTTTCTTTAAGGTAATAAAGTGAATCAAAAAAATAAGTATCTTGCCATGCTACTGGAAAACTGCAAATCCCTCCATCTTGAAGACTTAATTAAAGTAACAGCTTCACTTCTGACAGTTACAAAGTGCTGACACTGGAGACCCCATCCAAAAATTTAAGGTCTGAATAAATTTAAAAAAAAAAAAAAAAAAAAAAAAACATATATATATATATATATATATATATATATAGAGAGAGAGAGAGAGAGAGAGATGGTTTATATATATATATATAAATCAGAGAATTATCTTTTTTCATTATTGGCTGTATATTATAATCATGCTAATATCATTGATTTGAATCATTTATGAGCATAGCACATTAGGTTAAAGTTAAGGTAAAAAGTAAGGTTGGTCACACATACTTTATCTACTTTGAAAGGTTCTACAACACAAAATATTATAACTCGCTGCAAAATTTTCAAATTGATGTCAGCTAAGGATTCTTGTCTGAAGGGGGCAGTATGCTTCCACACATTCACTCTATTATGAACTGTATTAATGGTACACTGCTGTAGATAAGAGAGAATGTTACAGCCTAGAAATCGTTACATTTTATAGCTCGCTGTCTATCCACAATGTTTCAAGCTTTCCTCAAACTAACCATTTTGGTGCTCTTTATCACATTTAATCGAAGACTGCTTAATATTCTGTTAATAAATTGAAAATTTCTTTTGTTGGATCTCTAATGAAAACCCTCTTTCTTCACAGGTTCCTCAGCTGGAAAGACTATTCAGCAAATACCTCATGGCCTCATCAAGAGTCAAGGAGAATTGGCAGAAATGAAATGTTCCCATGATATTCAAGGGCATGATCGCATTCTGTGGTACAAACAATCTCACAATGAGGAATTAACCTTCATGGGATATCTAGTATCTGAATTTGGAAACGTAGAACAAAAATTTAAAGACAAAATCATAATCGATGGAAAAGCAAACAAGTACTACAGCTCCCTTAACTTCACAAACATTACTTCAGAGAGTGGTGGAGTTTATTTCTGTGCAGCATATGACACAACAGTGCAAATCCTCTTTCTTCATGACAAAAACTGAATATCTGCTCTCACTATCTTCTCAAAAACCACACACTAACCACTACAGCTGAGTTCTTCCTCATGTTAAATACTTAGTAGTATTACTATAACTTATTTGGGCAATTACTGTTCAATACTACTTTGTCAACAGTGATGTACAACCCATAAGACTGCAGTGTGCAGAATTTTAGCTCAATAAAATTCTTTCACTACAAATTTTAAATAAAAAAAAATACAAGATGAATGACAATACATATACAGAACCTCTGAGATATCAAGGTAGAAAAAAAAATTATTTGCAGGGTGAAATTGTTCTTTCTAAGGTACTTTCTAAAGACTAAGGTACCTTCCAAGCAAAGTACAAATATACAATCAGTACCCAAAGGAACATAAATAAGACTTTTTGAATAAAAGGTTTTATGCCTATGTCTATATGATGAGATGTTTTTCTATAAGCCTCAAACCGAATGGTTTCATAATAGTAATGATGAGTTAATGATAGGTAGTAAAATTTAAACCTCACTAGTCCCCTCACTTTAATAATCCATATATGCAACATACAGTACATGCCCTGTCATCAAAACATAAACTGATGGGAAAATGTAATAACCACATGTACTTCTGTTTTTACACACAAAGTAGTTGTTCAGTTTGATTTACTTTACTTTTATTTGTATAGCAGTTTTTACAATAGAGTAGATCAGAAAGCAATTTAATGAATCCTAAGACCATACTAGTATTCAATACACTGATGATAATGCTATGAGATAGTACAGCAATAAAATCTTAAGTAAACTGAAGAGCTAGAGGTCTGAAAATTAAAGATACAAAGGTTTTACAGTTTTTTTTACATCCACTTGTCAAGTCTCAGCTCTCCCAAAGTATAGTGTACTTCAGAGTATAGTGCCAAAGTCAAACAAATTTCAGATCAAGGCCAAGAAAGAGAGGTGTGGCAGAAGAGTTTGAAACCAAATCCCTCTAGAGGTCACACTTCACCAGAGCTGCTGTTATTACTACATGGTGTGCATTACAGAGGGCAAAGATTATGACTGGCATTATACTATTAATTCTGTTTTTACCTGCTGGTAAGGACATATATACTTTATTATTGTTATTATTATTATTATTATTATTTATAATTCTTACTGAAAAATAATGATTTAAAAAAAAACAGCTGGACAAATGTTACTTTTTTTCCGAAATAACTTTAGACAACAATCCGAGTATTCTACTAACTACCGTTCTAAATATTTTTCTTTTTGTTTTCAGGCTTCAGTGTAAGACAGTCTCCTGATCTTTCTGCTTATGAGGGTCAGAATGTGACTCTTCAGTGTACTCAGATTGATACCACCTTTAATGGCATGTACTGGTTCAGAAAGAGACCTGAATCCCTGGAGCCCATTGTATTCTACTATATTAACGTAGGCACAATTGAAGATAAATTTAAGCAGAAAGTTTCTGCAATAAAGAAAGGCAATTCTCTGGATCTAACTGTGAAGGAGCTGAAGAGCACAGACAGTGCCGTCTACTTCTGTGCAAAACAGGATGCACAGCATGACAACCTAATCTTTAACCTGAACAAGAACTGCACCACTGCCACAACAAACACATACTCAACACCTGTTAACTGTAGCACACAAACCAAGTACTCATGACCAAAATACACAAGAGACAGATATATCGATGGGTGGTGAAGTCACTTCCTGTCATCTGGATTTTATAAGCAAGTGTTGGTATGCTGTCTATCAATGATTGGAAACAAATCAGCATAATGATTCTGCTCTTTTTATCTCAGATCATGCTGGCTGGTAAGTGTCTATATGCTATTTCTAGTAGTGATGACTGCAAATCACAGGTTTACATTAAGTGCTAATGTAACAACTTACACAGGGACTTATATAGAAAATGTTCCATATTATCAGACTTAAAAAAAACATGTGTAATTGTTGATATGGTGAGGTTTTCTGTGAGAACGTGTTTATCATTGTTGGAAGGAGTCTCCAATGTCAGTGATTTGTAACAATCAGAGGTAAAGCTGTAACTATGTTTTCCACCAAGGAAAAGTCTTCAAGCTGCATTTTTAATGTCTTATTAACATCAAGAAAAAGAGAAAAGACATAGGATGGAGAGGGAAGGACTGTTTACAGCTGCTATAAATTAAGTGATAACAGAAACTAACATGTTTTGTGAATGCCCTATAACATTAAATATAACTATAAATGGATGAAAATTATGACATTTCATTCATTAATAAAAATTTTAATTATTGGTAAATTGCTGTGGTATAAGATGAATAACACACTACAGGATGTGCTGTTAGGAAAATAATCAACTTTAGAATGGTAACAGTGACTCCAGTTCATATCTGGCAGCATCACACCAGCACCCTGTCATTGTTTATTTCCCGCTGCAACAGCACAGCCAGTGATGGTTTATTCCATACATAAATAACTTATTCAATGTGCTTCTGTATGCTCTCTTTAGGTCTTGTGGCAAGTCATCGAGTTGAACTCCTCTCAATTCCTCTTGAATCTCCTCCTAACATGATCAAAAATCACACAGAATCTGCTCAAATCTACTGTTCCTATGCAGTCAAGAACTTTGAGGACATACTCTGGTACAAACAGTCTAAGAAAAGGAATTTAATTTACCTTGGATATCAAAATCTCAAATATACCTATTCAGAACAGGAAGCCAAAATAAACCTTGATGAAGACAGGAACAGTAATGCCACATTTATTATTAACAATCTGATAGCAAAAGACAGCACTGTTTATTTCTGTGCAGTACAGAGTCACAGTGTGTCAGTGTTCCCTCCTCCCTGTACAAAAACACATATCTCAGGATATATCTAACACACATGCACTACGGTGATGGATATAACTGTTCGTACAACTGTATATATATATATATATATATATATATATATATATATAAAACAGCTAAAGTGGTTCATTTAATAAATATGTAATTTTCTCTCACATTATCAGTTAGGTTTAGTGTACTTTCCCATTTGCATGATCTTATATGCATACATCATGTATATATTATATTTTATTACCTAATACCTAGAATTGCTAATGAAAATGTTTTACAATTTGGCAGTATGGTGTAAACAAAATAAACATATGTTAAATGGCTAAAGCTGAAATGGTTTTGATGTCATTTCTTCCATGGGATTTATACCAGAATGCTATACTTTTATAATGATCTCCAGTTTGAAATGAGAGAGATCAATGGGTGACAAATTAAACTCTCACTGATTGGTAGAGCTTGACAGATGTCAGATATTATAGGCTACAACACTATTGTCATATAAGCTGTGCATTGGAAACAAAAATAGGAGAAAATATGTCTTGCTTTTTTACTGAGTACATGTAAAGTAGGTATGTAACACAACTGCATTATTTTTATCTGTAGCTGTACCTGTATCTCTATCTGTACCTGTATCTGTTTAGTGCTCAAAATATTCATATCTGTTTTCATATTCGGATTTGATTCGGAAATGGGTGTGGTCTATACCAAATTTTTTTTATTTTATTTATTTTTTTTTATATGAACCCCACCAGTAAACACTAAAAATAGGGCTGCTGGGGAAAAAAGTCATTCACAAGTTATAACAACAAATAACAAGTTGCAGAATGTAACTTTATTTAACTCTTGAACAAGATGTCCTGTGGAACTTTCTGGAAAGATTTCTATCTTCTATCTAATGTAACTGAGTAAGCAAGCTAACCAAGTTTCAAAGCAATGATGGCTTCTTCAAATCAAGAAACTATTTACAGCTTTTTGCAGGTGACCAGACTCCTCCTGACTTAATCAAGAATATACAGGAATTTACATATCTTTACTGCTCTCACATACCAGACTATGAGCTTATACTCTGTTATAAACAGCAATCACAGCTTCTTGGAGATTTGCATTTAAATTATCCACATCTTGAAAATTCGCTGAAAATCAATTAAAACATGAAAATGGAAGCAATAAAGGGAAACTGACTGTCAACAACCTGCAGCCAAATGACAGTGCAGCTTATTTCTGCACAATAGAAATAAAGCACAGTAAAAGATCATCAGAATGCAACACATGGAAGGAGGAGTTGAAAAGGTTATGATGTCACTTCCTCTAGCTGATCCTCAAAGGGATGCTTTTGTAGCAGTCTGTGGTCCTCATCTCCTCTTTTGCCATTATTATGAATCAATATGATTAATGTTATCATCATCCTGCCTTTTTTGCTTCTCTGGACTCCAGGTACTATTGTCTATGAAGTGATATGAACTTGTAATGGGTTTAATTTGCAAATATAAATAATTCCTGACTCCTCATATTTAAATAATCTTTTCAACTTTTTTTGGAAAAAAATTGCTATCCTTTAGTTTTAGCCGGAGAGAATGGAGTCACCCAAAACCCCAGTGTTTTCTGGCATCTGAAAGGAGAAGATGCTGAAATGAACTGCAGTCATAATAAAGGTGGCAGCTATTTTCAGATGGATTGGTACAGACAGCGCCAAGGAGAGAGTATGGAGCTCATCGTGTACACATCGACCAGTAGTGAACCAGAGTTTGGCTCTGTCGATAAAAATAAATTTTCTACTTAAAAAAATTGCTGCAGATGGAACTTTAACTGTGAAGGATGTGGATACAGAGGACAGCGCTGTATATTTCTGTGCAGTAAGAGAACACAGTGTTACAGAGATACTGCACTGCTGAACAAAAACACCTGCACTGATGTTTCTGCACTAACTAATAAAACAGACAGAGGGAGTCTTCATATATGTAATGAAGTGAATAATGTTCTCAATGTAATGCATCCAAATAATTTTAAATTATTTATCTAAAAATTTGGTCTTTCCAAGCACATGGTACAATTATCATTCTTTTAACAACACTATACGTGATGGTATAAATCTTTGGTGGATTTATTACATTAGGGGGACTCACAATGTAATGCAACTACTGCTTAAGTGTTTCATTTAGTAAATATACATGTTCTATCATTTTCTCTATTGCATTTATTGTGCATCTTTATTTGCATGATAATCTTTTCATGAATAAATAATCCTTATAACATCTAAAACTGCTTGTATAGACCAAGCAGATGGACAAGTCATTCAGAAAGCTGTGTAGTGGAAATGAACAGATGACCTACAGATGATTAACATTCAGGGGCGAAAATTTAGAAGAGAAAAAGCTCTTGTTTTCCTAACTGACTACATGTAAAGACATTACTGTGTAATACTGAGCTGCTGGTTTATTAAAGGAGGTGTAGAATAAGCTCATCCCATAATACAGCTATGTATAAGTCATGCCAACATTTACTTATATATTCATCTCAATATTTCATTGATGCAATTTGTTTGTCTCTCATAAGGGGGTGTTTCACACCTTTAAAGATGGAGCCATTACTATAACAGACTAGGAGAAGATTTAGATTCTTCTATTGACTCAGAAGAAGAGCTGAGATGATGATGATCATCATCATCATCATCACTTTTACTGCATCTGTGATCTGCCATACAGGTAATGCTACACGTTTGTGATTTTTATTCTAATCAATGTTTAAAGCACTGTGGAAAATTTGTGGCAGTGTGGAGTTCATATATAGAATAATTGTTGTTATTTTCCTACAGGATGATCTTCTGCTGTTAACAATGTTCACCAGACTCTTCCTGACCTAATCAAGACTATACAGGAATTTACAGATCTTTACAGGTCTCACTCCATACCAAGCCATGAGGTCATGCTGTGGTATAAACAATCTGACAGCAATGACTTACAGTTTCTTGGATATTTGAATTTAAATTACCCATATCCTGAAGATTCCCTGAAAACCAAAACTGATTTAGATGGAGATGGATGCGATAAAGAGAAGTTTACCATCAGAAATCTGCAGCCAAATGACAGTGCAGTTTATTTCTCTCAAATCCCTTCTTCCCTGTACAAAAACACATATCTCAGGATCTTAAAAATATGCACAAAAATAGTGTATACAGCTGTTTATACACCTGCAACAACTGTTTAAGTGTTTGGTGCTGCATTTCTCCATATATAAAAAAAGAAATCTTTTTACAGTAACTTAAAAAATGTTATCATATTTGGATGGAAGGTGTAAATGCAATAAATGTCCATTTGTACTTATGAGATAGAGGCAAAGAAAACAGTGACATGTTCACTCAGAATGCAGCACATGGAAGGAGGAGTTGAAATGGTTTTGATGTCATTTCCTCCATCTGATCCTCAACAGGATGCTTTTGTAGCAGTCTGTGATCCTCATCTCCTCTCTTGCCATTATTATGAATCAATATGATTAGTGTTACCATCATCATCCTGCCTTTCTTGCTTCTCTGGATTCCAGGTACTATTTGTCTATGAAGTGATATGAACTTGTGTAGTGCATTTAATTTGCAAATAATTCATGATGAATCACATTTAAATGTTATTTTTAACTTATTTACTGTTCTTTAGTTTTAGCCGGAGAGAATGGAGTCACCCAAAACCCCAGTGTTGCCTGGCATCTGAAAGGAGAAGATGCTGAAATGAAGTGCAGTCATAATAAAGATGCTACATATTTTCAGATGGATTGGTACAGACAGCGCCAAGGAGAGAGTATGGAGCTCATCGTGTACACAAGAACCAGGAGTGAACCAGAGTTTGGCTCTGTTGATAAAAACAAATTTTCTACTGTTAAAGAAATTGCTGCAAATGGATCTTTAACTGTGAAGAATCTGGATACAGAGGACAGCGCTGTATATTTCTGTGCAGTAAGAGAACACAGTGTTACAGAGATACTGCACTGCTGAACAAAAACACCTGCACTGATGTTACTGCACTAACTAATAAAACAGACAGAGGGAGTCCTAATGTAATAAATAATCAGAATAATCCCTTTTTCAAACCTGGGCAGTGGAACTCAACACATGTCTCATTATTCCAAACTACTGCACAACATTATCATAAAGGCTGTCCACTGTAGATGGTGCAATGACATTCTTACATTACAATATACATTTTTTTATTAATACATGTTACACCCCCATGGCTCAAGAAGGACACAACAAAAAGAGGGACACACAAGAAAGTGCAAATAATGTACAAAATGTATTAACAGAATAAAACTATGCAAAAAAGAAACAATGTAACATGAACTAGCCAGGAATCAGTGGTGTAAAGTTAAGTGTATGCATGAAAGTGTAATGGACTGTAGCAGTGTTGGATGTATAAAGTAAACAAAATTAAACAAAACCCAAACGAAACCAAGTCCAAAGTGCAGCTTGCGCCTGGCCAATTGCCATATTGCTTTTTAAAAGGTAAGGCAGGAAACCAACAGCAGGTGTCCTCAATGATCCCATCCAGGAACAATCAGTTGGAAGGCGGAGCAATTGCACAATTCAACCCAGGGAGGATGCACATAACGCATGGGTCGTCACAATTCAATATTGACATGTCATATTTTTTTGACTTAGTTATGTTTAATGATGTGAAACATCCTCAAAACTAGTTAGTTCCTGTTACTTCTTATGTTATAGCAGCTATCAACAGTCATTCTCTCACCAGCCTCTGTTTTTTCTCTCTCTCAAAGTTAATACAACAAAAAAAAAATGCAGCTTGTCATGTTACCGTGAAACTCCGGAAAACATAGAAAATTCCACCATGTCAACAATTACAAGTTTTTAACTTGTTTATGTGAACCATCTGCCATACAAATCCCCATGTAATTTGTTACAAGAGAAATTACATTATAATAATTGCATTCATATAAACCTTGTAGCTGGCACTACTGTCTATAACTTCTGACTAATCAAAATCAAGCATTAAATAATGCTGGGATCATTTCTAATGCATTGTTGGAATCCTCATTTGGAAACGGGCTGTTGCTCTTCTCTGATAATTTGTATTGTAAATCAGACACTGACATGCATTTTTAAATTTGACCTTACATGATAGAAATACCATATATTATTTATAATAAAAATGTATCACAATTACTCTGTACATCATACAACAGATGCTGACATGCATTGTTAAATTTGATAAAATTAAGCAAAAGCAGTCTTCTTTCCACTTTGGCCTAATTTCTGTACAGATGCAGTTCTTATTTTCCTCATATGTGGCGCTGTGCTGTTAAAGTGTGGGAGGAAACCTGATCACATGTTTTACTACATCAGACACCTAAGTGTAATATCAGCTCAGTTTAAAACAGACATTCAGACTTTCAACATGATCCGAGCTGCCAGTGTTATATGGGTTTTATATTATATATGGAGGTATATTTTTATTTATATTGATGTTATTTAAGCAGTGTTATATTATTTCAATTTGATATCTTTCCACTCAATATTCTCTCTGATTACAGGGTTTTCTCAGAGTAATCGTGTCATCCAGAAACCTCCTGATCTCTTTGGAAACCATAAAGATTCTGTTAAAATCCAGTGTGAACACAGTGTACCAGCTTATAATCAAATCAACTGGTACAGACAAAATCAAGACCAGGAACTGACCTTAATTGGATATCAATATAGAAAGTCATCACCACAAATTGAAGATGATTTTAAACTTAAAGTGGAAATGGCTGGGGATGGAAACCAAAATGGCTCTTTGATCCTCAAAAATCTTTTATCCAGTGACAGTGTGGTGTACTTCTGTGCTGCGTATTACACAGTGCTGCATATCTGCTTTATTCAGTACAAAAACCTCTGTGCAAATATTCTCAACACCTCATTAACACCTGCTCCTGTGGCCTGGAATTGACACACTGCCAGTGTTTTATTTATTTTTTATTATTAATTTTTAACAGAAAAGGCACACTTACATAATTAGAGGAATGTGACCAAATGGTTGTCTGTCGTGGGTTTTGAGTTTATAATCTTAGAATCTGATGAGCTACGATGTTACTGGATGAATTAAATTACAGTATTTAAGCCAAAAGCCAGGAAAAATCCTCTGTGATCCTCAAAAAATTTTAACAAAAGTAATAAACATTTCCTTAAAAAAGCCTTTAATTAGTGATGGCTGGATGTGATATTAGATGGGAGGGCTAAAATCTCATATCTATCAATAGCTTGACAATTAATCTCTCAGGGTTGAGCAATTTTCCTTCATGCTTTTTCTGGAATGAATTACAGAAGTGCTTTGTAGTTCACCAGAAGAATATCCTCATTCTAGTACAAATAGCTCAGGGGTCAAAAATACTATCAAGCTAAAACCCTGTTATTGAGGAGTTAATATAATGAATTTCTAGACAAATATGCAAGTAAAGCATCTGGTCTTTAGGTGGTGCTGTAGTTTCACTCCTTTATTTAGTGGGTGGAGGATGTGAGCTGTTGTTCCTCATGCCTCACAATAATCTTCTACATTTGGCTTGCAGGTTTTTTGATTTTCCCCCATAGTTAAAAAAACCCTTTGAGATCTGTTTAATACATTCATGATCATGATCAGGACATGTGTTTTCCTGTGCTGTCATGTCATGTTTATTTTACTGTTTTGTGATCATGTTTCCTTTGTTCTGATTGTGCTGTATAAAATGACATGAAAAAGGAGATTAAGTGTAGTACTCATTCTAAAAGTGATATACTGTTAATTACTTAATTTAATTTAAAAAGATCAACCCAAATCATTTACATTTTCAGTGAATACGAATCCTCCAACGTACATGTGAAGTTGTGTGATGGTCTAATATGTCCAGTGAATATCTAAACTTACTCTAAATTAGAGTTTATAAGAAACTCTGCCTTATACTGCATAATTAATAGAGAAGCCATTCATACTCATGATGTAGTGCTCTCCTATATGACAATTGAAACAATTCACAGTAGTGGGTGTGATCATTGTGTTCATCTGTATACTGACATCACATCATCAGCTTCTCTACAAATTCCCAAAGCAAAACAAGTGCTGCACAGCGCTCTGTACTTCTGTGCAGCTTCTTACACACAGTGTCACACAGGTCCTCTCCTCAAAACAAAAACCTGTCTTTAATCAACTCTAATGTCTCATACACCTGTTTAACCACATCACAAGTCACACTAAACCCCAAACTACTGACATTATTCCAACATTCAGACTGTAAATTCAATTACACTTTTTGGTGGCTGATCATACTACTGAAATTTTACTAAAGGGATGGCATTACATCCATTTCATTTATCACCATTGTTTAAACTGTATCATATGTGTATCATACATTCATTCATTGATTCATTCATTAATTTATCTTCAGTATCTGCTTGATCTTGTTCAGGGTGCTTATCAGGCAAAACATATGGACATTAACCACATTAAACCACTGTTAATAATGATAACAGTTTGTGATGTCATTTTTTATTCATTTGACAGAAACATAATGACTTCATTATGATATTCTCAGCAGCAGTAAGCTGTTGTGTTGTTCTTCTAAAGATGAACATTTTTTAAAATAAATAATCAAAAAGCTGACACTGATCATGAGCTGTCAATATTTCACAGAATAATCACATTTTTCACAAACACGTTTACTATGTTTAAATGTGTGCTTACTGTCTGGTAATATCTGTGCTGTGATATTTATTTCATGTATGAGTTTCCTCTTGTTATTAAAAACACACATAGCTTTTGTGTTGTATGTCTGTGACTATGGACTCAGATGTGATGGCACTTAGGATCAGGAACAGATGAATCATTTGCTTAATCAGAGAAACCTGGCATGACAGAAACAAAAATGGAAGAAAATGTAAATAAGTCTGTGTATGGAAAGAAATACTGGATCCAAAGGAACCAACCTGTGCCATATACTATTTATGATAAAAAAAAAAATAGCACAATATAATTAATTTCATATGTAAAAATGGACAGTACAACTATTTAAATCTGTTTTTAATTTTTTTTCAACCCTCTTTCTTTAAAGGTGGGATTAGTGGGGTTTTCCTTTTCCTTTTCTTTCTTTTTTTTTTAATCAAAGCACTTTGTAATGTTTGTTCTGTGACAGGAAGGAAAAAAAAGATGTGGATCACCAGTCACAACACAGTCACTCACTCTCTCTCTCTCTCTCTCTCTCTCTATCTCTACCTACAAAGTAGACATCGTTACTCCTGCTGACTGATTAGATGTTGGTGATCCTGACTCTTTTTGCCCTACAAACCTGCCTGACCCATCCTAATGCTCTACTTCTGTTTCGAGCTTCCTTCACTCGAGATTCACTTGCTGTTGCTGAGGACGTTCCCACATGAAGAGCCTAAAGATATTCCTTACTTAATTCATTTAACATCTCTATCATCTTTGTATTGCATTTTCAATGTTTAAGAAGACGTCTTAATTACAGGAAAGGAGCTAAAACAAAATGTGACAGGAAGACTTGAAATGGGTTTGATGTCATTTCCTCCAGTCTGTGGTCTTCATCTCTTGCCACTTCTCTTGCCACTACTAACCAGTATGGTCAGTGTTACAATCAGTCTGACTTTGCTGCTTTACTGGACTCCAGGTACTGTATGGTAATTTACAAACTGAAAAGAAATTGTGAATACCAATGAAGTCATTATTTTAAATCATTTGTTGTCCTTTAGTTTTAGCAGAAGAGAATGGAGTCACCCAAAACCCCAGTGTTGCCTGGCATCTGAAAGGAAAATCTGCAGTAATGAAGTGCAGTCATAATAAAGATTTTAGATATAATCAGATGGATTGGTACAGACAGCGCCAAAGAGAGAGTATGGAGCTCATCGTGTACACATCGACGACTAGTGAACCAGAGTTCGGCTCTGTTGATAAAAAGAAATTTTCAACTGTTAAAGAAACTGCTGCAAATGGATCTTTAACTGTGAAGGATCTGGATACAGAGGACAGTGCCATATATTTCTGTGCAGTAAGAGAACACAGTGTTACAGAGCTACTGCACTGCTGAACAAAAACTGCACTGATGTTTCTGCACTAACTAATAAAACAGACAGAGAGAGTCTTCATCTAATAAATCATCTGCATAATCTATTTAAAAATGTTTCACCTTGTAATTTTTCACCTTGTGATTTTTATAAATGCTAAATGTTCTTCTGTTTTTATTTAATCTCATTCTTGTTTTTGCTTATGTTGTTTCTTATGTATGTATGTATATATATATATATATATATATATATATATATATATATATATAATATTGCCAAAAGTTTTGGGACATCTGCCTTTACATGCACATGAACTTTAATGACATCCTTTAATGACACCATTCTTACTCCGTAGGGTTTAATATGGAGTTGGCCCACCCTTTGCAGCTATAACAGCTTCATCTCTTCTGGGAAGGCTTTCCACAAGGTTTAGGAGTGTGTTTATGGGATTTTTTGACCATTCTTCTAGAAGCGCATTTGTGAGGTCAGGTACTGATGTTGGACGAGAAGGCCTGGCTCGCAGTCTCCGCTCTAATTCATCAGGTTGAGGTCAGGACTCTGTGCAGGCCAGTCAAGTTCCTCCACACCAAATTCGCTCATCCATGTCTTTAAGGACCTTGCTTTGTGCACTGGTGCACAGTCATGTTGGAACAGGAAAGGGCCATCCAAGACTGTTCCCACAAAGTTGGGAGCATGAAATTGTCCAAAATGTCTTAGTATGCTGAAGCATTAAGAGTTCCTTTCACTGGGACTAAGGGCCAAGCCCAACCCCTGAAAAACAACCCCACACCATAATCCACCCTCCACCAAACTTTACACTTGGCACAATGCAGTCAGGCAAGTACTGTTCTTCTGGCAACCGCCAAACCCATACTCATCCTTCGGATTGCCAGACAGAGAAGTGTGATTTGTCACTCCAGAGAACATGTCTCCACTGCTCTAGAGTCCAGTGGTGGCGTGCTTTACACCACTGCATCCGTCGCTTTGCATTGCACTTGGTGATGTAAGGCTTGGATGCAGCTGCTCGGCCATGGAAACCATTCCATGAAGCTCTCTACGCACTGTTCTTGAGCTAATCTGAAGGCCACACGAAGTTTGGAGGTCTGTAGCTATTGACTCTGCAGAAAGTTGGCGACTTCTGCACACTGTGTGCCTCAGCACGCGCTGACCCCGCTCTGTGATTTTATGACGCCTACCACTTCGTGGCTGAGTTGCTGTTGTTCCCAATTGCTTCCACTTTCTTATAATACCACTAACAGTTGACAGTGGAATATTTAGTAGTGAGGAAATTTCACGATTGGACTTATTGCACATGTGGCAACCTATCACGGTACCACACTTGAATTCACTGAACTCGTGAGAGCGACCCACTCTTTCACAAATGTTTGTAGAAGCAGTCTGCATGCCTAGGTGCTTGACTTTATACACCTGTGGCCATGGAAGTGATTGGAACACCTGAATTCAATGATTTGGAGGGATGTCCCAAAACATTTGGCAATATAGTGTATATATATATATATATATATATATATATATATATATAATTTATAAAACTGGCAATTTTCATTTGAAATATGATAATCCAGGACAGCAAAAGACACTTTTTTCATATAAGAACAAGATTATGACAGAGTTTTAACATTGTACATCAAAATAGTACAAGGTTTACTTTGCATAAAGTTCATTCTATGCAGTACTGCTTTTTGTGCCATCATTTGTTTGTTCACTCATCTGATTTTTCAGTGATGCTGTTTCAGCCTCTCCCATATGGGGGCGTTTTGCACTTTAAGTCACTGACGAAACTCTGTAACAGACTCTCAGAAGATACACATGCTGCCTTTGATTCAGATGAAGAGAGAAGATGACCATCATTCTCATTACTTTAACAGCATTATTCATTAGCCATACCGGTAAACACTGACCTTTCACAATTTAATGCATTGTGTCAAGGATGTTGTACGATTCAGGTGGAAATCACTGATTATTTTATATATATAATAATTCCTCAATTAATCTTTTATTACAGGAAGGTCTTCTGCAGCTAACAAGGTTCACCAGACTCCTCCTGATTTAATCAAGGATATACAGAAATCTACAACTCTTTCCTGTTCTCACTCCATACGTGACCATCAGGTTATGCTGTGGTACAAACGATCCGAAAACAAACAGTTACAGCTTCTTGGATATCTAAATTCAAAGTTCCCATATCCTGAAGAGTCCCTGAAAACCAAAATCGAGTTGGATGGAGATGGAAGCAATGAAGCAAAACTTACCATCAAAAATCTGCAGCCAGATGACAGTGCAGTTTATTTCTGTGCAGTGAGATTAGACACAGTGCTACAGGAGTCTGTGATCTCTGACAAAAACCTCCTCCTTCAGAGCAGCACAAATCTTCCACCTGCTGTAGGCTTCCACACTACATGTACACTGCAGACATGATCATATATGTAATCCTTCTGTACAGGTTCTGTAATTTGCTTCCTGACATTTATTATATGTTACATTTAAAAAAGTAAAATGAGTCCACCTCAGACCTCTATGTCAAATCCAACATGATTGGATGTCAATGTATAACAGTTTGATTAGTTAAATTCCGTAGATACGTAATTATGTGCACATGTACACAATTCCTCTAAAATACAATCGATTAATTTGGTACCTTTTTAAAATTATATTATTACCAAAATCTATCTCATTAACATAGTTATTTTATGTCAGTTAATGCATTTTCATTGTAAATTTGATATGTACATTACATGTACATTATATCTTAGCTTATAAACATGCCTTAATGATTAAAAAGATGGCTTAAGTAGAAGAAAGTGTGCTAAATCAAAATTCAGCATGTGACAAGAAGACTTGAATTGCTTTTGATGTCATTTCCTCCAGCTGATCCTCAACAGGATGCATTTACGGTCCTCATCTCTTGCCACTTCTTTTGCCACTACGAACCAGTATGATCAGTGTTATAATCAGTCTAACTTTCCTGCTTTACTGGACTCCAGGTAGTATATAGTCTAGAAACTGATAATCAATTGTAATTCTAAATGAAGTCATTATTTTAAATCATTTGTTGTCCTTTAGTTTTAGCCGGAGAGAATGGAGTCACCCAAAACCCCAGTGTTGCCTGGCATCTGAAAGGAGAAGCTGCTGAAATGAAGTGCAGTCATAATAAAGGTGTTAGCTATTATCAGATGGATTGGTACAGACAGCGCCAAGGAGAGAGTATGGAGCTCATCGTGTACACATCGACCAGCAGTGAACCAGAGTTTGGCTCTGTTGATAAAAAGAAATTTTCTGCTGTTAAAGAAATTGCTGCAGATGGATCTTTAACTGTGAAGGATGTGGATACAGAGGACAGCGCTGTATATTTCTGTGCAGTAAGAGAACACAGTGTTACAGAGCTACTGCACTGCTGAACAAAAACACCTGCACTGATGTTACTGCACTAACTAATAAAACAGACAGAGGGAGTCCTAATGTAATAAATAATCAGAGTAATCTCTTTTCCTTTTTCAAAACTGGGCAGTGGAACTCAAAACATGTCTCACTATTCCAGACTATTATCATATAGACTGTCCACTGGAGATGGAACAATAACATAATAATAATAACTCAGTTAAATATTATTGGAGTGCAGTGGAATCCATGTGTACTTTTCAGCTGAATACATGCCAGGACATGACTGTATAATACTGTACAATAATTCAGTACAGAATGGTTATAAACCTTTACTATCATCCAGAGAAATAGCATTGTATAAACACTGCAGCTAGCTTAAGCTCATCCTATAATATAAAATTGACTTCTACCCTCATTTGTTTGATCACTCATTCGACTTTGCAGTGATATCATTTAGCTCTGTTTCAAAAGGAGGGATTTTGTACAACATTACTGCATCAGTCATACCATAGCATAGCATACCAGTAATCCAACATTTTCTGTTAATCTTAAATTACGAAAAATAACGTGATAAAGCTGTTATGGAAAATGCTAAATAAATGTCTCTTTTTAACCTGTTTATATGGAGCATCTTCCATGCAAGTCCCTGTGTAAGCTGTTATTATAGTAACAATAATATATTAGAATAATTACATTAATATAAACCTTGTAGCTGGCACTACTATCAATACCTTCTGACTAATCAAAATCAAGCATTAAATAATGCTGGGGTAATTTTTAATGCATTGTTAGAACCTTTTTTTTTTTTTTTTTTTTGACAACCACCATTGAGCTACTTTTGGAAAAGGACTATTGCTATTTTCTGATAATCTGTACAAGTATTGTACATCAGACTGTGACGTGCATCATTAAATTTGAAAAACTTAAGCAAGGACAGTGTTCTTTCCACTTTGGCCTAATTTCTATACTTCTCAACACAGATGCAGTTCTTATTTTCCTCATATGTGGCACTGTGCTGTTAAATTGTGGGAGGAAACCTGATCACATGTTTTACTACATCAGACACTTAAGTGCAATATCAGCTCAGTTTAAAACAGACATTCAGACTTTCAACATGATCCGAGCTGCCAGTGTTATATGGGTTTTAATGATATGTCCCGGAGGTATATTTTTATTTGTACTGATGTTATTTAAGCAGTGTCATATTAATTTCACTTGATATCATTCCAATCAATATTCTTTCTGATTGCAGGGTTTTCTCAGAGTAATCGTGTCATCCAGAATCCTCCTGATCTCTTTGGCAACCATAAAGAATCTGTTAAAATCCAGTGTGAACACAGTGTACCAAATTATAATCAAATCAACTGGTACAGACAAAATCAAGACCAGGGACTGATCTTAATTGGATATCAATATGGAAAGTCATCACCACAAATAGAAGATGATTTTAAGCTTAAAGTGGAAATGGCTGGGGATGGAAACCAAAATGGCTCTTTGACCATCAAAAATCTTTTATCCAGTGACAGTATGGTGTACTTCTGTGCTGCGTATTACACAGTGCTGCATATCTGCTTTATTCAGTACAAAAACCACTGTGTAAATGTTTTCAACACCTCATTAACACCTGCTCCTGTGGCCTGGAACTGACACATTGCCAGTGTTTTTTTTACAGAAAAATCACACTTACATAATTAGAAACAATTCTATACGCATCTAAACTATGAGCAGCTCTATTAAGCTCAAACATGCCTTAAACAATGAAGTAACACCTGTAAATATAAATGTAATAATTTATCACATTTCCTTTCATCCAAAGTAATTAGCAGGTAAGCAGAGACCAGTCTTAGCACAGAGCTGAGCAGTTAAGGGTTAAGGACTGTTCTTAAGGCCAAACAGCGATTCTCTGGCTAACAGTCACAAGGGCAGAACCTTAACTGATGAGCTACTATGTTTCTTGATCACTTAAATATGAGCATTCAAGCCCTAGGATAAGATCAGTCATCTGTACTCCTCACAGCAGTTTTAAAACAAATCATTTCCTGAAAAATAGTCTTTAATCAGTGATGGCTGGATGTGATATTAGATGGGAGCTAATATTAATGGGCTAATATCTAATATCTATCAACAGCTTGACAATGAATCTAACATGGTTGAGCAGTTTTCCTTTATTCTTTTTCTAGAAAAACTTGTATAAGTGCTTTTTAGTCGATCAGAAACATATGCTCATTCTAGTATTTAAAAAAAAACTACTTCTGTTATTGAGGAGTTAGTATAACGAATTTCAAGACAAATGTGCAGTTAATTCTGTAAAACTCACTACAGCACTGAACAAAAAAGTGTGGATATTCTTCTGGTCTTTAGGTGGTGCTGTAGTTTCACTCATTTATTTAAGTGGGTGGAGAATGTTTCTCATGTCTAACTATGATCTACACCTGACATGGCTTTTGCTGATTAAAAAACTACTTTGAGATCTGTGATATATAAGCATGATCGTGATAAGCATATGTGTTTCCCTTTGCTGTCATGTTCTTGTATTTATTTATTTATTTTTTTTGTGAGCATGTTTTCTTTGTTCTGAAAAAAAAAATTCACATGCCATTCATTACCATGATGTAGTACTCATATTGTGTTAATCTACAGTATATAATGCCATTAAGTCATGTATCTCCACTGCTAATGTCATGCCAGATTCTGAGTCTAATTAAAATTTTGTTAATATATGAAATAGATACAGTATATCGACAATTGCTTTATTAATGTGATTTGGCTAGTAAAGCTGTGTCTAACACTTTTTTCTGGGTTCTTTGATTTGCAAAGATGTTCATCAAAGTCTTGCTGATGTGCTGTGTTTGCCTGAAGAGAGTGTAACTCTAACCTGTAACCACAGCATCACTGCTGTCATAATTATTATAAAACTTGTATTTTCTTTCCCTTTTGCAGACTATTGACTGCTTTGTGATGGCACTTAGTAAAATGCTTAAAATAAGCATTTATTTGATCAGAGAAACAATACATGGGGAGCTAAATGTAAATAAGGTTATGGATGGAAAGAAATGTCTCAAGAAAAACAAGAAAATAACTTATAGCATATACTATTTATATTAAAATATATAATAATATAATTAATTTTATATTTAAAAATAGATACCAAAATGTAATCTGTTTTAACGTTTATTTTTCAATCTGCTTTCTTTAAAGGTGAGAATAGCAGTTTTTAAGTCAAAAGTCTTGCTCTTTGAAAGGAAGAAAAAAAAACAAATGATGTCGATTACCAGTCTCTCTCTCTCTCTCTCTCTCTCTCTCTCTCGCTCTCGCTCTCTCTATGTTACTGCTGCTGACTGATTAGATGTTGGTGATTCTGACTCTTTGTACTCCACAAACCTTCCTGACCCATCCTATTGCTCTGCTTCTGCTTGGAGTTTCCTTCACCTGAGAATCACTCGCTGCTGCTGAGGACGTTCCCACATGGACAGCCTAAAGATATTTCCTTATTTAATTCATATTGTTACTATCACCTCTTCATAACCTCTTTTATTGTTTTTTTAATATTTGAAAATATGGTTTAATTACAAGAAAGCATGCTAATTCAGTATTCAGCATGTGACAGGAAGACTTGAAATGGTTTTGATGTCATTTCCTCCAACCTCCATCTAATAAATCAAATTCAATCTAATTAACAGAATATTGATCTCATTGCAATGCAAACCACTTTTAGTTTCTACTATGTTTCATTAAAACTATACATGGTGACATTTTCTCTAAAAATTTGGTTTATTTATCATAATTTTCATCACTATGTGACAGAAGAAAATATGGTCATTTTTCTAAATATCTGAGAAATAATAGTAAACTCAACTCATAATACTTGAGTGCTATGAGAGAATCCACTGGTACTTTTTAGCTAGATACATGTGTGTATGCAATACTGCACTGCAGATTTCTTAACCTAGATCAACTTTTGCCCACTTTTTGTACCTAAAATATAGAGTGTTTTATGTTATTTATTTATTTTTTTAAGTTACAGTGATAAAAAAAACAACAACATATTTTTCACTACTGTGTCAGCTATAAGAGGAGAAAGTTTTGCAAACGGCTCTCTGCAACAAGACACAATTTAAAGTAAGACTCTATACCAAATAGTTTGTAAATTATCAAGTAATAAGCACATTATTGTAAATTATTGTGGAATATGTAAATTATTGTAGACGATAGAACAATATATAATCTTCAATCTCAGGGGGATTGTTGCAGACCTCAGTGGGTTAAATATCAAGATAAAAATTCATTGGATGTAGTACTCATGTCCCACTAATTCATTGACTACATGTCTTTTTTTTATTGATGCAGTTTGTGTCTCCCTCTTATGGGGGCGTTTTGCACCACTGTTACTTTACTCTGAAAGTCTAGCAGCAGGTTCACAGTCAGAAAAAGAATCAAGATGATCACTGCTCTTGTGACTTTTACTGCATCATTCATCTGCCATAATGGTAATCATATACCTTACACATTTTAATTTCACATTGTGGCAACCATGCTATACAATATAGGTGGAAAGTGGTGAGTTAATGTTGGGTGAGTTCATATGTACAATAATTGCCAAATAAATTCAATCTTTTATTTTCATACAGGAAGGTCTTCTGCAGCTAACAATGTTCACCAGACTCCTCCTGATTTAATCAAGGATATACAGAAATCTACAACTCTTTCCTGTTCTCACTCCATACGTGACCATCAGGTTATGCTGTGGTACAAACAATCCGAAAACAAACAGTTACAGCTTCTTGGATATCTAAATTTAAATTTCCAATATCCTGAAGATTCCCTAAAAAACAAAATCGAGTTGGATGGAGATGGACGCAATGAAGGGAAACTTAACATCAAAAACCTGCAGCCAGATGACAGTGCAGTTTATTTCTGTGCAGTGAGATTAGACACAGTGCTACAGGATCTCTGACAAAAACCTCCACCTTCAGAGCAGCACAAATCTTCCACCTGCTGTAGGCTTCCACACTACATGTTCAACAACCACCATTAAACTACATTACATACATGATCACTGGTTCTGCAATTTGTTTCTTGACATTTATTATCTGTTACATTTAGAAAAGTGAAATAAGGCCTGTGATCACACTTTTATTTTTAGGGTCATTATCATAACTACATGCATTTTGAACTATTCAGTTGAACGTTTTATTTTTACAAATGTTTTTACTTTTTATTTGAAAGAGAATATCTATAATTTGCAGAGAAATATGCTGGCCCACCTCAGGCTTGTACAGAGTATCCTGAGTTATATTAAACATTTTGTGACATAAGCCATGAAACCTATCATTGTCAATAATGCAATTCACACAATTATATGATATTTAATGTAATTTGTTTATTGCAGTTTTTTTTTTTTTTTTTTACAAATACTGTGCCACATATTGATTATTCACACTATGATTAATTACAATAAGTAAAAAAAAAAGTATGCAATTTTACAAAAATAAAGCTGTCAAAATCATGCTGATATTTTGCTTTCCTTTTATGAATGTCGTACCAAAAAGAGTCTGTTCAAACAAACAAACAAACAAACAAAAATAAAAAGTAAACTTTAAATAACAAAATTAACTTAGGTCTTAATTACAATAAAAGGTGTTAATTCAGCATGTGACAGGAAGACTTGATCACAAAGAAATGGTTTTGATGCCATTTCCTCCAACTGATCCTCAACAGGATGTATTTGCAGCAGTCTGTGGTCCTCATCTCTTGATACCTCTCTTGCCACTAGGAACCAGTATGATCAGTGTTATAATCAGTCTGACTTTCCTGCTTTACTGGACTCCAGGTACAATATATGTAGTCTAGAAACTGAACATGACTTGTGAATCCAAATGAAGTCATTATTTTAAATCATTTGTTGTCCTTTAGTTTTAGCAGGAGAGAATGGAGTCACCCAAAACCCCAGTGTTGCCTGGCATCTGAAAGGAGAAGATGCTGAAATGAAGTGCAGTCATAATAAAGGTGGCAGCTATTATCAGATGTACTGGTACAGACAGCGCCAAGGAGAGAGTATGGAGTTCATCGTGTACACCACAGCCAGTAGTGAACCAGAGTTTGGCTCTGTTGATAAAAACAAATTTTCTGCTGTTAAAAAATTAGCTACAAATGGATCTTTAACTGTGAAGAATCTGGATACAGAGGACAGCGCTGTATATTTCTGTGCAGTAAGAGAACACAGTGTTACAGAGCTACTGCACTGCTGAACAAAAACACCTGCACTGATGTTACTGCACTAACTAATAAAACAGACAGAGGGAGTCTTAATGTAATACATGTTTAGAATAATTCTTTTTTTCTTTTTCAAAACTGGGCAGTGGAGCTCAACACATATTTCACTATTCCACACTATTACACAATATTATCATATAGGCTGTTCACTGGAGATGGAGCAAAAACTTTCTTAAATACCCAGTTAAATTTTACTGGAATACATGTCAGGACATTAACGTGAAATACTGAGATGC
This sequence comes from Pangasianodon hypophthalmus, assembly GCF_027358585.1. NCBI lineage: Eukaryota > Metazoa > Chordata > Actinopteri > Siluriformes > Pangasiidae > Pangasianodon > Pangasianodon hypophthalmus. The sequence goes on from NC_069719.1 coordinate 9,122,184, forward strand.
AAGAATGGTGATAAAGATTTAGGTGATAAAGGTTTAGCATTATCAAGAGAAATAGCATTACATAAACATTGCAGCTGAATTAAGCTGTGATTTATGATTTGTACCCTCATTTGTCTGATCACTTATTTGACTTTGCAGTGACGTCAGTTAGCTCTCTGTTTCAAAAGGGGGAATTATGTACAACATTAGGGTAACAGACTACAGATTTTGCCACTGAATCAGAGCGAGCTTGCTTTTGTCACATTTACTGCATTTATCATGTAGCATATCAGAAATCCTACACTTCTTGTAATTTAATAAGGAAAAATAACATGATGGGGCATGCTGTTATAAGAAAATAATGAATGATGTGATTGCCTGATGTAGCCATTACCACCCTAAATTTAATTATTTTCTAATAATCCCTTACACGCCAACAACAATTACAACTCTTTCTTAATTCAAGAGCATCATCATACCTTTCATTTGTTTATACTTATATTTAATGTTGTGGAATGTGGTCACAGCAAGTTAGTTACTGTAATCACTTACTGTACAGCAGCTATAAACAGTCATCCCCTCACCAGCCTCTTTTTTCTTATGTTGTCTTATGTTGTGTCTTTGTCTTAAGTTATTATACAAAAAAAAAAAAAAAAAAAAGAGCTTGTCATGATACAATAATTACATGTTTAACCTGTTTATGTGGAAAGTCTGCCATACAATTCCCCATGATAATGATATGATGTAATGATAAAGATAATATATTAGAATGATAATGCTAGAAAGATAGTAATGATAATATATTAGAATAACTGCATTCATATAAACCTTGTAGCTGGCACTACTGTCAATACCTTCTGACTAATCAAAATCAAGCATTAAACAATGCTGAGATTTAATCATTTTTAATGCATTTTTGGAACCACCATCTGGAAAAGAACTATTGCTCTTCTTTAATAATGTGTATTTTACATCAGATTGTGACGTGCATCATTAAATTTGAAAAACGTAAGCAAGGACAGTATTCTTTCCACTTTGGCCTTATTTCTGTACTTCTCAACACAGATGCAGTTCTTATTTTCCTCATATGTGGTGCTGTGCTGTTAAAGTTTGGGAGGAAACCTGATCACATGTTTTACTACATCAGACACTTAAGTGCAATATCAGCTCAGTTTAAAAAAGACATTCAGACTTTCAACATGATCCGAGCTGCCAGTGTTATATGGGTTTTAATGATATGTCCTGGAGGTATATTTTTATTTATATTGATGTTATTTAAGCAGTGTTATATTAATTTCCTTTTGTATCATTCCAATCAATATTCTTTCTCACTGCAGGGTTTTCACAGAGTAATCGTGTCATCCAGAATCCTCCTGATCTCTTTGGAAACCATAAAGATTCTGTTATAATCCAGTGTGAACACAGTGTACCAACTTATAATCAAATCAATTGGTACAGACAAAGTCAAGACCAGGGACTAACATTTATTGGATATCAAATAGGAAAGTCATCACCACAAATCGAAAAGGATTTTGAGCTTAAAGTGGAAATGGCTGGGGATGGAAACAAAAATGTCTCTTTGACCATCAAAAATCTTTTATCCAGTGACAGTATGGTGTACTTCTGTGCTGCATATTACACAGTGCTGCATATCTGCTTTATTCAATACAAAAACCTCTGTGTAAATATTCTCAACACCTCATTAACACCTGCTCCTGTGGCCTGGAACTGACACATTGCAAGTGTTTTTTTTACAGAAAAGCTTACATAATTAGAGGCAACTGCCAATGTCTTCTATCTAAAATATGAGCAGCTCTATTAACTTCAAATATGCCTTTAATAATGGACTAACACTTGTAAATGTAAATTTAATGATTTATCACATTTCATGATACCCAAACTGACTTACACGTCAAGCAGAGACCAGTCTAAGCACAGAGCTGAGCAGTTCATAATGCCAAACTATAGTTCTCTGCGTAAAACCAAGATGAATCATCTGAGCTCTTCACAGATGTTTAAAAAAAAAGCATTTCCTCAAAAAGTGATGGCTAATCAGTGATGGCTGGTCATGATATTAGATGGAAGGACTAAAATATAATAATAATAATAATAACAATAATAATAATAATAATATCTACCTTGACAATGAAACTTTCAGGGATGACATAATATTTGATACACATACCAAATAGATATCTGCATTCTGTGCGTGTGTGTGTTGGAAGCCTGCAATTCTCTACTGGGTTCATGTTATGTTTCCTCTGAATATCACATTTGGTAAACAGAAACGTTTATTGAACAATGTGTGCTTAGTCTCTACTTTTAGTTACTCCTGTACAGGCTTTTTGGGGAAAAAAATGATTATACATTAAATAATTCACCTCAATCACATTCTTTACACTTGTGACTGTATTTCATGTGCATTTGACCTTTGCAGACAGTACCCACTTGCAGATGGAATTGCACAGGCCTAAACTATTCAGCTTCCTGACCAGTACCCTCTGTCCTGACAGTCTGCATAAATCTGCACTCTGGGCTAGAAAGAAATCAGTCCCAAAGTTGCTTCTTCAGACCATTCTGTGGATTTTTCCACCTATATATATCTTATAGGTGGTGCGCCTGCAAAAGAACAAAATAATCCAGTTTAAAATTTTAGACTTTGACAGTGGTGGGTCAGAGATCAGGGCTCTGGACTACTGACCAGGAGGATCAGTTGTGAGTTCAAATCCTGGTACTGCCTAGCTGCTGTTTTTGAGCCCTTGAGCAAGGTGCTTGACCCATATGTGCTCAGCTAAATTGGTTTGTACAGTATAAAAGTGTCTGCCAAATGAATAAATATAAATGCAGGTAATCTCAGTTCCTTGTTCACTGTATTCTCATGTTGATGGTGAACCAGACTATGGGAATTGTGGCTCAACAAAAAAGCGTTTGCCCTATTATCTGTAAATCATGAGTTTGAATCCTGATGATGCCACAGCCATCTGTGGACACTAGCCAATCATGGTCAGCTGTGGGCTCATACATGCGGAAGGGGATGGATAGCACTTATATATTTCTTTCCTCTGCATGTGTTGGGCCATCCCCAATGAGCCATTACATGAGCAGCAGTTTGAAAAGATGTGGTTGGCTGGCTTGGAGGAAACATGTGATTGCCTTCACCCTCCCTGGTTGGTAGCTATCATGTGACAGGGGAGAGATGCCTGAATGGTGGTAATTGACCTTGACTAAATTATGGAGAGAATCAGGAAAAAAAAAGAAACATATTGTCATTCTAGTATAAATAGGTCAGTGTCTAAGAATTTTCTCAAGTTAACACCCTGTGGTGAGGAGTTAGAATATTGAATTTTATTCATCTGGTCCTTAGGTGGTGCTGCAGTTTCATGTATTTATTTAAATCTCTAATTTCAGAGTAATGGGTGTGATCATAGTATTCATCAGTGTAATGATGTCACATCCTGTCTCCTCACTGACATTATGAGGTCTGATCATGTGTCACATTTTACTGTTTTGAATTAAATGTAGATCATTTGTGTCTTTCACTGGTTTGAATAAATGAATATGATTATATTTCCATTTAAATTAATAATCTCTCTGAGCTGCCTCTCAGGTAATATTAGAGTTGATATGTATCTATACAAAAAAGTATTACAAATGTTTTTTTTACTGTTTTACAAATGTTTTACTGCAATTTATATAATTTCCATGTAGGATTAGATACACAAGATAAATCAATGTTTAATCCTCTTTTTTCAATCTAGGTTTTTTCTTTTGCAAAGACGTCCATCAAAGTCCTGCTGATGTGCTGTGTTTGGCTAATGAGAATGTAACTCTAACCTGTAACCACAGCATCCCAAGCTATTACACAATATTGTGGTATCAGAGAACACATGGAGACACTAGCTTGAAACTCATTGCATATGTTTATCGTAGCGTTACTAAACAAGTTGAGAAAGATTATGAAGGTAATTTTACAGTGAGTGGAGATGGAGAGTCATCAGCTTCTCTACAAATTCCCAAAGCAAGACAAGTGCTGCACAGCGCTCTGTACTTCTGTGCAGCTTCTTACATACAGTGTCGCACACGTCCTCTTGTTAAAACAAAAAACTGTCTTTAGCAAACTACACAACCCCATACACCTGTTTAAACACATCACAAGTCACATTACACACCAAACTGTTGACATTATTCCAATATTAAACCACTCTCTCAATATGATAACACTTTGTGATGCCATTATTTCTTAATTCAAGAGAAACACAATGTTCTAATTATAATATTCTCCTCAAGCAGTGAGGTATTTTCTTCTTTTAAAGAGCTACATTTCTTAAATGAAAATATATTAAAAAAAGAACACTGATCAAGATCTGTTTTTATGTTTAACCGTGTGTTGCCTGTCTGGTATTTATTTATTTATTAAAAGTAGATTTTTAGAAGATCAGAGAAACATTACATGACACAAAAACTAGAGGAAAATGTAAATAAGGCTGTGGAAGGAATAAAATATTGGAGACTCAAAAAACCTACCTTCTGATTATGAAATCAAGAAGGTAAGTTATATTTATATTCTCCAGTAATCCAGATTGTATGAAAATTTAGTGGATTTACAGATTGCAGAACTGAACTTGCCACTACTACGATTTTTCAGTGCTGCAAACTAACAAACTAAAAACCATCTATCCTCCTTTGGCCTGTGAATAATATAATGTTGCAAATAATATGAATAAAAATTCGGAATAGACCCAGGTTTCTTATTTATATTCTCTTTGAAATCTGAGTTCTTCCAGATTGCAGAACTCAATCTGCCAGTGTTATGTGTTTCAGAGTCATCTGTCTTCTTCTGGCCTGTGAATGTTATAGTGTTGCACATAATAGATTCTGTATTATAAACCCATCCCTCAGAGCTCTCCTAATTAATATTTAAATGAGCAGCCTTATATTTCACATTAAATGGTGTAATAATAGGGCTTTGTCACATAATAATGTCATATACTACTTACAATAAGAATGTATTAACATATAATTAATTATAATTATAAGCACTATTAAATACAAAATCTACTTAAATTTACAAAATCTACTTAAATTTTTTAAACACTTTTTTCGACCCAGGTTCCTTAAAGGTAGGCTCAGCAGGTTTTAAATCATAACACTTTATAATATTTGCTCTGTGAAAGGAAATGAAACAAATGTTGTGGACCACCAATCACAACCAATCAGCACAAGGATCAGATCTAGGAAGTTCAATCTCTTGTACCAGCATTAAGGCGGTCTGTCCTAGGCATGTCCTTTGAGTACTTGTCTTTAGATGAAGTATTACAGTGCGACGGTTATAATTATTGTAATTTTGAGTATCAAAAACAGCTCACTTCTGCCCAAATAGGTGATTATGCCTTTAATTTGCAAAGATGGGGATGTGTTGTTTTTGTCTGAGGAGTGTGTAACACTTTCCTTTTAGGTGGTGCTGTAGTTTTAATAATTTGTCTTTACCTGAAGCACCTTCCAACTGTGGCAGAATAAAATTTGAGCCTGCATATGAACAGGTTTAGGATAAAGAGCCTTATTGAGTGCAGTCATATGATTTTAACTCAACCTTCTGGTCATAAGCACAAAACTTAACCACTAAGCTGTCTCATTTTAAGTGTGCAGCAAATGAATGAGCATATATATATAATAAATGAGCATATATTTCTTTTAGTGTCACAATGAACTGTTCATTCAGTGTGCATTAATTTCTTCAGTGACAACCAATGGAAAGTAATGTAGAACCATCGTAAATCAGCATGACAGTACAAAAAAAAAGTCTTTGGCTCTCTCTTCTGGATGATATAATATGTGATATGTGATAACATCCCACTTCACAAACTCTGTACTATATGTTTCATTAAGTGGTTTCCCATTTGTTATTTGTAACAGCAGACACAAATTTCAGAGTAATGGGTGTGATCATAGTGTTCACGAGTATAATGATGTCACATCCTCTCTCCTCACTGACACTATAAGGCCTGATTCATGTGTCACATTTTACTGATTTGGGTCAAATGTAGATCATTAATCTCTTTCACCGATCCTAATAAAGCAATATGATTACATTTCCACTGAAACTCATCATCTGTGTGAGCTGCCTCTCAGGTAATAACAGCACTGATACAAACACTTGGAAAAATCTAATATACCTAATATTTACTAAAATGCATTCTACAGTATATTAGTGAGCATGTACTGCAATTTATTAAATTTCCATACATTAGATATATTAAAAACTGTCTGTGAGGAAGTGACCTGGCCCTATTGGTTAACACACACACCGCAACTTACCTCATTCTTCCTCCGTAAACCCCTGCTGAGGCGATGTGGGTGCACACGCACGCTGTTAGCATACTGGACTTTCATACACACAAACATATCCACTCCGTTTCATCCCCTGACATTAATTCACGCTGCGCATGACAACACAAACACATACATATATTTGAGTTAATGGTTTACGGTGTCATGTCTTAAATACACACCAGTGGTTTGTGCTTGTTATTGGCTGTGTAGTGGGTTCTTCGTGTGGCGTTTCCTCCATAAGCCGGCCAAACCTGGGCGCCACCTGGTGGCCTGCTATATACTGCCAGAATTGTCGCGAAGCAACCGGAAACAGACTGTGTGTCTCGTAGGGCAATCGCGAAATGTTTTTATGTTTACGTTATATCTCTATTTGCTATTATTGTGTAAAATGTTTTATTTTATAGTGTAAAGATATATAAATATTATGTAGTAGATGGTATCTTAAATAGGTATGTATGATATGGGTGTATTATTGTAAAATATGTGTCTATTTACCCTGTACTATCCTTGTTAGTTGGTTTAAAAGAGAGCCCCAAACTAGAGTGTGGTAGTGATGGGAAGTTCGGGTCATTTTACCGACTCGGACCTTTGAGTCTCGTTCGGTGAAATGAACGAATCTTTTTTTCGAGTCATTTCGTTCATTTCGTTCATTTTAGCAAAATATAATTAAAATGTTACGTGTTACTTCCCTAACACATCTACTACTTACGCAAACGTTGATCACACTACAAACAAGACAAAACTATAATGCTATAAGAAACAGAAAACATTAATTCATTGTTTACCTGGATCTTTAGTCTATGATTAGCTCAACTCACCTCTTACCTGACAAGTCTTCGGGTTTGAGTCGTTCGTTCGTCACGTGACAGCCCCATAAGCTTAACCAATGCAGTCTGAGCCGGAAAGAGAATTGATTAGTTCATCTCTTGTGTCTCTCGAGTCTCTCGAGTCGTTCGTTCTTTTGTCACGTGACCACTTCCCGGATCAGTACCTCAGTCAGTAATACTATAACGTAAAACTGTATTTTTTGTATGTTGGATCATATTTAGGAATTACCACAAAATTATCAAAAGATGTGTAATAAGCATTTTCCTAGAAATAAAAAAGTTCTGTCCATTTCTGTCACTATGTTTTTGTTACTGTTTCTTGAACATCTGTGGTGTTATGTTTTAATAATAATAATAATAATAATAATAATAATAATAATAATTACCATGCGTTTGTAAGGAAGGTTGTAAATTAACTAATTTCTCTATCCAATGCTGTCATGTCACGTGACAAAAGAACGAAAGACTCGAGAGATGAACTAATCAATTCTCTTTCCGGCTCAGACTGCATTGGTTAAGTTTATGGGGCTGTCACGTGATGAACGAACGCCTCAGACCCGAAGACTCGAAACAGGTGAACTAATTCCAGTACACAACCTATAGGATGTTGCGCATGCGCGACTAAAGGACTCACTCCCCGAGACGACTCGTTCTTCCCGAGTCACATTAAACACTGGTTCAAGTTGAACGAATCGTTCAAGAACGACCCATCACTAGAGTGTGGTGTGGCTGGTAGGTTGGTTGTTGTTTTTGAGCGAGTGTGCAACTGTGGTGCCGTGATCAATATTTGTTGGAGTATAAATTATTGTATATAGAGTTAAAGTTTGTTTGTTTGTTAGTTTGTTTGTAACTTTGTATATAGCTTTGCCCCCTTACTGGATCACCTCTCGAGCACTGTAAATAAATCATCACCTTGCACTATAACATCTTGGCGAGTATTGCCATCATTCTTCCCCTTTTCCCCTGGGGTGGGTTTTTTTCTGGAGTCTGTGAAACCACTGCCTCACACTCTCCTGTAAGAGAAATCCATGTTTAACTTTTCTTTTCCAATCTAGGTTCTTTAATTTGCAAAGATGTCCATCAAAGTCCTGCTGATGTGCTGTGTTTGCCTGAAGCAAATGTAACTCTTACCTGTGACCACAGCATCTCGAGATATAACACAATATTGTGGTATCAGAGAACACACAAAGACACCAGTCTGAAACTCATTGGATATGTACGATTCACTACTACTCTAGAAATAGAGAAAGATTATGAAGGTAATTTTACAGTGAGTGGAGATGGAGAGTCATCAGCTTCTCTACACATTCCCAAAGCAAGACAAGTGCCACACAGCGCTCTGTACTTCTGTGCAGCTTATTACACACAGTGATACACACGTCCTCTCCTATAAACAAAAACCTGTCTTTAATCAACTGTACACCTGTTTATCCACATCACAAATCACACTGGAGAACAAACTGCTAACATTAAACCAATATTAAACCACTCTGTGAATATGATAAAAGTTTGTGATGTCATTTTTTGTTTATTCAACAGAGTAATATTCTTCATAATAATATTCTCATCAAGCAGTGAGGTCTATACTTTTTCTTCTAAAGACAAACATATTTTAAAATTATTTTATATTCTGTCTAAGCTAGAAAAACTGTTTTTCTCCTTCTGAAATTTGGAGGGTTTCCAGATTGCAGAACTCAGTCTGCCAGTGCTATGAGTTTCAGAGCTGTAGAATAAACTCTGAAAAATCTGTCCTATGGCATGTGAATGTTATAGTGTTGCGAATAATAGATTCTTTATTACAAATCCATCCCCCAGAGCTCTCCTAATAGATATTTGAACCAGCAGCTTTATATTTTACATTAAATGTGTGATAACAGGGCTTTGTCACATAATGATGTCGCATTCTACTTATAATAAGAATGCATCACAATATAAATACTTTTTATAGGCAGAAACTTAACTACTGTTAAAACTACGTAAATCTCTAAACACTTTTTTCAACCTGAATTCTTTAAAGGTGGAATCAGTTTTTAAGTCATAACACTTTAATACATAACACTGTAATGTTTGCTCTGCGATAGGAATAAAAATTGTGAATTTCTTTTTTATCTTTTTATAGGTTTCAGTCTACAAGAAACTCTGCCTTGTACTGCATAATTAATAGGGAAGTCTTTCATATTCATGATGTAGTGCTCTCCTATATGACATTTGAAAGAATTCACAGTAGTGGGTGTGATCATTGTGTTTATCTATATAATGACATCACATCCTGTATCACCAGTGCTACTGTCATACCAGATCCTGTGTCAAATTGTAAGAACTTGCTGATTATAGTTTACCAGCTTAAATCAATTAATATGATCAGATTTTCCTATAAATTCATCATCAGTGTGTGCTTCCTCTCAGGTAATTTTGTTAATATATGAAATATATACAGTATATCAACAATGTACTCTGTGTAATACATAAATATTGCTTTATTAATGTGACTTGTCTACTAAAACTGTGACTATCACTTTTTTCTAGGTTCTTTGATATGCAAAGATGTTCATCAAAGTCCTGCTGATGTGCTGATTTTGCCTGAAGAGAATGTAACTCTAACCTGTAACCACAGCATCCTGAGCTATAACATGATATTGTGGTATCAAAGAACACAAGGAGACACAAACCTAAAACTCATAGCATACGTTTATGGTACCAGTCCAAAATATGAGGGAAATTATGAAGGTAATTTTACAGTGAGTGGAAATGGGAGATCATCAGCTTCTCTACAAATTCCCAAAGCAAAACAAGTGCTGCACAGCGCTCTGTACTTCTGTGCAGCTTATTACACACAGTGTCACACACGTCCTCTCCTCAAAACAAAAACCTGTCTTTAATCAACTCTAATGTCTCATTCACCTGATTAACCACATCACAAGTCACACTAAACCCCAAACTACTGACATTATTCCAATATTAAACCACTCTGTCAATATGATAACAGTTTATGATGTCTTCTTTTCTTCTTTTAACAGAAACATAATGTATTCATTATGATATTCTCAGCAGCAGTAAACTTTTGGAGTTGTTCTTCTAAAGATGGCACAAGCTAGGTTATTATTATTATTATGTTTAATTGTGTGCTGCGTGGCTGTAGTGAATAAGAGTATATTTGCCATTTGTTTTTGATTTTGTGTTGTATGTCTGACTTGACTGAGCTGTAACGGTACTTAGGACCAGGAACGGATAAAAAATAAGCAAAAACCTCAAATGACAAAAAATGGAGGAAAATGTAAATGCGGCTGTGGACGGAAAGAAAATTGGAGTCTCAAGAAAAGAACTTACCTTCTGCTTATAAATAGACCCAGGTTTCTTATTTATATTCTCTTTGAAATCTGAGTTCATCCAGATTGCAGAACTCAATCTGCCAGTGTTATATGTTTCAGGGTCATCTGTCTTCTTCTGGCCTGTGAATGTTATAGTGTTGCAAATAATAGATTCTGTATTACAAACCCATCCCTCAGAGCTCTCCTAATTGATATGTGAACCAGCAGCCTTATATTTAACATTAAATGGTGTGATAATAGGGCTTATGTACTACAGTTTATGCCCAGGTCTCCTTCATTATTCAGTGAATAACTTCACTTGGATACTATAGTTTTATAGCTGAAAACGAATAAAATCTAAAGGACCCTGGTGCTCGTACAGAAGATCCTTTCAACATACTCAGTACTGTTTGACCTTAGAGCATATAGTTGTGGAAGAAACTCACAATGACCCAGAAGAGGATGGGCTCCCTTTTGAGTCTGGCTCCTCTCAAGGTTTCTTCCTTATGTCATCGCAGGGAGATTTTCCTTGCTACTGTTGCCTCTGGCTTGCTCATTAGGGATCTAAATCTAAATATGGATTTCTGTAAAGCTGCTTTGTGACAATGTCCATTGTAAAAAGTGTTACATAAATAAAACTGAATTGAATAGAAATTGAAAAGTGTCTGACAAATGAATAAATATAAATTCAGTAAACCACAATAAAGGTTTGTTCCCAGTATTCATGTGCTGTTGCTCAACCAAACTAAGTATCTGTATCCAGAGCAGTTTACAGAAGTGCTTTGCAGTCTCCATCAGAAACATATTCTCATTCTAGTATAAACAAATCAGGGTCTAAGAAAAGGCCTACTGTCAGGCTTAAACCCTGTTAGTGAGTATTTAGTTTACTGAATTTCGAGACAGATATGAGGCAGTTAAAATTGTTGCTGAGAATGGCTCTGTAACGGTGAAGAAATTGGATCCAAGAGACACTGCTCTGTATTTCTGTGCTGTCAGTCAATACTGTGGTGAAAACTCACTACACTCAGTACTCACTACTGAACAAAGAATGACAATGTGTGGATATTCATCTGGTCTTTAGGTGGTGCTGCAGTTTCATTCATTTATTTAAGTGGGTGGAGTATGTGAGGTGTTATTTCTCATGATCTACATCTGACTTATGGCTTTTCATTTTTTGTTTATGGTTAAAAAAAATAAAGAAAACCTTTGAGGTCTTTAATATATATTTATGAAAATGTGTTTTCTTTTGTTGTCATGTGTTATTTATTTTGTTGTGATTGCTCTAAAAAATGTTAAGTAAAAAGCGATTGAGTGCAACTTGCATTCTGATAAGTGATTTATTAATGGTATTTGCCTTTTCAGCTTTACACACAAAGTGAATGGAATATGTTCTGTGAATTTCTGAAGTACAGTGGGTGTGATAATTGTGTTCATTTACATAATGACATCACATCCTGTATCACCACTACTAATGTCATACCAGATCTTGTGTCATATTGTAAAAACTTGTTGATCCTAATTTTCTTTTATCAGCTTAAATCAATTAATATGATCAAATTTTCCTATAAATTCATCATCAGTGTGTGCTTCCTGTCAGGTAATATCATTAATATATGAAATGCAAACAGTATATCAACAATGTACTATGCGTAATACATAAATAGTGCTTTATTAATGTGACTTGTTTAGTAATGCTGCGCCTAACACTTTTTTAGGTTCTTTGATATGTAAAGATGTTCATCAAAGTCCTGCTGATGTGCTGTGTTTGCCTGAAGAGAGTGTAACTTTAACCTGTAAACACAGCATCCCGAGCTATAACACAATATTGTGGTATCAAAGAACACAAGGAGACACACACCTAAAACTCATGGCATATGTTTATTATACCAAGCCAGAATATGAGAAAAATTATGAAGGTAATTGTACAGTGAGTGGAGATGGGAGATCATCAGTTTCTCTACAAATTCTCAAAGCAAAACAAGTGCTGCACAGCGCTCTGTACTTCTGTGCAGCTCACTAGACATGGTGTCAGAATGTATTTTTGATAGACTTTGAAGCACTTTTGTAAGTCGCTCTGGATAAGGGCGTCTGCCAAATGACATAAATGTAAATGTAAATGTGTCACACATGTCCTCTCCTTAAAACAAAAACTTGTCTCTAATCAACCGTGCAGCCTCATCCACCTGTTTAAGCACATCACAAGTTGTAGAGTTGTTAAATGTTGCCATAGCCCTCTAAGGTTGGTGTTATACGGGAGGAGGCGGGTCGTCAGGTTTTAGAAAAAAAGGGACACAGGCAGACAGGTGTAAAAAAAAGGAGAGTAACCAGAAGGAAATAAGCAGTACGTTCTGTTGGCAATCCTGTTCTGCGTTGTATCTGTTCTTAAAACAATTTACACAAGTCACACAAAATACACTGCTAACCACAACATTATCAGTACAGTGAAAATCCATGATGTCATTTCCTTCATTATAGAAGAGAAGATGTCAGATGAGTTCAGTTCAGGTCACTGTGTCCCTCTTTAGAAGCAGGAGTTCATAATCAACTCTACAGCCTCAGACTCCTGTTTATCACAAGTCACATTAATCACCAAATTGCTGATATTATTCCAATATTAAAACATTCTGTCAGTTGAGCAACACTATGTGATGTCATTTCCTTCATCATATATAGAGAGAGAGCAGTTCAGTTGAATTTATTCTCCTCCCACTGTCAGATGAGTTCAGTTCAGGTCACTGTGTCCCTCTTTAGCAGCAGGAGTCCAACATGATCACAGCTCTCCTTATTCTGGCATTTTGTATTTTTTCTGGTGAGGCTTTACGACTACAAACACAGCGTCTCACCTTGAAGTTGTTTCAGCACTTGAATTAATTTTATCTATTTCTCTCTTATAGGTCAGGTGGATGGAAGTGGTGTTTTCCAGATGCCTGATATGATCTGGGGTTCTCCAGGGAGCTCTGTAGAAATGAACTGCAGTCACAATAAGGATATCAACTACAGATTTATGTACTGGTTTAAGCAGCTTCCAGGGGAGGGAATTACACTCCTCGTATTCACATCGGTTGGTGCTGAACCAGATTATGGGGAATTCAGTAAAGACAAGTATGAAGCAGTTAAGACTGTAGCTGAGAGTGGCTCTTTAACAGTGAAGAAGTTGGATCCAGGAGACCATGCTCTGTATTTCTGTGCTGTGAGTCAACACTGTGGTGCAAACTCACAACAGCACTGAACAAATACTGAAAGAACTAATGAGAATGTGTAGATATTCATCTGGTCTCTAAATGGTGCTGCAGTTTCATTTAGTCAAAATAAATAAAACACAGGTTTTATATGAAACACCTTAAGCTTGCCTCAGAATAAAATTGAGGTATACATTTGAGACATCCATCCATCCCTTTTCCAAACCGCTTATCCTCCACAGGATCACAGAGGAGCCTGGAGCCTATCCCAGGGGACTCTGGGCACAAGGGGGGGTCCCAACCCATCGCAGGGCACGGTCAGCAACCCCGCACCCCCGCCCCCCCTGCCCCCCCAATCAGTTACATTTTTGGCTACAGAAAAAAAAATTATTCATTTTCCAGAAAAGCTTGATAATAAACCCAAGGAGAGAAATACAATTTCAAGAAAACATTTGAGAACCCTTTGGAATTTTTTTTGCATTGATTAATCATAAAATGCAGTTGGATCTTCATCCAAGTCACAAATATAGACATACAGAATCTGACTAAACTAATAACACACATAGAGTAGTAATTTTCAGGTCTTTATCAAGCATATTGAGTAATCATTCATAGTGCCAGTGCAAGCTGGAAAAAGTAAGTGAACCTCTGTGATAATTCCAAAAGTTAATTGGAGTGAGGTGTTTCAATTGAAGAGATACTGGAAGTGTGGCTTGTATAGGTGCTTTGCCCTTTAAATAAAGACACATGAAGTCTGGTTACTGACAAATCTGTTCTTCTTGAGAACAACTGATTAGTGTGAACCATCCCTCGATCCCATCAACTTTCACATCCCTGAAAAGATGCACTATAGAGATGCACAAAGCTGGAAAAGATGAAACCTGGGTGTTTATCAGTCCCTGATAAAACAAATTGTCTACAAATAGAGGAAATTCAGGACTGTTGCTACTTTCCCTAGGAGTGGGTATCCTGCAAAGATCACACCAAGAGCACAACAGGCAATCCTGAAGAGGTGAAAAGGAACCCAATAACAACAGAAAAGGACCTGCAGAAAACTCTACTGGTTGCATAAGTCTTTGTTCCTGTGTCCACCATCATAAAAACCCTGAACAGGAATAGGACACCACAAAAGAAACCACTGCTGTTCAAAAAAAAACATTGCAGCACAAACCACACGAAAACATGTTTGTCATAAACCACCTGAATGTTCCACAACGCTACTGGGAAAATGAGACAAATGTTTAACTTTTTTGGGGAAAAAAGCACAATGCTATGTTTGGAGGAAAAAAGGCACTGCACAGCAACACCAAAACATCATCCCAACTGTGAAGCATTGTGCAGGGAGCATTGTGGTTTGGAGCTGCTTTACTGCCTCAGGGCCTGGACACCTTGCAAACATTGAGGAAACAATGAATTCAATTTTCTATCAAGACATTTTACAGGAGAGTGTCAGGGCAACAGTCCATGACTCCAAGTTTACGAGAGGTTGGATGATGCAACAAGAAAATGACCCAAGTAAATCAACTAAAGAATGACTAAAAAAGAAGAAAATTTGTGGTTTGGAATGGCTAAGTCATAGTCCTGACCTTAACCCAATTGAGATGATGTGGCATGACCTGAAGAGGGCTGTTCAATCAAGACAGCCCCAAAATATTGATGAACTAAAGCAGTTTTGTTTGGAGATATGGTCCAAAAATCTTCCTAATTTTTGTGCCAGTCTTATAGCAGCTACAGGGAACATTTGGTGGAGGTTGTTGCTGCTAATGGAGGATCTGTAAGATAATAAATTCAAGGGTTCACTAACTTTTTCCAGCCTGCACTGTGAATGATTACTCAGTGTGCTCAATAAAGACTTGAAAGGTACTACTACTTGTGCGTTATTAGTT
Organism: Pangasianodon hypophthalmus; assembly: GCF_027358585.1. Lineage (NCBI taxonomy): Eukaryota > Metazoa > Chordata > Actinopteri > Siluriformes > Pangasiidae > Pangasianodon > Pangasianodon hypophthalmus. Next base: position 9,137,693 of record NC_069719.1, read on the forward strand.
TAGTCAGATTGTGTTTGTCTACAATTGTTACAGAGATGAAGATCAGACCACTTTTTACAAATAACCAATGCAAAAACTCTGGTAACTCCATAGGGTTTACAAACTTTTTCTTGCAACTGTACAGTTTGTGGACACATTTTCTTTTACTTGTTCTACAATGATCCTTGCCTTTTTTCTACCTCTGGTTCATCAAAATTCAACTGAGAAATAAATGAAAAAGCATATGACATGAGATCTAACCCATTTATTTCTATTAATTATTTAACTGGTGGCTCATTTTGATCTGAGTTCAAGATACTGCCTGTGACTGTGCCAGTCCCCTACAGGTTCTCCAGTTTCCTTTCACCTCATAAAAAAAAAAAAAAAAAAAAGGATGGTAGGTGAACTGGCCAGGCCCCTAGGTGTAAATAAGTGTAAGAAGGTGTTTGTGGGTGGACTGTCATCCTAGTCAGTGTTTATTCCCACCTCACATCCATGAATTAATGAAGGAATTAATTTAGCTTAATTTTAATATAAATGTATCCTATGAGTCTTCACTGTACATTAACTGCAAATTCAGGGTGCTATTTTACTGGAGGAAAAAAAAAACTGGTGAACTACAACAAAATATTATAACAGGATAAATTAAAAATATAACTTATAGGAATATAACTTGGATGAAAAATTTACATTCTACAAAAGCTCGGTCTTATGATAATTCTGCAGTAAACAGACTCAGAACTATATGCTTGCTTTACTGCTTTAATTTCTGATTTCCAAACCAGCAGTCTCTAATGGGTGTACAGTGATGGGTGTGATCATAGTGTTCATCAGTGTAATGATGTCACATCCTGTCTCCTCACTGACATTATGAGGTCTGATCATGTGTCACATTTTACTGATTTGGAGCAAATGTAGATCATTTGTTACTTTTACTAGTTTAAACAAAATCAATATGATTAGATTTCCATTTAAACTCATCATTTGTGTGAGCTGCCTCTCAGGTAATATTAGAGTTACATAACACTAAGGAGAATGTGTTACACTGAATATTTATTATAATGTACTCTACATACTTTGCTAAGGATGTGTTGAAATTTATTTAATTTCCACATGGGGTTAAATATATTAAAAATACTCCTTTAAGAGAAATCTGGATTTAACACTTTTCTTTCAATCTAGGTTCTTTATTTTGCAAAGATGTTCTTCAGACCCCTGCTGATGTGCTGTGTTTGCCTGTAACTCTTACCTGTATCCACAGCGTCCCGAGCTATAACATAATACTGTGGTATCAGAGAACACATGGAGACACCAGTCTGAAACTCATCGGATATATTTTTGTTAGAAATCCAAAATATGAGGAAAATTATGAAAAGTTTTTTAACATGACTGGAAATGGAGAGTCATCAGTGTCTCTACAAATTCCCAAAGCAACACAAGTGCTGCACGGCGCTCTGTACTTCTGCGCAGCTTATTACACACAGTGTCACACACGTCCTCTCCTCAAAACAAAAACTCCCTCCCTTTAATTTTATATATATATATCTATATATATATAGATAGATAGATAGATAGATAGAGAGAGAGAGAGAGAGAGAGATCAGTTCAGTTTGATTTATTCTCCTCCCACTGTCAGATCAGTTCAGTTCAGGTCACTGTGTCCCTCTTTAACAGCAGGAGTCCAACATGATCACAGCTCTCCTTATTCTGCCACTTTGTCTTTTTTCTGGTGAGGCTTTACAACTACAATCACACTGTTTTAGCTTTAACTTGTTTCACCACTTAAAATAATTTTATGTATTTTTTCTTAGGTGGATGGAAGTGGTGTTTTCCAGACGCCTGATATGATCTGGGGTTCTCCAGGGAGCTCTGTAGAAATGAACTGCAGTCACAATAAAGATATTACTTACAGACAGATGTACTGGTTTAAGCAGCTTCCAGGGGAGGGAATTACACTCCTCGTATTCACATCGGTTGGTGTTGAACCAGATTATGGGAAATTCAGTAAAGAAAAGTATGAAGCAGTTAAGACTGTAGCTGAGAGTGGCTCTTTAACAGTGAAGAAGTTGGATCCAGGAGACCATGCTCTGTATTTCTGTGCTGTGAGTAAACACTGTGGTGCAAACTCACTACAGCACTGAACAAATACTGAAAGAACTAATGAGAATGTGTAGATATTCATCTGGTCTCTAGGAGGTGCTCTAGTTTCATTTATTCACTAATTTAAAAGATGTTTTATATGAATACCTTACGTTTGCAGTGGAATAAATCTCAGGCATTCATCTGATCAGTTTAGAGTGCCTTGCTTAGGACAGCGCTATGTTTTGAACTCACAGAATCTACAGAGACCTGAAACACTGAGTTCCACTGTGTCATATAAAGTGGATGGAGACTATAAGTTGGCATCTATCTATCAATCTATCTATCTATCTATCTATCTATCTATCTATCTATCTATCTATCTATCCATCTATCTAGTGTATAGTCTTAAACATTGTCACCATGATCCAAGAAGAGAAATACAGTTTGTGGACACATTGTATTTGACTTGTTCTGTGATGATTCTTGCATTTTGTTTTCTGTCTTGTCTGGTTCATCAAAATTCAACTGACAAATAAATGAAAAACGGTATGACATGAGATCCAATCCATTTATTTCTATTATTTATTTATCTGATGGCACTGATCAATACTGAACTCAGGTTAATGTCTGTGGCAAGTTTCATATGTTCCCCCTGTGTCTGTGTGAGTTTCCTCAGCGTTCTCTACTTTCCTCCCACTTCACAAAAACAAAACTTCACTGGTCTCACAGAAGTTCAAACTATAACCACAGCATCCCGAGCTATAACGTAATACTGTGGTATCAGAGAACACATGCAGACATCAGTTTGAAACTCATCGGATATGTTTTTCATAGCAATCCAAACTATGAGGAAAATTATAAAGGAAATTTTAACATGACTGGAAATGGAAAGTCTTCAGTGTCTCTACAAATTCCCAAAGCAACACAAGTGCTGCACAGCGCTCTGTACTTCTGCGCAGCTTATTACACACAGTGTCACACACATCCTCTCCTTAAAACAAAAAACCTCTCCCTTTAATTAACTCTACAGCCTCACACACCTGTTTAACCACATCAAAAGTCACAATAAACACCAAATTGCTGACATTATTCCAATATTAAAACATTCTGTCAGAAGAGCAACAATATGTGATGTCATTTCCTACATCATACATAGAGAGAGATCAGTTCAGTTTGATTTATTCTCCTCCCACTGTCAGATGAGTTCAGTTCAGGTCACTGTGTCCCTCTTTAACAGCAGGAGTCCAACATGATCACAGCTCTCCTTATTCTGGCACTTTGTATTTTTTCTGGTGAGGCTTTACAACTACAATCACACTGTTTTAGCTTTAACTTGTTTCACCACTTAAAATAATTTTATGTATTTTTCTCTTATAGGTCAGGTGGTTGGAAGTGGTGTTCCCTTTCGATATTACACTCGTACTGCGTCGCTAGACGCTATGGGGAAAACTCCTTTTTCTCCGATGACTGAAGCCTTTACAATCACACAGTGAAACTGCACGGCCATTGGTTCGTGCAGTGCAATAAACCAATGGCTCAGCAGCGGAACTGCACGCGAGGAAGCCCACCAGGATGGGCGGAGCCATCTGGCTATATAAACGGGCATAGCGCCATCGGATCTCAGATCAATTCTCCTTCAGCAACGAGGATCATCTCTCTGCTGAGCTACGAGACTGAAGCCGCTCGCCGTTGACACGCCTCGCTGTGGACAAGAGCTACTCGCCTGCGCCGTCCCGCTGTTCCCGCCGAGCTTCGAGCTGCCGTTCAGCGTCCGGCGCAGATACCGGATCGTCCCCTGCCGCCATCTGGCGAGCTAAAAAAGAGCTTAGAGCTAAAAGAGCTGAAAGAGCAAAAAAGCTAAAAGAGCTTTTTTTCCTCTGAAAGAGCTTTTTTCCTCTAAAAGAGCAAAGCGGCATTGATATAATGCTGCGCCGTCGTTGCAGCTCGTGCAACTCCGCCCTGCATGCTGAAGACGGCCACTCTTCTCTGTGTGCTCGGATCGCTTTCTTTTCTGGAAGCGACCCCGCCCCTTGCGCCCCCCCCACTTTCTTCGGCAAGGCAGAGAGGCTCAGCGCCCGGCCGCGAGCGAGCTCACGCCGGCTTAGACCCCGCGTGCCTCGCTCTTGCTGTGCAGAGAGGATTCTCCCGTCCTCTTTGAGCGCCTGGACCAGCGTCCCTCGGCTGACGCGTGCAACGTGGTTTCGTGGACGCCAGCATGTCGTTAGCGGCGTCAGACGCGGAGGATATTTCGGGGTTTGTCCTTCGACCCCGCCCCCCTGCCGTCTATGGACCCCAGCATCACCAAGACGGGGATGGACGCCGAGCTTTTCCGCATTCTCTCTAAAGCGGTGGAAGAGCTGGGATTAGAGTGGTCCATGCCGGAGGAGACCACTCAGAGCCGTCTGGATGAATGGTTCCTTCCAGGGCGCCGTCAGGCCCCTCGTCAGCGAGCCGCACCTTTTTTTCCAGAGGTCCACAATGAGCTCACAAAGTCGTGGCGCGCTCCCTATTCTGCATGCCTTCGCACGTCCGTTTCATCCGCGTTTTCCACGGTCGACAGCGTGGACGAAAAGAGCTATGGATGAGTCCGCTGGATGAGTCAGTGGCCTCACACCTTTGCCCGCCCACTGCCATTGGATGGAGTGCGAAGGTTGCGCACCCCTCTAAGCCATGCAGGATGAAGTCTGCCCTTGCTGGACGAGCGCACTCCTCCGCTGGGCAGGCGGCCTCAGCTCTGCACTCCATGGCCATGCTCCAGGTCTTTCAGGCCAAACTCCTCCAAATTATGGATGAGTCGGGGCCCAATCCTGCGGCTTTTACGGGTGCCACTGTCGAAGGGTTTGCAGAGCACTTTACTGCCGCACAGAAGTCGTCCCAGGCATTGCGACACTTCTTGCCAAAGCGCTCAAGCTCTGCGAGTGCCACCAGTTGCCCCAAGCCTGCTCCAGTGCAGCAGCCGGCTAGACCTGCGCCTGTGTCTGCCCAGCTTACCCAAAAGCCTGAGCCTCCGCAGCGCTCCCGCTCGGCCAGACGCCACTCATTTTTGAGACGCCAAGGACCCCGGCCTAAGCTGACGCTGGATCCTGCGCCTCGGGCGTCATCCTGATCTGCCAGACAGGAAGAGGAGGGGGCAAAGTCTCGCCATCACCGGACCACCCCCCAAATGATCTCTGTTATGCCCCCAAGCACCCCGTTCTGTTCCGGGTGCCGGTGGCAGTGTGTTTGTAAACACTGTTGTGGACACTGGGCCTGTTCTGAAAGCGCCCACACAAGAAGCTGTTGTTGTAACAACAAAAATAAAACACAAACATTTTCAGACAGAGAGCAAAATTCCTCTTCCACTTATAACGAGTGTCAGGTTTCCTCACGGCAATCTGCCACTCGAACCCATCCAACCCCTCGCCACACAGGCAGAGGCCTAGCAGGCCATCCCAGGAGTGTCAGATTGGGTTTTGGGGATTGTAAAGCTAGGTTACTCACTCCAGTTCGCTCGAAGACCTTCAGCGGTGTGGTTCCCACCTTAGTGCAAGCCAAGGACGCTCACGTCCTATGCTCTGAGGTGATGGCTGGTGAAGGGTGCCGTAGAAATGGTTCCGCCAGCACAGAGCGAGTCAGGATTTTACAGCCGCTACTTCCTCGTCCCCAAAAAAGGATGGCGGCCTTCGGCCCATCCTTGAACTCAGACAACTGAACTGCGCGCTCATGAAGCGGCCGTTCAGGATGATTACTTTGAATCAGATTCTCTCGCAAATACGTCCAGGGGACTGGTTCTTTTCTCTGGATCTAAAAGATGCATACTTTTACATTCAGGTAGCCACCCAGCACAGACGATTCTTGAGATTCGCCTTCGAGGGAGTGGCTTATCAATACATGGTCCTGCCCTTCGGACTGTCCCTGGCTCCTCGCACTTTTACGAAGTGCATAGATGCGGCTCTTTCTCCTCTGAGACAGAAGGGAATCCGCATTCTGAATTACCTCGACGACTGGCTCATTTTAGGCCAGTCAGAGGCCGAGCTAGTGTCCCACAGATCCCTCCTCCTCAGCCACTTGGAGTGCCTAGGACTCAGGGTCAATTTCGCTAAGAGCTCACTGTCTCCCAGCCAACGAACTTCGTTCCTGGGGGCAGTTTTTGACTCAGTCCACATGAGGGCTGCAGTCACACCAGAACGTGCGCTAGTCATACAGCAGCTCGTGGCCTCCTTCAAAATTGGAGCCCTTCGCCCCCAAAAGGTTTCAAAGGATGCTAGGCCTCATGGCCTCCACATCTCCAGTACTACGGTTGGGCCTGCTTCGCATGAGACCCCTTCAGTACTGGCTGAAACCACAAGTGCCGCCCAGCGTGTGGCATCATGGTTACCTTTGTATCAGGGTGACCCAGGCCTGCGTAGCGGCTCTGGCTCCCTGGAAGGAACCCAAATGGTTCAAGCAGGGCATAACCATGGGCATTGTTCACAGAAGGAAGGTTGTCTCGACAGATGCTTCCAACATGGTTTGGGGAGCTCTGTGCAAGGGCAAACCGGCCTTCCACTCCTGGTCGGTTGCAGAAGGTCGGCTACACATCAACTGCCTCGAGATGGAAGCAGTATGTCGAGCCCTTCAGACCTTCTTGCCAGACCTGAAAGGGCACCACATGCTAGTCCGCTCGGACAGCATGACAGTGGTCGCCTATATAAATCGCCAAGGCGGGCTTTCCTCGAAACGCCTTTCCGAGATGGTAAAACGCCTCTTGGAGTGGGCACATCTTAATCTGCGGTCGTTGAGGGCCGAGTTGTGGGCTATGGGCTCTCAACGGGAATCAGTAGATCTCCCTGAAAGTGTCCTAAACACTATTTCACAGGCTAGAGCCCCGTCCACGAGATGTCTCTATGACCTTAAATGGTCAGTCTTTGCCTGGTGCGCAACCCACGGCGAAGACTCTATTTCCTGCGAAATATCAGTGATATTGTCCTTTCTACAAGAGCTGTTGGACAAGGGCTGCTCCCCTTTCACGCTCAAGGTTTATGTGGCAGCTATAGCAGCTTCCCATGCTCCTATAGCAGGACAGTGTGTGGGCCAGAACAACCTAGTTGTTCGTTTCCTGAGGGGTTACAGGAGGCTCAATCGGCCCCGGCCCCCTACCGTCCCTGCATGGGACCTACCCACGGTCCTGAGGGCCCTCAAGGGGTCTCCTTTCTAGCCACTACAGTCTGTGAACCTAAAAACCCTATCGTTAAAGATCCCCCTGCTACTGGCGTTAGCATCGGTCAAACGAGTTGGCAACTTATAGGCGCTCTCTGTGAGCCCTGCCTGCCTCGAGTTTGGGCCTAACGACTCCAAGGTCATCCTAAAGCCGAGGCATGGTTATGTTCCTAAGGTGCTCTATACCCCGTTTAGAGCACAGGTTATCTCTCTCTTGGCGCTTCCTCCATCGGAGGAAGACCCAGAGTTGAACCTTCTCTGCCCTGTCAGTGTGCTGAGGATTTACATCGAGCGTTCCACTCTATTTAGGCTGTCGGAACAACTCTTTGTGTGCTTTGGTGGCTGCACCAAGGGGTCTCCGGTCACAAAGCAGAGAATTTCTCGATGGCTAGTTGACGCTATTGCGGTAGCATACTCCTCCCTGGGCCTCCATGGGCCTCCAGAGCATTGTTCCACTCTCATGGCACGGCGTGATTGTATTGGTTCCCCATAGCGTCTAGCGACGCAGTACGAGTATAGTATTGAAAGGGAACGTACTCGGTTACTAACGTAACCTCGGTTCCCTGAGATACGGGAACGAGTACTGCGTTGCAGGCCGTGCCATAACGTTGCACAACTCAGATTCGTCGCTTCAGTCGATTTGACCCGAGATCCTATGGCGCTATGCCCGTTTATATAGCCAAATCGCTCCGCCCATCCTGGCAGGCTTCCTCGCCATAGGTGCGTGCAGTTCCACTGCCGAGCCATTGGTTCACTTTATTGCACTGCACTAACCAATGGCCGTGCAGTTTCACTGCGTGATTGTAAAGGCTTCAGTCATCGGAGATAAAGGAGTTTTCCCCATAGCGACTAGCGACGCAGTACTCATTCCCGTATCTCAGGGGACCGAGGCTATGTAAGTAACCGAGTACGTTTTCCAGATGCCTGATATGATCTGGGGTTCTCCAGGGAACTCTTTAGAAATGAGCTGCAGTCACAATAAGGATGTCAACTACAGGCAGATGTACTGGTTTTAGCAGCTTCCAAGGGAGGGAGTTACACTCCTCGTATTCACATCGGTTGGTGTTGAACCAGATTATGGGGAATTCAGTAAAGAAAAGTATGAAGCAGTTAAGACTGTAGCTGAGAGTGGCTCTTTAACAGTGAAGAACTTGGATCCAGGAGACCATGCTCTGTATTTCTGTGCTGTGAGTCAAACACTGTGGTGCAAACTCACTACAGCACTGAACAAATACTGAAAGAATGAGAATGTGTAGATATTCAGAGAGTGGGGGGGCGACAGCATCCAAACATCCCAGTTTACCACAACACTCTATGCCTGTGAACCCTCCAGACCTGCTCCTTTACCTAAGAAAAAACTATTCACAAAAGGCATGACTAAACAAATATCTTTTCAGCCTAGACTTAAACACTGAGACTTGTCTGGTTCATCAAAATTCAGCTGACAAATAAATGAAAAACGGTATGACATGAGATCCAATCCATTTATTTCTATTATTTATTTAACTGATGGCACTGATCAACACTGAACTCAGGTTAATGTCTGTGGCAAGTTTCATATGTTCCCCCCGTGTCTGTGTGAGTTTCCTCAGGGTTCTCTAGTTTAATCTCACTTCTAAAAAACAAAACTTCACTGGTCTCACAGAAGTTCAAACTATAAAACAGTAGTATAGTACTTTTAGAAACAGAGTAAACTAAAAATCTAACCTTTAGGTTAGATGCAGAAATCACATGCAGAAATTAGAAAAGCAAAAACAGAAAATGCAGAAAAATAGAAAATGTAGAAAAATAGAAAATGTAAATCTTCCTGGGGAGGGAACAAATTCTGAAGCCAGGAGATCACAGTTTAGCCTGACAGTGCAGTGAATTTACACTCTTATGATAATCCTGCAATAAACAGATTATGTGCTGTGTTCTTCCTTTAGGGCTTCCCCATGTGATTTTGAAAACAGCAGTCTCTAATTTAAGAGTAATGGGTGTGATCATAATGTTCATCAGTGTAATGATGTCACATCCTGTCTCCTCATTGACACTAGTCAGAGGTCTGATCATGCGTCATATTTTACTGATTTACAGATGTAGATTGTTTGCTTCTTACACCAGTTTAAATAAATCAATATGATTAGATTTCCATTTAAACTCATCATCTGTGTGAGCTGCCTCTCAGGTAATATTAAAGTTGATGTAACACTACGGAGAATGTGCTACATTGAATATTTATTATAATGTACTCTACATACTTTGCTAAGGATGTATTGTAATTTTCATGTGGGATTAGATATATTCAATAAAAGTACCCATTTAAGAGAAATCTGGATTTAACACTTTTCTTTCAATCTAGGTTCTTTATTTTGCAAAGATGTTCTTCAGACCCCTGCTGATGTGCTGTGTTTGCCTGAAGAAAGTGTAACTCTTACCTGCAACCACAGCATCAAAAACTATGACACTATACTCTGGTATCAGAGAACACATGGAGACACCAGTTTGAAACTCATCGGATATGTTTATGCTACCAGTCTAAAATATGAGGAAAATTATGAAGGTAATTTTACATTGAGTGGCAATGGGAGATCATCAGCTTCTCTACAAATTCCCAAAGCAAGACAAGTGCTGCACAGCGCTCTGTACTTCTGTGCAGCTTCTTACACACAGTGTCACACACGTCCTCTCCTTAAAACAAAAACCTGTCTTCAATCAACTCTAAAGTCTCATACACCTGTTTAACCACATCACAAGTCACAATAAACACCAAACTACTGACATTATTCCAACATTAGGACTGGAAATGGAATTACACTTGGTGGTGGTGGATCAGTCTATTGAAATTTTTGTAAAGGGATGGCATTACATCCATTTCATTTATCACCATTGTTTATTTACTTTATTTTTAATATAAAGGGTAGCCTGTATCATATGTGTATCATACATACATTCATTCTTTCATTTATCTTCAGTAACTGCTTGATCCTGGCCAGGGTGTTTACCTTCATGCTTCATGCTTCAGGCTACATGCGCTCGAGGTTTAATGAATCAGTAACAACAAATGCCTCTGTACATAATCCTTCTATCATCCATAATTAGGTAGTGACCCCAGAACAGGAAATGTGTGTACTAGAACTCTGGGGAGGAGCCCTCTGTTGGTGTGGAGGTGTCATGGCATGACTCAATGTTGCAAAGTTTCTGTACTACAATTTATACTCTACAAATAACTATAAATATTCCAATAATCAATGAAAACGTGAATATTCATCTGGTGTCTCGATGGTGCAGTAGCTTCATTCTCTCATGAATAGAGACTTTCGTCTGAAGCGCCTTGTTCTTGTAGCAGAATACAATCTAAAATAAAAACTTAATCGCTGAGCTATGACTTCCTCGGTTTAGTTGACTTGAAGAAAACCCTTATATTTCTTTAACTTCATACTGGCGTCAACAGAAAATAAGGTCATACAGCCATTTAAATTGGGATTAGATATAGTGTATTTGTTACTTTTGCAAATTTACAAGGACTCCTGTAATCTTCCATTTTGTTTTATCTCTGTGGTGATTCTTCCGCAATGTGTTTTCTGTTTGAGCTTAAACATGGGTGTGACCATAATGCTTGTCAGTGTAATGATGTCATATCCTTTCTCTCTGCTCACAATATGAGGTCTGGCTAAATGTCACAAGGTATATTTGATTATCTGTAGATCATCTATTTCTTACACTAGTTTGAATAAATCAATATGATTAGATTTCCATTTAAACTCATCATCTGTGTGAGCTGCCTCTCAGGTAATATTAGTGTTCATATGAAACATAAAGTGATTAATTAAAAGTATATAAAATAATTAATCCATGTTATATTATTATGAAATTATGAAATTTAAGAATCTATTTTTTCCTAGGTTCTTTATTTTGCAAAGATGTTTATCAAAGTCCTGCTGATGTGTTGTGTTTGCCTGAAGAGAACGTAACTCTAACCTGCAACCACAGCATCAAAAACTATGACACTATACTCTGGTATCAGAGAACACATGGAGACACCAGCCTGAAACTCATCGGATATGCGAGCTATAGCCATACAAAAAAAATTGAGGACAATTATAAAGGAAACTTTACTCTGACTGGAAATGGAGAGTCTTCAGTTTCTCTACAAATTCCCAAAGCAACACAAGTGCTGCACAGTGCTCTGTACTTCTGTGCAGCTTATTACACACAGTGTCACACACGTCCTCTCCTCAAAACAAAAACCTCTTGTTAATCAACTGTACAGTCTCATACACCTGTTTAACCACATCACATGTCGCAGCAACCACACTGCTCACATTATTCCAATATTAAAACATTCTGTCAGTAGAGCAACAATATCTGACGTCATTTCCTTCATTATATACAAAGGGAGATTAACTCTGTTTAATTTATGCTCCTCCCATAGCAGGAGTCCATGATCACAGCTCTCCTTATTCTGAGACTTTGTCTTTTTTTCTGGCTAGGCTTCACAACTACAAACACGCTGTTTTAGCTTTAACTTATTTCAGCACTTGAATTAATTCTGTCTATGTCTCACTCACGTCAAGTGAATGGAAGTGGTGTTTTCCAGATGCCTGATATGATCTGGGGTTCTCCAGGAATTTCTGCAGAAATGAACTGCAGTCACAATAAAGATATCACTTACAGACAGATGAATTGGTTTAAGCAGCTTCCAGGGGAGGGAATTACACTCCTCGTATTACCATAATCATCAACATAATATGAAACAGTATCTCATATCATTTGCTCTGTCACTCCTCTCTGTCTTCTTGTCCTCCAAACACTTTTTTACTATTTCACTTTTGTTATTGATTGAAAATTTGACAACCGAAACTTATTAGTTAGCCTGCACAGCCCAACAGTCCAGTGATACAATTCACATATTTTGTGAAAATAATTTTCTCAAAAGCTTCTTAAATCTGCATCAGAGTAAAATCCAATAACATTCAACTTCAAACATTTAATTCACAAACACAGATCTTAAACACTGAGCTACTGTGTCATTTTAAATGAGTAGAGGATGTGAGCTGGTATTTCTTTTGCCTCACAGCTGCCTCAAGCTTTAACGTTTACATTTAGATTATGAAGACTTTTATCAATAATCTTGTCTGTGCTGTTTTTTTTTTTTTTGATAAGCAAGCTCAGTGAGCTGTCTTCAGTGAATGATTCTCTAGACTCAAACATCTTCATAATGATTTCTGTCTGTATTATGTGCTTTTTTTTTAGTGCTTTCCCCATTTTATTTTTGAAACAGCAGTCTCTAATTTTAATTAGAGTAATGGGTGTGATCATAGTGTTCATCAGTGTAATGATGTCACATCCTGTCTCCTTACTGACACTATGAGGTCTGATCATGTGTCACATTTCTTCTGTATGAAACCAAATGTGGATTCTTTGTTCCTTACTCTAGTTTAAATAAATCAGTATGATTAGATTTTCATTTAAACTCATCATCTGTGTGAGCTGCCTCTCAGGTAATATTAGAGTTGATATGACTCCATGGAAAATGGTTTAAACTGAATATTTATTATAATGCATTCTATATACATTACTGAGAATGTACTGCAATTTATTTTAGTTCTATATGGGATTAGATATATTAAAATACCCATGTAACAGAAATTAGCATTTAATATTTTTCTTTCAATCTAGGTTCTTTGTTTTGCAAAGATGTTCTTCAGACCCCTGCTGATGTGCTGTGTTTCCCTGAAGAGAGTGTAACTCTTACCTGTAATCACAGCATCCCGAGCTACAGAACAATATTGTGGTATCAGAGAACACATGGAGACACAGACCTAAAACTAATTGCATATATTACCAATACCAATCCAAAATATGAGGGAAATTATGAAGGTAATTTTACAGTAAGTGGAGATGGGAGATCATCAGCTTCGCTACAAATTGCCAAAGCAAGACAAGTCCTGCACAGCGCTCTGTACTTCTGTGCAGCTTCTTACACACAGTGTCACACACGTCCTCTCCTCAAAACAAAAACCTGTCTTTAATTAATCAACTCTAAAGCCTCATACACCTGTTTAACCACATCACAACTTACACTAAACACCAAACTGCTGACATTATTCCAACATTCACTCTATTCAGTGATGGAAATTGTATTTTTTGGATGTCGGATATGATTTGGGGTTGTCCAGAGAGTTTTGTAGAAATGAACTGCAGTCACAATATGATATCAGAAAATTACACTTGCTGAATTTACATTTGTTAGTGATAACCCAGACTTTGAAAATTTCAGTAAAGGGATGGCTTTAGATCCATTTCTTTTATTATTTATTTATTTAATTGTATTTTAATGGTATTTATTTTATTTTTAATATAATGGTTAAACTATCATATCTGTACCTTACATTTAATCATTAATTCATTCATTCATCTTCAGTAACTGCTTGATCCTGGTTAAGGAGTATAAGTATCTTATCCTGACATTCAAAAATTGACAAAACAACTCAGCATCAGTAGGTGGTGCTGTAGCTTAATTCACTCATTAATGAACAGAAACATTTATCTGAAGCAGAATACAATCTAAGACAGGACCTTAACCACTGAGCTCCCACTGCCTCAGTTTAAGTTGGTGGAGGAAATACAGTTAAATAAGGTCATACAATCATTTAAATTTGAATTAGAAATACTGTATTTGTTATTTTCACATGTTATTTTCCATAATGACACCTGTGCTATTCTGTGCTATTTAAGCTATTTGGTGATTCTTCAACAATAAGGTTTCTGTGTAAGCTAACACATCTTTATGATAATTATTATTATTATTACCACATGTCTAATCACTTCATTTTGCTATGTTGTGTCTTTTGCTTGTATACATAATTTACAGAAGAATTTTATTTTAAAACTGCAGTTTCATGCTGCTCTTAGAGAGGAAAATGCATTAACTCTAGATCATACAAGCCTAAATGAAAAAATTTAAATTGATTTGAAAATTTAAATTGAAATGAAAAAATGAATATGATTAGATTTCCATTTAAACTCATCATCTATGTGAGCTGCCTCTCAGGTAATATTATATATTATTCTGAATATTTGATGTAATATATTTTGTAGTATGAAGCAGAATTCATTAATTTAGATATATCAGATGTATGATTTTTTTAAAATTCTGTTTTGTTTTCAATCTAGGTTCTTTATTTTGCAAATGAAACTCGTCGGGTACGTGAGATATGAACACAAAAAAATTTGAGGAAAATTATGAAGGAAATTTTACCCTCACTGGAAATGGAGAGTCTTCAGTGTCTCTACAAATTCCTAAAGCAAGACGTGTGCCACACAGCGCTCTGTACTTCTGTGCAGCTTATTACACACAGTGTCACACACGTCCTCCCTGGACGGGGTGCCAACCCATCGCAGGGCACAATCGCACACACATTCACACACCCATTCACAATTTGAACAATTGGAAATGCCAATCAGCCTACAACGCATGTTTTTGGACTGGAGGAGGGAAACCCCAAAGCACGGGAGAACGTGCATACAAAGTAAAAAATTACTTTGACCATGACATGGTTGTTGGTGCCAGATGGACTGGTTTAAATATTTTAGAAACTGCTGATCTGAATTCTGGGGTTTTCCACATACAACAAGTACGAGTGGCATTTCTGTGGACCGAAATGCTTTGTTAATGAGAGAGGTCAGAGGAGAATTACCAGGTTGAGCTCACAATAAGGCTACAGTAACTAAAATAATTAATTATTAATATATGAAACAGCAGTTTTAATGGGTGTGGTTGTAGTGTTCACCAGTTTACTGATGTCATTTCCTGTCTCTTCATACACAATATGAGACGTGTCACATACAGATCATTTATTACTTAGACTAGTTTAATAACTCAATATGATTCAATTTTTACTTAAACTCATCATATGTGTGAGCTGCCTCTCAGGTAATATTAGACTTGATATGACTGAATATTTATTAAATATATTATATATTAAGAAATAATGAGTTAAGAAACTCATGTTTTTTAATGTAGGCTCTTTATTTTGCACAGAAGTTCATCAAAACCCTGATAATGTGCTGTGTTTGCCTGACAAGAGTGTAACTCTAATCTGCAAACACAACATCACTCTCTATAACACTATAATGTGTATCAGAGAACACATGGAGACACCAGCATGAAACTGGTCAGATATGCCTATATGGCCATAGCCATAAAAGAGAATTTGAGGAAAATAATGAAGGAAAGTTTACCATGACTGGAGATGGACAGTCTTCAGTTTCTCTACAAATTCCTAAATCAAGACACGTGCCCACAGTGCTCTTTACTTCTATGCATCTTTTAGCAATACAATGTCACACGCATCCTCTCCTTAAAAAAAACCCCATAACCACATCACAAGTCACAGCAACTACACTGCTGATTATATTAAACCACATATTAAACCACTCTGTCAGTACAGCAGCGACATGTGATGCCATTTTATTCATTATACAAAGAGTAGATATCAGCTCAGTTTAATTTATGCTAAATGATTTACATTAAATGAACTCATCCCCAAATGAATTCATATCAGGACACTGTATCCACTCATCTGACTTCAGCAGCAGGAGTCCAGCTGTGGATGAGGACAGTGTGTGGCTCATTGCCTGGTCACTAGATGGTGCTGTAGTTTAGTTCATTTATGATGTGAATGCAGATGATAGAAGTTCTAAAGTTCTCTGTGCTTTGACTTGAGTGGGGTTATTTTAGTGACAGAGTTGCAATGTAGGCATGAGCATATTTTTTTTCATCACAAGCATATAATAATGTTCTAAATAATATACTCTGTAATACGTGCTCTACTTAGTGCTTAGCAGCATCAGATTTCATATAATGGGTGTGTTCATAGTCTGCAGCTCGTCACATAGTGTAATGATGTCATATCCTGTCTCTTTAGTTGGCATGTTTCAAATTTTACTGATTTGGATCACTTTTTAGATCATTTCTTTCTCACACCAGTTTAAAGAATCAGTATGATTACATTTCCATTTAAACTCATCATCTGTCTGAGCCGCCTCACAGGTAATAGAAGTGTGGATACATCATGAATATTTATTACATTGTGCTCTGCATATATGGATCATACTGAGGGTGTATTTTCCTAGATACATGTTTAGATACATTTACTAGATAAACTGTTTAATGAATCACTTTTCTTACTACCTAGGTTCTTTAATTTGCAAAGATGTTCAACAGACCCCTGCTAATGTGTTGTGTTTGCCTGAAGAAAATGTAACTCTTACCTGCAAACACAGCATCCCGAGCTATGACACAATACTGTGGTATCAGAGAACACATAAGGACACCCACCTGAAACTCATCGGATATGTTTATTATAGCAATCCAAAATATGAGGAAAACGAAGGTAATTTTACTGTGACGGGAGATGGGCAGTCATCAGCTTCTCTCCAGATTTCTGAAGCAAGACAATCGCTGCACAGCGCTCTGTACTTCTGTGCAGCTTATTACACACAGTATCACACACATCCTTTCCTTAAAACAAAAACTTTAATCAACTGTACAGTCTCATACACCTGTTTAACCATATCACAAGTCACAACAGCCACATTGCGGGGATGGCGAAAACATTATGTCTCTTCAACTTCTCCAAGCAAATCAGAGTGAGTACAGTGCTGTGTATTTCTGTGCAGCCTCTATCACAGCCTGCTGTGAAATGAATGTCTTCACATACACCAACCCAGAATATTATAAGAAGCTGCAACAGTTGGCATGGCACTGCTGCGATTTCCTGGTCATTGCAGTACCAGGAATACTTTTGCCATTTTCAGAGCTAATAAATTATTATAAAACATAATCAGCAAGATGGCTGCATGGTGAAGTAGCTGGTAGCATTGCCGCCTTACAGCTCCATGGACCTCTGTTGAATCCTGAGCTTCAGTTATTGTTTGTGCAATGTTCTGCATTTACTCCCCATGTCAGCGTTAGCTGAGGAAAACCCAAAAATTTGCTGATAGGTGAATGGGCTACACTAAATTGGCCCTAGGTGTGAATGAGGGTGTCCATCCAGGGTAAAGCGCTTAATGAAGATGAATGGATGAATAATCAGAAAGGTGTTTTTTAAAAGAAATGTACAATGAATATCATGCAAACTTATGTCTGACGAAAAACTATAACTGAGTAAAAAAGATCAAACTGATCAAATTTCTGCTTGCACACTACTGAAATGCAATGTGCACAGATGTACATTGCTAAGATCTTCAGCTAAATCAAAAAGCAGGAAATAAAATGAGATATAAATGTTATGAGTGATATGCTAAGAAAATATTTCTATTTTGGGGGAAAAGTAGCTACCAGCATGACTGTTATGTAAAAGTGACAACTATGATGATTACAGTATTAATCATATGTTATTTACAATATGGCTGAAAGATATTGATTATAGTGATAATATAAAATAAGACAATTTACATTAGCTATGATTCCTCCTGAATGTAGGTTGTGCACTTTTATTTTAGAAAGCACACAGGCTGACAGCTTGTAGAGTTATATTTATGCAGCTGTATCTTAGATGTTTCCTCTGAGGTAACATATTAATAAAGAAAATATAAGGGTTCACTTTAACTTAAGCATAAATCCACTGAAAAGTACAACGTGAGTCAGATATGTCTTGCCTCTGTGCTCCACCCTTCATCATGGACCCTGTAATGAACTTTATGATCACATGATTACAGCATCACTGCTGATGTAATGATCCTCTCCCTTTTCAGAAGGCCCCAAAAGTGTTTAGTGTTAGTACTTGTAGCATTTCTAAGCCTGATGTTGACACGTGAAGACAGAATTTTAACATGATTGATTTTAAACGCCTTATTCTCTCTCTGATGCTGACTGGTGCGTTGTGTGTCATTTTTAGATCACACTGATCATGATCATTTGTTGTGAAATAATGTTAATATGCAACATGCTGTCTGTGTGATTCCCTTTAACAGGCTTGTCTATGGCTATACATGTTAATCAATCTCCATCACACATAACGAAGACGACCAAGGATTCTGCTGAAATAAATTGCTCACATGATGATCCAGCGTATGATCGCATCCTCTGGTACAAACATTCTGACCAGGGGTTTGAACTGATGGGAAATCTTTATGCCACATTCCCCACTATTGAGTCTATTTATGAAGGCAAAATTAAAGTTGATGGAGATGCAGTCAAAAAATGTTCATTAACTATAAGGAATCTTTCCTCTGCGGACACTGCGTTGTATTTTTGCGCTGTCAGAAGAGCACACTGGTGCACACATCGCCACTGTCTAACAAATACCTCATCTCACCTGCTGATAGCAATCAACTCTGAAACCACAGCCACATGCTACAGAAAAGTCATCAGCAACAAGCATATGATGTCATTTCCTGCCTTGCATATTATGGATCCATAACTGAGAAGAATAATATGCTCTCTCACGCCAGATGCAGAACCATGATCAGAACCATCATTGTCACCATTATTGCCTTTGTGTTTTTTTTGACAGGTATGAAAATATCTTTTAAAGGGCAGTATAATAATAATAATACATACATACATACATATATATATATATATATAAATATATATATATATATTAGTCAAGCAGTGATCATTTTGAAACATGAACTTTTGTAAAGAAATTAAATAAACCTTTAAATTTTGTTGGTTTAACAGGAATGTCATTAAGCTTCACTGTCCTTCAAAAGCCTCCTGATTTGCTGATGAAAGAGCATGATGTTGTGAGGCTTGAGTGTTCTCAGCGTGTCCCAGACTACAATGTTATCCTCTGGTACAAACAGTCTGGGGACCAAGATCTACAACTACTTGGATATCTCTACAGAAACAATAAATATATACAATCTGGTTTGACTAGAGAAATTAAACTGGATGGAGATGGAGCAAGTGATGCCTTTCTGATTATGGAAAATGTGTTAACAAATGACAGTGCTGTGTATTACTGTGCAGCTCGAACACACACAGTGTACAAGATCCCTGGTTAGCTCTACAAAAAGCTCACACTGAATCACTATCATATGCATGCAGTATGGCATGCTGAGTTATGGTATAAATATATGTGTGTTGGTTTGGGATAACCTGTTTAATGTCAGTGTGGCTGAATTCTGGCCAAAATTACATGCATAGATAAATAATAATAAAGAATATAAAACAGATTTTGGCCAAACTTGTTCTTTTTCTGCCTTTAACATATTTTTGACACCTCAACTTTAATTAACCTTAAATAAATTTTACTGAAATGACATGGAAAAGTTTATTTACTTTCTTTTCTTGTCTAGACTATCTTCATGAAAAAGGAGCCAATTTAACAGATATGGTGGTAAAAAAAAAATGCTAAAGATGTCTAAATTCTTGCTAGCTATGTGTGATCTCACACACTGAATGTCACACTTTGATCATGTTTTTTGGATAGCTACATGCCATAGTGCAATGGCCATGAGCTTGATCAGTTCAGTTTGTGATCAGATGCTGCCTGTTAAAAGATCCCTGATCCTCCTGCACTACAGTTGAACTGGAATATTTAAATGCAATTTTCTCTCTTTTCACTTTTAAGGAAGCTTAAAATGCTAGAAATTTAGTTGCGGTGGGATACATGTCAAAGAGAAACATTTTCAAATCTATATACTGTACAGATCTACATACTGTTAAGTTACATTATGTGCTCAGTGACATCCAAAACATGGGGTATCAGATGAAGAGGCCCATAAGAGGGCAGTAGTGATGCATAAAACATAAAGCAGCACAAAGCTTCATCCAGATACTTCCACAGCACAGTATTCAGACCAACATAATATTCTTAATATGCCACTACGCATGATGTTTAGAGCTACAGCTACATATTTTATATTACATTGGTTTATAGGTGAGTGAAAATGAGATATCACATGCTTCTTTGAAATCTAAATTTTTTAAATTTGTGACTGTTTCTAATTGTTTTTTCCCCCTAAAATCCCTCTAGGGAGCTGCATGTGTTTATCTGTTTCACAGTTCCCTGCTGTCCTATTCCTGCAACCTGGCGAATCATTAAATATCACATGTAGTCACCATGACCAAAAATACGACAAAATATACTGGTATCAGCAGGTTAACCAGCAAAGTCTTGAGCTCATCGGGTTTCTCAACTTCAAAAAGCCCCAAATGGAAAAGAAGGGGTTTAACATTTCAGGAGATGCAGAGAAGGAAGGATATCTCACGGCACAGTCTGTGACAGCAGACTACAGCTCTTTGTATTTCTGTGCAGTGAGCACCACAGTGCTATACACACACTAAACCATGCACTGAAATCCCCTCCTGTGTCACGTGACACCTTCTTGCGTCACATCATGATGCATTTGCACCTGTACTGAGAGCCAGAAGATATAAAATCAAAATGCAGGTGGAGTCACTGATATTTTATCATTTAAGATAACATACAATAAGTTAAAAATATGAGTACAGCCTGGAAAGATTGGAGAATACTTGACAAGATGACTAAAATTATTATCTCAAGTATAATTCTTATCAGTCTTAAAGGTAAGCATGATTACAAGAATTACTGATATAATAGCTTGGTTTTGACTTCTTATAATGAATACACATCACTTTTCTTTATAGCTGCAGTGATCTCTTCCCTCAACATCCAGCAATCACCACCACATCTAATAACGACACCTGAGCAGAAAGAAGCAAGGCTCAACTGCCGGCATGGTGATACCAACTATCCCTACATGTACTGGTATCAACAAAAGGCAGTTGGTGGCTCAATTGAGCTCATTGGAATGCTCCAGTATGAAAGATTGACTACTGAGGAGAAGTTTAAAGCACGATTCAACATTTCAGGACACGCTAAAGGGGATGCGTTTCTGCTCATATCCAGTATAACTCCTGAGGACAGTGCAGTATATTTCTGTGCTGCTAGTAAGCACAGCCACACACCTTCCCTCTCTGTTTAACAAAAAGCTTCACACCAGACACCTGCAAATAAGATCTGTTCTCTGATTAGTACAGTCTGTAATAGCATGCAATATAGGAAGCATACAGTAGAGGTCGCTGATAAAACTGGTAGCATGTTGAAGATGTGAAGCTCATTTCAGGTGTAACACCAACATGATCTACACTTGTGAGAATTCACAAGAAATTCAATTAAATCATTTTCACTCACAAGTCACATTACATTTTTATTGTGCTTAGGGCTATTAATAGAGTTAATATGCCATTAATACTACTGAGTTTTTATAGTGTTTAGTGCTTACTGTATAGTTTGTTTATTCTATTGTTATATATTTATTGTATTTATTTATTTATTTATTGCATTTATTGACTTTGCACTTTCTGTCACTGTGTTACTATGTTTCTTGTTAGTCACTCTTTCATATGAAGTGTAGCAGCATGATTCTAGCAGAAATATATATTTCGTTCCAACAATAAAGCCTACTGGACTTAATTTGACTTGGCTAGTTCTGTTAGCTATTACTTAAACAACATTCTTGTTATTCCAATAGAAGGCAGTAAAGAGAAATGAAACTGTATAAACAGTGCTGATTGTCAGTCTTATGCATGCTATTTATGGAGTGGAAGATCACTCTGAGTACTGAATCGCTTTTCAAAATGATGCATGCCATTAGGTCAGGTTAGGTCAGGTTAGGTTCAACTTTATTGTCATTGTCAGAGTACAAATACAGAGACAACGAAATGCAGTTAGCATCCAACGGGTAGGGCAAATAGCAAATAAGTTAAAATGAGGCAACAAATTTATGGTGCAATAAGTTGACAGTGTACAGGTAAAGGTAAACAATATGATGCATACCAGTAATGCAAATAGCAATTAAGTTAAATGAAATAAATAAGAATTATGGTGCAGTTAGTTAAGATAAACAGGATACTGGTAGTGGTAAGCAGCATGATGCATGCAATATGATGCAGTGGATACATGATTATGCTCATAATTCCATTCCTGACCCTTAAAACAATCTTACTGATGTTCTAAGATACGCTAATCATCCACTTTATTAGGAAAACATGTACACCTGCATGTTCATGAAGTTATCTAATCAGCCAATCATTATGGCAGCAGTGCAATGCAAAAATCATGCAGATACAGGTCAAGAGCTTCAGTTAATGTTCACATCAAACATCAGAATGGAGAAAAAAAGTGATCTCAGTGACATTAACTGTGGCATGGTGGTTGTGCCAGATGGACTGGTTTGAGTATTTCAGAAATATGTTATGAAGGAAGGTTATCTCACGGCACAGTCTGGGACAGCAGACTACAGTGCTTTGTATTTCTCAACATCCAGCAATCACCACCACATCTAATAATTTCACCTGAGCAGAGTAAAGCAAAGCTCAACTGCTGGCATGGTGATACCTACTATAACTACATGTACTGGTATCAACAAAAGGCAGTTGGTGGCTCTATTGAGCTCATTGGAATGCTCGTGAATGAAAGATTCACTCCCGAGGAGAAGTTTAAATCACGATTCAACATTTCAGGACACTCCACAGGGAATGCGTTTCTGCTCATATCCAGTATAACTCCTGAGGACAGTGCAGTATATTTCTGTGCTGCTAGTAAGCACAGCCACACACCTTCCCTCTCTGTTTAACAAAAAGCTTCACACCAGACACCTGCAAATAAGATCTGTTCTCTGATTAGTACAATCTGTAAAAGAACGCAATATAGGAAGTGTACAGTAGAGGTCACTGATAAAACTGGTAACATGTTGAAGATGTGAAGCTCATTTCAGGTGTAACACCAACATGATCTACACTTGTGAGAATTCACATTTCAGACGTCAGTCATAGGAAAGTCAACTAAATCATCTCACAAGTTAGTTTACTGCTGCTCAGGAATATTATGTTTATGCTGCCAATGCTACTGTGCAATAGAGTTTTATAGTGTTTAGTGTTTATCATATAGTTTGTTTACTGCATTGTTTTTCATATAGTTTATAGGTTATTGTATAGTCTATGGACTGTATTTATTGTATTTATTTATTGCACTGTCTGCCACTCGGGTACATGTAGCAGCATGATTCTGGGGGATCTACAAGGGCAAGCCAAATGAATGAATGACTTTTATTTTATTTTGTATTCGTTATTGCGAATAGGTGTCAAAAAGTGTATAGTTTTCCACATAATCTCCATTTCTTTCAATGCAAGTGTTCCAGGGCCTAATGAGTGACAAGAATCCCTCTAAAAAAAAAAAAAAAAAAAAAAAGATTCAATTCTAGTTTATGTTGCATTTTAAGGATTTCATCTGACTCACACTCGTCTATTTTATTCCTAACAATATAGCCTACTGGATGTGAATCGACTTGACTACTTGACTAATTACATTAGATAACACTTCAGCAAGTTATTCCAATAGAGGGCAGTAAAGACAAAAATGAAGCTGTATAAATAGTGTTGATTGTCAGTCTTATGCACACTCTTTACAGAGTGGAAGCTTGGAGAATACTTGACAAGATGGCTAAAATTATTGTCTCAAATATAATTTTTATCAGTCTTAAAGGTAAGCAAGATTACAAAAATTACTCAATATAATAGCTTTGTTCTAACTTCCTCTAACAAATATACACATTACTTTTCTATATAGCTGCAGTTATCTCTTCCCTCAACATCCAGCAATCACCACAACGTCTGCTGATGACACCTGAGCAGAAAGAAGCGAAGCTCAACTGCTGGCATGGTGATACCAACTATTTTTACATGTACTGGTATCAACAAAAGACAGTCAGTGCCTCGATTGAGCTCATTGGAATGCTCCAGTATGACCGATCCATTCCTGAGGAGAAGTTCAAATCACGATTCAACATTTCAGGACACTCCACAAAGGATGCGTTTCTGCTCATATCCAGTATAACTCCTGAGGACAGTGCAGTATATTTTTGTGCTGCTAGTAAGCACAGCCACACACCTTCCCTCTCTGTTGAACAAAAAGCTTCACACCAGACACCTGCAAATAAGATCTGTTCTCTGATTAGTACAATCTGTAATAGAACGCAATATGTGAAGTGTACAGTAGAGGTCGTTGATAAAACTGGTAGCGTGTTGAAGATGTGAAGCTCATTTCAGGTGTAACACCCACATGATCTTGTGACTAGATTTATTATATTTAATCCAAATGTTAGTATTAGATCAAGAATGTGACCACCATTTTGAGTGGGACCTATTACATTCTGATTGACCCCTACTGAATCTAGAATGGACACAACTGCTGTTCTCAGAAGGTCTTCCAGGTTATCAAAATGAATATTAAAGTCCCCAACAATTAATACTCTGTCTAAAGAAAAGATGAAATCTGCAAATTCACAAAGGAATTCAGAATATGGCCCTGGGGGTCTGTAAATTATAATTAGCAGAATTGACTGGGTAGACATATTTTTTGTGGCTACATTTGTTAGGTTAGTATAAGGAACTTCAAATGTATTGAATTTATGACTAGGTTTTTGTGTGATGCCTAGATTATCATTATAAATGAGTGCGACAACCTCCTCCTCTGCCATTTAGAAGGGGATTTGATTTGACTTGGCTAGCACCTAAGCGTGAGAGAGATCATAGGAGAATGAGCAGACTGATCTGAGCTGACAGAAAGTCTATAATAACTCAAATAATCATGCTTTACAACCATGGTGAGCAGTAAAAAGAATACCAGAATACACAACACATCAAACCTTGAGGTGGATGGGCTACAACAGCAGAAGACCACATCAGGTCCCACTCCTGTCAGACAAGAACAAGAATTTGAGGCTATCATGGGCACAGACTCACCGAAACTAGATAGTTGAAGACCAGTTGATTTTTTTTTCTAATAATGTTTGAATTACTGTAGCCATCCTGGCAGCTTGAAACAATCTGGCCATTTTCCCCTGACCTCTCTTATCAACAAGGCATTTCCACCCACAGAACTGTCGCTCACTCAATGTTTTATTGTTTTTCACATCATTCTGTGTAAACTCTAGAGACGTTTGTGTGTGAAATTCCCAGGAGCTCAGCAGTTTATGAAATACTCAGACCACCCCTTCTGATACCAACATCCTTGCCACAATCAAAGTCACTGAGATTTTTTTTTGCATTGCATTCCTGCCATATGACTGGCTGAATAGATAACTGCATGAATGTGCAGGTGTACAGGTGTTACTTATAAAGTGGATGGTGAGTGTATATTTATCAAGGAAACAGGGATATATTCACTACAGAAATCATATATCTTCATACTTTCTTTTTTATTAACTCGCTATAGCATCAGTTCTGAGTAAAGATGTTGTCCAGACTCCTCCAGATCTACTGAAATATCTAGAGGAAACTGCCGTGCTCCACTGCTCTCATAACGTATCCGGCTCTGGGGGTGAGATGAAATATCCTGGAAATCTTGTCCTGGAACCTCTAAACCCTAAGGAGCCAAGGTTTAACCTGAGTGGGGATGGAAAGTCTAAAGGATTGCTGAGTATTCCCAGCCTCTCTCTACAAGATATTGCTGTCTTCATGAAAAATCATGAGGCAGTTTAGTGAATATGGTGGTAAAAACTGTCGAAACATCTAACTAAAGTTGTTGCTAAAATCTTGCTAGCTAAGTGTGACCTCACACAGTCAATGTCTTGTTTTGATCAATTGTTGGATAGCTACACGCT
The DNA here is from genome assembly GCF_027358585.1 of Pangasianodon hypophthalmus. NCBI lineage: Eukaryota > Metazoa > Chordata > Actinopteri > Siluriformes > Pangasiidae > Pangasianodon > Pangasianodon hypophthalmus. The sequence continues at coordinate 9,163,559 of NC_069719.1, forward strand.
AAATGGACATGAGCCTGATAAATTGCGTTTGTGATCAGACACCGACTGTCAAAATATCCATGATCATCCTGCACCACAGTTGGAGTGGAATCTTTAAATGCAGTTTTCTCCCATTTAAAATGCTAGAAATTTAGTTGTGGTGAAATACATCCAAAAGAGAAGCATTTTCAGATCTACACTCACAGAACAGTTTATTAGAAACACCTGTACACCTACTCATTCATGCAATGATCTAATCAGCCAATCATGTGGCAGGAGTGCAATGCATAAAATCAATTGATACGGGCCAGCAGCTTTGGGTAATGTTCACATCAGAATGGGTAAAAAATGTGATCTCGGTGACTTTGACCCTGGCATGATTGTTGGTGTCAGACGGGCTGGTTTGAGTATTTCTATAACTGCTGATCTCCGTGGATTTTCACATGTCTCTAGCGTTTACTCAGAATGGTGCAATAAAGAAAAACATCCAGTGAGAGGCAGTTCTGCAGCCAGACTGGTTTGAGCTGACAGAAAGGCTCAGATAGCCACTCTATAAAATTGTGGTCAGCAGAAAAGCATCTCAGAATGAACAATATGTGGATGGGCTACAACAGCAGAAGACCATGAAGCATTCCACTTCTGTCAGACAAGAATAGAAACCTGAGGCTGCAGTGGGAACAGGCTCACCAAAACTGGACAGTGGACAGTGAGTTCAGTGTTCTTCAGTGGCTTTCCCAGTCACTGGAACTGAATCCAGTAGAACACCTTTGCGATGTGGTAGAATGGGACATTCGCAGCATGAATGTGCGCCTGACAAGTCTGCAGGAATTGCATGTAGTAACCAGAATTTCAAAGTATTGTTTCCATAATCTTGTAGAATCCATGGTATGAAGAATTGAGGCTATTTGGAGAGCAAAGGGAGGCCCTACCCAGTATTAGTATAGTGTTCCTAATAAAGTGGCTAGTGAGTGAATATACTGTATAGTAGAAAATGTCTAAAAATCCACAGTGTGAAGGGTTTTCCCCTTCCACAAGCATGTATATGTATGCTTATAAATATTACTTGCATTTATATGTAAGTTAGTTGATGAATAGGCTATAATGAAATGCAGGAAAAGAAGGATTGAATTTCATTATGTGCTCAGTGACATCCAAACAGTGGGGTATCAGGAGAAGAGGTCCATAAGGAGGCAGCAGTGACACATATAACATAAAACCGCACAGTAATCAGATCAACTTAATAGTCTCAATATGCCATTATGCATCATGCATCAGAGATACAGCAACATATTTTCTATTACACTGTTTTAAAAACTAATTGTTTTTGCCCCGTAAAATCCCTCTAGGAAACTGCATGTGTTTATCTGTTTCATAGTTCCCTACTGTCCTATTTCTGCAACCTGGTGAATCGTTACATATCACATGCAGCAACCATGACCAAAAATACACTGGTATCAGCAGTTTAACCAGCAAAGTCTCGAGCATATTGGATTTTTCTTCTTCAAGAAGCCCCAAATAGACAAGAACGGGTTCAACATTTCAGGGGATGCAGAGAAAGAAGGATATCTCACGGCACAGTCTGTGACAGCAGACTACAGTGCTTTGTATTTCTGTGCAGTGAGTGCCACAGTGCTGTATACACACTAAACCGTGCACTGAAATCCCCTCCTGTGTCATGTGACACCTTCTTGCATCACATCATGATGCATTTGCACCTGTACTGAGAGCCAGAGGATATAAAATCAATAGGCAGGCGGAGTCACTGATATTTTTATCATGTAAGATAGCACACAATAAGTTAAAAGTATGAGTACAGCCTGGAAAGACTGGAGATTACTTGACATGATGGCTAAAATTATTGTCTCAAGTATAATTCTTATCAGTCTTAAAGGTAAGCATGATTACAAAAAATACTCATATAATCGCTCAGTTTTGACTTCTTATAATGAATACACACATTACTTTTCTTTATAGCTGCAGTGATATCTTCTCTCAACATCCAGCAATCACCACCACATCTAATAATTTCACCTGAGCAGAAAGAAGCGAAGCTCAACTGCCAGCATGGTGATACCAACTATCTCTACATGTACTGGTATCAACAAAAGACAGTTGGTGGCTCAATTGAGCTCACTGGAATGCTTGTGTATGAAAAATTCACTCCTGAGGAGAAGTTTAAAGCAAGATTCAACATTTCAGGAGACTCCACAGGGAATGCGTTTCTGCTCATTTCCAGTATAACTCCTGAGGACAGTGCAGTATATTTCTGTGCTGCTAGTAAGCACAGCCACGCACCTTCCCTCTCTGTTTAACAAAAAGCTTCACACCAAACACCTGCAAATAAGATCTGTTCTCTGATTAGTACAATCTGTAATAGAACGCAATATAGGAAGTGTACAGTAGAGGTCACTGTTAAAACTGGTAGTATGCAGAAGATGTGAAGCTCATTTCAGGTGTAACACCAACATGATCTTCACTTGTGAGAATTCACATGAAATTCAGTTAAATCATTTTCACTAACCGGTCACATTACATTTCCTAGTGTGTTTAGGACTATTAATAGAGTTAATATGTCATCAATACTACTGAGTTTTTATAGTGTTCACTGTATAGTTTGCTTACCCCATTGTTATATATTTATTGTATTTGTTGATTTTGCACATTCTGTCACTGTGTATTTTGTTCCTAACAATAAAGCCTACTGGACTTGATTTGACTTGACTAGTCCTATTAGCTAATAGGTAAGCAACATTCTACTTATTCCAATAGAAGGCAATAAAGAGAAATGAAATCATATAAACAGTGTTGATTGTCAGTCTTATGCACACTCTTTACAGAGTGGAAGATCACACAATCTTACTGATGTTATTAACAGGTGAGATTAAAACAATCTTACTGATGTTATTAACAGGTGAGATTTTGTGCTGTTATATAACAAGGAAACAGATATGTTCACTTCTAAAGATCTACCTTTACACTACACTACTCTTTTTTACTGTCTCTCAATAGCATCAGTTCTGAGTAAAGATGTTGTCCAGACTCCACCAGATCTGCTGAGAAATCTAGAAGATACTGCTGTGCTCTACTGCTCTCATAGCGTATCAAGCTATAACAGTATACTTTGGTACAAGATGAACAGCTCTGGGAGTGAGATGGAATATCTTGGCAATCTTTTCCTGGAAACTCCAAACCCTGAGGAGCCAAGGTTTAACCTGAGTGGGGATGGAAGGTCTAAAGGATCGTTGAGTATTCCCAGCCTCTCTCTACAAGATAGTGCAGTTTATTTCTGTGCAGCATATATACACAGAGCTTCTCCTCTGCTGTGACCACAGTGCAAAAACCCCTCCTCACACTCCACCTCAAAAGAGAAAGCATTTCATGAACAAGAAGGGGTAAAAAAGGATTTGGGTGGGTCATTGCACCTACTCCTGTTAGTGATTGCAACAGAAAATTAATTAGGTTTTCTTTTTAATATATACTCTATATTTTTTTTCTGACCTTTTTCTTCTAACTCTAGATTCTACACCTTATTTTCACAAACAAATATTTGTTCATTACAAAGGATGCTTCTTCCTGTGCTGATTTTTCATATTGTTTTGCTCTGGTTCACAGGTAATTATTCACAACTTTTCCAGAGTACACCAAGATGCAGTAATACATATAAAGCTTTTTCAAAATCTTACAGGAAGGTTCAGATCACATTCTGAATATTTGTAATGTATATTCTTTTTAACATGACATGCTATTCATTTTGTTCTTCTCTTCAGATCCTTCATTAAGCAGCAAAATCACTCAGACTACTGATGTGATCGAGAATCCAGGAAATAATGTGAACCTCAGTTGCACACATACTTACAAGGACTTTTATTACCTTTACTGGTACCAACAAACAAGAGAAGACAAATCATTGAAGCTTACTGGATATCTCTACACAACAACCTTCTATAAGGAGACAGACTATGAGAAGCGCTTTCATATTTACGGAGATGCGAAAAGTGAAGGGATCCTGCAGATCTCCAACCTTAATTCACATGACAGTGCAGTGTATTTCTGTGCTGTGAGAGAAAGCACAGTGTCACGGTTATCTGCTACCTACTTCAAAAACCTCACTGTATTATAGTTATGTTTGCTATCTGCACATCTCCAGCTGCTCCTGCAGAGATGTCTTGCGCAGAAAGCAGCAGCAAAATTTAACCTTACTCAAAATGTAGTGTTCCCTGAAAGTATTTCAATATGTTTAATATTACATTTGTAGTTTCTGACATACTGTATGTGTGAGCTAGAGGTGCTTCATATGGCAAAAGTATCATATTGCAATACATAAAGACTTTTACTTTTTCTCCAGCTACATCTCCATCCCATTTAAACAGTTTGCTTCCTTTTTTTATGTTGCCTATTATAATAAAGTCTTGTTATGCTAGATTATGATATGCTAGTATCTCCTGCCTTGCCTAGTCTAGGCTGGTGGCTTGTGATTCCACAGCTGAGGTGCCACTTGTATCCTGCTGTTAATATGTTTACAAATACATATGCAAAAGAAAGGTAAAATGCATATACAAAGGTAAAGTGTCTTTCACAACAACGTATGTGCAGGTTTAAGGTACAAAATTTGAAACAATATATCCACTTTATCTAGAGCACTTTTTGGCAAAAGCTTTTTGCCTGTCCCATTCCATTATAACTAAACTTTACCTAGGAATATAATCATTAAAGTACTAAATCGGATTCTCTTTAGTTAATGTGCGAATCCATTTAACGTCTCATACCTGAAACATCCTTTTCCATGAGTCATCCATTATATGGAATTAAACATTTACATTTTTTGTGTCCAACAGCAATTTTTCAATCCTTGTACCTGAACATGTTCCCATGTTCAATATTTGGAAAATTCCTCAAGTTAATGTTCACCAAGAAGTTGCATCAGCTGAATTTCCTGAAAGATCCTGGGAAGAAAAAACATTTCTTTATTTTCAATTACTGTAACATTGACTTATGAGGTCACGTTAAGAGTACACAACACATAATATAAATTGAAAGCAAATAATTAATTTAAAAGGGTAAGTCATCAGAATGTCCTTAATGTCCTCAATCCATTAGGATGGAAGGGTAATTAACCACATATTGTGTATTTGCTTAATCTTCTTAATTCAAATCTGTTACTCATTTAAGAGCAAAATGCCAAGGAACATTGTAAAAATGAGATTGTTGCCTGAGATGGGTTACAATGTTTGAATAGTTATAAATGCATGTTTTTCCAGATTTAATGTTGAAAACAATATTTAAGAAATTATAATATATTTCTGAATTATGGGCAAATGGCACCCTTAACATGGAACCATTTGGCCAGTCTATACCTTTGATATTTCTGCTGTTTAACGTTATCTTAACTCTTTGTTTTGCTAATTCCTATAAATAAATTATTAGTTGCTTCTAGATTCTCCTGATATTTTATTGTGACACCCTGTTGAGTGAGTAAGGAATGAGGACTAAGTAGCCAGGATTAAGCGAGTGAGATGCTGAATACTGTTATTATGCTTGTCGATCTCAGACGTTTTCCACCTGGTTAATGCTAAAATAAAAATACTTCACTCAAATGAATTCACTGATAAATATTCAAACAAAGAGTCACACTGCTCAACATTGCCTGGTTTAAGAAATCTTGCTGCAAAACAAGACCATGTAAATAATCTTTTCATTAAGCACATATAGGTGTAAACATTCACTCGTTACCTGTTTGTCCTTTGTCACTCCTCCTCCCATCATAACTGGCACTTGACCACGCTGTCAAAATCTGTCAAATCTGTCAAATTTATGCAACTGTTTCAGGTTATTTTCCTTGGTTTTCTTAATTAGTTCATTAAGTTTTTTTAGTGTATGATTGTTTAGCATATTTTGGCAACTTTCCTGCTAATAATGAAAAATTCGTAGAATTATTATAAAAGTGCTTTATAATAAATGGCTGAATATAAAATAATTAACTGACTAATAAAAAATGGAGGTTTAATAGATTCACCTTTAGACATTGTAAGGAAATTAGCTGTTTAGGTTAAGCTGATGTATTCTCCACCAAAATATGTAGGAGATTAGCAAATCAGCTCAGAGGGGGAAACCTAATTTTGTAAACCTAATGTTTTAATAGCTGATCAACTATTTGTCCAGCGATAAGTTGAAATGAGTGTATTTATTAATTGTGTATGGAATATTACCTCCGTGGCCACCGGCAATAATATCCTAAAAACACTATATTAAGAGCACAGTAAAAAGATCGGCAGTTTAAGGCAGTAAATTAGAAGCACAGAGACACAAGACACTGGCCATTAAAAATCAGACGAGACTTTATTACTATTCTAAAACACAGAAACTAATCTAACACAAACACACGCACACAAACACAAACAGGGGTGAAAATGGCTTTGAAAAGAGAGTGAATGAAATTCCTAGTTTCTAGCAGTTTCTCAGACCATGACCTGAATGAACCAACAACTTATCAGTTTAATTTAACATTCACTTCGTTTAGAAGGGCTCTAAGCTGGTATTAAATGCACCAGTTCAGCGAGAAACTGGAGGTACTATACTTGCATTTGTGTTGCCAGGGATTCCCTCGTTGTGTTGTTTGGAAGGAGTTTCTGGCGATGTTGATTGGTCGGCAGTCTGGTTGGCCTTACGTAGCGTCTCGAAAAACCAATGGGGCTGATAAACAGAGTGAGGAGCGAACCCGGCGGAGTCTCGTAGGTGGGTTGCAAAACTTTGATGAATGGTTGTCAGCGGTGCGAAGGCGAGCGTTGGAGGCTTTGCAAGAACCAGTCTGGATGCGGAGTCTCCTCGTGATGAACTACTAAAGTTCTTGGTTGATGAGAATTCCTTCAGATGTGGATGGATACTCTCTTGAGCTGTTAGTTGAAGAGAATTCCTTGAAGATGTTGGTAGAGGCTGCCTGAAGATGTTGATGGACTCTCGTACAGATGTTTTGGATGAGACTCAGAGTTTCCTTTGTGTCAGGGGGTTTTAACCCTTTCCAGTTGGACTGACCCCAAAGTGTTTGCTCCAATCAGCAGGATCTTGGGGCAGGGTGTAAACTGTATTCTTTTCCTCTGATACTAATTAACATTCTGGTCTCTGAGTTACGTGCTTTGCAAACTTTGCACAAGGCTAGGTTAGAACTTTGGTAAGGAATTTGGTAACATGCATGTAATACATTGTACTCAACTTCACAATATACCAACCCTTAGGAAATTCAATAGTAATCACACACATACCAAACACGACATACCTGCTGCTATTGATACACTCACAAACACTATGACACCTGTTAAATGATCAAAAGCATCATAATGACCTGGTGGCTATAAGCATAAATCATATACGGAATGACATTAAAAGAGGCAACAAGTTTTCAAACTATGGTGCATCATCTTAAAAGTCATTGTCCTTACAGGAGATGTAAAGTAGCCTCATGTAGTCTGTTAAAGCTGGGTTCTGTGGAATGTGTGAAGGGTGCTGAACTTTGTGTTCCTGGGGAAAGCAAAGGTCTCATTCCATGAGGGTCCTTGGTTGAGTCCCGTCCCATCCCCCTGGGAACAGGATTCCTAGCTTTATGGCTTCTTTGCTTTCCTTGCCTGCTCGCTTCTGGCTACATCTCCCCCCTTTCGCTTGGTGATGATTGAGGCAAAGTCATCGGCAAGCACTGGAAAAAACAAAAATAGGCAGGCAAAGCAGAAACACATACAAACAAGACAGCACCTCCATTACTGGCTAAGTACTGGTGCGAGAAATAAAAATATTTGATGATCTATGGGATACCTTTGGGGACACTTGTGATGCTATGATTATTGGGCTTTGGTCTCTTTCTTTTCTCTAGGTCGTTTGGCCTACTAAAAGAAAAGTTGAAAGCAAGAGAAAGGAAAGATAATGACAGTGATCACAAAGGAAGGAAGAAAAATAACTTTGATGAAAACAGTGGGGTTTCCCTGCAATGATGTGAGTGCAACTTCTACACTAGTGTAAGTTGATTTAAATGATCTACCCATCAAGAAGACAGTTGAATGTTTCCTATGGTGGTTGGTTTAAATGTATGTTAATGTGGTGTAGTGTATGGGCAGTCTGAGCCGTGTCAGTCTGTTTCAGCTACCCCCCTTTTCTTGTCTTTTGGACTACAGTGTTTCTTGGTTTGGCTTAGTTGAGAGACAGCTAATTGCTTCCTTGCCTGGGATAAGAGCTTGTCCACGATCTCATGGGTGTTGGTCCAGTGAGGCAGTTCTGGCATGTCCTCCTGTTCCTTGGAGGATTCATTTCTTTCGAGGAATTCCTTCAGTAGCTGGATCAGTTCTTGTGGGTCAGCTGAGGGTGGAGTGTCTTGTTCTCATGCATACTCAGTGCTGTGCCTGTCTGAGTAGTGCGGAGATGGGCTTCTTGAGAAGTGTGGCTGATCCCACTTTTTCCAGCGTTTTTTGTTCGGTTCTTCGGTTTGGCATTGGCATGGGGGTACCATTTGTTGCTGGTTATGGGTTCTCTCCATTCTTTATGGAGGAATCTGGCATTGTCATGGCAATGGGCGTCTTCCAGTGCCAGAGTTGGATCTTGGGTAATGGAGACTATAGGTGTTTTGTTACCTTTTCTTGAGGCCATCTTCTGTTTGTTATAGGCCTTCTGGGTTAGGTCCCATAGCAGTTGGATCATCATCGTGCGAGGGCAGACTATGACTAGGTGATGGCTTACTCCAGGATGCAGATTTCTTAGGAAGAGGGTTTTGAAGTTCATGTCCTCTTCAAGTTCAGGTTCGTTATGTGCCCCAAAGTAGGCTCGTCGGAGCCGGTTATAGTAGGCTCGGGGGTTCTCCTGCCAACCCCGTTTGGTTTCCAGGGCAGCTAACAGTCCATGTTCAGACTCTGGGTCTGCAACTTCTTTAATCAGTGCCTGACAGATTAGCTGATAGTTAGATTTTGTGCGAATGGGCTGTCGATCTAGGAAGCTTTGCACCTCTGAACTAGATGTTGTCCTCAGTAGAAAAAGCCTGTCTTGGTTGGTCGCCTGAGGCCTCATTTCCAGGTATAAGTCAGTGTCTTGCAGGTAGGCCTGTATGTCATAGCCTCCGGCAGCATTCGGGGTGAACTTGTTAATGTTTCTGGCCAGACGGTCAAGGTCTTTTAGGGCCAGGCCATGTACCGCTTTGGCGTCCGCATGGATGGGTCCCATTCTTCTGTTGGCAGGGATGAATTCTTCTGTGAGGGCCGGTCAGGCTCTGGGTTGTGCCCCCTCACTTCTTGTTTCTTGTGTCACCCCATAAATGCTATCAGGTGTCTCACCCTTCTTGGCTCTGGTTGTAGCTCATAGGCATGCTTGAGCTCCTCTTTCACTGTCAACCTCTTCTATGGTGTGGTCAAGCTGCAGGGTCAGACTTTCAAATTTGTCTCTAGACTTCTCCAGGTGGCCTTCCAGGGACTTGATTTTGGCATTCTTATCTTTGACCTCAGACTTGGCTTTCTCCAGTAGCTGCTTGGTGTATTGGAGTTTGTCTGCTAGATCCTTCTGGGCAGCCAGCGCTTCCTCCTTTTCGTTCTAGGTAGCTGCCAGGGTTTCTTGGAGCTTTGCAATTTCATTTCCTTCTTTGCCTCTTGCTCCATTTCTTCTGACTTTTTCAGTTGGTATTGGGCTTTCTCTTCCAGCTTGTCTATGCATCTTTGGGTATGTGTCATCTCCTCTTGTAAGTGGGTGACGGGCTTGTCGCTTAGTTTCAGCTGGTCTATACGGATGTGGCTTAGGGAGCCGGTGATTTTAGCTAGCTCCTGGTGGCTGTAGCTCTGTCTTGGATCATGTGTCAGGAGTCTTCTGAGAATTACAATTATTAGTAGTAATAATTATAATTCAAAGGCTTTGGGTGTCAGGCGGTTCATCACAATGCTCAGCCATGCCTCTAAGTCTTCCCAGTGGGCGATGGGATCTGTGAGCTGAGGCATGTTGACGCACTGTTGGGGAACCTGGTGTTGGCGAGACTGACACAGATCTTTACACTGTACAGTACAGTGGACAGCTAAGTGTTGTTTCAGTGACTGTGACTGTGAAACTCTTGTGGAGTGTGTTGATGACTTGTGGTCTGACTGAGGGAGAATGACTAGCAGGGTGGAGTCTTTCTTCCTGCAACACAAGTCAGAACAAACAAGTAAAGGAGAAACTGAAAAGAAACAACAAAATTTCCCAATGAAAGAGGAACCTTCTCTGTTCAATAAGAGAAAATAAATCAAAGGAACAGATTTAGGATAAATAAGGGATGAGTTTCAACTTTAAAATCATTTTCATGGGACTCTCTTCTTTTCTCTCTATGTTTTTTTTTTTTTTTTAAAGAGTTTGATGATGGTTCCCACGGCTTGGTCTAGAAAATGGGACAGATGAGATACAAGAAGGCAGGGGAGGACAGGAATCACCTGAGTAACCTGATTAATTGAAGGAGACTGGCTCAACAGACAAGTGGATCAAGTCCATGAATGGGCCCTGCTGCTGTTATGCTTAACTACAAGTACTGAAGCGCTTACAGCTGATGTGCAATTATATACTTGAAATGAGCTTAAAGGGAAAGAGAGTTGTCTCTGATTCACTTTGAAACTCGTAGTAAGGGATAGTAGTATCTCCTAAGTGACAGTTGTAAAGCAAGGACACAAGAGTGTCAAATGCCTTAAAAGTGAAATAATTATTGTGTGACTTTAACTTCATGGGGAAGTGTCTACACTCCAGTGTTCAGTAAAATTTAGCTAATCGCTAACCGCTAACCATCGAAGCTAATGGTTTTAGCATAGACTTCAATGTAAACACTACTGCTTCGGGTGAGCTTAGCTACAGCTGAGAGTTTGTTTACAAGATGGCGTCGTCAGACTGCGCATGCTCCTAGGGCCCGACTGTTGCTATGACAACCAACACAAACAGTTAGTCGCTACCGCACTGCTTGAGACACACAGTTTGAGCACTTTTATATCAAAGGTCGGCGCATTCCAGCGCATTGCAAATAAACACCACTTGTAGCCCGCTTTAAGGCATGGCGCTTAAAACTCAGTTTGTTAAAGTGAGATAAAACTTAAAGAGGCAGGTTCACTGCAACTAATACGATTACAATAATCCAATAATTGTGATCTCGGTGGATCTTAAATTTCTGTGCCAGCTTCTCTGACACACAAATACAACAGGGTTTCTTCGCTGCTGGTTACACAAATTTATTCTAACTTTACTTAACAAAACGTAACATTCAAGACGCACTCGGACACTGACAAAGTGTTACACAGAGAGATAGCTTTCAAAACTAACTCTGCGAGCAGACACAAAAGGACAAGCATGAATTCGCTACTCTAGTGGCTAATCCTGGGAGTAAAATATCTATCTGAATGGCACTGGAACACACAAAGCATCAGCTTAGCTATAACACAAAGCCTTTTAAGAAGAGATTGAGGAACACGCTCAACTCTTATCTTAACCGTACTGTGAGGAGATTTCTTCGTCCTGACAGGGGCACTTTAATTACTGCAGTTTACTGTGACTGATATTCCTCGCTCGGAACAGGAGTCAGATAGCTACCTGAATAACACTGGAACACGCAGTGGATCAGTCTACCTACAACATGAGGCCTTTTTAGGAAGAAATTAAGGAACACGCTTAATTCTATCCTCACCGCACTGAGAGGAGATTTCTTTGTCCTAACGGGGTGAATTAATTTAACATTTACGGCAGGTTAACACTAGGGAAGCAAACCGAGTTATCACTTTCCATCTATTCACACAGCAAGCCGGCTGAATGCGTACATCACACACTAATACATCAGACTCGTCTTTTCTGTCTCTGATCTATTATCCACAACAACAGAAAATATACACACCTGTGACTTGTCCAGTGCTTACAATTTAGATTAAACTGCCCGCATTCTCCACCAATAATGTAAGGAAATTAGCTGTTGAGGTTAAGCTGATGTATTCTCCACCAACATATGTAGGAGATTAGCACATCAGCTCAGAGGGGGAAATTTTGTAAACTTAATATTTTAATAGCTGATCAACTATTCGTCCAGCGATAAGTTGTTTATTAATTGTGTATGGGATATTACCTTCGTGGCCACTGGCAATAATATCCTAAAACACTATATTTCCCCTCCTGAGCTGATCTGCTAATGTCCTAAGTATTTTGGTGGAGAATACATCAGCTTAACCTAAACAGCTAATTTCCTTACAACATAAAAACACTAGCTGTTTCTGTTAAACAAGATGTGCTGCTATCAAAGCAGTCCTGGTTAAAGTATTTGTCTACTGGTATTACAAAGAATTTTGTTTTATGTATAACAACAAGATTACTTATTAGTACTTATTTTGTATTTCTGTGCAGTGAGCGTCGCAGTGCTGTATACACACTAAACCGTGGAATGAAATCCCCTCCTGTGTCACGTGACACCTTCCTGCGTCATATCGTGATGCATTTGCACCTGTACTGAGAGCCAGAGGATATAAAATCAAAATGCAGGCGGAGTCACTGATATTTCATCATTTAAGATAATATACAATAAGTTAAAGATATGAGTACAGCCTGGAAAGACTGGAGAATGCTTGACAAGATGACTAAAATTATTGTCTCAAGTATAATTCTTATCAGTCTTAAAGGTAAGCATGATTACGAAAATTAATAATATAATAGCTTGACTTCTACTTGACTTCTAATAATGAATTTAAACATCCCTTTTCTTTATAGCTGCAGTGATCTCTTCCCTGAACATCCAGCAATTACCACCACATCTAATAATGACACCTGAGCAGAGTGAAGCAAAGCTCAGCTGCCGGCATGGTGATACCTACTATCCCTACATGTACTGGTATCAACAAAAGGTAGTCAGTGGCTCAGTTGAGCTCATTGGAATGCTCCATAATAAAAGATTCACTCCTGAGGAGAAGTTTAAAGCAAGATTCAACATTTCAGGACACTCTAAAGAGGATGCGTTTCTGCTCATATCCAGTATAACTCCTGAGGACAGTGCAGTATATTTCTGTGCTGCTAGTAAGCACAGCCACGCACCTTCCCTCTCTGTTTAACAAAAAGCTTCACACCAAACACCTGCAAATAAGATCTGTTCTCTGATTAGTACAGTCTGTAATAGAACGCAATATGGGAAGTGTACAGTAGAGGTCACTGATAAAACTGGTAGCATGTAGACGATTTGAAGCTCATTTCAGGTGTAACAACAACATGATCTTCACTTGTGAGAATTCATATGAAATTCACTTAAATCATTTTCACTCACTTTAAATTTTCTATTGTGCATAGGACTATTAATAGAGTTAATATGCCATTAATACTACTGAGTTTTTATAGTGTTTAGTGCATACTGTATAGTTTGCTTACTCTATTGTTAGATATTATATAGTTTCTAGGTTATTGGATAGTGTATGGCCTGGATTTATTGTATTCATTGACTTTTGTCGGTTTATCAGTGTGTGTCTACACCTCTTGTTAGTCACTGTTTCATATTCAGTGCAGCAGGATGATTCCAGGAGAGCTAGATTTTGTTTCTAACAATAAAGCCTACTGGACTTGATTTGACTTGACTAGTTCCATTAGCTAACAATTAAGCAACATTCTAGTTATTCCAATAGAGGGCAGTAAAGAGAAATGAAACTGTATAAACAGTGTTGATTGTCAGTCTTATGCACACTATTTACAGAGTGGAAGATCACACTGAACACTGAAACGGCTTTTCAAAATGATGCATGTAATTATGCTCATAATTAGATTCCTGATCCTTAAAACAATCTTACTGATGTTATTAAGAGGTGAGATTTTGTGCTGTTATATAACAAGGCAACAGATATGTTCACTTCAAAGATCATGCACCTTTTCACTACACTACTCTTTTTATTGTCTCTCAATAGCATCAGTTCTGAGTAAAGATGTTGTCCAGACTCCACCAGATCTGCTGAGAAATCTAGAAGATACTGCTGTGCTCTACTGCTCTCATAGCGTATCAAGCTATAACAGTATACTTTGGTACAAGATGAACAGCTCTGGGAGTGAGATGGAATATCTTGGAAATCTTTTCCTGGAAACTCCAAACCCTGAGGAGCCAAGGTTTAACCTGAGTGGGGATGGAAGGTCTAAAGGATCGTTGAGTATTCCCAGCCTCTCTCTACAAGATAGTGCAGTTTATTTCTGTGCAGCATATATACACAGAGCTTCTCCTCTGCTGTGACCACAGTGCAAAAACCCCTTCTCACACTCCACCTCAAAAGAGAAGGCATTTCATGAACAAGAAGGGGAAAAAAAGGATTTGGGTGGGTCATTGCACCTACTCCTGTTACTGATTGCAGCAGTAAATTAATAAGGTTTTCTTTTTACTATATACTCTATAATTTTTTAAACCTGATTTTATATTTCTAGATTCTACATCTAATATTAGTTTATGACAAAGGATGGTTCTTCCTGTGCTGAATTTATTCTGTGGCTCTGGTTCACAGGTAATTATTCACAAATTTTCCAGAGTACACCAAGATGCAGTAATACATATAAAGCTTTTTCAAAATCTTACAGGAAGGTTCAGATCACATTCAGAATATTTGTAATGTATATTCTTTTTAACATAACATGCTATTCATTTTGTTCTTCTCTTCAGATCCTTCATTAAGCAGCAAAATTATTTGTACTTATTTTGTAGACTTTGTATTTCTGTGCAGTGAGTGCCACAGTGCTATATACACATTAAACCGTGCACTGAAATCCCCTTCCGTATCACGTGACAGCTTCTTGTGTCACATCATGATGCATTTATACCTGTACTGAGAGCCAGAGGATATACAATCAAAATGCAGGTGGAGTCACTGATATTTCATCATTTAAGATAATATACAATAAGTTGAAAATATGAGTACAGCCTGGAAAGACTGGAGAATACTTGACAAGATGACTAAAATTATTGTCTCAAGTATAATTCTTATCAGTCTTAAAGGTAAGCATAATTATGAAAATTACTAATATAATAGCTTGGTTTTGACTTCTAATAATGAATTTGCACATCCCTTTTCTTTATAGCTGCAGTTATCTCTTCCCTGAACATCCAGCAATTACCACCACATCTAATAATGACACCTGAGCAGAAAGAAGCGAAGCTCAACTGCCGGCATGGTGATAACAACTATTACTACATGTACTGGTATCAACAAAAGACAGTCGGTGGCTCAACTGAGCTCATTGGAATGCTCCATAATAAAAGATTCACTCCCGAGGAGAAGTTTAAAGCAAGATTCAACATTTCAGGACACTCCACAGGGGATGCGTTTCTGCTCATCTCCAGTATAACTCCTGAGGACAGTGCAGTATATTTCTGTGCTGCTAGTAAGCACAGCCACGCACCTTCCCTCTCTGTTTAACAAAAAGCTTCACACCAGACACCTGCAAATAAGATCTGTTCTCTGATTAGTACAATCTGTAACAGAACGCAATATAGGAAGTGTACAGTAGAGGTCACTGATAAAACTGGTAGCATGTAGAAGATGTGAAGCTCATTTCAGGTGTAACAACAACATGATCTACACTTGTGAGAATTCATATGAAATTTAATTAAATCATTTTCACTCACTTTATATTTTCTAATGTGCTTAGGACTATTAATAGAGTTAATATGCCATTAATACTACTGAGTTTTTACAGTGTTTAGTGCTTAATATTAAAGTTTGCTTACTCTATTGTTAGATATTATATAGTTTCTAGGTTATTGGATAGTGTATGGCCTGGATTTATTGTATTTATTGACTTTTCACTGTTTGTCACTGTGTTACTACGCTTCTTGTTAGTCACTGTTTCATATTCAGTGCAGCAGGATGATTCCAGGAGAGCTAGATTTTGTTTCTAACAATAAAACCTACTGGACTTGATTTGACTTGACTAGTTCCATTAGCTAACAATTAAGCAACATTCTAGTTATTCCAATAGAGGGCAGTAAAGAGAAATGAAATCATATAAACAGTGTTGATTGTCAGTCTTATGCACACTCTTTACAGAGTGGAAGATCACACTGAGCACTGAAACGCCTTTTCAAAATGATGCATGTAATTATGCTCATAATTAGATTCCTGATCCTTAAAACAATCTTACTGATGTTATTAAGAGGTGAGATTTTGTGCTGTTATATAACAAGGCAACAGATATGTTCACTTCTAAAGATCTACCTTTACACTACACTACTCTTTTTTACTGTCTCTCAATAGCATCAGTTCTGAGTAAAGATGTTGTCCAGACTCCACCAGATCTGCTGAGAAATCTAGAAGATACTGCTGTGCTCTACTGCTCTCATAGCATATCAAGCTATAACAGTATACTTTGGTACAAGATGAACAGCTCTGGGAGTGAGATGGAATATCTTGGCAATCTTTTCCTGGAAACTCCAAACCCTGAGGAGCCAAGGTTTAACCTGAGTGGGGATGGAAGGTCTAAAGGATCGCTGAGCATTCCCAGCCTCTCTCTACAAGATAGTGCAGTTTATTTCTGTGCAGCATATATACACAGAGCTTCTCCTCTGCTGTGACCACAGTGCAAAAACCCCTCCTCACACTCCACCTCAAAAGAGAAGACATTTCATGAACAAGAAGGGGTAAAAAAGGATTTGGGTGGGTCATTGCACCTACTCCTGTTAGTGATTGCAACAGAAAACTAATTAGGTTTTCTTTTAAATATATATTCTATCATTTTTTTCTGACCTTTTTCTTCTAACTCTAGATTCTACACCTTATTTTCACAAACAAATATTCGTTCATTACAAAGGATGCTTCTTCCTGTGCTGATTTTTCATATTGTTTTGCTCTGGTTCACAGGTAATTATTAACTTTTCCAGAGTACACCAAGATGCAGTAATACATATGAAGCTTTTTCAAAATCTTACAGGAAGGTTCAGATCACATTCAGAATATTTGTAATGTATCATTTTTTTTTAACATAACATGCTATTCATTTTGTTGTTCTCTTCAGATCTTTCATTAAGCAGCAAAATCATTCAGACTACTGATGTGATCGAGAATCCAGGAAATAATGTGAACCTCAGTTGTACACATACTTACAAGGACTTTTATTACCTTTACTGGTACCAACAAACAAGAGAAGACAAATCATTGAAGCTTACTGGATATCTTCAGACGACCACCTTCAATAAGGAGACAGACTATGAGAAGCGCTTTCATATTTACGGAGATGCGAAAAGTGAAGGGATCCTGCAGATCTCCAACCTTAATTCACATGATAGTGCAATGTATTTCTGTGCTGTGAGAGAAAGCACAGTGTCACGGTTATCTGCTACCTACTTCAAAAACCTCACTGTATTATAGTTATGTTTGCTATCTGCACACCTCCAGCTGCTCCTGCAGAGATGTCTTGCGCAGAAAGCAGCAGCAACATTTGACCTTACTCAAAATGTAGTGTTCCCTGAAAGTATTTCACTATGTTTAATATTACATTTGTAGTTTCTGACATACTGTATGTGTCAGCTAGAGGTGCTTCATATGGCAAAAGTATCATATTGCAATACATAAAGACATTTACTTTTTATCACATCTCCATCCCATTTAAACAGTTTCTCATTTCGCCTGCTTCCTTTTTTTATGTTGCCTATTATAATAAAGTCTTGTTATGCTAGATTGATATGCTAGTATCTCTTGCCTTGCCTAGTCTAGGCTGGTGGATTGTGATTCCACAGCTGAGGTGCCATTAGTGTCCCGCTGTTAATATGTTTACAAATACGTATGTAAAAGAAAGGTAAAATGCATATACAAATGTAAAGTGTCTTTCACAACAACGTATGTGCAGGTTTAAGGTACAAAATTTGAAACATTAATATATCCACTGTATCTAGAGCACTTTTTGGCAAAAGCTTTTTGCCTGTCCCATTCCATTATAACTAAACTTTACCTAGGAATATAATCATTAAAGTACTAAATCGGATTCTCTTTAGTTAATGTGCGAATCCATTTAACATCTCATACCTGAAACATCCTTTTCCATGAGTCAACCATTATATGGAATTAAACATTTACATTTTTGTGTCCAACAGCAATTTTTCAATCCTGTTACCTGAACATGTTCCCATGTTCAATATTTGGAAAATTCCTCAAGTTAATGTTCACCAAGAAGTTGCATCAGCTGAATTTCCTGAAAGATCCTGGGAAGAAAAAACATTTCTTTATTTTCAATTACTGTAACATTGACTTATGAGGTCACGTTAAGAGTACACAACACATAATATAAATTGAAAGCAAATAATTAATTTAAAAGGGTAAGTCATCAGAATGTCCTTAATGTCCTCAATCCATTAGGATGGAAGGGTAATTAACCACATATTGTGTATTTGCTTAATCTTCTTAATTCAAATCTGTTACTCATTTAAGAGCAAAATGCCAAGGAACATTGTAAAAATGAGATTGTTGCCTGAGATGGGTTACAATGTTTGAATAGTTATAAATGCATGTTTTTCCAGATTTAATGTTGAAAACAATATTTAAGAAATTATAATATATTTCTGAATTATGGGCAAATGGCACCCTTAACATGGAACTATTTGTCCAGTCTTTACCTTTGATATTTCTGCTGTTTAACGTTATCTTAACTCTTTGTTTTGCTAATTCCTATAAATAAATTATTAGTTGCTTCTAGATTCTCCTGATATTTTATTGTGACACCCTGTTGAGTGAGTAAGGAATGAGGACTAAGTAGCCAGGATTAAGCGAGTGAGATGCTGAATACTGTTATTATGCTTGTCGAGCTCAGACATTTTCCACTTGGTTAATGCTAAAATAAAAATACTTCACTCAACTGAATTCACTGATAAATATTCAAAGAGTCACACTGCTCAACATTGCCTGGTTTAAGAAATCTTGCTGCAAAACAAGAGCATGTAAATAATCTTTTCATTAAGCACATACAGGTGTAAACACTCACTCGTTACCTGTTTGTCCTTTGTCACTCCTCCTCCCATCATAACTGGCACTTGACCACGCCCCCTCTGTCAAATATATGCAATAGTTTCAGGTTATTTTCCTTGGTTTTCTTAATTAGTTCATTAAGTTTGTAAGTTTTTTTTAGTGTATGATTGTTTAGCATATTTTGGCAACTTTCCTGCTAATAATGAAAAATTCATAGAATTAATAATGCGCTTTATAATAAATGGCTGAGTATAAAATAAATAACTGACTAATAAAAAATGGAGGTTTAATAGATTTACCTGTAGACATTGTAAGGAAATTAGCTGTTTAGGTTAAGCTGATGTATTCTCTACCAAAATATGTAGGAGATTAGCAAATCAGCTCAGAGGGGGAAATTTTGTAAACCTAATGTTTTAATAGCTGATCAACTATTTGTCCAGCGATAAGTTGAAATGAGTGTATTTATTAATTGTGTATCGAATATTACCTCCGTGGCCACTGGCAAAATATCCTAAAAACGCTATATTAAGAGCACAGTAACAAGATCGGCAGTTTAAGGCAGTAAATTAGAAGCACAGAGACACAAGACACTGGCCATTAAAAATCAGATGAGACTTTATTACTATTCTAAAACACAGAAACTAATCTAACACAAACACACGCACACATGCAGCACGCACACACACACACACACAAACACAAACAGGGGTGAAAATGGCTTTGAAAAGAGAGTGAATGAAATTCCTAGTTTCTAGCAGTTTCTCAGACCATGACCTGAATGAACCATCAACTTATCAGTTTAATTTAACATTCACTTCGTTTAGAAGGGCTCTAAGCTGGTATTAAATGCACCAGTTCAGCGAGAAACTGGAGGTACTATACCTGCGTTTGTGTTGCCAGGGATTCCCTCGTTGCGTTGTTGTTTGGAAGGATTTTCCGGCGATGTTGATTGGTCGGCGGTCTGGTTGGCCTTATGCAGCGTCTCGAAAGACCAATTCTCCTCCTCTGACACTAATTAACATTCTAGTCTCTGAGTTATGTCCTTTGCAAACTTTCACAAGGTTAGGTTAGACGTTGGTAAGGAATTTGGTAACATGCATGTAATACATTGTACTCAATTTCACGTTATACCAACCCTTAGGAAATTCAATAGCAATCACACACATACCAAACACGACATACCTGCTGTTATTGATACACTCACGAACACTATGATACCTGTTAAATGATCAAAAGCATCATAATGACCTGGTGGCTATAAGCATGATACATATACGGAATGACATTAAAAGAGGCAACAAGTTTTCAAACTATGGTGCATCATCTTAAAAGTCATTGTCCTTACAGGAGATGTAAAGTAGCCTTATGTAGTCTGTTAAAGCTGGGTTCTGTGGAATGCGTGAAGGGTGCTGTACTTTGTGTTCCTGGGGAGAACAAAGGTCTCATTCCATGACCATCGTGTTGGGTGAGCCATCTGGTCTTGGCCAATGGCCTAGATCAATAAGTTTGACAGAGGTTCCTCTTGGCTGAGAGGGTTCGTCCTCTGGTCAGGGATGTCCTATCAGTTGCCGATTGTTCACAGGTCAGTTGAAATCCATCAATCAGTAAACAAGCGGTAATTAACTTGGGTCTGCAAAGTCTGGGAGC
Source organism: Pangasianodon hypophthalmus (assembly GCF_027358585.1). Taxonomy (NCBI): domain Eukaryota; kingdom Metazoa; phylum Chordata; class Actinopteri; order Siluriformes; family Pangasiidae; genus Pangasianodon; species Pangasianodon hypophthalmus. The sequence continues at coordinate 9,184,102 of NC_069719.1, forward strand.
AGGATTCCTAGCTTTATGGCTTCTTTGCTCTCCTTGCCTGCTCGCTTCAGATCCTACATCTCCCCCCTTTCTCTTGGCGATGATTGAGGCAAAGTCATCAGCAAGCGCTGGAAAACACAAAAACAGGCAGGCAAAGCAGAAACACATACAAACAAGACAGCACCTCCATTACTGGCTAAGTACTGGTGCGAGAAATTAAATTATTTGATGATCTATGGGATACCTTTGGGGACACTTGTGATGCTATGATTATTGGGCTTTGGTCTCTTTCTTTTCTCTAGGTCGTTTGGCCTACTAAAAGAAAAGTTGAAAGCAAGAGAAAGGAAAGATAATGACAGTGATCACAAAGGAAGGAAGAAAAATAACTTTGATGAAAACAGTGGGGTTTCCCTGCAATGATGTGAGTGCAACTTCTACACTAGTGTAAGTTGATTTAAATGATCTACCCATCAAGAATGTTTCCTATGGTGGTTGGTTTAAATGTATGTTAATGTGGTGTAGTGTATGGGCAGTCTGAGCCGTGTCAGTCTGTTTCAGCTACCCCCCTTTTCTTGTCTTTTGGACTACAGTGTTTCTTGGTTTGGCTTAGTTGAGAGACAGCTCATTGCGTCCTTGCCTGGGATAAGAGCTTGTCCACGATCTCATGGGTGTTGGTCCAGTGAGGCAGTTCTGGCATGTCCTCCTGTTCCTTGGAGGATTCATTTCTTTCGAGGAATTCCTTCAGTAGCTGGATCAGTTCTTGTGGGTCAGCTGAGGGTGGAGTGTCTTGTTCTCATGCATACTCAGTGCTGTGCCTGTCTGAGTAGTGCGGAGATGGGCTTCTTGAGAAGTGTGGCTGATCCCACTTTTTCCAGCGTTTTGTTCGGTTCTTCGGTTTGGCATTGGCATGGGGGTACCATTTGTTGCTGGTTATGGGTTCTCTCCATTCTTTATGGAGGAATCTGGCATTGTCACGGAAATGGGCGTCTTCCAGTGCCAGGGTTGGATCTTGGATAATGGAGACTATAGGTGTTTTGTTACCTTTTCTTGAGGCAATCTTCTGTTTGTTATAGGCCTTCTGGGTTAGGTCCCATAGCTGTTGGATCATCATTGTGCGAGGGCAGACTATGACAACTAGGTGATGGCTAACTCCAGGATGCAGATTTCTTAGGAAGAGGGTTTTGAAGTTCATGTCCTCTTCAAGTTCAGGTTCGTTATGTGCCCGAAAGTAGGCTCGTCGGAGCCGGTTATAGTAGGCTCGGGGGTTCTCCTGCCAACCCCGTTTGGTTTCCAGGGCAGCTAACAGTCCATGTTCAGACTCTGGGTCTGCAAATTCTTTAATCAGTGCCTGACAGATTAGCTGATAGTTAGATTTTGTGCGAATGGGCTGTCGATCAAGGAAGCTTTGCACCTCTGAACTAGATGTTGTCCTCAGTAGAAAAAGCCTGTCTCGGCTGGTCGCCTGAGGCCTCATTTCCAGGTGTAAGTCAGTGTCTTGCAGGTAGGCCTGTATGTCATATCCTCCGGCAGCATTCGGGGTGAACTTGTTAATGTTTCTGGCCAGACGGTCAAGGTCTTTTAGGGCCAGGCCATGTACCGCTTCGGCGCCCGCATGGATGGGTCGCATTCTTTGTTGGCAGGGATGAATTCTTCTGTGAGGGCTGGTGAGGCTCTGGGTTGTGCCCCTTCACTTCTTGTTTCTTGTGTCACCTCCTCTTTGACTGTGTCAACCTCTTCTATGGTGTGGTCAAGCTGCAGGGTCATACTTTCAACTTTGTCTCTAGACTTCTCCAGGTGGCCTTCCAGGGACTTGATTTTGGCATTCTTATCTTTGACCTAAGACTTGGCTTTCTCCAGTAGCTGCTTGGTGTATTGGAGTTTGTCTGCTAGATCGTTCTGGGCCGCCTTCGCTTCCTCCTTTTCGTTCTGGGTAGCTGCCAGGGTTTCTTGGAGCTTTGCAATTTCCTTCTTTGCCTATTGCTCCATTTCTTCTGACTTTTTCAGTTGGTATTGGGCTTTCTCTTCCAGCTTGTCTATGCGTCTTTGGGTATGTGTCATCTCCTCTTGTAAGTGGGTGATGTGCTTGTCGCTTAGTTTCAGCTGGTCTATAAGGTTGTGGCTTAGGGAGCCGGTGATTTTAGCTAGCTCCTGGTGGCTGTAGCTCTGTCTTGGATCATGTGTCAGGAGTCTTCTGAGAATTACAATTATTAGTAGTAATAATTATAATTCAAAGGCTTTGGGTGTCAGGCAGTTCATCGCAATGCTCAGCCATGCCTCTAAGTCTTCCCAGTGGGCGATGGGATCTGTGATCTGAGGCATGTTGACGCACTGTTGGGGAACCTGGTGTTGGCGAGACTGACACAGATCTTTACACTGTATTGGGGCCTAGGTGTAGTGGACAGCTAAGTGTTGTTTCAGTGACTGTGACTGTGAAACTCTAGTGGAGTGTGTTGATGACTTGTGGTCTGACTGAGGGAGAATGACTAGCAGGGTCGAGTGTTTCTTCCTGCAACACAAGTCAGAACAAACAAGTAAAGGAGAAACTGAAAAGAAACACCTAAATTTCCCAATGAAAGAGGAGCCTTTTCTGTTCAATAGAGAGACTAAATCACAGGAACAGATTTACGATAAATAAGGGATGAGTTTCAACTTTAAAATCATTTTCATGGGACTCTCTTCTTTTCTCTCTCTTTTTTTTTTTTAAAGAGTTTGTTGATGGTTCCCACGGCTTGGTCTAGAAAATGGGACAGATGAGATAGAAGAAGGCAGAAATGGACAGGAATGTAACCTGATTAATTGAAGGAGACTGGCTCAACTGACAAGTGGATCAAGTCCACGAATGGGCCCTGCTGCTATTATGCTTAACTACAGCCCCTGGCAAAAATTATGGAATCACCAGTCTTGGAGGATGTTCATTCAGTTGTTTAATTTTGTAGAAAAAAGGCAGGTCACAGACATGACACAAAACTAAAGTCATTTCAAATGTCAACTTTCTGGCTTTAAGAAACACTAAAATCAAGAAAAAAATGTGGTAGTCAGTAACAGTTACTTTTTTTTTGACCAAGCAGAGGAAAAAAAATATGGAATCACTCAATTCCGAGGAAAAAATTACCCTGCCAATTTCCTTTCCAACCTGCATCAAAGGAGTGATCACACCTTGGAGAGCTGTTGCACCAAGTGGATTGACATGAATCATGGCTCCAACACGAGAGATGTCAATTGAAACAAAGGAGAGAATTATCAAACTCCTTAAAGAGGGTAAATCATCACGCAATGTTTCAAAAGATGTTGGTTGTTCACAGTCAGCTGTGTCTAAAATCTGGACCAAGTACAAACAACATGGGAAGGTTGTTAAAGGCAAGCGTACTGGTAGACCAAGGAAGACATCAAAGCGTCAAGACAGAAAACTTAAGGCAATATGTCTTGAAAACAGAAAATGCACAACAAAACAAATGAGGAACAAATGGGAGGAAAGTGGAGTCAACGTCTGTGACCGAACTGTGAGAAATCGCCTAAAGGAAATGGGATTTACATACAGAAAAGCTAAACGAAAACCATCATTAACACCTAAACAGAAAAAAAACAAGGTTACAGAGGGCTACGGAAAAGTAATCTTGGACTGTGGATGACTGGATGAAAGTCATTTTCAGTGATGAATCACGTATCTGCATTGGGCAAGGTGATGATGCTGGAACTTTTGTTTGGTGCCATTCCAATGAGATTTATGAAGACAACTGCCTGAAGAAAACATGCAAATTTCCACAGTCATTGATGATATGGGGTTGCATGTCAGGTAAAGGCATTGGGGAGATGGCTGTCATTACATCTTCAATAAATGCACAAGTTTACATTGACATTTTGGACACTTTTCTTATCCGATCAATTGAAAGGATGCTTGGGGATGATGATATCATTTTTCAAGATGATAATGCATCTTGTCATACAGCAAAAACTGTGAAAACGTTCCTTGAAGAAAGACTCATGAGGTCAATGTCATGGCCTGCAAATAGTCCGGATCTTAATCCAATTGAAAATCTGTGGTGGAAGTTGAAGAAAATGGTCCATGACAAGGCTCCAACCTGCAAAACTGATCTGGCAACTGCAATCAGAGAAAGTTGGAGCCAGATTGATGAAGAGTACTGTTTGTCACTCATTAAGTCCATGCCTCAGAGACTGCAAGCTGTTATAAAAGCCAGAGGTGGTGCAACAAAGTACTAGTGGTGTGTTGAAGTGTTCTTTTGTTTGTTTGTTTTTCATGATTCCATAATTTTTTCCTCGGAATTGAGTGATTCCATATTTTTTTTCCCTCTGCTTGGTCTAAAAAAGTAACTGTTACTGACTACTACATTTGTTTTCTTGATTTCTTTTAGTGTTTCTTAAAGCCAGAAAGTTGATATTTGAAATGATTTTAGTTTTGTGTCATGTCTGTGACCTGCCTTTTTTCTACAAAATTAAACAACTGAATGAACATCCTCCAAGACTGGTGATTCCATAATTTTTGCCAGGGGCTGTATGAGTACTGAATCGCTTACAGCGGATGTACAATTATATACTGGAAATGAGCTTAAAGTGAAAGAGACTTGTCTCTGATTTACTTTGAGACTCATAGTAAGGGATAGTAGTGTCTCCTATCTGAGTGACTCTTGTAAAGCAAGGACACTAGAGTGTCAAATGCCTCAAAGTGAAATAATTATTGTGTGACTTTAACTTGACGGGGAAGTGTCTACACTCAAGTGTTTTCAGTAAAATTTAATAGCTTGATTAAATTTAAATTTCACACAATAAGTGTAGGTAAATATTTTCCTTCTAAGTAGACTGAGGGGAAATAGCAAGAAGAGAGAAGAGTAAATGGAACAGAAAAGAGAGAAATAAGCATGAGGGTTAATCACTTTAACACTGCCCAAAACACTAGCTGTATTCAATTGCTGCAAGCCACAACATGCTAATCGCTAACCGCTAAGCTTCGAGGCTAATGGTTTTAGCATAGACTTCAGTGTAAACACTACTACTTCGGGTTAGCTTAGCTACACCTGAGAGTTTGTTTACAAGATGGCGTCGTCAGACTGCGCATGCTCCTAGGGCCCGACTGCTATGACAACCAACACAAACAGTAGGTCGCTACCGCACTGCTTGAGACACACAGTTTAAGCACTTTTATATGAAAGGTCGGCGCATTCCAGCGCATTGCAAATAAACACCACTTGTAGCCCGCTTTAAGGCGTGGCGCTTAAAACTCAGTTTGTTAAAGTGAGATAAAACTGCAACTAATACGATTACAATAATCCAATAATTGCGATCTCGGTGGATCTTAAATTTCCGTGCCAGTTTCTCTGACACACAAATACAATAGAGTTTCATCGCTGCTGGTTACACAAATTTATTCTAACTTTACTTAACAAAACTTAACATTCAAGACACACTCGGACACTCACAAAGTGTTACACAGAGAGATAGCTTTCAAAACTAACTCTGCGAGCAGACACAAAAGGACAAGCATGAATTCGCTACTCTAGTGGCTAATCCTGGGAGTGTAATAGCTATCTGAATGGCACTGGAACACGCAATGCATCAATTTAGCTGTAACACAAGGCCTTTTAAGAAGAGATTGAGGAACACGCTCAACTCTTATCTTAACCGTACTGTGAGGAGATTTCTTCGTCTTGACAGGGGCACTTTAATTACTGCAGTTTGCTGTGACTGATATTCCTCGCTCGGAACAGGAGTCAGATAGCTACCTGAATAACACTGGAACACGCAGTGGATCAGTCTACCTACAACATGAGGCCTTTTTAGGAAGAAATTAAGGAACACGCTTAATTCTATCCTCACCGCACTGAGAGGAGATTTCTTCGTCCTAACGGGGTGAATTAATTTAACATTTACGGCAGGTTAACACTAGGGAAGCAAACCGAGTTATCACTTTCCATCTATTCACACAGCAAGCCGGCTGAATGCGTACATCACACACTAATACATCACACTCGTCTTTTCTGTCTCTGATCTATTATCCACAACAACAGAAAATATACACACCTGTGACTTGTCCAGTGCTTACAATTTAGATTAAACTGCCCGCATTCTCCACCAATAATGTAAGGAAATTAGCTGTTGAGGTTAAGCTGATGTATTCTCCACCAACATATGTAGGAGATTAGCACATCAGCTCAGAGGGGGAAATTTTGTAAACTTAATATTTTAATAGCTGATCAACTATTCGTCCAGCGATAAGTTGTTTATTAATTGTGTATGGGATATTACCTCCGTGGCCACTGGCAATAATATCCTAAAACACTATATTTCCCCTCCTGAGCTGATCTGCTAATGTCCTAAGTATTTTGGTGGAGAATACATCAGCTTAACCTAAACAGCTAATTTCCTTACAACATAAAAACACTAGCTGTTTCTGTTAAACAAGATGTGCTGCTATCAAAGCAGTCCTGGTTAAAGTATTTGTCTACTGGTATTATGAAGAATTTTGTTTTATGTATAACAATAAGATTACTTATTAGTACTTATTTTGTAGATTTTGTATTTCTGTGCAGTGAGCGCCACAGTGCTGTATACACACTAAACCGTGGAATGAAATCCCCTCCTGTGTCACGTGACACCTTCCTGCGTCATATCGTGATGCATTTGCACATGTACTGAGAGCCAGAGGATATGAAATCAAAATGCAGGTGGAGTCACTGATATTTCATCATTTAAGATAATATACAATAAGTTAAAAATATGAGTACAGCCTGGAAAGACTGGAGAATACTTGACAAGATGAATAAAGTTATTGTCTCAAGTATAATTCTTATCAGTCTTAAAGGTAAGCATGATTACGAAAATTAATAATATAATAGCTTGGTTTTGACTTCTAATAATGAATCTGCACATCACTTTTCTTTATAGCTGCAGTTATCTCTTCCCTCAACATCCAGCAATCACCACCACATCTAATAATGACACCTGAGCAGAAAGAAGCGAAGCTCAACTGCCGGCATGGTGATACCAACTATCCCTACATGTACTGGTATCAACAAAAGACAGTTGGTGGCTCAATTGAGCTCATTGGAATGCTCCAGAATAAAATATTCACTCCTGAGGAGAAGTTTAAAGCACGATTCAACATTTCAGGACACTCTAAAGAGGATGCGTTTCTGCTCATATCCAGTATAACTCCTGAGGACAGTGCAGTATATTTCTGTGCTGCTAGTAAGCACAGCCACGCACCTTCCCTCTCTGTTTAACAAAAAGCTTCACACCAAACACCTGCAAATAAGATCTGTTCTCTGATTAGTACAATCTGTAATAGAACGCAATATAGGAAGTGTACAGTAGAGGTCACTGATAAAACTGGTAGCATGTAGAAGATGTGAAGCTCATTTCAGGTGTAACAACAACATGATCTTCACTTGTGAGAATTCATATGAAACTCATTTAAATCATTTTCACTCACGAGTCATTTTACATTTTCTGTTGTGCTTAGGGCTATTAATAGAGTTAATATGCCATTAATACTACTGAGTTTTTATAGTGTTTAGTGCTTACTGTATAGTTTGCTTACTATTGTTAGATATTATATAGTTTATAGGTTATTGTATAGTGTATGGCCGGGATTTATTGTATTTATTGACTTTTCACTGTTTGTTACTGTGTTTCTACGCTTCTTGTTAGTCACTGTTTCATATTCAGTGCAGCAGGATGATTCCAGGAGAGCTAGATTTTGTTTCTAACAGTAAAGCCTACTGGATTGATTTGACTTGGCTAGTTCTGTTAGCTAACATTTAAGCTATATTCTAGTTATTCCAATAGAGGGCAGTAAAGAGAAATGAAACTGTATAAACAGTGTTGTTTGTCAGTTTTATGCACACTATTTACAGAGTGGAAGATCACACTGAGCACTGAAACGCCTTTTCAAAATGATGCATGTAATTATGCTCATAATTAGACTCCTGATCCTTAAAACAATCTTACCGATGTTATTAATGGGTGAGATTTTGTGCTGTTATATAACAAGGAAACAGATATGTTCACTTCAAAGATCATGTACCTTTACACTACACTACTCTTTTTTACTGTCTCTCATTAGGATGAGTTCTGAGTAAAGATATTTGTCCAGACTCCACCAGATCAGAAAAATCTAGAGGATACTGCTGTGCTCTACTGCTCTCATAGCGTATCAAACTATAACCGTATACTTTGGTACAAGATGAACAGCTGTGGGAGTGAGATGAAATATCTTGGGAATCTTTTGCTGGAAACTCCAAACCCTGAGGAGCCAAGGTTTAACCTGAGTGGGGATGGAAGGTTTAAAGGATCACTGAGCATTCCTAGCCTCTCTCTACAAGATAGTGCAGTTTATTTCTGTCCAGCATATACACAGAGCTTCTCCTCTGCTGTGACCACAGTGCAAAAACCCCTCCTCACACTCCACCTCAAAAGAGAAGGCATTTCATGAACAAGAAGGGAAAAAAAGGATTTGGGTGGGTCATTGCACCTACTCCTGTTAGCAGAAAATTAATTAGGTTTTCTTTTTACTATATACTCTATCATTTTTTTAAACCTGATTTTATATCTCTAGATTCTACATCTAATATTAGTTTATGAAAAAGGATGCTTCTTCCTGTGCTGATTTTTCATATTCTGTTGCTCTGGTTCACAGGTAATTATTTACAGATTTTCCAGAGTACACCAAGATGCAGTAATACATAAAGCTTTTTCAAAATCTTACAGGAAGGTTCAGATCATATTCAGAATATTTGTAATGTATATTCTTTTTAACATAACATGCTATTCATTTTGTTCTTCTCTTAAGATCTTTCATTAAGCAGCAAAATCAATCAGACTTCTGATGTGATCGAGAATCCAGGAAATAATGTGAACCTCAGTTGTGCACATAGTTACAAGAACTTTTTTTACCTTTACTGGTACCAACAAACAAGTGAAGATAAATCACTCAAGCTTACTGGATATCTCGACACAACAACCTTCAAAAGCGAGACAGACTATGAGAAGCGCTTTCATATTTATGGAGATGCAAGAACTGAAGGGATCCTGCAGATCTCCAACCTTAATTCACATGATAGTGCAGTGTATTTCTGTGCTGTGAGGGAAAGCACAGTGTCACAGTTATCTGCTACCTACTTCAAAAACTCACTGTATTATAGGTATGTATGCTATCTGCACATCTCCAGCTGCTCCTGCAGTGATGTCTTGTGCAGAAAGCAGCAGCAACATTTGACCTTACTCAAAATGTAGTGTTCCCTGAAAGTATTTCAATATGTTTAATATTACATTTGTAGTTTCTGACATACTGCCTGTGTGAGCTAGAGGTGCTTCATTTGGCAAAAGTATAATATTGCAACACATAAAGACATTTATTTACTTTTTATCACATCTCCATCCCACTTAAACAGTTTCTCATTTCGCAGGCTTCCATTTTTTTTATGTTGCCTATTATAATAAAGGCTTGTTATGCTAGATTATGATATGCTAGTATCTCTTGCCTTGCCTAGTCTAGGCTGGTGGCTTGTGATTCCACAGCTGAGGTGCCTTTTGTGTCCTGCTGTTATTATGTTTACAAATACATATGCAAAAGAAAGGTAAAATGCATATACAAAGGTAAAGTGTCTTTCACAACAACCTATGTGCATGTTTCAGGTACAAAATTTGAAACATTAGTAAACCTACCATATCTAGAGCACTTTTTAACGAAAGCCTTTTTGCTTGTCCCATTCCACTGTAACTACATTTTATCTTGGAGTAAAGTCATTAAAGTACTAAATCAGATTATCTTTAGTTGAATCCATTTAACGTCTCACACCTGAAACATCCTTTTCCATGAGTCATCCATTATATGGAATTAAACATACATTTTTGTGTCCAACAACAATTATTCAATTCTGGTACCTGAACATGTTCCCATGTTCAATATTTGGAAAATTCCTCAAGTTAATGTTCACCAAGAAGTTGCATCAGCTGAATTTCCTGAAAGATCCTGGGAAGAAAAAACATTTCTTTATTTTCAATAACTGTAACATTGACTTATGAGGTCACGTTGAGAGTACACAACACAATATAAACTGAAAGCAAATAATCAATTTAAAAGGGTAAGTCATCAGAATGTCCTTAATGTCCTCAATCCATTAGGATGAGCACTAATTAACCACATATTGTGTATTTGCTTAATCTTCTTAATTCATCTCTGTTACTTATTTAAGAGCAAAATGCCAAGGAACATTGTAAAAATGAGATTGTTGCCTGAGATGGGTTACAATGTTTGAATAGTTATAAATGCATGTTTTTCCAGATTTAATGTTGAAAACAATTTTTAAGAAATTATAATAAATAAATAAATAAATACATTTAATATTTATGAACTGTGGGTAAATGGCACCCTTAACATGGAACCATTTGGCCAGTCTTTACCTTTGATCTTTCTGCTGTTTAAAGTTATGCTAGCTCTTTGTTTTGCTAATTCCTATAAATAAATTATTAGTTGCTTCTAGATTCTCCTGATATTTTATTGTGACATCCTGTTGAGTGAGGAATGAGGACTAAGTAGCCAGGATTAAGCGAGTGAGATGCTGAATACTGTTATTATGCTTGTCGATCTCAGACGTTTTCCACCTGGTTAATGCTAAAATAAAAATACTTCACTTGACTGAATTCACTGATAAATATTCAAACAAAGAGTCACAATGCTCAACATTGCCTGGTTTAAGAAATCTTGCTGCAAAACGAGCATATAAATAATCTTTTCATTAAGCACATACAGGTGTAAACACTCACTCGTTACCTGTTTGTCCTTTGTCACTCCTCCTCCCATCATAACTGGCACTTGACCACGCCCCCTCTGTCAAATTTATGCAACTGTTTCAGGTTATTTTCCTTGGCTTTCTTAATTAGTTCATTAAGTTTTTTTTTTTAGTGTATGATTGTTTAGCATATTTTGGCAACTTTCCTGCTAATAATGAAAAATTCATAGAATTAATAATGTGCTTTATAATAAATGGCTGAGTATAAAATAAATAACTCACTAATAAAAAATGGAGGTTTAATAGATTTACCTTTAGACATTGTAAGGAAATTAGCTGTTTAGGTTAAGCTGATGTATTCTCTACCATATGTAGGAGATTAGCACATCAGCTCAGAGGGGGAAATTTTGTAAACTTAATATTTTAATAGCTGATCAACTATTTGTCCAGCGATAAGTTGAAATGAGTGTGTTTATTAATTGTGTATGGAATATTACCTCCGTGGCCACCGGCAATAATATCCTAAAAACACTATATTAAGAGCACAGTAAAAAGATCGGCAGTTTAAGGCAGTAAATTAGAAGCACAGAGACACAAGACACTGGCTATTAAAAATCAGACGAGACTTTATTACTATTCTAAAACACAGAAACTAATCTAACACAAACACACACACACAAAGACAAACAGGGGTGAAGATGGCTTTGAAAAGAGAGTGAATGAAATTCTGAGTTTCTAGCAGTTTCTCAGACCATGACCTGAATGAACCAACAACTTATCAGTTTAATTTAACATTCACTTCATTTAGAAGGGCTCTAAGCTGGTATTAAATGCACCAGTTCAGTGAGAAACTGGAGGTACTATACTTGCGTTTGTGTTTCCAGGGATTCCCTCGTTGCGTTGTTGTTTGGAAGGAGTTTCCGACAATGTTGATTGGTCGGCGGTCTGGTTGGCCTTACGTAGCGTCTCGAAAGACCAATGGGGCTGATAAACAGAGTGAGGAGCGAACCCGGCGGAGTCTCGTAGGTGGGTTGCAAAACTTTGATGAATGGTTCACAGTGGTGCGAAGGTGAGTGTTGGAGGCTTTCTGGACTCTCGTACAGATGTTTTGGATGAGACTCTTGCAAAGATATGCTGGATGAGACTCAGAGTTTCCTTTGTGTCAGGGGGTTTTAACCCTATCCAGTTGGGCTGACCCCAAAGTGTTTGCTCCAATCAGCAGGATCTTGGGGCAGGGTGTAAACTGTATTCTTTTCCTCTGACACTAATTAACATTCTTTTCCTCTGACACTAATTAACATTCTGGTGTGAGTTACGTGTTTTGCAAACTTTGCACAAGGCTAGATTAGAACTTTGGTAAGGAATTTGGTAACATGCATGTAATACATAGTACTCAACTTCACGTTATACCAACCCTTAGGAAATTCAATAGCAATCACAAACATACCAAACATGACATACCTGCTGTTATTGATACACCCACGAACACTATGACACCTGTTAAATGATCAAAAGCATCATAATGACCTGGTGGCTATAAGCATGATATATATACGGAATGACATTAAAAGAGGCAACAAGTTTTCAAACTATGGTGCATCATCTTAAAAGTCATTGTCCTTACAGGAGATGTAAAGTAGCCTCATGTAGTCTGTTAAAGCTGGGTTCTGTGGAATGTGTGAAGGGTGCTGAACTTTGTGTTCCTGGGGAAAGCAAAGGTCTCATTCCATGAGGGTCCTTGGTTAAGTCCCGTCCCGTCCCCCCTGGGAGCAGGATTCCTAGCTTTATGGCTTCTTTGCTTTCCTTGCCTGCTCGCTTCTGGCTACATCTCCCCCCTTTCGCCTGGTGATGATTGAGGCAAAGTCATCGGCAAGCACTGGAAAAAACAAAAACAGGCAGGCAAAGCAGAAACACATACAAACAAGACAGCACCTCCATTACTGGCAAAGTACTGGTGCGAGAAATAAAATTATTTGATGATCTATGGGATACCTTTGGGGACACTTGTGATGCTATGATTGGGCTTTGGTCTCTTTCTTTTCTCTAGGTCGTTTGGCCTACTAAAAGAAAAGTTGAAAGCAAGAGAAAGGAAAGATAATGACAGTGATCACAAAGGAAGGAAGAAAAATAATTTTGATGAAAACAGTGGGGTTTCCCTGCAATGATGTGAGTGCAACTTCTACACTAGTGTAAGTTGATTTAAATGATCTACCCATCAAGAAGACAGTTGAATGTTTCCTATGGTGGTTGGTTTAAATGTATGTTAATGTGGTGTAGTGTATGGGCAGTCTGAGCCGTGTCAGTCTGTTTCAGCTACCCCCCTTTTCTTGTCTTTTGGACTACAGTGTTTCTTGGTTTGGCTTAGTTGAGAGACAGCTCATTGCGTCCTTTCCTATATAAGAGCTTGTCCACAATCTCATGGGTGTTGGTCCAGTGAGGCAGTTCTGGCATGTCCTCCTGTTCCTTGGAGGATTCATTTCTTTCGAGGAATTCCTTCAGTAGCTGGATCAGTTCTTGTGGGTCAGCTGAGGGTGGAGTGTCTTGTTCTCATGCATACTCAGTGCTGTGCCTGTTTGAGTAGTGCGGAGATGGACTTCTTGAGAAGTGTGGCTGATCCCACTTTTTCCAGCATTTTGTTCGGTTCTTTGGTTTGGCATTGGCATGGGGGTATCGTTTGTTGCTGGTTATAGGTTCTCTCCATTCTTTATGGAGGAATCTGGCATTGTCATGGCAATGGGCGTCTTCCAGTGCCAGGGTTGGATCTTGGGTAATGGAGACTGTAGGTGTTTTGTTACCTTTTCTTGAGGCCATCTTCTGTTTGTTATCGGCCTTCTGGGTTAGGTCCCATAGCCGTTGGATCGTCATCATGCGAGGGCAGGCTATGACACCTAGGTGATGGCTTACTCCAGGATGCAGATTTCTTAGGAAGAGGGTTTTGAAGTTCATGTCCTCTTCAAGTTCAGGTTCGTTATATGCCCCAAAGTAGGCTCGTCGGAGCCGGTTATAGTAGGCTCGGGGGTTCTCCTGCCGACCATGTTTGGTTTCCAGGGCAACTAACAGTCCATGTTCAGCTGGGTCTGCAAATTCTTTAATCAGTGCCTGACAGATTAGCTGATAGTTAGATTTTGTGCAAATGGGCTGTCGATCTAGGAAGCTTCACGCCTCTGAACTAGATGTTGTCCTCAGTAGAAAAAGCCTGTCTCGGTTGGTCGCCTGAGGCCTCATTTCCAGGTGTAAGTCAGTGTCTTGCAGGTAGGCCTGTATGTCGTAGCCTCCGGCAGCATTCGGGGTGAACTTGTTAATGTTTCTGGCCAGAGGGTCAAGGTCTTTTAGGGCCAGGCCATGTACCGCTTTGGCATCCGCATGGATGGGTTCCATTCTTCTGTTGGCAGGGATGAATTCTTCTGTGAGGGCCAGTCAGGCTCTGGGTTGTGCCCCCTCACTTCTTGTTTCTTGTGTCACCCCATAAATGGGGGACCCTGCTCTGCTGGGCAGTGGTGATGCTATCAAGTGTCTCACCCTTCTTGGCTCTGGTTGTAGCTCATAGGCATGCTTGAGCTCCTCAACCTCTTCTATGGTGTGGTCAAGCTGCAGGGTGAAACTTTCAATGTTGTCTCTAGACTTCTCCAGGTGGCCTTCCAGGGCCTTGATTTTGAGACAGAAGAAGGCAGTAAAGGACAGGAATCACCTGAGTAACCTGATTAATTGAAGGAGACTGGCTAAAACGACAAGTGGATCAAGTCCACAAATGGGGCCTGCTTGTCAGTTCAGCTTAACTACGAGTACTGAATCGCTTACAGCTGATGTACAATTATATACTGGAAATGAGCTTAAAGTGAAAGAGAGTTGTCTCTGATTTACTTTGAGACTCGTAGTAAGGAACAGTAGTGTCTCCTATCTAAGTGACACTTGTAAAGCACGGACACAAGAGTGTCAAATGCCTCAAAGTGAAATAATTATTGTGTGAAGAAGAAGAGTAAATGGAAAAAGAAGGGAGAAGAGTAAATGGAACAGAAAAGAGAGCAATAAGTATGAAGTTTAATCACTTTAACATTGTCCAAAACACGAGCTGTTCAATTGCTGCAAGCCACAACATGCTAATCGCTAACCGCTAAGCTTCGAGGCTAATGGTTTTAGCATAGACTTCAATATAAACACTACTGCTTCGGGTGAGCTTAGCTACACCTGAGAGTTTGTTTACAAGATGGCGTCGTCAGACTGCGCATGCTCCTAGGGCCCGACTGTTGCTATGACAACCAACACAAACAGTAGGTCGCTACCGCACTGCTTGAGACACACAGTTTAAGCACTTTTATATCAAAGGTCGGCGCATTCCAGCGCATTGCAAATAAACACCACTTGTAGCCCGCTTTAAGGCATGGCGCTTAAAACTCAGTTTGTTAAAGTGAGATAAAACTTAAAGAGGCAGGTTCACTGCAACTAATACGATTACAATAATCCAATAATTGTGATCTCGGCGGATCTTAAATTTCCGTGCCAGTTTCTCTGACACACAAATACAACAGGGTTTCTTCGCTGCTGGTTACACAAATTTATTCTAACTTTACTTAACAAAACTTAACATTCAAGACACACTCGGACACTCACAAAGTGTTACACAGAGAGATAGCTTTCAAAACTAACTCTGCGAGCAGACACAAAAGGACAAGCATGAATTCGCTACTCTAGTGGCTAATCCTGGGAGTAAAATATCTATCTGAATGGCACTGGAACACGCAATGCATCAATTTAGCTGTAACACAAGGCCTTTTAAGAAGAGATTGAGGAACGCGCTCAACTCTTATCTTAACCGTACTGTGAGGAGATTTCTTCGTCTTGACAGGGGCACTTTAATTACTGCAGTTTACTGTGACTGATATTCCTCGCTCGGAACAGGAGTCAGATAGCTACCTGAATAACACTGGAACACGCAGTGGATCAGTCTACCTACAACATGAGGCCTTTTTAGGAAGAAATTAAGGAACACGCTTAATTCTATCCTCACCGCACTGAGAGGAGATTTCTTCGTCCTAACGGGGTGAATTAATTTAACATTTACGGCAGGTTAACACTAGGGAAGCAAACCGAGTTATCACTTTCCATCTATTCACACAGCAAGCCGGCTGAATGCGTACATCACACACTAACACATCAGACTCGTCTTTTCTGTCTCTGATCTATTATCCACAACAACTGAAAAGATACACACCTGTGACTTGTCCAGTGCTTACAATTTAGATTAAACTGCCCGCATTCTCCACCAATAATGTAAGGAAATTAGCTGTTTAGGTTAAGCTGATGTGTTCTCCACCAAAATATGTAGGAGATTAGCACATCAGCTCAGAGGGGGAAATTTTGTAAACTTAATATTTTAATAGCTGATCAACTATTCGTCCAGCGATAAGTTGAAATGAGTGTGTTTATTAATTGTGTATGGGATATTACCTCCGTGGCCACCGGCAATAATATCCTAAAACACTATATTTCTCCTTCTGAGCTGATCTGCTAATGTCCTACGTATTTTGGTGGAGAATACATCAGCTTAACCTAAACAGCTAATTTCCTTACAACATAAAAACACTAGCTGTTTCTGTTAAACAAGATGTGCTGCTATCAAAGCAATCCTGGTTAAAGTATTTGTCTACTGGTATTATGAAGAATTTTGTTTTATGTATAACAATAAGATTACTTATTTTGTAGATTTTGTATTTCTGTGCAGTGAGCGCCACAGTGCTGTATACACACTAAACCGTGGAATGAAATCCCCTCCTCTGTCACGTGACACCTTCCTGCGTCATATCGTGATGCATTTGCACCTGTACTGAGAGCCAGAGGATCATTTAAGCTAATTTAAATTTCATCATTTAAGATAATATACAATAAGTTAAAGATATGAGTACAGCCTGGAAAGACTGGAGAATACTTGACAAGATGACTAAAATTATTGTCTCAAGTATAATTCTTATCAGTCTTAAAGGTAAGCATGATTACGAAAATTAATAATATAACAGCTTGACTTCTACTTGACTTCTAATAATGAATTTGCACATCCCTTTTCTTTACAGCTTCAGTTATCTCTTCCCTCAACATCCAGCAGTTACCACCACATCTAATAATGACAGCTGAGCAGAAAGAAGCGAAGCTCACCTGCTGGCATGGTGATAACAACTATAACTCCATGTACTGGTATCAACAAAAGACAGTCGGTGGCTCAATTGAGCTCATTGGAATGCTTGTGTATGAAAAACCCACTCCTGAGGAGAAGTTTAAAGCAAGATTCAACATTTCAGGACACTCTAAAGAGGATGCGTTTCTGCTCATATCCAGTATAACTCCTGAGGACAGTGCAGTATATTTCTGTGCTGCTAGTAAGCACAGCCACACACCTTCCCTCTCTGTTTAACAAAAAGCTTCACACCAAACACCTGCAAATAAGATCTGTTCTCTGATTAGTACAATCTGTAATAGAACGCAATATAGGAAGTGTACAGTAGAGGTCACTGATAAAACTGGTAGCATGTAGAAGATGTGAAGCTCATTTCAGGTGTAACAACAACATGATCTTCACTTGTGAGAATTCATATGAAACTCATTTAAATCATTTTCACTCACGAGTCACTTTACATTTTCTGTTGTGCTTAGGGCTATTAATAGAGTTAATATGCCATTAATACTACTGAGTTTTTATAGTGTTTAGTGCTTACTGTATAGTTTGCTTACTCTATTGTTAGATATTATATAGTTTATAGGTTATTGTATAGTGTATGGCCGGGATTTATTGTATTTATTGACTTTTCACTGTTTGTTACTGTGTTTCTACGCTTCTTGTTAGTCACTGTTTCATATTCAGTGCAGCAGGATGATTCCAGGAGAGCTAGATTTTGTTTCTAACAATAAAGCCTACTGGATTGATTTGACTTGGCTAGTTCTGTTAGCTAACATTTAAGCAATATTCTAGTTATTCCAATAGAGGGCAGTAAAGAGAAATGAAACTGTATAAACAGTGTTGTTTGTCAGTTTTATGCACACTATTTACAGAGTGGAAGATCACACTGAGCACTGAAACGCCTTTTCAAAATGATGCATGTAATTATGCTCATGATTAGATTCCTGATCCTTAAAACAATCTCACTGATGTTATTAACAGGTGAGATTTTGTGCTGTTATATAACAAGGAAACAAATATGTTCACTTCCACGATCATGTACCTTTACACTACACTACTCTTTTTTACTGTCTCTCAATAGCATCAGTTCTGAGTAAAGATGTTGTCCAGACTCCACCAGATCTGCTGAGAAATCTAGAAGATACTGCTGTGCTCTACTGCTCTCATAGCATATCAAGCTATAACAGTATACTTTGGTACAAGATGAACAGCTCTGGGAGTGAGATGAAATATCTTGGAAATCTTTTCCTGGAAACTCCAAACCCTGAGGAGCCAAGGTTTAACCTGAGTGGGGATGGAAGGTCTAAAGGATCGCTGAGCATTCCCAGCCTCTCTCTACAAGATAGTGCAGTTTATTTCTGTGCAGCATATATACACAGAGCTTCTCCTCTGCTGTGACCACAGTGCAAAAACCCCTCCTCACACTCCACCTCAAAAGAGAAGGCATTTCATGAACAAGAAGGGGTAAAAAAGGATTTGGGTGGGTCATTGCACCTACTCCTGTTAGTGATTACAACAGAAAATTAATTAGGTTTTCGTTTTTTTATACACTCTATCATTTTTTTAAACCTGATTTTATAGCTCTAGATTCTACATCTAATATTAGTTTATGACAAAGGATGGTGCTTCATGTGGTGATTTTTCATATTCTGTTGCTCTGGTTCACAGGTAATTATTTACAAATTTTCCAGAGTACACCAAGATGCAGTAATACATATAAAGCTTTTTCAAAATCTTACAGGAAGGTTCAGATCACATTCAGAATATTTGTAATGTAAATGTAATATGTGATGTAAATATTTGTAAATTCTTTTTAACATAACATGCTATTCATTTTGTTCTTCTTTTCAGATCCTTCATTAAGCAGCAAAATCACTCAGACTACTGATGTGATCAAGAATCCAGGAAATAATGTGAACCTCAGTTGCATACATACTTACAAGAACTTTTATTATCTTTTCTGGTACCAACAAACAAGAGAAGACAAATCACTCAAGCTTACTGGATATCTTTCTACAGCAACCTTCATAAGCGAGACGGACTATGAAAAACGCTTTCATATTTACGGAGATGCGAAAAGTGAAGGGATCCTGCAGATCTCCAACCTTAATTCACATGATAGTGCAGTGTATTTCTGTGCTGTGAGAGAAAACACAGTGTCACAGTTATCTGATACCTACTTCAAAAACTCACTGTATTATAGTTATGTTTGCTATCTGCACATCTCCAGCTGCTCCTGCAGTGATGTCTTGTGCAGAAAGCAGCAGCAACATTTGACCTTACTCAAAATGTAGTGTTCCCTGAAAGTATTTCACTATGTTTAATATTACATTTTAGTTTCAGACATACTGTGTGTGTGAGCTAGAGATGCTTCATATGGCAAAGGTATCATATTGCAATACATAAAGACATTTATTTACTTTTTATCATAGCTCCATCCCATGAAAACAGTTTCTCATTGCACAGACTTCCAGTAACCTTGCATTTCTGCCATGTTATTCCTATATTCTAGCCTTTTTTTTATATTGCCTATTATAATAAAGTCCTGTTATGCTAGTATCTCTTGCCTTGCCTAGTCTAGGCTGGTGGCTTGTGATTCCACAATTGGGGGGCCATTTGTGTCCTGCTGTTATATATGTTTCAGGTGCAAAATTTGTAACATTAATAAACCTACCATATCTAGAGCACTTTTTAACAAAAGCCTTTTTGCCTGTCCCATTCTACTGTAACTACATTTTAACTTGGAGTAAAGTCATTAAAGTACTAAATCAGATCATCTTTAGTTAATGTGTGAATCCATTTAACGTCTCACACCTGAAACATCCTTTTCCATGAGTCATCCATTATATGGAATTAAACATTTACATTTTTGTGTCCAACAACAATTATTCAATCCTGTTACCTGAACATGTTCCCATGTTCAATATTTGGAAAATTCCTCAAGTTAATGTTCACCAAGAAGTTGCATCAGCCGAATTTCCTGAAAGATCCTGGGAAGAAAAAAAACATTTCTTTATTTTCAATTACTGTAACATTGACTTATGAGGTCACGTTAAAAGTACACAACACATATTATAAATTGAAAGCAAATAATTTATTTAAAATGGTAAGTCATCAGAATGTCTTTAATGTCCTCAATCTATTAGCATGGACACTAATTAACCACATATTATGTATTTGCTTAATCTTCTTAATTCATCTCTGTTACTCATTTAAGAGCAAAATGCCAAGGAACATTGTAAAAATGAGATACTGTTGCCTGAGATGGGTTACAATGTTTGAATAGTTATAAATGCATGTTTTTCCAGATTTAATGTTGAAAAAATATTTTTTTAAGAAATTAAAATAAATAAATACATTTAATTTTTATGAGTTATGGGTAAATGGCATCCCAAACATGGAACCATGTGTCCAGGCTTTACCTTTGATATTTCTGCTGTTTAACTTTGTTAGCTCTTTGTTCTGCTTATTCCTATAAATAAATTATTAGTTGCTTCTATGTTCTCCTGATATTTTACTGTGACACCCTGTTGAGTGAGTAAGGAATGAGGACTAAGTAGCCAGGATTAAGACAGTGAGATGCTGAATACTGTTATTATGCTTGTCGAGCTCAGACGTTTTCCACCTGGTTAATGCTAAAATAAAAATACTTCACTCGACTGAAATCACTAATAAATACACAACCACGGGGTCACACTGCTCAACATTGCCTGGTTTAAGAAATTTCGCTACAAAACAAGAGCATATAAATAATCTTCTCATTAAGCACATACAGGTGTAAAAACTCACTCGTTACCTGTTTGTCTTTCGCCACTCCTCCTCCCATCATAACCAGCACTTGACCACGCCCCCTCTGTCAAATATATGCAATTGTTTCAGGTTATTTTGCCTTGGTTTCCTTAATTAGTTCATTAAGTTTGTTTGTAAAGTTTTTTTTATTGTATAATTGTTTAGCTTATTTTTGGAGATTTTCCTGCTAATAATGAAAAAATCATAGGATTAATAATTCAATTCATTTTTCAATTCAATTCAATTTTATTTGTATAGCGCTTTTAACAATGGACATTGTCACAAAGCAGCTTTACAGAAATAAATGGAATCAAAAAATTAACTAGCCAGAGGTGACAGTGGCAAGGAAAAACTCTCTGAGATGATATGAGGAAGAAACCTTGAGAGGAACCAGGCTCAAAAGGGAACCCATCCTCATCTGGGTGCAACGGATAGTGCAATTATAAATAAATCCCTTCTATTATTGTGTACTATATGGACAAATAGTGCAATTGTGCAACCAATAAATTCATCACAGTTTTCCCAAGAAGTCCGGCTGGTTAAAATCTATCCACTGTCCACTGATGGAGTCCTGAGTACGAAGCTGCTCGTGGCAACTGCAGCCCCAAAGCCACTACAGCAATCGCAGTCCCAAGCCATTACAGTACAGCTCCCCATATGTGATCCCCAAGCCATCTCCACAGCCCCCAGATGGCACCATCCCCAGCAATCCAAACTGTAAACGGTAATAATGTGCTTTAAAATAAATAACTGAATATAAAATATAAATATAAAATATAAAACTGACTAATAAAATCTGGAGGTTTAATATATTTATGTTTAGAAATAACAAAAACACTAGCTGTTTCTGTTAACTAGGATTTGCTGCTATCAAAGCAATCCTGGTTAAAGTATTTGTATACTAGTATTACAAAGAACTTTGCTTTAGGTTTAACAATAAGATCAATATGCTGTTAAGTTTAATTGGCCATCTAACCTGGAGTGCACACTATTTTTGAGACATAGAAGGTGAGAGAGTAGGCAAATACCTTAACCAGTATTGTGCTTACAACTGTAAATAATGTGGAAATAGTAGTGCTGAAAATGTTTCTTTGCATGGTGAGCCAACAGGGGGTGATATAACTCAACAGGTTTTGGTCAGATCTTGAGGTTTTGGAGAGAAAACTGTCTTTCTCCTTCTGCTTCCTACAGCTTCTGTCTCTCTGTCTCATTCTGAACAGAAAAAGGATGTTTGATTTGCTTTATGGACTTTTCATTCTCCTCGATCTCTTATCCAGTATGGTACCAATACTTTCAAAATATGTAATATGTAGTATTTTATTTAGCTCTTAATACTGTTGTATATTTGTATTTTTGTTTACTTACAGGTCTGTCAGACTGTGTCCAGATTGAGCAACCAACAGACCTGATAACAAATCTCACAAATAATGCAAAAATCTCCTGTAAACATGATGACAACAATTTAGATGTCATGTTATGGTATCAGCGAAGGGGAGGGAGCACAACTCTGGCTTTAATCAGTTATAACTACGCCACAGCAACACCAAACTATGAGGCTGAATACACAAAGCGGTTCAAACATAACAGGATTGACACTATAACCGGAGATCTGACCATCTCTAATCTCAGCCTGTCAGATTCTGCTGTGTATTACTGCGCTGTCAAACTGCACAGTGCTTCTGTTTCCTCACCTGCGTGACTTAAAACCCATGCATACAGGAAATTCACACAACAGCACTGCAGCTCTGTAATACACATCACGTGGTTCGGGTGAACATGTGTCAGAGACGCATCAGCAAGTCTCTTCTGAACCAATTCAAGATCAACATGACTGGAACTCTCATATACACATTGTTGTTCATTTTACTGAAAGGTATGCAACTCTAAATTACTTACAAGATATTAAACTAAATGTAAGTGGAATGTTACAGATATCTAATTAATCCCAAAATCATCCTGTGTCTCTTTTAGGTTCCTGTAAGGGTGTGTTGATCACTCAGTGGCCTAAATATATCTCCAGTTTTAAAAGCACCTCAGTGGACATGCACTGTTACCAGAATGACACAGACTATCAGTACACTTACTGGTACAGACAAATCGAAGGAAAAGAGCTAGTGCTTATAGCCACATATTTAGCTCGTAATCCCAGCTATGAGACAGGTTTTGGAAAAGGTTTCAAGGTTTGGGGATCAGAGACAAAGAAGTGGTCCCTGACAGTGGATGTTGAAGAGGACAGTGATGCAGTTTACCTGTGTGCTGCTAGTTTCCACAGTGCATAAATGCTGTTAATCTGTGGGACAAAAACATACTGGAAGGCAGCCAGTGCTCACAGCTGACTCAACCACATGAATGCTCATTTCAGTGCAGTATTACTGAGTGTTGATATTTATTTATTTATTAATTTATTTATGTTTGGTTTAGTTTTTTTAACATTTCTTTCAGAGTCTATCCTAGGAAATGAAATCAAATTGCTCTCACATGACAGAATTTTAACAATTGACACATCAGCTTAAACAGAATAGGGAAAATTATTAATATTTTTTTCCCCTTTACATGTTGGCTGCTAAAGACCAGGTGAGACCAAAATAGAACTTTTTGTCCTTGGCACAAGGTACTACATTTGGTATAAACCCAACACTGCTCATCATCAGAACTCCATCCTCACAGTGAAGCATGATTTTGGTGGAATCATGTTCTGAGTATGCTTTTCATCAGTAGGAACTGGGAAAGTGGCCAAAGTTGAGGGTAGGAAGGATAAAGCCAAAGACAGGGCAATCGGAGAAGAAAATCTGTTCTACTTTGCAAGAGACCTGCGACTGGGATTGAGGTTCACCTGCCAACAGGACAACAACCCTAAGAACACTGACAAAGCTACACTGGAGTTGTTCAAAACTAAGAACTTGTTGAAAATCCCAGGCTATAAGCCATTTGCTATATTCTCTGGCAAGTATTGAAAACTGCTCACCAATGGTCTTGATTCAAGCGGACAGAGCTTGAGCAGTCACTGACATGGTAGTTTATGTAGCATTGGTACAAGTGTATCAGGTGGAGCAGACCATACCTCTAGCTTTGCGATCAGCTACAAGTTCAACACCACTAAACAGTGTATTATGTCAGACAAAGAAATTAAACAATTACAAATTTCTACATAAAGTTGAAAAGAACTTGAAATAAGCAGCCGTCACTCACCGAACCTCCCCAAAACCATTTAAGCCACAACCATTCACAAGTGTTTTGCCAATAGGGGGAGATGTCTACAGCTGTAAAGGTCCCAACAAACCTTTGTGCTCTTTCAGTATTTGCTCACTCTGTTGCTCAATCCCTCCAAGTCTCTGTTTCTAATAGTATAAAGGCACTTTTTATTTGAATGAGTCTCTCATTCAAGATGTGCATCAGAAGGATGTATGCAACTGTTTCTAAGTTGTGCCTTTTATTATATTTGTTTACAGGTAGTACCTTTTAAATACTATGTTATTTTCTGGGTTTATTTTGGAGTTACAGTGATTTTTTTTTAAACTGATGACATATAATTTTTCTTCTACAGGAAGAACAAACTGTGCTAATGTTCAGCAGAGCTCTTCACTCCTAGTGAAGGAAACACAAACTGTAACGATTCAGTGTAGCCATGATGACAATAACTTATATGTTATGTTATGGTATCAGCAAAAGATTGACAGTAGAATGGTGCTGATAGGATATAGCTCTGGCACGAGTGAGCCAAACAACGAAGATGATTTTAAAGATCGGTTCAAGCAGAGCAGACAGAAAACAACGGAAGGACAACTTACCATCTCTAATGTGCTGCAGTCAGACTCTGCTGTTTATTACTGTGCTGCACGTGAGCACAGTGCTGCAGATTCATATCATCTCCTTACTAAAACCCCAAACACTCAGGAGTACAGTCTCTGCATTAAAGTAAGCATTTGTCTGTCTGAGATTATACTACTATTTGGTGTGTCCTATAAAAACACAGTAACAATCAGCTGTATTTTACAGGCTGCAATAATAAACCTGTTGGTTCCCTTTGCATGGTTTAAATCTTGGTGATGCTTTGGTATTACCAGTAGTCAGACAGCACAAATCTAACCTTGATGAGCTTTGGCAAAATCTAGGAAACAGCATCCTATGGGCATGGAGCAGTTTGAACTGACCAGACAGGATGTGTTATCTGCTGAATTGTCCATTTCTAACCCTACCCTGTCAGGACTGGCAAATTGTGCAATAAATGGGGTATGTCAGTAAATGTGTACTTACAATTCACCTACAGTATATGGAGGTGTACTTGATAAAAAATGTTTTAGTGATTTTTTTCAGTGATTGTATCTATGGGGGGCACGGTGGTTTAGTGTTTAACACATTTGCCTCGCACCTCCAGGATTGGGTGGTCGATTCCCTCCTCTGCCCTGTGTGCATGGAGTTTGCATGTTCTCCCCGTGATTTGGGGGTTTCCTCCGGGTACTCCTGTTTCCTTCCTCAGTCCAAAGACATGTGTTGTAGGCTGACTGGCATCTCTAAATTGTCCATAGTGTGTGAATGGATGTGTGAGTGTGTGTGCGACTGTGCCCTGCGATGAGTTTGCACCCCATCCAGGGTGTCCCCGGCCTTATGCCCTGAGTCCCCTGGGCTAGGCTCCAGGCTCCCTGCGACCCTGTGTAGGTAGAGAAAATGGATGGATTGTATCTACATGGTAGATAATGGTAATTAATTCAGTCTATCCTTTTACTCATTGGATCTATTAAAGGGACCAATGTACTGTACATAGATAAAGAGAGCAACAGCATGCACACAAAGTCAGATTTGTATGCTTACAAACATTTACTCTGTATTTATGCAAGTATGAGCTTCAGTTCTCGTCACTGTATAATTTATAGCTCATACAATATGATGGAACTGCATATGATGCAGAAGGAAAAGGGCCGAAAACATTTCTTTGCATTAGGAGACAGTAGGGGGTGATATAACTCAAGAAGTTTTGTTGAGGCTATAAGATTGTCAACAGAGAGACAGTTGGTGTTTCTCCTTCCTACAGCTCCTTTGCAATCACTCTGTCTCGTCAGAAAGATGTGGGTTTGGGCTTATGGGCTCTGCATTCTTCTCACTCTGTTATCCAGTATGATATCACTTTGACTTTCATTAAAATCTGTAGTCTTACTTTACTTTGCTTTTATTATTGCCATATACGTTCTACTCACTTATATGTATTTTTTCCCTACAGGTCTGTTCGACTGTGTCCAGTTTGACCAACCATTAGATCTGATTGCAAATCTCACGGATAATGTTAAAATATACTGTAAACATGATGGCAACAATTTAGATGTCATGTTATGGTATCAACAAAGGGGAGAGAGCACATCTATGGATTTGATTGGCTATAGTTATGCCACAATTCCACCAAACAATGAGGCTGGATACCCAGATACACGGTTCAAACAGACCAGGACTGACACTGTAACTGGAGATCTGACCATCTCTAATCTCAACCTGTCAGATTCTGCTGTGTATTACTGTGCTGCCAAGCTACACAGTGCTTCTGTTTCATCACCTTCCTGACTTAAAACCCATGCATACAGGAAATTCACACAACAGCACTGCAGCTCTGTAATACATATCACGTGGCTTGTACAAATAGAAGTAAAGGTGAACATGTGTCAGAGACGCATCAGCAAAGTTTGTTCTGAACCAAGTCAAGATCAACATGATTGGAACTCTCTTATACATAATCTCGTTCATTTTACTCAAAGGTGTGTAACTCTAAATACCTTGTAATATTTTAAATCAAATGTAAGTGTTATGATAGAGATACTTAATCCTATAACCTTCCCGTGTCTCTTTTAGGTTCCTGTAAGGGTGTGTTGATCACTCAGTGGCCTAAATATATCTCCAGTTTTAAAGGCACTTCAGTGGACATGCACTGTTACCAAAATGACACAGACTATGACTACACTTACTGGTACAGACAAATCAAAGACAAAGAGCCAGTACTTATAGCCAGATCTGTAGCTGGCAGTCCCAGTCAGGAGAAGGGTTTTGAAAATGGCTTCAAAGCCTGGGGACAAAAGAAGAAGTGGTCCCTGACAGTGGATGTTAAAGAGGACAGTGATGCAGTTTACCTGTGTGCTGCTAGTTTCCACAGTGCGTAAATGCTGTTAATCAGTGGGACAAAAAAATTCTGGAAGGCAGCCAGTTCTCACAGCTGACTCAACCACATGAATCTTCATTTTGGTGCAGTATTACTGAATTCTTGACAAGAAATCAAAATCTGTAAGAATCTGTGCAAGTTAACTTTTCTTATTTCTGATATAAAACCAATAATTAAATGAAATTCTGCTTCAGTTTAGATTGAAATGCTGAGAAATATGCACCGACCATTTTATTAGGAAAACCTGTACACCTGCACATTCACGCAATTATCAAATCAATTATGGTCAATTATGCGGCAGCAACACAATTCATAAATTCATGCAAATACAGGTCGTGAGCTTCAGTTAATCTTCACATTAATTGTCAGACTGGGGAAAATGGTGATTTCAGTGACTTTCACCTTGGCATGGTGCTGGTGCCAGACAGGCTAGTTTGAATATTAAAAAAAAAAAAAAAAAATACTAAATGTAACTATAAACAGTTAAAAGTATGACTTGAAGTTCATGACCAAGAAGGGAAGGTACACAGTAGGTGTATCTAATAATGTAACACTCTGCTGAGTGTATTATCTCAGTCAGAGTAATGGTAAAGTGCTCCACATAAACTACAAAAGAAACTTTTTTATATCTGCAACTAACCTCCTTCCTAAAATTATTTAAGACACAACCATTCCTAAGTGTTTTGCCTATAGGGGGAGATGTCTACAGTAGAACATGTTCTGTACGGGTCCCAAAATGTTACTGTCCTCTTTCTTGTTATTGTGCTCACTTTCATTCTGAGTCTCTCACTCAAGCTGTGCATCAGAAGGATGTATACAACTGTTTGCATGTTGTGCATGCTCTTACTTTTATTTATAGGTAGGACTTTAAATACTTAATTTACATCAGTTTTTGTGCTGATTTTATTGCAGTGTTTTTTCAAATTTGACACATTATTTTTCTTCTGCAGGGAGGACAAACTGTGCTGATGTTCAACAGAGTTCTTCACTCCTAGTGAATGAAAAACAGAATGTAACAATTCATTGTAGCCATGATGACAATAACCTAGATATTATGTTATGGTATCAGCAAAAGATTGACAGTAGAATGGCGCTGATTGGATATAGCTATGTCACGAGTGAGCCAAACAATGAAGATGATTTTAAAGATCGGTTCAAGCAGAGTAGACAGAAAACAACGGAAGGAAAACTTACCATCTCTAATGTGCTGCAGTCAGACTCTGCTGTTTATTACTGTGCTGCACGTGAGCACAGTGCTGCAGATTCATATCATCTCCTTACTAAAACCCCAAACACACAAACCCATCTGAACCCAAACAGTGCCTCTGCTTCAAACTGGTATTTTACGATTCTGGTTTGTTATCAGATGTCATTTTTATTACAACAGTGGTAACTCTCAGCTGCATTTTACCAGTGTAGTGAAACTGTCAGTACCACTGGTGTCGCATGAATCCACATGAGGTATTTTAGAAACTATTTTGGGTCAGTTTGGGCCAATAGGGGGAGATGTTGCTCAATCTGCACCCCCCCACCCCACCCCACCCCACCTCTCTCTCTCTCTCTCTCTCTCTCTCTCTCTCTCTCTCTCTGCTTATCTGCTTTTAGCTTTCATCGTAAGACTGAATCAACCTGAACTCATTTTACTTTCAGAAGGATGTGTTGCGTTACTTATGCACTTGGCTTTTATCTTATTGTTTTTTCAAGTATGAATCTCTCATGGAATGCTGTGTATATATACCTAGATAGCCTAATATAGTAAAAATATATCAAATGTGCAATTAAAATGGTTCTAATAATATTATTTTTATGTTCAACAGGAATGGTGGATAGTGTAAACTTTCAACAGGATCCACACTTGATTGTCAGCCAAACTGCCAAAGCAAAGATTCCATGTAGCCATAATGACAGAACACTAACCTTGATGCTTTGGTATCGCCAAGAGAGAGGCAGCACAAATCTAACCCTGATCAGCTATGGCCACAGTGCTGGAACTCCATTTTATGAGCATGGCTTCACTGAGAGGTTTGAAATGACCAGGCAGGACGTGTTATCTGGAGCACTGTCCATCTCTAACCCCAGCCTGTCAGACTCTGCTGTTTATTACTGTGCAGCCAGTATACACATTGCTACATTTCCAATCATTTGCTTACTAAAATACTCATAGAATTTGGTATGTTACAGTTAGAGGTTGTTATCTGACAGTTGAAGATGGTTAGCCACAACCAGGTGCTCTGTATTTATACTAGTAAGAACTTTCATTAAGAACCATTTGTTCTCTTTGTCTTATATTTTTTTAGTATGATCAGAGTGCTTTAGAAGAGAAATAAAGCAAAATTTTTGCCATGTCACCACCCCCTTTAACCAGGCACTCCAACTTCCAGAATTCTATGCAATAACAAAACACTTCCACATCAGACCCCGTATCTCAGGAGCCCAGCAAACTACAAACTTTGTCATGTTTAATCACGATCATAATCACCAGACTCCCAATTGAACCTGCAATAAACCAATAAACCTGCATTTGTATTCAAACCCATTATATTAATATAATAATTTCAGAGAAGCATTACACGTAATATTCCACTCAAAAATGGTAAACATAGCAGAATGAGCAAAAATGAAAACCAATAAAGACACATTACACTCTCAGAAATGAAAGTACCAAACTGTACTGTTAATTTATCAGATCTTTTGTGCTTTTCATGGATATTACATGTTTTTTACATTCTTCTTCAGTTTAGAGATTATTTAAGGATGAGGTTTAGTTGATGAAGAGAGAAACAAGTAGAACTCAAAGCCAACAGTGTTGACTAGGATGCCTCTGCCAGCTCCAAGTCTAGTCTTCTTTTCACTAATTTCTATGCCTGAAATACCCACAAGAAGAAATCTACTATTTCAGACATACGACCTTGCTGTGACCTTGACCCCGTTTGAATCAATTCCAAAATCTGATCATTTCATCTGCTGGTTACAATAATAATTTCGTATAAATCCTACAAACATTCAACCACCTGTTCTTGAGAAATTGCGTTAACAAAAATCTCAGACTGATACACGGACAACCAAAAACACAATGCCTCCACTACCTATCTGGAGGTTATGTTTATTTGAACAGTTTACTGAAGCAGTACTGATAAAAATAACTATTATAAACGATGATTACATGGAGCCCTAAAAATATTGTAAATGGTTTCATAGTTCTTTGTGGGAGCTCAACACACCCCTCCTACCTATAACTGTATAAATGCAGTGTGATTGTGTGCATCATAGGATGTGCGAGCTGTGCATCATAATGTTCAGGCTGCTTGAACTCTGTGTGTTCTTCAGTTTGTTTTTTGGTAGGGCATTTTTAAAAAAATATTGGGTATTTAGATATCATATTTGATTTGTCTTTGGCTTCTTTGACTTATTTGAATTGCAGTGTTTCTTAAGGTTGATGAATATATATATATATATATATATATTTTTTTTTTTAACAGGGAGAGTAAGCTGTGTAAAAGTTCAACAGATCCCATCACTACTAGCCAAGGAAAGAGACAGCATAACGATCCAGTGCAGCCATGATGACACTAGCTTACTGCTTATGCTGTGGTATCAGCAAAAGAGTGACAGTACAGATTTTTCCCTCATCACTTATGCCTATGGTACCGGTCAACCAAGCAATGAAGATGGATTTAAAGATCGGTTCAAACTGAGCAAAGAGAGCGCACTGAAAGGAAACCTTTCTATCTCTAAACTCCTCCAGTCAGATTCTGCTGTTTATTATTGTGCTGCCAGTAAACACAGTGCTGCACACTGATACACCAGCCTTACTAAAACATCAGACACACACACACACACATGCACACACACAAACAGGAGCACAACCACAGCACATACATTTTGATGTACTCCAGTAGCTCATATAACACAATAAATTCAAAATAGGGAAAATGTACAGTATATATTGACATATATTAATAAAGTTATATAAAATATCACTGTGCCATAAGGGAAAACATAAATGCATTAAAATACAGCAGCAAGCTCAACATTTCATGCTTTATTGTGTCATATTGATTTATTTTGAGTTATAACAGCACATACTTAACATATTGATCACACTACCAGTTACATACATAAATACATATAACTCAAAAACATGTTTATTTTGTGATATTGCATCTTTCAACAAGAAGAAAAAAATGTGTTCCAAACATTTAAGCTCAAACCTCAAGGTCAAGTGCAGAACTATTTTGGGATTTATAGGTAGACTGATTATATCACGCAACCTAACTGTGAAAGAAAATAAAATCACTGGTAAGCTTTCTTGATTGTTGATAAGATTCTCAGTGGATTGAAGGGTATGCAGCATCTAAGGAATCTTCCATTTAATATATTTGGGTTTTGTTTGATACTTTGAGAGCATTGTCGTTTGCTTAAAGCTAAAGGTCTTCATCTGACTGGTTCCAGTTGTTTTCAGGAAAGTTTACCCAGAGGTCATCCTTGCAGCACTGATTACACTCAAACACTGAACCTTGTGCTGGTTCAGCTCTACCTTGATGAGCTCGTCGAGGTCTTCCTCATGTGTATGGGAGCAACACTGTTTGCTCAGACTCTCCTCCACACTGAGGAGATTCTCAATAACCATGTGTAACCTCACCAGCTAATGACACTGACTCTAGGTAATGTCTATGGTGGGGATGATGTTTCAGTTTCACTGCAGGTATTTCAGGTAATTCCAAAGAGTTTACAAACCTTTTCATGCAACTGTTATTGGATATGGTGCAAGTAAGGAGAGGATGGTAGTGCAGGGGTAGGTGTGGTAAGGCTAACTAAGATCTAGGTAGCACACAGAAATTTTAGAAAGTGCATATTATAGGAACACACTATAAGCCCTATATCATTGGGCAAAGTGTACTGCGTAACATATTGGAAGACACTGTAAAATTGTATTTTGGATCATAGACAGGACTCTATATGAGCTTTATATCCACAGTGGCTTATAAAATAGCATCTGTATAAAATATGAAGATTGGAAAGTCACTAGAATGTTATCATATGGAAATGTTGCAAGTGTTTTGACATGAACATATTTAGGACTACTAAGCCTATATACTCTAACTGACCATAACGGCATGTTTATGTGAACGTCTGTGTGACACGTTTGACTTCAGAAATCAGAAATCAGAAACAATTTATTGCCAGGCACAGTAAAGGACACTCTACAGTACAAGGAATTTGTCTTGATGTCAGGCGCAAACACAGAATCAAAGATATAAAGTCAAGGGGGAGATGAAATGAAGAGGGGGGGGGGGAGGGGGGGATTGGGGCACTGTTCAGCAGGCTGACTGCAGTGGGCAGCGGGGAAGAAGCTGTTCTTGTGGCGTGAGGTCCTGGTC
Source organism: Pangasianodon hypophthalmus (assembly GCF_027358585.1). Lineage (NCBI taxonomy): Eukaryota > Metazoa > Chordata > Actinopteri > Siluriformes > Pangasiidae > Pangasianodon > Pangasianodon hypophthalmus. The sequence continues at coordinate 9,216,301 of NC_069719.1, forward strand.
CTGGGGAGTGGCTGGAAGAGTACATGTCCGGGGTGAGAGGGGTCGGCTGCAATCCTGGCTGCACATCTCCAGGTCCTGGAGACGTACAAGTCCTGGAGTGATGGGAGGCTGCAGCCGATCACCTGAATGACGCGCTGCAGCTTGGCCTTGTCCCTGGCCGTGGCAGCAGCAAACCAGACTGTGATGGAGGAAGTGAGAATAGATTCGATGATGGCAGTGTAGAAGTTGACCATCATCTTCACGGGGAGGTGGAACTTCTTCAGCTGCCGCAAGAAGTACAGCCTCTGCTGAGCCTTCTTGGTGAGGGAGCTGATGTTCTGCTCCCACTTAAGCTCCTGGGTGATGGTGGTACCCAGGAAGCGGAAGGACTCAACAGAGGTCACCGGAGTGTCACAGAGGATGACGGGTGGGTGGGGGGCTGGGTCCTTCCTGAAATCCACTATCATCTCCGCTGTCTTGAGAGCATTGAGCTCCAGGTTGTTCATGCTGCACTATGACACCAGACGGTCCATCTCCCTTCTGTAGGCCGACTCATCTCCATCAGAGATGAGGCCGATGAGGGTGGTGTCATCTGCGAACTTCAGAAGTTTGACAGACTGGTGACTAGAAGTGCAGCTGTTGGTATACAGGGAGAATAACAGAGGAGAGAGGACACAGCCTTGGGGGGATCCAGTGCTGATGATCCGGGAGTCCGAGACATGCTTCCCCAGCCTCACAACCTGCCGTCTGTCTGTCAGAAAGTCTGTGATCCACCTGCACAATGAGTCCGGCGTGTTCAGCTTAGAGAGCTTGTCTCGGAGCAGAGATGGGACGATAGTGTTGAAGGCAGAGCTGAAGTCCACAAACAGTAACCTGGCATAGGATCCTGGGGAGTCCAGATGCTGGAGGATGAAGTGGATGGCCATGTTAACAGCATCGTCTACAGATCTGTTGGCTCTGTAGGCAAACTGCATGGGATCCAGAAGAGGGTCTGTAATGTCCTAGAGGTGGGACAAGACGAGGCGCTCAAAAGATTTCATGACCACAGAAGGCAACGGGTCTGTAATCATTAAGTCCTGTGATCCTTGCCTTTTTAGGGACTGGAATAATCTGTGAAGTTTTAAAGCAGACTGGCACATGGCAGGTCTCCAGTGAGGTGTTAAAAATGTTAGTGAACACCGGAGACAGCTGGTTGGCACAGTGCTTCAGGGTGGAGGGGGAGACAGCTTCCGGGCCCGCGGCTTTCCGGGGTTCAGTCGTTTAAACAGTCTATTCACATCTCCCTCTTTGATGGAGAGAGGTGTGAGTGGTGAGGGAGAGGGCGACACTGAAGTGTGAGGCTGTGTGGATGATCCAGGTGTAGCATCGGAGGTCATGCAGATCAATGACTGGTGGTGGGGGGGGGGGGGGGGGGGGGGGGGGGATATCAGGTATGTCCCATTGTCTTTCAAAGGGGCAGTAAAATTCGTTCAGGCTGTTGGCCAAGCGCAGGTCATTCACAGAGTGGTGGGCTCTAGGCTTGAAGTTGGTGATTGCCTTAAGCCCTTTCCAGACAGAGGCAGAGTCGTTGGCTGAGAGTTTCTGTTCCATTCTCTCACCATGCTCTGATTTAGCTCTTCTCACCTCCTTGCTAAATCTGTACTTGGCCTCTTTGTATTTGTCTTTGTCCCCACTACTGAATGCAGCCTCTTTCTCTGACCTCAGCTGTCTGAGTTTAGCTGTGAACCAGGGTTTATCATTGTTGTAACTCACCCTGGTGCATGATGGAATGACGCTGTCCTCACAAAAGTTAATATAGGACGTCACAGTGTCTGTGTACTCGTCCAGACTATTGGTGGCAGACCTGAAAACTTCCCAGTTTGTACAGTCCAGACACTCCTGCAGTTCCACCACAGCCTCACTAGTCCACTTCTTTGATGTCCTCGCAGTAGGTTTGCAGAGTTTTAGCTTCTGCCTGTAAGCCAAAATCAAGTGTACCATGATGTGGTCAGACTGACCCAGTGCAACGAGAGGGACAGCACGATAAGCACCGCTGATGGTGGTGTACCAGTGGTCCAGTACATTCCCCTCTCTGGTCGGGCACTTAATGAACTGTTTGTATTTGGGGAGTTCGCGGGAGAGATTACCTTTGTTAAAATCTCCTAGGACAATAACCAAGGCGTCCGGGTTTGTCCGTTCCACACTCCCGTCAGCCAGTGCACGCTGCGCCCCACGCGCATCACCGTGCGGCGGGATGTAAACACCGATGAGAATGAATGAGGAGAACTCACGGGGCGAGTAGAAAGGTTTGCAGTTAATGATGCAGGCAGGCCTCCAGGTCTGGGGAACAGTGCTGAGACAGTACAGTTACATCGTTGCAATAGCCGCTGTTGATATAAAAACGGATTCCACCTCATTTTGCTTTGCCGGAAAGCTCCGTGTGTCTGTCCGCTCTGTAGAGTTGAAATCCGCTCAGCTGGAGCATAGAGTCCGCTATAAGATCAAACAGCCACGATTCAGTGAAGCACAAAACACAGGACGTAGAAAAGTCTCTATTTTCATTCAGCAGCAGTGTCATCTCGTCTATTTTTTGCAAAGTGAGCGCACGTTAGAGAGGAATATCCCGGGAAGCGCGGTGCGTAATCCGCGCCGGTGGAGACGCACAAGCACACCTGAGCGTTTACCTCTTCTGCAGAGCCTCACTTTGTTACGAGCGTCCTTGATCAAAATAGCCAGTAAATCAACGGTAGAAGCCAGAAAAGTCGGAAAAAGGGTCCACAGGGGTAGTAGCTCTGATGTTCATGAGCTCTTCCCTGGAGTAGGAGCCACCAGTGCAGTGGCAGAAAACTAAATTAAAACACAAAAAGAGACATAGAAGAGCGCACCAAAACACCGAGGCAGCCATCCGCGGCGCCATCTTCTGGCTTGTTGTCAGATGAGGTTTTACTTGGTGGTTCTTATAAAACTCATCTGTATGGATTATTGCAGTTACGGGGAGAGTTCTTGTGGTCTGAGTCCAAATCAGATATTCGGTAAGCAATGTATATGATGTCTTTGTTCACTTACATGTCTCAAAGGATAAATTTAGATTTGGATCAATAGGGGGAGATATTTCTCAATCAGAACAATTAGATGCTCCCTCTCTCTCTCTCTCTCTCTCTCTCTCTCCCTCCCTCTCTCACACACATTTTAATTAAATGCCTCATCCTAAAATATAAAATATTCACTCATTTAAAATAAATAAATAAATAAATAAATAAATAAATAAATAAATAAATAATAATAATAATAATAATAAATGTAAATTAACCATTTATTTTTTTAAATAATGATTGCAAACATATTTGGAGATTTAAAAAGAAATTGAGGGCTTCCTGGTTTAAATGAAGCTCATGACACCCCACCCACTTCCAATATTAGATATGCAATGTGAAAGCTTAAAAAAAAATGAGTCAGACTCACTCAAGCTGTGCATCAGAAGAATGTATGTTACTTGTGGATTGTGTGTGTTCTTCATTTTGTTTTTTGGTAGGACATTTTTAACAAGATAAAGCACTTCAACAAATATATAAATGAATGAATATTGATTCATATTGATTTTTTGAAATTGATTCCATTGAAATTATAGTGTGTTTTGGTTTCAATTTTGACAACTATTTTTTTTTCAACAGGGAAGGCAAACAGCGTAAAATTTCAACAGACGCCATCGCTCCTAGCCAATGAAAAAAGCAATGTAACAATCCAGTGTAGTCATGATGATAGTGGCTTAACACGTATGTATTGGTATCAGCAAAACAGTCGTACAGTAATGGGACTAATCGGATATACAGCTGGAGCGACGAGTGATCCAAACTACGAGGATGGATTTAAAGATCGGTTCAAACAGACCAGACAGGGCACACTTAATGGAAGTCTGATCATCTCTAATCTCCGCCAGTCAGATTCTGCTGTTTATTACTGTGCAGCCAGTATGCACAGTGCTGCACATTTACACAACAGCCTTACTAAAACATCACACACATGCACCAGAGGCTTGCTATCTGATGAGGTTTTATATGTTACGATCTGGTATTTTATATGGATAAGGTGACTGAACTCCACTATGATTATTTGAGTTTTTATACTAGTGAAGTAACTGATGATCTTAACAGCTATTAGCATTTGTTCAAAAAGCTGTATGGATTAATTTGTGGGCATATTCTGTTACTCTTCCTTTAATTTGTGCAGGTTTTCTAAAAATGTTCTATTTGTATCATTCTCATGTTCAGCAGGATTGGTATGTACAGTATTGCAATGATTCAGTATCTCCACTCATGCACCATGTATTCATGCCATTCTCAGTCTTTCACTGAATTATGTTTTGCTGACGGACATTTGATATTTATTATGCAATACATGTGAAAACTGGACAGCAGAAGGTTCTGGAAGACATATTAAATATTTTAGCTATAAAAGCCATAGGAAGCAGCATACAACTGCAGATTGTGCTCTTTCATTCTGACTTGGACATGTTTCCCAAAATTAAAGTCTATATTTAACATGGCATCCAGCTCACTGGCACCTGAGTATGAGACTCTTAACCTCAGGGTTAGAGTTAGAGTGCCAAACCCAGCCACTGGGGTTGCACGAGCTAGTGCACTCTCAGTGCCGGTCCCAAGCCCGGATAGGTTGTGTCAGGAAGGGTATCCAGCGTAAAACTTGTGCCAAATCAAATATGCAGATTATAAACTGAATTTCCATAATGGAGATGGAGGATCCGCTGTGTCGACCCCTAACAGGAGCAGGCATAAGAAGAAGAACAACAAAGTCTATATATAACATGCATTGCACAATGAAGGTTATAGTGATTGATGCCGTATTTCAGATAAGGGTTCACAATTTTTTTTCTTCAAACTGTTAGTGGCTGCAACTATATGAATATATAAAGTGTACTACATATTATTAAATATGCATCATATTATATTCTGGATCATAGATAGTACTCAATATGAGCATCACATTCATGTTGGCTTATAAAATAGTATCTATGTAGCATATGAAGATCCTATATCATTCAAAAATCAGTGAAATGTCAACATATGAACATATTTAGGAGTACTAAACTTATATAGCCTAGCTGAACCATGAGCGTTACAGTGTTACAGTGAGTTTGCTTCTGGTTTGTTAATGCAAAGGATCCCAACCCTGATCCTAGAGTACTCACTGTCCTTCACATTTTAGTGTCTTCCCTGCTCTCGACGCACATGATTTTACTAATCAGCTAATTAACACTCCTTCCTGAGTTGAAATGATTGAGCAGAGAAAACATTAAAAGGTGCTGGACCAGGGCTGGTAACCATGGTGTTTCTGTGTCATTTATAAAACTTTATTTGTTTCTTATAAGACTCAGCTCTATTTTACTAATTACTGCATTACACTGATTACTGAAGTTATTGGGAGAGTTGTTGTGGTCTGAGTACAAATCGAGTTTTCCATAAACAATGAATTTTTACGTAATATATTCAGGTTCAGTTACATATGTATCTAAGGATCAATGTAGTTTTGGGTCAACAGGGGGAGATGTTTCTCAATCAGAACATTTCCTTGTCCTGGTTGAAATGTGGAAGTTTAACATATCATCATACCCCACCCACCTTTATAGTGTAAATGAAATGCAGATTCTTTTAAATGAGTCAGTCTCACTCAAGATGTGCATCAGATGGATGTATGGTACTTGTGGACTCTGTGTGGTCTTTATATTGTTGTTTGGTAGGACATTTTTTTAAAGCATATCACTATGGCCCTGAACAAGATAAAGCATTTACTGAAGTTGAATGAATGAATGAATATCAACTCATACCAACCTTTGTTTATTGAAATTATAGTGTGTTTTTTGACAACTATTTCTTTTTTGCTTCAACAGGGAGGACAACCTGTGTAAAATTTCAACAGACTCCATCGATCCTAGCCACTGAAACGAGCGACGTCACAATTCAGTGCAGTCATGATGATAGTAGCTTATATAATATGTATTGGTATCAGCAAAACAGCCTTCCAATTATGGCACTAATTGGATATACCACGGGAGCGACCAGTGAGCCAAACTATGAGGATGGATTTAAAGATCGGTTCAAACAGACCAGACAGGGCACACTTAATGGAAGTCTGATCATCTCTAATCTCCGCCAGTCAGATTCTGCTGTTTATTACTGTGCAGCCAGTATGCACAATGCTGCACACTTACACAACAGCCTTACTAAAACATCACACACCCACACATACACACACATACACTAGAGGTTTGTTATCTGATGAGGTTTTATATTACCATCTGGTATTTTATATGGATAAGGTGACTGAACTCCATTATGATTATTTTTACACAAAAGAAGCTGCTGATGATCTTAACAACTACTTGTATTCATTCAAAAAGCTGTGTGGATTCATATGTGATTATTAATTTATTTAATGCATATTATGTTACTGTTTTATTCATTTGTGCCAGTTTTCAAATGTTCTATTCATATTATTCCCATGTTTCAATTGGAACAGTGCATAGTGCAAGGTTTCTATATCTGCAAGTATTATTTAGCTAAACTACCAGTCAAAGATCTCATGTACCCATGCTCTTTAAGACATTCTTAAACTTCCATTGAATTATTCTGTTGCAAGACATTTGCAGATGTGGTACAGGTAAAAAAAAAACCTGGCCATCAGAGGGTCCTGGAAGACATATTCAATATTTTAACTAAAAAGACACAAGAAGAAGCATACACCAGCAGATTGCGTTCTGTTTTATTTTCTGACTTGGACATATTTCCCAAAATTAACGTCTGAAAGAGAACTTCTTGAATAGTAAATTACATACATGATAAAAAAAAGAAAAAAAAAAAGAAAAAAAAATTGTTGGGGTTATTAAATACAATACTCACAAATTGAATAACATTTACTTAAAATAATTAAGTCATCAACTTGCAGTCTGTGATTTTAGGTAATATCTACACAAGTTATGTAATTTTATTCAGTAATAAACACACTTTAGAGAAGCCATTAAAGGATACTTAACATTGTACATATTATATACTACAGAATTTCAAGTAAAATCTACCAAATGCGAAAGCCTCATGAAATTTGCCCCATTAAAATCTTGCCCATTAATCACAACCCATGCTAAGAGAAGCCTGCAGGAAACTGGTTCTTTCTGGTTGTTCGTTTGGATTTTTTAGTGGGTTATCTTAGCAGCTAGCTTAGAGAGACTAACACAACAATCCCTTCTGGCACATTACTACTCATATTTATGCTAATTGTACACATACTTTTAAATAAATTGCTAATGATCCATTGTAAAAAAAAAAAAAAAAAGTGAGCTGACATTAATTTTTGTGGCTAACCTAGTCATATTTAACTAATAAGCTACTGCTCCTTAACCTACTCATGTAATTAGCAATATTAGTAATAAAGCAGACATGCCTATGTAAAAACTGACACAGTACAGTATGTTTGATATGTATATTAATAATATAATATACATAGCATTGTTAAGTGTTTACTGGGTGCAGATATATTCAGCTATGTGCCACATAGCTTGCAAAAGTTTTAGCTGTTGCAGTACTTTGTGTACTGTGTTAGTCCGTTTTGGCCACCGGCCATTTTGAATTCAGATCAGTTAAGCGCTGTGTAAAGTGAAGTTACTGTAGTATTAAACTTTTATCAGCTTAATAAGCATAAGTATTCAGTTTCACAACATGTTTTCAGTTCCGATTCAACATCAACACAGTGACCTGAAACATTATAAAGCATTTTCAAACCCAGTGAAATTTCTACACCAATGTTATATTATTGTCACAAATAATTTGTGAATACTTAAGAGGTATGATTCTAAAAGTGTTTATCTCCTCCACAGCTGGATTTCTGCAACACTGGCCCCAACAAAAGACTTGTGAGGGAGACTTTCCTGTTTAATGTACAACTCCAAACATCATTAATATTATAGTTAAACCTTATTCAATAATACATGGGGTAAAATTTACCCAATAAAAGTGATGGAAAACTGCTATATATTATAGACCTGATGCAGGTAGAAATAACTGAACTGTAAAAACTTTTACCTTCAATGCTTTCAGAGGATTTCCTGGTTTATATGTAGAAGCTCAACACATCCCACCCCTCTGTAATGATATGAAGTCTCATGTCAATGTGTTCACTCAAGCTGTGCCTCATAAGGATGGATGTTTTTGTGGACTCTGCGTGTTCTTCATTTTGTTTTTCGGTAGGACATTTTTCAAAAACATGTTGCATCATATTAGCCTTTGTGCTTTAGAAATAAAAATATATTTTACTGATGTTTGACAACTATTTCCTTTTTTTCAACAGTGAGGACAAATTGCATAAAATTTCAACAGATCCCATCAGTACCAGCCAAAGAAGAAGGAGATGTAACAATCCAGTGTAGTCATGATGACAGTTACTTACAAGTAATGTTATGGTATCAGCAAAATATCAACACAGCTATGCATTTGATTGGATATAACTATGGAGCAACTAGTGAGCCAAACTATGGATTTAAAGATCGGTTCAAACTGAGCAGACAGAGCACACTTGCAGGAAATCTGACCATCTCTAATCTCCTTCAGTCAGACTCTGCTGTTTATTACTGTGCAGCCAGTAAGCACAGTGCTGCACATTTACACAACAGCCTTACTAAAACATCACACATGTCAGAGGTTTGTTATCTGATGAAGTTTTATATTAACATCTGGTATTTTATATGGTTATGGTGACTGAACTCCACTATGATTGTTTGAGTTTTTATACAAATAATAACTACTGATAGTCTTAAGAGCTATTTTTCTTTGTTTAAAAAATTTTGTGGATTTATTTGTAGACCATTACTGATTACAGTTTGAATAATGTACTCATGCACCCATGCTCTTTATGAATGCCATTCTTAATCATTCATTGAATTATTCTGTTTTGTTGCAAGATATTTTGCAGATATGTCTTTAATATTTTAGCCCACAAGAGTTATCCACAGTTATGCAAGAGTTTATGTTGTAAACATAATTTTTAACAACAATCAGTTTAGTTCTTTGACCTGGGCAGATCTCCAAAAATGTATGTCTGCAAACCTCCTAAACAAAAATTTTCATCAAATAGACATCGATTATACTGGAAGTAGTTTATAACATCCCAAAAGTTATCTTATATAATTTCTTAAATTTATTCTGATAGACATCATACTTTAAGGTGCACTGTTTCAAAAGTTCATTCTTAGAATTCGTACAAATCCAGAGAAAATGCAGGTATTGCATAGTAATTTTTTTTTAAATTTTTTACAATTTTAATATTATGAGTTAGTTAGAGACCTAAAAGGTTTTACTTTTAGGGGATTTCCTGGTTTATATGTGGAAGCTGAACACACCCCACCCCTCTATAATGGTATAAAGGTTCATATCAATGTGTTCACTGAAGTTGTGCCTCATAAGGATGGAAGGTTCTTGTAAACTCTTAGTGTTCTTCATTTTGTGTTTCGGTAGGACTTTTTTTTTGTAATGTTGCATTATATTGTCTTAGGCATTTGATTTGGAATTAAAATATCTTATTGATGTTTGACAACTATTTCCTTTTTTCAGCAGGGAAGGCAATCTGTGTCAAATTTCAAAAGACAACATCGCTCCTAGTCAACGAAACAGGCGAAGTAACAATCCAGTGCAGTCACGATGGCAGTAACTTACCAGCAATGTTATGGTATCTGCAAAACAGTAGCACAATTATGGCACTGATTGGATATACCTATACCACTAGGGGTAAGCCAGAGTATGAGGACGGATTTAAAGATCGGTTCAGACTGAGCAGAAAGAGCATGACTGAAGGAAGTCTGACCATCTCTAATCTGCTTCAGTCAGACTCTGCTGTTTATTACTGTGCAGCCAGTAAGCACAGTGCTGTATATTCACACAAACCCATTACTAAAACCTCAAATACACTGAACCACAAATGCAGCATCTGTTTCAAACAGGGGTGTTTTTTTTTTTTTTTTTTTTTTTTTTTTATCTGATGATGTTTCATATTACCATCTGGATTTTCACATGGAAATTATGAGAATGAGCTCCATTAAATATTACAGCAGTATTTAGACAACAGCAGCTACAATAATCTCTAATTGAGACTTTATTGAAACATTTCCTTAGTTATGATGTCTCTACTCAAACTCTAAAGCATATCTGTCTAGAGTAAGGAAGTAACCGAATATAGATGCATTATTCAGGATGAACAGATAATGTGTTCAAAACAGGTACAAATACTGAATACATGAACATGAATGTTTTAATGTAACTTAATGCAAATGCCAGAAACATTCACAGGGCATCTGGGTATCAACACACTGCCCTCACTGCAAAAATAAAAACGCAGTAGCTCAAAAAAAAAAAAAAAAAAAACCAGAACACAACATCCTATTGCATATCTATAAATCTACATGATTCCACAGGTGGCTTATTACAAGCATATTCATGGGATATTTTACAAGTGGGGCAGTGCACTGTCATTTATTTAGGTTTGGATTTTAGATTTTATTTTATTTGATAGCTTTGGTTGGAAAAATGTATCCAACATAATAATAGAAATAATATCATTAACAGGGGGGAGACAGCCAGTTCATATGCACATTTAATGAATAGATATTTTTTAATTGTCTAGTGTTTCTGTGTTGTATAATTCTTATGTAAGTTATATTAACATCCAGTCTCATAGAATAAAATATTCACATTTGCCTTACTCGTGCCTAACTTCTATACAGTAAATATCAACTTTGCGTCACAAGCACACAATGTATATCTAAACTTATTTACAGTACATCCACACTGTGGTTTACTCTGTGGTTACCTGACCCGCGCCCCCTACTTGATGTGCACATGTGCACATACAAAAAAAAAAAAAAAAAAAGTTGCATGCTGCGAAACTTGAGTGCCACATTTATAACATACAAAACCAAACCTTGCAATATGAACTTTTATCATAGCATAAAAGACATAATGTTAAAAAGTATGTTATTATGAATAGTATTGAGTATGGTGGTTCTCCATTCTGCTTCCTTTTAAAATACATTTAAGATCCTTTCCACTAATTTTTGGAGCATGGCTGTGGAGAGTCCCTTCAATTAACTCATAATGTTATAGGCCTATTGCAGTCAGGAACAAGCATGCTTGATACAAACAGTGGTGATACAAACAGTGAAATTTCCCAATGCTGTTATGCTAAATATCAAATTAGTGAACTTTTGTATATAATATTTTAGATCATAGTTAGTACGTTATTTGAGCATCACATTCATGCTGGCTTATAAAAGAGTGTCTGTGTAGCATATGAAGAGCTGATAGCATTCAAAAACCAGTGGATTGTCCACATATGAACATATTTAGGACTATGCCTAGTTTAGCTGAACCATGAGTGTCACATAATTGACCACAAGAATTTGTTTTTAAAAACATGTTAAAAACATGCATGTTAAAATGGAAATAAGCTGTATCTCTTTTTTTTTTTTTTTTGCTTCTGGTTTCTAAAGGTTCCCCTGATCCTAGATTACCCATTATCCTTCACATTTTAGTATTTTTCCCTGCACTCAACAGAACTGATTCAGCTAAATAGCTAACTAACACTCCTTCCTGAGTTGAAGTGAGAGCAGAGAAAATAATAAAATTTGCAGGAAAGGGGATTATCTAGGACCAGGGTTAGTGACCATGGTGTTAACACATGAGATTTCCATCCAACCATTGGTGGCACAAGGTGGGGGACACCCCGGACAGAGTGCCAACCCATCGCAAGGCACAATCACACACTCTCACACCTATTCACACACTATGGATAATTTGGGAATGCTAAACAGCCTACAACAGATGTCTTTGGACTGGGGCAGAAAACTGGAATACCCAGAGGAAGCCCCTGAAGCACAGGGAGCACATGCAAACTCCACACAGACACACAGGGCGGAGGCGGGATTCAAACCCCTAGCCTAAGAGGTGCAGGGCACACATGCTATCCACCAAGCCACTGTGTGCCCCCAGATATGCTGAGATATGCTGTGGCTGAATCCAAATCAGGTTTTTCATAGACAATGAATTCTGATGATATCTGTTCAGTTAGACATCTCTTAAGATCAATGCAGTTTTGGGTCGATAGGGGGAGATGTTTCTCAATCAGAACACTGACATTTTTTGAGGACTTCGTGGTTTAAATGTGGAAGGTCTTCACATCACCAGACTCCACCCACCTCTAATAATGTAAAGGAAGTGTAAATGCACTAAAATGAGTCAGATTCACTCAGGCTGTGCATCAGAAGGATGTATGGTACTTGTGTTGTCTTCATTTTGTTTTTCGGTAGGACATTTTTAAAAAGCATATCACCCTAAACAAGATAAAGCAGTTACTTAACTGAACTGAATGAATGAATGAATTAATGAATATCAGATAATATTGTCTCTAATCTATTGAAATTATAGTGTGTTTTTGTTTTCAATTTTGACGACTGTTTCTTTTTTTGCTTCAACAGGGAGGACAAACTGTGTAACATTTCAACAGAATCCATCAATTTTAGTCAGTGAAACTGAAAACATTACAATCAGTTGTAGCCATGATGACAATAACTTAGAACGTATGTATTGGTATCAGCAAAACAGCCGTACAGTTATGGCACTGATTGGATATACCTTTTCAGCTATCAGTGATCCAAAGTATGAGGACAAATTTAACCATCGGTTCAAACTGAGCAGACAGAGCACACTTGCAGGAAGTCTGACCATCTATAATCTCCATCAGTCAGACTCTGCTGTTTATTACTGTGCAGCCAGTAAGCACAGTGCTGCACACTTACACAACAGCCTTACTAAAACATTACAAACATCAGAGGTTTTTTATCTGAAGTGTTTTTTTCTATTACCATCTGGTGTTTTATATGCATATGGTTACTGAGCTCCACTATGATTGAGTTTTAATACAAATGAAGCTAATGATGTTATTTTGTAAACAACAGTAGATCTTGTTTTTTTTTGTTTGTTTTTTAATTCTCTGACCTTCAATGTTCTCCAAAAATGTAGGTCTGTTTCAAAGGTTCACTTCTGTTTCGAAGGTTCTTTCTTAGAAACCTTAAGAAGACAGAGAAATTGCAAGAACTGCATACTATTTTGAACATAATTACAATTTTAATATTATGAGTTAGTTAGAGACCTCAAATTTTAAATTTTTGCTTTTAATGCCAACAGGAATAACCCTCCACCCAAAAAATACCCCTCACACTCCTACCAATTACCCTCACAGCCAATTGCCCTCACTCCTACAAATAACCCCATTTCTAATGCCTGGAATACCATAGCAACCACACACAAATAATACTCTATATGGCAAAAAGCATATGCACACCTGTCCATCACACCCATATCTGGTTCTTCCCCAAACTGTTGCCACAAAGTTGAAAACGCACAATTGTATAAATTGCCAAAGCTGGAGTGGAAGAACTCGAGTGTCCTGCACAGAGTCCTGACCTCAACCCCACTGAACACCTTTGGGATGAACTGGAACCCCAACTGCACCCCAGACCTCCTCACCCAGCATCAGTGCCAGACCTTCACTCCTGTGGCTGAATGGCCAAATCCCGACATTTTACAAATTGTTGTATTAAAGTAATAAGTCATGTTATTTAGAGAGTTCTTGTCATTTGAGTCTTAATCAGTTATTCTGTAAGTAATTGATTTGTGTTGCTTTTTGAGGACTTCCTGGTTTAAATGTGTCAGCTCATCACATTGGCACACCCCACCCACCTGTAATAGTATAAAGGAAAGGTAAATGCTCTAAAATGAGACAGACTCACTCAGGCTGTACATCAGAAGCATGTATTGTACTTGTGGACTCTGCGTGTTCTTCATTTTGTCTTTCGGTAGGACATTTTTTTAAAGGCATATAACCACAACTCAGAAGAAGCAAACACAGTTGAAATTGAATGAATGAATGAACATTGATAATATTGACTCTAATCCATTGAAATTATAGTGTGTTTATCTTTTTTTAAATTTTGACAACTGTTTCTTTTTTGCTTCAACAGGGAAGGCAAACTGTGTGACATTTCAACAGACTCCATCGACCCTAGTCACTGAAACAGAAAACATTACAATCAGTTGTAGCCATGATGACACTAACTTAGATTGCATGTTATGGTATCAGCAAAACAGCCGTACAGAAATGGCACTGATCGGATATACCTTTACAGCTACGAGTGATCCAAAGTACGAGGACAAATTTAAAGATCGGTTCAAACTGAGCAGAAAGAGCATGACTGAAGGAAGTCTGATCATCTATAATCTCCGTCAGTCAGATTCTGCTGTTTATTACTGTGCAGCCAGTAAGCACAGTGCTGCACACTTACACAACAGCCTTACTAAAACATCACACACATCAGAAGTTTGTTATCTGAAGTGGTTTTTCTACTACCATCTGGTGTTTTGTACGCATATGGTACCTGGTACCTGAACACCATTATGATTATTATTTTTACACCTATGAAGCTAATGATGTTATGTTGGAGATAACAGTAGAACTTTTTTTATCCTCTGACTTTAATCCTTTTCAAAAATGTAGGTCTGCAAGCACACCTCCTAAACAAAAACTTACATGAGCTGGACATCAATTACAATGATAATAGCTCCTAACATCCCAATATTTATCCTTGCAATGTATTACATTTTTAGATAGATATCAGACTTTAAGTTCCTCTGCTTCAAAAGTTAATATTTAGAAATCTAAAGAATACAGAGACATTGCAAGAACTGCATGCTAATTTTAACAAAATTATAATTTAAATACTATGATTTTGTAGAGACCTCAAAATGTTTTGCCTTTAATGCTTTCAGAGGATTTCCTGGTTTATATGTAGAAGCTATACACACCCCACCCCTCTGTAATGGTATAAAGTCTCATATCAGTGTGCTCACTCAAGCTGTGCCTCATAAGGATGGATGGTTCTTGTGAACTCTGTGTGTTCTTCATCTTGATTGTTGGTAGGACATTTTAAAAATGCACATTGATTTTTGTCTTTCATTTGGATTCTTATTGAAGATTGACAACTATTTCCTTTTTTCAACAGGGAGGGTAAACTGTGTAAATTTTCAACAGATCCCATCACTGCTAGTCAATGAAACAGAAAAAGTAATTATCCATTGTAGTCATGATGACACTAACTTATATAATATGTTATGGTATCAGCAAAAAAGCATCACTGCCATGGGTCTAATCGGTTACATCTATGGGGCGGCCGGGAATCCAAACTATGAGGATGGATTTAAAGATCCACACACACACACTGCTGCACACTGCTGCACTGCTGCACACTGCTGCACACTTACACAACCACCTTACTAAAACCTCAAACCCTGCTTCAAACTGTGTGCTGTTCACTTAAGACAGTTTAAAATTTAGGTAGAGATAACCAGACTGTGGCATGCTCTGGAGAGCTTATGAAACAGAAAACAGCCGATCTTGTCCTTATTCTTTTTTTTAATTCTCTGAACTCCTGTAAAAGTTATATGAGAGGGACCTACATTATATTAGAAATAATCTCCTATCAGTGTAATAATTGCACTATTTCATGCATTTTTTTGTATTTATTTTGAAGAGATGTGTTTTTCACACCCTTTCAAACGCCTTTTTATCTGATGAAGATTAATATTCCCATCTGGTGTTTCATATGGAAACAAATGACATCAAGCTAAAGCAAATATTACAGCACCAAAATACTATGAACAGCTTTTTCTGAAACTTTTCCTTGGATACGATGTCTCTGCTCAAACTCTAAAGTTTAGAGAGTAGAATAACCTACTCTAGTGTTCTACTACTAGATGTTAGGATATTAGATGTAATGTGTTCTAACCAGATTTAAATACAGATATGAATGCAAATGTTTTAATGTAAACTTGCCAGAAAGGTTCACACGGCATCTTTTTAATATTAGATATCATCTTCATTTAATTGCCACACCCACATCCCCCTACCACTAATTGCCACAACTCTCATGAACTACCCACACAGCTAATGAATAACCCCAAAAATAACCCTCACAGGTGAAAATTCCCATATCCACCAATTATTCCAACAGCCAGTTGCCCTTACACCTACAAATACCCCATTCCTTATGCCTGGAACACCACAGCAACAACCAAGCACCCCTAGCAATCACACACACAATATACTGTGCATCTTTGTTGTTCTTCCTCTTTCAGCTGCTCCTGTTAGGGATCACCGCTGCAGATCATTGGTCCACGTATTTGATTTGGCACAGTTTTTACCCCAGATGCCCTTCCTGACGCAACCCTCCCCAATTTTATCCGGGCTTGGGACCATTACTCAGAGCGCATTGTTGCACACCGCCCAAGTGGCCAGGGCTGGTTCCCTGGCCGGGAATCGAACCTGGGTCACAGCACTCTCAGCGCTGTGGGCTAACCACTAGTCGGGACCCGACACTGTGTATAATTTTCTAAAATTTTGTTTAAAGGGAGTTTTGTATGCAGTGCACTATGAAATTTGCAGTAATTAATGCAGTTTTTCAGGTAAGGTTTCACAGTTTTTTTTCTTGAACCTGTTAGTGGATGGCAGTGGATAAAATGTTGGTATGGCAGTGCAGGGGTAGATCAGGTAAAGCCACCTAAGCTATACGTAATGTCTTTTCTTTTCTTTTTTTTTCTATGTGACAGAGTTGGCTTCTGGTTTGTTATTGTAAAAGTTCCCAACCCTGATCCTAGAGTACCCCCTGTCCTGCATATTTTAGTGTTTTCCCTGCTCTCAACACACCAGATTCAGCTAATCAACTAATTAGCACTCCTTATTGAGTTGAAGTGAGTGTGTTAGAGCAGAGAAAAGACTAAACAGTGCAGGACAGGGGCTTGGACCAGGGGTCCAAATCAGTTTTTCCATAAGCAATGGATTTTCATATATCTTCAGGTTCAGTTACACTTCTCTAAGGATCAGTACAGTTTAGGGTCAATAGGGGGAGATGTTTCTTAACCAGAACACTGAAAGTCTCTTCCTCTCTTTTGAGGACTTCCTGGTTTATTAAATGTGGAAGCTCATCACATCATCATACCCCACCCACCTCTAATAGTGCAAATGCTCTAAAATGTCAGATTCACTCAGGCTGTACATCAGAAGAATGTATGGTACTTACGGACTCTGTGTTGTCTTCATTTTGTTTTTCGGTAGGACATTTTTTAAAAAAGCATATCACCCTGAACAAGATAAAGCAGTTACTAAACTGAACTGAGTAACTGAATTAATAATCCACTCGCATTGACTTAAGTACATTAAATTATATTATAACTATTTACTTTTTTTTTGCTTTAACAGGGAGGGCAAAATGTGTGACATTTCAACAGACTTCATTCATCCTAGTCAATGAAACAGGAGACATATCAATCAATTGTAGCCATGATGCTAGCAGCTTACCAGCAATGTTATGGTATCAGCAAAAAACCCAAACGGTTATGGATCTAATTGGATATACTGCTGGACGGACAAGTGAGCCACAGTATGAGGATGGATTTAAAGATCGGTTCAAACTGAGCAGACAGAGCATGACTGAAGGAAGTCTGACCATCTCTAATCTCCTTCAGTCAGACGCTGCTGTTTATTACTGTGCAGCCAGTAAGCACAGTGCTGCACATTTACACAACAGCCTTACTAAAACATCACACACATCAGAAGTTTGTTATCTGATGAGGTTTTAAATTACTTTCTGGTGTTTTATATGGATAAGGTTGCTGAACTTTACTATGATTATTTGAGTTTGTATACAAATGATGCAACTCTTGCTCTTTGCATTTGTTCAGAAAAGGTCTATGGATTTATTTCTAGGCTGATCATTATGTGATCTTTTTTTTTCTTTAATGAAAATAGTTAATTATGCCTATTTTCAAATGGTTTTATTTGTATTATACTCATATGTTCCAGTATCTGCACTGGCTAGTCAGCTAAACCACCAATCAAAGATCTCCTGTATCTCTTTGTATTCATGGCATTTTGAATCGTTGAATTATTCTGTTTTGCTGCGAGACATTCTGCAGATGTGGTACGATTAGGAATAACTGCACTGCAGAGGGTTCACAGTCAGTATTTTAGCTAAAAGGATTATTATTATTATTATTATTATTATTAACTTTTAAGGTACCAAAAGTAATTGGACAACTGGCTGCTCAACTGTTGCATGGCCAAATGTGTGTTATTCTCTCATTATTTTACTTAGATAAGCAGATAAGTTGATTTCAGGTGTGGCATTTGGATTTGGAATCTGTTGCTGTTAAGAATCCGAAGTCCAAAGAGCTGTCGCTGCCAGTGAAGCAAGCCATCATTAAGCTGAAAAAACAAAACAAATCCATCAGAGAGATAGCAAAAACATCAGGTGTGGCCAAATCTAGTATGTTCTTAAAAAGTAAGAATGCACTGGTGAGCTCAGGAACACCAAAAGGCCAGAATGACCACAGAAAACAACTGTAGTAAATGACAGAAAAATTCACAGTGCAGATGGACCCAAAGTATACTATGAAAGCAGCCCTAGACTTTTTTAAGGCAAAGAAGTGGACTGCAATGGCCAGATCAATCACCTGACTTGAATCCAATTGAGCATGCATTTGCTGAAAGCAAAACTGAAGGGAAAACACACCAAGAGCAAGCAGGAACTGAAGACAACTGCAGTAAAGGCCTGGCAGAGCAACATCATGGAAGAAATCCAGTGGCTGGTGATGTCTGTTCCAGACTTCAGGCAGTCATTGACTGCAAAGGATGTGCCCCCAAGAAGTAAAAATGACCATTTATTTATTTATTCACCAATTATTTTTGGTCCTGTAAAAATTGGGGGACCACTTATAAAAAGTGCTATAAAAATGCTACAGCGTATATTTATCGAGCTAACTGTATCTGTCTAGAGTGGGGAAGTGACCAAATACGAATTCATTATTCAGAATGAAGAGATAATGTGTTCTAAATATATAGAGATGTGAATAAAAATTATTTTACATAAACTTGCCAGAAACTTGACTATTGTAAAACTACAGTAATTTCAAAGACTTCTTCATAGACTTCCAAAATTTGGCTTTTGTTACTTTTTGAAAACTTCCTGATTTACTTGTGGAAGCTCATCACATCATCACACCCCACCCACCTTTAATAGTGTAAAGGAAATGTAAATGCTTTAAGATGAGTCAGACTCACTCAGGCTGTGCATCAGAAGGATGTATTGTACTTGTGGACTCTGTGTTTTCTTTGTTTTGTTTTATGGTAAGGCATTTTTTCAGAAAGCATATCACTGTGGCCCTGAACAAGATAAAGCAGTTACTGAAGTTAACTGAATATTTCATATTTACTTTTGTCCATTGAAATTATAGACTGTTTTGTTTTCAATTTTGACAGCTTCTTTTTTTGCTTCAACAGGGAAGGCAAACTGTGTTAAATTTCAACAGACTACATCAGTCCTAGCCACTGAAAAAAGTGATGTAACAATCCATTGTAATCATGATGATAGTAGCCTACTACGTATGTATTGGTATCAGCAAAACAGCCATACAGTTATGGCACTAATCGGATATACCGCTGGAGCGACAAGTGATCCAAACTACGAAGATGGATATAAAGATCGGTTTACTCTGAGCAGAAAGAGCGTAACTGAAGGAAGTCTGACCATCTCTAATCTCCGCCAGTCAGACTCTGCTGTTTATTTCTGTGCAGCCAGTATGCACAGTGCTGCACACTTACACAACAGCCTTACTAAAACATAACACACATGCACCAGAGGCTTGTTATCTGATGAGGTTTTGGACAAAAATAACATCTGGTATTTTATATATATATGTTGACTGAACTTGATGATGATTATTTGAGTTTTTATTGGATTTGTTCAAAAAGCTGTGAGGGTTTACCCTATATGGCCAAAAGTGTATGGATACCTGACCATCACACCCATAGCATGTGTCCATTCCAAAACCATGGACATTAACACAGAGTTGGTTATAGCACAAAGCTGTTATAATAACCTCCACTCTTCTGGGAAGGCCTTCCACTAGATTTTGGAGCGTGGCTGGGGGGATTTGTGTTCATTCAGCTACAAGAGCATTAGTGAGGTTGGGCACTGATGTTGGGTGAGAAGGTCTGGGGCGCAGTTGGCGTTCCAGTTCATCCCAAAGGTGTTCAGTGGAGTTGAGGTCAGGGTTCTGTGCAGGACATTCGACTTCTTCCACTCCAGCCTTCGAAACTCATGACTTCATGGACTTTGCTTTGTTCATAGGGGCTTTGTCATGCTGGAACATGTTTGAGCCTTTTAGTTCCAGTGTTTTATCAAACCCCTCCATGAGTTTCATAAGTTAGAAATACTTTTATAGCATATAACTTTTGCAATTTAATGTAAATCATATTTACCTTATATACCTTATATCAATGTATTTATCTTTGGATGGTTGCACTCTTTCTGCTGCAAGTGTATTTGGACAATAAATCACAATTCAAATTCTGATTGCACATAAAGTCCCTCTAATAGCCTAGTAATCAATCTGAAAAAAGTTACATAACTGAAAGATCAGTAATAACAATATTAAATAAAAATTACATACAAAAAACACAAGAGTTTTTATAGATTTAAAAAAAAATTATCAAGCTAAAGCTAAAATGACCTCAAGCTACTTTAGCTATCATTATCTCATTAAGTCATGTTGAACGTACCAGAAAAATGATTAATTTTAAATTATAAATCTACAAAATCTTAGCTAAATTCCACTACCCACTAACCCACTACCAACAATAACTATTAATATTAGCTAAGAACATAACTGGTGTAACGTAGGGGGGTCGACAACGGAGTTGGGGATCCAAATGCAAGGCTTTATTTACTAGTGTGGTCAAAACAGGCAGGGTCGAGCACCAGCAAACAGTATAATCCAAGGCAGAAGCAAAAGAGTAATCCAGAACACAGGCAATGGTCAGGGCAGGCAGCAAACAATCAAAAACATGGAAAACAGTCCAAGGGTCAAAAACACAGGTGAACCCGGAAACTCGGAAACTATAACAATCACAAACACAACACAACAATCAGCCCCTAGGAGCATGGGTGAGCAACTTTTATATAGAACAGGGAGAACACATGACAAAACCAACCAATGAAAACATGACACACGAAACAAAGGAACCAATCAGAACATGACACACAAACAAGGGGTAGCACATGACACAGGTGGGGCAAGGGACACATGGGAAATGGAGCCCTGAGGACAATGGCAAGAGTCCGGGGTGGAGTGCCCTCTAGTGGAGTTCGTGGGCACTCCAGCTGGTGATCGTAACAACTGGCATAACTCCAGAATATTGTCAAAGCTTTATTGTCACCTGTAAAAATTGATTAATGTCTTAATGCTGCCGAGGTGTCACATTCTTACATTAAGAAAAAAAATCATTGGTCCAATAAATGTGCAAATGAGCAAACATAATCTAAAAGATAATAATTGCCAAAAACCTATCATTAATAAGAGAGTCACAAAGTTTGTTTTAATTGTTTTCAGAGAGTTTAACCCCGCCCCATGATAGTATTAAGGCAATGTGAATGCTACAGAACAAGGCAGACCCACTCTTGCTGGTTAACAGAAAGATGATTGGCATTTATGAGCTTTTTGTGTTGTTTATTTTGTTATTTGGTAAGACATATTGAACACACATTCATTGACTTTCCATGATTTGGAATTAAAGTAACAGCTTTGACAAATATTTTCTTTGTGTGTGTGTGTGTGTGTGTGTTTTTTTAACAGGGAGAACAAACTGTGTAAAATTTCAACAGACCTCCTTGCTCCTAGCCAACGAAACAGGCGAAGTAACAATCCAGTGCATCCATGATGACAGTAACTTACCAGTAATGTTATGGTATGTGCAAAACAGCCACACAGTCATGGCACTGATTGGATATACATCTACTGCTACAGGTAAACCAAATTACGAGGACGGATTTAACGATCGATTCAGACTGAGCAGAAAGAGCATGACTGAAGGAAGTCTGACCATCTCTAAACTCCTCCAGTCAGACTCTGCTGTTTATTACTGTGCAGCCAGTAAGCACAGTGCTGTATATTCACACAAACTCATTACTAAAACCTCCAATACACTGAAGCACAAATGCATCTGTTTCGACCTGAATTTTTTTTTTTAATCTGATGAGGTTTTATATTACCATCTGGTGTTTCATAAGGAAATGGTAACAATGCACTCCAGTGATGATTATTACAGCATCTCCCATAGTTTTAATAGCTATTTTGGAACCTTTTCCTTGGTTATGATGTCTCTGTTCAGTAAAGTAATAGACTGTTGTGTAGTAGGTAGTATTGGAGCCTCAAATCACCATGGGCTGGTGTTGGATCCCGGTACCTATACTGGCCTCTGTTTTCTGTGCTTCCCTCTATAACCTCTTCTACTACTATCAATTTTTCTCCCTTGACATTCTCAGTGCCTCAAGTTCCAGATTTATACCTGACTTCTTGGCTGCCACCTTTGCTGGATCAGACCTGCCGCTGATATCATCTTTTCTCATTTAATCCTGATCTGTCTGCTGCTTCTACTGTTGCTATATTCAGACTTTTGGCATTTTAATGTAATCTATTGTACATATGTATCCTTACTATTACAGCTAACAGTGTATTTAACTTAAAAACCATTTGTACAGTATAATTTGGTGCTGTCTGTTTCTTACCAGTAGGGGGAGATCTGATCCTGAGGATCTTCACGCTCTATAAATGAAACATATACTACAAAAAAATCAGTCACACAGCGAAATTTTACCCTAC
Source organism: Pangasianodon hypophthalmus (assembly GCF_027358585.1). Taxonomy (NCBI): domain Eukaryota; kingdom Metazoa; phylum Chordata; class Actinopteri; order Siluriformes; family Pangasiidae; genus Pangasianodon; species Pangasianodon hypophthalmus. The sequence continues at coordinate 9,239,079 of NC_069719.1, forward strand.
CCTGAGAATGTCACTATACTGAGAGGGTTTTAGACTTGAAATTGTAATATCCAGTATATTATTGTGTCTGTATTGTTTATTTTAGAAATCCTACAATTAAATCCTACAGTTTATGGTTATGCCTTATTTGAAGAGTACTTACATTGGGCCTTCATAATACATTTCTTCTTCTTCTTCTTCTTCTTCTTCTTTCGGCTTTTCCCTTCAGGGGTCACCACAGTGAATCATCACTCTCCACCTATCCCTATCTTCTGCATCCTCAACACTTGCACCCACTAGCTTCGTATTCTCATTCTAACCCTTTGGCCTTCCTCTTTGCCTCCTGCCTGGCAGCTCCATGTCCAACATTCTCCTACCAATATACTCACTTTCCCTCCTCTGAACATGCCCAAACCATCTTAATCTGGCCTCCTTAACTTTGTCCCCCAAACATCCAACATGAGCTATTCTCCTGATGTACTAGTTCCTAATCCTGTCCAACCTTGCCACTCCCAAAGAGAACCTCAACATCTTCAGCTCTGCTACCTCTAGCTCTGACTCCTGTCTCTTCCTCAGTGCCACTGTCTCTAAACCATACAGCATGGCCGGTCTCACCACTGTCTTGTACACCTTCCCCTTGATTCTCGCTGATATTTTTCTATCACACAGAACTCCCGACACCTTTCACCACCCATTCCAACCTGCCTTCACTCGCTTTTTTTTACCTCTTTCCCACATTCTCCATTACTCTGGACTGTTGACCCCAAGTACTTAAACTCCTGTATCTTCTTCACCTCTTCACCCTGTAATCTTACTGTTCCACTTCCCTCCCTTTCATTCACACACATGTACTCAGTCTTATTACGACTGACTTTCATTCCTCTTCTCTCCAGCGCAAACCTCCACCTCTCCAGGTTTTCCTCTACCTGTTTCCTGCTCTCACTACAGATCACAATGTCATCCGCAAACATCATTGTGCAAGGAGACTCCTGTCTGACTTCCTCTGACAACTGGTCCATCACCATAGCAAACAGGAAGGGGCTCAGAGCCGATCCCTGATGCAGTCCCACCTCCACTTTGAACTCCTCTGTCTGACCTACAGCACAACTCACCACTGTCCTGCTCCTCTCAAACATGTCCTGCACCACTCTGACATACTTCTCTGCTACTCCCAACTTCCTCATACAGTACCACAGCTCTTCTCTTGGCACCGTATCATACGCTTTCTCCAAGTCTACAAACACAGTGCAACTCCCTCTGACCATCCCTATACTTCTCCATCAAAATTCTCAGAGCAAAAATTGCATCTGTTGTGCTCTTTCTGGGCATGAAGCCATACTGCTGCTCACAAATTTCCACTACCTTCCTTAACCTAGCTTCCACTCTACTCTTTCCCATAGCTTCATTGTGTGGCTCATCAACTTTCTCCCCCTATAGTTGCTGCAACTCTGCACGTCACCCTTATTCTTAAAGATCGGCACTAATACACTACTTCTCCATTCCTCAGGCATCTTCTAACTCTCTAAAACCCTGTTAAACAAACAAAAAAATTAAAAATTCCACTGCTGCCTCTCCTAGACACTTCCAGACCTGAGTGGATGTCATCAGGACCAACTGCCTTCCCACTTTTCATCCTCTTCAAAGCCTTCCTGACTTCATCCTTTCTAATCTTATCTACTTTCTGTTCCACAGAGATCACCCCTTCTACTCTTTTTTCCCTCTCATTTTCCTCATTCATCAGCTCTTCAAAGTACTCCTTCCATCTCCTCTGTACACTCTCCTCACTTGTGAGCACCCTTCCATCTCTATCCTTAATAAGTTTAACTTGCTGCACATCCTTCCCACCTCTATCCCTCTGCCTAGCTAACCTGTACAAGTCCTTCTGTCCTTCTCTAGTGTCTAACCTAGTGTACAACTCGTCATATGCCTCCTGCTTGGCCTTAGACACCTCCCTCTTCACTCTGCACTGTAACTCCTTGTATTCCTGTCTACTCTCCTCAGTCCTGTCCATGTCCCACTTCTTCTTGGCTAACTTCTTCCACCTCTTCCTCTGGATACTATCCTGAATTTCCTCATTCCACCACCAAGTCTCCTTATCTTCTTTCCTCCTTCCAGATGACACACCCAGCACCTTTCTTCCTGTCACCCTGATCACTTCTTAGTTTTCCAGTCATCTGGCAGCACTACCTGACCACTAACTTCTGTCTAAAGTCCTCATAACATTCCTCCTTTTTCAGCTTCCACCACTCGGTTCCCCTTCAGGAACTCAAGCTGCGTCGAAACGCTATGGGAACCCCCTCAGCGTGACCACACTCTGAATCACATGTGTAATCAGTCCAATGGATGGGCGAGACGTCACGGGCGGGGTGACTTAGCGACCAGGAAGCTTAAAAGTATGTGCGGTGGATACTGCGGCAGCTTTCTGTCATTCAGCAAGTGCTCTGTGTGTGCGTGTGTATCATGTCTAAGCACAAATCAAAGTTTGTGGCGAGCGGACGGCATTTCAGATCGTGTGTTCCTCCCTGTATCCCTGTATCGGATGGGGATACACGCGATTTGTACGTCGTCTGTTTGGGAGCGGAGCATGCACGGTTAGCTCTTGAGGGGGCTAACTGCCATTATTGTGAGCTTCTTCCACTCCGAGTGCTCCGCTCTCGCCTGGCTGCCTTTGATGAAAGCGGCCAGGTTCGCGATCCCGCTGGTTCCGGTCTGGACTGTTATCCTGGGGATCGCAGGTGGATTTCGCGAGGGGATCCGAGGGGCTTGTCCTTTTCTCGATCCTCACCCGCTGGATCCGCAGCTCTCTCTCGAAAAAAAAAGGCGGAAGCCCGCCCCGTGGTTTCTTCCCCCCGGAGAGAGAGCCAGGCGTTTCATCTGTCTTCCTCAGAGGGGTTGATGTGATGAGCATCGATACTGAGGAGACTGTGAGCTCGCCACCACAGTCCCTCGCATATGAGGAGCTCGTGGAGGTTGTGACTCGTGCCGTAGCCAAGCTCAACATCGATTGGCCGGCCGGGAAGCGGGACGCTCGTCCCAGAAGCAAGCTGGATGAGCGCTTCCTGGGAGCTACGTCGCAGCCTTCAAGACGGGGCCTTCCATTTTTCCCCAATCTCCACACCGAGGTGGAGATCGTGGGGGAAACCATATTCTTTCTGACTCTTCAGCCCTACTGTTTTGAATTATTCACGGGGCTGAATGAGAGCAGATACGGGGTGATGCCGGCGGTGGAGCAGACGCTCGCGAGCTATCTCTCCCCGTCTTCAGCATCTAACAGGCCGACCTGCTAAAAGACCTAGGCGAAGCAGCAGGGGGCAGCATTCCAGCGCTTCCTCCGTCACCGTTCCCCGGTCTTTGGGGCTGCTGAGCAGGAGCAGCCCCGGCCATCTAGCTCCTCATACCGGGAGGCCCAGGACTTCTGAGGGCAGGCCCCTCTGAGGAAGAGCGGTGTACACCTCATCATATGGTGCCCGTCTCTCCTCAGTGCCCTCAGGAGATCGATCTGCCAACCCTGCCACCCATGGTGCTTCAGGGCACAGCGGTCCTCTGCGGCGAGCGGTTCTCTCAGTTTCCACGCGGGAACGTAGCGGTACTGGGAGGCTCGCTACCTCTTCAGAGGTCTCCAGAGCAGCTAGTTCGGCCATCCCCTCCCGGTCCACCGCTTCAGGGCACCGAGCTAGCCGCTCTCATTACACCAGAGGTCAGTTTTGAGAGACTGATTCCCTTAGTAGACTATTTGGCAGCGTGGAAACTTCTGCCAAATGTGTCTCAATGGACCCTGCATACTGTAGAGAGAGGCTACCGAATCCAATTCGGTTCTCCACCTCCTCGGTTTTGCAGGGTTCTTCCCACTTTGTGGGCCCCAAGCAGGGTCTGGTAATGAAACAAGAAGTAAACACTCTCTTGAGGAAGGAGGCCATCGAGGTGGTCCCTCCTCACGACAGAGAGTCCGGGTTCTACAGCCGGTACTTCATCGTTTAATTGATATTAGCTCAATCGGAGCAGGCGGCAGTTCGGCATCGAGATGTCATTCTCGCCCACATGAAAGGCCAAAGCGTTTCTCTGCCCTCGAGTGGGTTATGTTCCTAAAGTTCCCTCCTCTACACCACAGCCTGTCGTACTCCAGGCCTTCTGTCCTCCTCCCTTTCAGGAGCCTGTCCAGCAGAGGCTTAACTGGATGTGTGTCAGGTTCTATGGCCTCGATATGCAAGCCACTCCGGGCTCTGAAGGGGAACGTCTCTAGGTTACACATGTAACCATGGTTCCCTGAGGGAACGAGACACTGCATCTCAGTGCCATACTTCCGGCATCCCTGTGAGCGCTTGCTTCATTTCTCAGAAGCTGCCGCTGTATCCACTGCACATACTTTTAAGCTTCCTGGTCGCTACCGCCCGTGACGTCTCGCCCATCCATTGGACTGATTACACATATGATTCAGAGTGTGGTCACGCTGAGGGTGTTCCCATAGCGTTTCGACGCAGCATCTCATTCCCTCGGGGAACCATGGTTACATGCGTAACCTAGAGACGTTTTCTTCTCTATCTTTATCTTTGACCTCTTCTTCTTACAGACCATCAAAGTCATCCTACACACCACCATCCTATGCTGTCTGGCTACACTCTCTCCCACTATGACTTTACAGTCACCAATCTCTTTCAGATTGCCTCTTCTACATAGGATGTAGTCTACCTGTGTGCTCCTATCTCCACTCTTGTAAGTCACTTCTGAAAATAAGTGTTAACCACAGCCATGTCCATCCTCTTAGTAAAGTCCACTACCATCTGTCCTTCAAGGTTCCTTTCCTTAACTCCAGACCTGCCCATCACCTCCTCATCACCTGTGTTCCCCTCACCCACATGTCCATTAAAATCTGCTCCTATCACCACTCTCTCACCCGTGGGAATACTCTCTATCACCTCATCTAATTCACTCCAGAATCTCTTTTTCTCCTCTGACTCACAACCTACCTGTGGGGCATAACCACTAACAACATTCAACATCACCCCTTCAGTCTCTAACTTCAGACTCATCATCCTGTCTGACACTCTCTTCACCTCCAGAACATTTCTCCCAAACTCCTACCCCATTTCTCTGACTATCCACACCATAATAAAACAACTTGAATCCTGCTCCTATACTACAAGCCTTGCTACCCTTCCACCTGGACTCCTGTACACACAGTATATCCACCTTCCTTCTCTCCATCATATCAGCCAGCTCTCTACCTTTCCCTGTCATAGTACCAACATTCAGAGTTCCTATTCTCAGTCCTACTCTTACCTTTCCTCTTCTCTCTCTGTCTACACACTCTCCTCCCTCTTCTACTTCTTTGACCAACTGTAGCCCAATTTCCACCGGCACCCTGTAGGTCACCGGCGCCGATGGCGGTCATTGTTAACCTGGGCCTCAACTGATCCGGTATGAAATTCAGAGTACTGACGATTCGCATGATTAAATTTGGCAATGTTTTACACCGGATGCCCTTCCTGACGCAACCCTCTCTATTTATCCGGGCTTGGGACCCTCACAGAAGTCACTGGACTGTGACCCCCATGGCTAGATTGGCCTTCATAATACATTTATAAGCACTATATACATTTATAAAGTAATGTGGTAGGATTTGTGTAATATATATGTAAGATTTATGTAGGATCTATATCGAGTGAGAGTTATGTGGCTATTATACAAAAGAGAAAAACAAGACACTACAGTTATTATTATACATTATAGGGCCAAAAGCTTGTGGACACCTGACCATCATACCCATACAGTATATGCTTTTTGAGCATCCCATTCCAGATTTAGTCCCTCCACTCTTCTGGGAAGATTTTCCAATAGATTTTGGAGCTTGGCTGTGGGGATTGGCCCCTTCAGTCTCAAGAGCATTAGTGAGGTCTGGCACTGATGTTGGGCTCATACCAAAGGTGTTCAGTGGGGTTGAGGTCAGGGTGCAGGACACTCGAGGTCTTCAACTCCAGCTTTGCCAAACCATGTCTTCATGGTGCTCGCTTTGTGCCCAGGAACATTGTCATGCTGGAACAGGTTTGGGCCCCTTAGTTCCAGTGAAGGGAAACTGTAATGTTACAGCATACAAAGACATCTTATACAATTGTGTGCTTCCAATTTTTGTGGCAACAGTTTGGAGAAGGACCACATGTGTGGTGTGATGGTCAGGTGTCCACAAACGTTTGGTCATATAGTGTATGTTGACTGTTGTAGACTGTTTTGCACATTCACAAAGTGTGGATGAGGAATGTTCAATAAGATTCCACATCTTACATTCTAGTGTATTTACATTATCTGCATCATAAAGAAGCAGAATAGGATGTTCATCGACTGAACTGTTGGTGATTGATTGATTTTAAAACTAGTAATAAACACAATTTCAATGCTGTTTTACTTATATAAAGCCCATATCTCAGCCAGGTGAGTGCATTTCATGCCTTCAGATTAACGTGATAATCAGTTTTGCATTTGCTTTTGTACACCTTCTACAACTGTACTTATTTAAGAAGTTCTTCTCTCATACTACATAAAACCTCAAATGTCACCTTATGAGTTTCGTCATAACATGAGATTAGTCTGCCATTCATACTTCACCCAGATAGAATAAATGAATGGTCATGATAAGCCTTTCTTAAATCATTCAGCATTACTTTATGAAGGATAAATTATATATTTTATATAATGCTTATGAATATGTTATGAAGGCCTGTTGCAGGTAGCCTTCAAATAAAGCATTGCACAAATTTTAGTGCAGATAACATTATGACTGAACATATATTCTGAACAGACAACAGAATTTTTTTTGGTTAATGGTATACGCATATATTTGTTTAAACAAACAAACAAAAAACAGATTAACAATTAATAAAACATCTAAACAAGGTATACTATGATAATTAAAAATGTGAAACACATTCACTGAACAGTGCACTAAAGATGGCCATTGGCATATTCTCTACCCTAGTTCCTTCTAATAAATGGCTTTATCAGGTTATGAAGAGCCAGATTTTATAGTTGAATGCACATCATAAACAGACCGAAATGAATATTCCTTCACAATGAAGCATGAACACGGAGTCAGATCAGTGTCACGTGTAAGGGACCTCCTCTCCATCCATGCAGTGCCTGAGTCTGTGACTTTACTTCTTGCTTCTGTCTATGCTAAAAAGGATGTTCAGAGAAAAGAAGTGAAGAGCTGAAAAATGCTGTCACTGGGCGTGCTGGTGTTGCTGCTTCTGGGCACTCGTGCGTGTTTGATTATTATTATTATTATTATTTTTACTTTTTTAGACTGCTTCACTGGAGAAAACAATTGAAATCAATTATATATGATTATGATATGATACAGCAATTATATACTCATAATCTGATTTGTATTTCAAGCTGTGCACAGATGATTAAAATATATATAAGGACTTTTTACTGTTAAATAAAGTTCACACTCTTTTTTGAATAGGTGAGACTTCAACTGTACAAGTGCTCCAGGAAAAATCCTCAGCGATGGCTCATGCTGGGAGTTCCATGTCCTTTCACTGCACTATAGAGGCAAGGTTTAGCATGAGCAGCTACATTATGCAATGGTACAAGCAAGCTTATTATGGCGCACCTATACAGTTCCTTATGATGGAGTATGCACAGGCTACAAAGAAAATGAACGTTGTCCTTGTCAAAGCCGAGAATAAGTTCAGCTTGCACATTTCAGACCTGACGCTGCAGGACAGTGCCATTTATTACTGTGCTGCCAGACACAGTGGAGCAAAAGTTGGGTTCAGTCTTACAAGAACCCAAATCTGATGTTTGTGATTCCTCTGATTTAGTTTTTACAACACAGCATAATGCACTGGATCAATTGTTTTTTTCTGAACCACTTTTTGATTTGTAAAGACACTTTAATTGAGAACTCCATGTCACATCATGTAAATGTCATGTCTCTATCAGCTCCTGTCTCAACTTCCAAGTCCCAAAATTCTCAGTGTGCTGCATCGGCCAACACAGTGACCTACCATGAACTCTATATCTCACACAATAAAGCCAGAGAAGATCATTTAAAGATACTACATGTATATATCCCTCAAATGAATAGCAAAATTCTGAAAAAGCTATTTTGGATGCAGCTTTTGTCAAGTAGAATTACTGTATCATCATTTTATTGGCTTTTTAATTTTCTTTGCAAAGAAATTACATACAAATTATTAGTTATAAGTTACAAGTTTGATGTAATATTCTACTTCTCATATTTAGAGTCAAATATATTTAGAGTCCATTGAAAAATTCTGAAATTACTGAGTAAATATGTAACTGAAAATTTTTTAACCTTATTAAAATTATGTTAACATTATTAATGTCACATTATGTTTTCTTTTACAAATTGTATGTAGTTATTATAGAGTGTACGTGGACATGGTGTACGTTTGGGCTTCACTGAAATTTATTTCTGTCATCCTTGTTCACTTTTTTCTGCTATTTGTAACTTATCTATTTGTAAACCAATATTTGTTGTCACAACTCCATAGCTATGATTTTATGCATTGTGTTACAGCTACATTATCAGAAGATTGCATGAATGAGGGGGTGCAGGTGTTCCTATTAAAGTGGACAGTGAACGTATCTTTGTGTGGTCCCAGTGAATATGGAGCGTGTGTGTGTATGTGTGTGGGTGTGTGTGTGTGGTGCAAAAGGCTCTTCTAAAAAATTCTGTAAAGCTTACATTGCTTTATGAATATTTTTTTTATTAATTTTTATTAAAAACAAATTAATTATTATATGGAGCAGTAAACACTAAAACAATAAAAGAAATTCAAATTTCAAAATCAACTCGCAATTTGCTTTTGCATTTAACAACATAAACCCTCTTACATATAGTATATACAGAACATACACTCTGTATATATGGTAGAGAAAAATGTATGACTGATCAAGACTGAAGATCTACATCTGCTGTGTTTTTTCAACAGATTAGTGATGTCATTTCCTGTTGCTAATAAGAACTGATATAATGAGAAAGTGAAGGAAAGAAACAGCAAGGCTATCAGTTTCCCTCTGCATATCATGGGGCTGGTATATGTCGGGCTTGCCTTACTCATCATTGCAAGTATGATATTTATGAATTAATGAACAGGCTATTAGATCTGTATTAAATGAAGTATGAATCATGATTTAAGTGATGTAACAGGATTTAAGGACATGACAGGACATTTTAAGTAAGAAATGTTATTCTTTCTCTTACAGAATCTTTACATGGAGTAAGCATTATTCAAAATCCAACTTTACTTATCAAGAAAGGTGGTGATTCAGTGGAAATTGGATGTCAGCATGATGACGACACTCATTACTACATGTACTGGTACAGGCAGAGAAGTTTGGGTGAAATGGACATGATCACTATGTCTGTTGGGAAAGATATGGCTCAAACAGTTGAACCATTTAACAAGAGTAAATATTCTATGATCCGTCCTGAGGTGCGACACGCGACCCTGCAGCTAAAGGGACTAGAAGTGAATGATTCAGCTGTGTACTTCTGCACATCAAGTAGCACAGTGTTTTAGCTGAGCTACACACATGAGCAATAACCTCAGCATTCACGTCCCTGAAGTGTCAAAGCATGCAGCAGGGGGATGTAATTAAAGCTGTTTATTTTCTAAATTAATTTTCCTTCTTCCCATTACAGCACAGCCTGGAAAAAATAAATATCTTGTAATTACCAGAAATATAATCAACATAATTACTGAAATCTGGTGTTCATATCTAACTTCTATAGTGTTCCTAACTGAGGTTACTCTAAGATGTCTATGTGGTTACTAAGCGAGAGTGATGTAATTACAGTGCCATAAAGTGGATTATAGATCATATGCTGACCTCTGCAGGATGAAATGAGGAAATCAGCAACATTTACAGTAACCTACAGCAGAGAAATACATGAGCCAACTGAATCACATGTTCTAAACTTACTATAGTATTAGCAAATTAAAGACTATTTAATCAAAACATAAAAATATTTTTATTTGTGATATATTTAGATCTTTTGAAATTATAATATTTCTGTTACTTGCAGTTACACTGTTATATAAAGTATACATGGGGTTGAGAAATAATGCGAAGTTATAACAGAGAACTTTGCTGTATTTTTCTTTAGATCTTTCAGACCTAAGACTTTATAATCCAAAAATAATGTTTTTATATTATATATATACACATATATATATATGGAACTTGCTATTCAGCCTCAGTTTTGAATTTTATCATTTAACTTTAAAATTAATTAAACTTATTATAGATTTAATTTTTTTCACTGATGGTGATTTTTCATTGGTTAATGAAGACATTGATTATTCAACTTATTCCATTTATTTATTTATTTATTTTTAAAATTTGTTAAGTCAGGCAGCAGAAACAGTGACAGTTGCAGGTTAAGATTCTTTAATTGAGCACAGGCAAACAAATCCAAAACACAGAGCAGAATCAGTGTCAGAAACCAGGCAGAAGTCAGGCGATATGCAAACAGAGTTACTTGGGCAAAAGACAAAGACATAAACCAGGAACCAGAAACGTAGTCATAACCATAAACACAATAACTGTAGAACATAAGGCTTGTTATCGAGAGGGACGTAACACTGAGCATATACTTCAGACTAAACCGTTGTAAAGTGAGTCCTTATATACTGTGGCAGTGATAGAACAAATGACTCCAGGTGTGAATGAAGGTGAATGTGAACGTGAGAGAGTCTGTGATGGCTGTTGGGTGCTGTAGTCCTCGGCGGCCATGTTTGTAGGCTGCTCTTTGGTCTGGGAGTTGTAGTTGGTGGCCATGTTTGTAAGCTGCTCTGTGTTACCTGGTGAGGGAAGCAAGGCTGTTTCTGACCCTACAGAAAATCCCCATCTAAAACATCTCTACTCATGAAAAATCTGGAAACTTTGGAGTTGTAATCTAAACACAAGTGATTTAATAAGGGATTGCCATGAAAATCAACTTGCATAAACCAACTCAGAATACGAGGAACATTCCCTGCATAAAACTTAAGTTGATTGTGCTTAACTGAGACACAAATCTGTTTTTGAAAAACTGTAACTGATATTCAATTTATTCAATTTAATTTTATTTGTATAGCGCTTTTAACAATGAACATTGTCTCAAAGCAGCTTTACAGAACATAAGAAACAAAAAGCATGCAAACAGTCCTAGATGTTAGACAGAATTATCCCTAGTGAGCAAGCCTGAGGCGACTGAGGCGAATGTGGCAAGGAAAAACTCCCTTAGATGATATGAGGAAGAAACCTTGAGAGGAACCAGACTCAAAAGGGAACCCATCCTCATTTGGGTGACACTGGAGAGTGTGATATGAACAATGTCCTTTCTGTATTTATTTATAGTCATGTAGGTTGTTGTCTTCCTCAAAATCCTCAAAGTCCACACAGGGGTGGCAGCGTTGCTTTGAACACCCAAATCCTCACGAGGCAGAAACCAGCTGGAGCAGGTCCATCTCTGGATGCCTCAGGATCCTCACAGGGTTGGCCTCGTCTACTGGAGCTGGCACAATCTCTATGTGCCTCGGGGATGGGTAGAAGAAGGGAAACAAGTGGAAAAGGAATTAGCGTAGCTGCTGTTCAAATATTAGTAAGCCCTAAGTCATAATTTGCAATTAATCAGATGTACTGAAGTACAAGGTTATGGTGTGTGTTAAGTGTATGCCTGGCTAAAGATATATGTCTTTAATCTACGTTTGAACTGGGAGACTGTGTCTGAGCCCCGAACACTGTCAGGAAGGCTATTCCAAAGTTTAGGAGCTAAATACAAAAATGCTCTACCTCCTTTTGTAGACTTTGATATTCTGAGAACTACCAGAAGTCCAGAGTTTTGAGATCTTAAGGAGCGTGGTGGATTGTGACGTGTTAGAAGACTGGCTAGATACGTGGGAGCTAAACCATTTAGAGCCTTGTACGTAAGTAGTGCTAGTTTATAATCAATTCTAATCTTAACAGGTAGCCAGTGCAGGGATGATAATATTGGGGTTATGTGATCATCTTTTCTTGACCTAGTAAGAACTCTGGCGGCTGCATTCTGGACTAACTGTAGCTTGTTTATTGAAGATGCAGGACAACCACCTAGCAATGCATTACAATAGTCCAGTCTGGAGGTCATGAATGCATGAACTAGCTTTTCTGCATCAGATACAGATAAAATGTTCCTAAGCTTGGCAGTGTTTCTAAGGTGGAAGAACGCTGTTTTAGTAATATTGAAAATATGATTTTCAAAAGACAAGCTGCTGTCTAATATTACGCCCAGGTCTTTCACTGTCGAGCTAGTAGTAATAGTACATCCTTCTAAATGCAAGTTGAATTGAGAGAGCTTTTGTGTACTGGTTTTTGGACCAATAAGTAATATTTCTGTCTTATCAGGATTTAATAACAGAAAATTATCAGTCATCCTATCTTTTATATCTTTAACACACTCAGTTAATCTAGACAATTTATTTATTTTATCTGGTTTTGATGAGATGTATAACTGGGTATCGTCAGCATAACAATGGAAACTAATCCCATGTCTTCTAACAGTAGAGGTCCTAAAACTGATCCTTGTGGAACCCCATATTTCACTGGCATTAAATTTAAATGTACAAAATGGTATCGATCAGACAGGTAGGATCTAAACCCTTTTAATGCCTGTCCCTGAATACCTATGTGATTTTGTAAGCGATCTACGAGAATGTTATGATCTATAGTGTCAAATGCAGTACTAAGATCAAGTAGGACTAATATTGAGATACTAATATTGTGATACTTTTCTAGAACTTTGTCCTGGATTTGTTTTGATAGCTCTTTGGTCTTTATGCTTCTGTTTGTTTAGCTATTTTCTCTAACAAATTTAGGGTCTTTCCAGGAACAGGCCGTGATAGAATGCAAAATTCGGAGGCTCTGATGGCAGGGTGAGGCAGGGGGCTCTATGGGACAGGAAGGAGGCGATTAACAAGGCAAAACTATATCACGTAAATAAGTTATTGATACACACGTGTGTTTTTTGTACATTTATAAATTTTTGCTAATGTTTGAAGTCCAGTTGCATAATGATTACATTTCAGGTTCATTTTTTGTGTCCTACACTGAACCCTCTCCCCCTCCCAACACACGTCTCCAACCCATAGTGCATGTCTTGCATGCTCCTCCCGTATGCCACTGGGAACAGGTTTATTAATATTGAGACCATATTCAAATTTGATTGCACACCTGTGAACCCCAACTAATTATGTGACTTCTGATGATAACTGATTGCTTTAGGAAAAAATTAGGAGTTTCACAGCAAGGAGGGTGAATACTTTTGCAATCACAACTTTCACGTTTGTTCTTTGTTATTGTTTTTGGTTGGAATTTTGGTGGAATGGGCAGAGTGGCCCAGGAGGGTTTAATTGTCCATCAATATGCAGAATAAGGGTGTATGAACAAAAATCTGTTTGATCAAACTATAATGCTCAAAAATGTAGGCATACTCACCTTTTGCAATTCATCAGCTATAATATTACTCCTATTTTAATAGGGAGTGTGTGGTATAATTCTTAAAGCAATATTAAATATTGCACTAGAGTAATTAGTCCCGGGCCTGGGAAATATGCATGGCAGACATGTTCATGACAAAATCCCAATTATGTCCATTTCAGTTAGATTTTTTTATGCTACAAAATGTGGAAAAGTCCAAGGAGGTGAATACTTATGCAAATCACTGTACATCATCAGTATTTCAGGGCTTTTTCAGCATCAGTAGGTAAATGAATATTTGTAATATAAGGCTTCTGTGTCTCCATCTCCTGGTGCAGTTACAGTGAAGGCAGCAGAGCCTGTAATCGGTCATACTTTGATACAGTTACAGGAGGATGTGGGTGGGGGTAATGACACAGGAAGATTTTTTTTTTTGATACAATGCACCTGCTCGATTTCTTGGTACTCACAGAAATAGCAACATTCAGTTTAGATTGCACTGCCTGCTGAAACACCTGACAAAATTATAATAGTGTGCGAAGTGTCCGATGAGAAGTAAAGATAAAGTGAGGTGTGGGAGGGGTACGGGTTAGAGGCAGAATACACAATTTTGTTTTTGTTTAATGCTTTAACACCGTGGGGACAGGGGGCCACGATGATACATTTCCATAGAGCCGCCGTACAAAAACCTCCCTGCTATTACTGGTAGTGTCAGTGGATCCATGAACAGGAACGTGTGGTTTATTTCACAGTGATTTAAACCTCCAGACTCTACATATCCTTTTCAATATGCGACTTTCTTTTTCTACTCATTACTGATGATTTTTTTTTTCTTCATGGAAATGCACACTGTTTTTGTAAAGACACATCACTTAAAACTTTGCACCAAAGTGCCTTTAAATTGGAAATCATTCTGGATATGCCTTGTTTCATGTTTTTATCTTTTATTATGGAATACTATGGGGACTGGATGCATATTTTGAAGCACTGCTTTACAACGTGACACTGGCACTCAAGCATATTTTGGAAATGGGACAAAACTGACCGTTTTAGGTAAGTCCACTAGATTCACATTTTAACATGAAGCTTGTGACTAGATTTTTTAAATCCATTTTTATGCGTTTGTAACTCTACAATGCATTTTTATTGAGCCACATCAGCCGTAAGTAGGTTTATAAATGCAATTATGCCAGGTTGTCAAAACTAGCATTAGATAGATCTAAGAAATTTGTCTGGACAAGTGTACTGTGCCAACGCCTATCAAGCATACTTTGGAGCTGGAACAAAACTCACAGTTTTAGGTAAGAAGGTTTTGGCTCTGTAATTGTCCTCAATTTTTAATTAATGTAAATGCATGAAGAGGTCATGCATTAGGTAGTGGGGAAAATAACTACTTTGATTTAATTGGTGCAGATTGTTTCTTTAAGTGCCAATGACCCTATCTAAGTCAGTAATGTTCTCTATTTAATGTACCATTTCACTTAGCCATAGAAGCACCCAGGAGAAATTATGTAGTTATATAATTTACAAAGTAAAGGAAAAATTAGCATTGGAAAGATCTAGGAAATTTGTTTGCACAAATATACTGTGCCAATGCCAATCCAGCATACTTTGGAGCTGGAACAAAACTGACTGTTTTAGGTAAGAAAGTTTTGTTCTTGAAATGTTGATCAATGTTAAATTTATTTCACTGGTAGTGAAAATTCTGAACTATTCAGGATGTTAGGATTTAATTAAATGATTTCAGACCTTCTCTGCTAGTGGTTCAAATCTAGGTCATTTTCTACATCTAAAGTGCTGTATCACCAAGCCATTGGGGCACTCAAGATGGTTTTTCTTTCCAAAGTTATAAACTCGCAAATACAATGCGAATGTATGAGAAATGTTGTCATGCTAGGTCCACAGTATTAGCATTAGAGAGATCTGGGAAAATTGTTCACACAGTCATACTGTGACAGCGGTTATCAAGCATACTTTGGAGATGGAACAAAATTAACTGTTTTAGGTAAGAATATTTTGATCTTGTAATTATCACCAATATAAAATTGTAAAATTGCATTGTTAATTGGAAATCTGAAGCATTCATCCATTAGGCATTGCAGAAAAACATTGCTTTGACTTAAAGCTTAGAGAACTTTTCTTTAAGTAAAAATGGTTTCTGTCTAAGTTTGTAATTTTCTATTCACTCAGCCTTAGCAGAACCCAGGTGATCTTATTTTTCTATTTTATTCTATAAAAACTAGAGAGTTGATGCAAACATACTGACAATTAGCATTAGAGAGAGCTGAAAAATTTGTTTACACAATCATACCGTGATAACCGTGATCAAGCATACTTTGGAGATGGAACAAAACTCACAGTTTTAGGTAAGAAAGTTTTGGTCTTAAAATCATAGCAGTCAGGTTTTATTTAGAGTTAAGGCTAATATATGAAAAATTTGGTCATGTCAGGTTGACACAGTTAGCATTAGAGAGATCTGGGAAAATAGTTCATGCGATCAGACTGTGACCTTCAATGATCCAGCATACTTTGGAGATGGAACAAAACTCACAGTTTTAGGTAAGAAAGTGCTTTGACTTGAAATTATATGACAAAAAAATACTAAAATCTACTAAGCAGACAGCAGTATAAAAGTTTTATCTAGTGGCATGCATAACTGTAATTATATAAATAGTCATTAGAGCATGAATCTAGATACACTTTTTGATATGACAACCAAATGCTGTGCCAATTATGAAGCTTATTTCGGCAGCGGTACAAAATTGACCGTTCTTGGTAAGTATTGCTTATATTTTGTTTGAAATGTTTCTAGCCGTTCTTACTGTAGGAAGTGTACAAGTGGTATTACGAGAACTCTTGAAGGAAAGCAGGTAAATCTGATCATGTTCAAAACCAAGTAAGCCAGAGCAAAGCAGGCAGTAATTCTCTAAGATAAGGTGTAGACATTTAAGATACAGCCCTGAAACTCTGTGCTCATATTCAGAAGCATATTTTGGAGCAGGCACCAAACTCACCGTTTTAGGTAAGAAAAAATCCAATATATTGTGTACTTATTGTATAACAGCAGGGCTACTTTGAGGGTCACATTCATTTTGCACAAAGACTGGAGGTTTTTCAATAGCTTAGTGTCAATGTGACGAACTACAATCCTGCATTCTTTGGCAGTGGGACTAAACTCACAGTAAGAGGTGAGAAAATTTGATTAAACTTATAAAAAGCATGATTACGGTTTCTTAGAAGACTTAAAGCAATCTGAAAAAAATCATCTTAGATTCAAAATTATAGAAGGGTTTTGTGTTGTAATATTATGTCCTTTCTTGGATTATTTATGTTAAACTTCTGCTACAGTATCATATATCCATCTGTCACAGTGTACAATAATATTATAGTAAATTTTATAGCACTATAGAGGTAAGTGGGAAGTTTTTCAGTAGCTTAGTGTCAGTGTGATAACTACGAACCTGCTTTCTTTGGCAGTGGAACTAAACTAACAGTCAGAGGTGAGAAAGCTTAATTATATATATATATTTTTAAAGTATGATATATATAAAGAGTTAAATTTCATTGAGACTATTTATTATGTTTCTTGAAAGAGGTTGTTCATTTGAGCTGCATTTTTAGAAATCTATCTTGGGTGATTTCATTAGTGAGTTTGTACGCTGTGCCACTCTTGGCAATCCAGCTTACTTTGGTGGAGGAACCAAGTTAACAGTTCTTGGTAAGAAATATCATGTTACTAATCAGTTGCAATTACTCTTTAATATGATCAGCATTTAGCTTTGCTAATCTATGAAAAGAAGGAAGAATATACAGTAATCCTTTTTTAGGGTGTAGAGAAATGTTCAGTCCTTAAGTAGTTTTTCAGTAGCTGAGTGTCAGTGTGACAGGCAGCTATCCTGTTTTCTTTGGCAGTGGAACTAAACTGACAGTCAGAGGTGAGAAAACTTAACTATATATATGTAATTATGTATTTTTTAAAGTATGATATATAAAGGATTAGATTTCACTGAGACTATTTATTATGTTTCTTGAAAGAGGTTGTTCATTTGAGCTGCATTTTAGAGCTCTATAATTGAAACGCTGTTCAGAGGAATTAGCTTCTTTATAGATTTGATAAACTTGCTGTAAATATATACACAGGATGTAAATATGCTGCACAAAAATAATTACGCAATAGGCAGATGATGGATGGTATGGACTGTTTGGCACATGATGGTTGGGTGATTTCATTAGTGAGTTTGTATGCTGTGCCTATGGGACCAGTCAAGCTTACTTTGGTGGAGGAACCAAGTTAACAGTCCTTGGTAAGAAATATCATGTTACTAATCAATTGCAATTACTCTTTAATTTTATCACTATATAGCTTTGCTGATCGTGAAAAAGAAAGAAAGATATACAGTTGGTAATCCTTTTTTAGGGCATAGAAAAATATTCAGTCCTTAGGGAGTTTTTCAGTAGCTAACTGACAGTCAGAGGTGAGAAATCTTAATTGCACAAAAATAAGTAAGCAGTAGGGAAACAATAGATTGTATAGACTATATGGCACATGGTTGGGTGATTTCATTAGTGAGCTTGTATGCTGTGCCTCTGGGGTCAATCCAGCTTACTTTGGTGGAGGAACCAAGTTAACAGTTCTTGGTAAGAAATATCATATTACTAGTCAATTGCAATTACTCTTTAATATCATTAGCATTTGGCTTTGGTGATCTGTGAAAAGAAGGAAGAATATACAGTTGGTAGTCCTTTTAGGGCATAGAAAAATATTCAGTCCTTCAGGAGTTATTCAGTAGCTTAGTATCAATGTGACAGGCAGTTATCCTGCTCTCTTTGGAAGTGGAACTAAGCTTACAGTAAGAGGTGAGAAAGTTTCATTAACTATTTTAAAAAGCATGGTTAATATTTAATTTTATTTCTTAAAAAGCTTTAAAACAGATCTTGTCTGATTTGCTGAAAAAAAATGTATAGTTATAAAGAACTTCTGGCCTCCTTTAAGGCTAGATAGACCTGCCATAGACATGATATGCAGGGCATAGATATTATGTACATGATATACATGTGATGCACATAAAATAATCATGCATTAGCCAAATGATAGATTGTACAGACTATATAGGACATGATGGATAGATGATTTCATTAGTGAGTTTGTACACTGTGCCTCTGGGAACCGCGAAGCTTACTTTGGTGGAGGGACCAAGTTAACAGTTCTTGGTAAGAAATATCATGCTACTAATCAATAGCAATATTATAAAGATTGAGTTTTGGAGAACTTTAATGCATTGTGTGAAAAGCAGGCAAATCTTGAAGGGTTATGTTTAAAAAAAAAAAACAGCAGGCTAGTTTGTTCTACAGTCAAGAGCATGCAATTCAAGCTGTTTCTTCAATAAGTGTTCATGTTGTGTCAATGGAAACTATCCAGCTTACTTTGGTGAAGGAACAAAACTCACTGTTCTTGGTAAGAAATATGAACTTGCTCTATATTTTCATCAAACTAAATCAGCTTACACTCTGCTTATTTTAATGTAAATGTCTAATATTGTAAATAACACTGCAATATAGAGAGTAATCCTCTAAGCTGAAGGATAGACATTAAAGATACAGCTTTGAAACTCTGTGCTCTGCTTCGCAAGCATATTTTGGAGCAGGCACCAAACTTACTGTTTTAGGTAAGAAAAAAAATCCATATCTATACTATGTATCTTCTTAAGAGCATAGAAATGTTGCTATTATATAGTAGCAGAGCTATATTAAGGTTGACATTCGTTCTGCGCAAAAAGAGTGGAGGTTTTTCAGTAGCACAGTGTCAGTGTGACGAATACAGATCCTGCATACTTTGGCAGTGGAACTAAACTCACAGTTAGAGGTGAGAAAATACATTTTTTGCTTGATTACTATTTAATTTTATTTGTGAGGTATATTAAAAGGCCTACATTTAAAGCAATGTGAACAGTTCTTTTTAGATGAACTACAATCATAATCATAAAGGGGTTTTGCTCTTCTTAACAGATTCAATTGGCATGCTATATACATGAGAAACATTATAGTAGGGGTTCTGTAGAAAATTTACAATTAAAAGTACAGTGTAAATAGTTCAATGTTAGCATTCATTCAAGCTTAAGTGCTGCAGGCTGTTTTAATCTTACTGCTGTTCAGTGTGAACACTCAGCCTGCACACTTTGGCCAGGGAACCAAACTCACAGTTCTCGGTAAGTTTATCTATTTTATTCAGGCATTGTAATTGCTCTTAGGCAGTTTAATGTCAACATACCATTCTTGGTATCAAATCTCTCTATAAATGTCCAGAGCTAATACATCTTTAAGAGTGCAAGAAGTACATGAATTGTTTGATGTAAATGTCTGATTTTTGTGAAAAAAAAAAAAAAAAAAAAAAAAAAAAAACACACATGCTATAATAGACTAAGCTAAGTGTAGATGTTAAAGATACAGCCTTGAAACTCTGTGCTCCGGCTTGCAAGCATATTTTGGAGCAGGCACCAAACTCACCGTTTTAGGTAAGGAAAAACAAATCCCCTAAGAATTGTGCCAGTGAATAATAGCACAGCTATATTCGTTTTGCACAAAGAGTGAGGGTTTTTTCAGTTGCTTAGTGTCAATGTGACAGGCTACAATCAAGCATTCTTTGGCAGTGGAACTAAACTTACAGTCAGAGGTGAGAAAGTTTGATTCAGTGTTTTAAACATTTCTGAGGTTTCTTGAAAGGGATTATTTACTTGACTTAGATTTTAATGCAGTATGTATAGATGTCTATTTAGCCGAAACATAATAATAAAGACATTCTGGTCTCCTTTTGGATAGATGTGGAATGATAAAATAGACATTATAGACATGTCAGTTGCATGATAATGCACTAAAATAATTAAACAATAGGCAAATTGTAGATTGCATGGACTATTTGGCACATGATACCTGGCTGATTTCATTAGTGAGCTATTAGTGTATGCTGTGCCTCTGGGAGCCTCCAAGCTTACTTTGGTGGAGGGACCAAGTTAACAGTCCTTGGTAAGAAATATCATGTTACTAATATCAATCACTGTTTAATATACTAATCATTCAGCTCTGGTCATCTGTAATGGATTGTCTAACTATTTGATATTGGTTTGTACTTCCAAGTGGTAAATCTATAAATGTTTATTTTAACTGACATGTTGCAATGCAGTACAGTCTGTTACAGCTCCAGTGCAAATATTTTTGCCTTTCTTTTAACTGTATTGCTAGACGTAGAGTAGTTTTAAATTAAATTAACCATCACATTAATTGCCTTCAAAATCTTGATTGTTGGTGTGTATCAGATCATGTAGTGTAGTGTACAGAGTACAGAGTAGTGCAGGTTTTCTCTATAGCATGATATCAGTGTGAACTACAACAACCCAGCATACTTTGGCAGTGGCACCAAACTCACAGTAATAGGTGAGAAATTCAATACTCTTTTTTAAAAAAAGTACCTTTCAGCATTAGGTTTTTTTGTTATTACCTTCACACTAACATTTACAGTGTTCTTTGAGTAATGAATATGTTGGAACTAGGCATTTTGTGAGTAAACGTACAGTATAGTATGTAGATAAAAACATTGATGTGGAAGGATTGAACTCTGTGCTATGGTGAAAAAGCTGTGTTTGGTCCTGGTACTAGGCTCACCGTTTTAGGTAAGAGTTTCTAGATTCATTGTGTTTACTTATGTTCAGACTTCGAAGTGGAAGTTTTGTTTTACCTTAGTTTTATTGCATTTTTGTATTGACCCTTGAAGGCAGTTCCTTAAAGCTCAGCTTAATATTCTTACTTCTTTATTAGAAAAATTATAAACTTTTTGGTGTCATTCTTGATAATAGAATGATTAATTAAATTAAATGAGGCACTTTAGGCCTTTGAGATGCTCTGTCAAGTAATTATCTATCAGTACATACTTTCGGAGTTCTGCTTACATTTATGCTGCATCTTCTACTTCTATCTTCAGTTTATAGCAGATAAAAGCACATGGTAGACAAATTTATTTTTAGTACAGTATTTTTAAGAACCCAGGGATTTAAAGTGTATGGTAGATGGATAGAGAAATAGACTTCTTTCAAGCGTAGGAGCTGCAGGTTGTTTTACTCATACTGAAGTTCTGTGTGAACAACCGTCCTGCATACTTTGGCCAGGGGACAAAACTCACTGTTCTCGGTAAGATTAAGATTATGTATTTTATTCAAGCATTGTAATGGCTTTTAGATAGTGTTATGTTATGTCAGATAAGTTAGTAAATAGCTGAAATCTTTAAAGTAATACATATTATTCCAATGACTACAGATCACTGTAAAATGCTGTGCTTTTTTGTATATAATGCAAGTGAAAGCACTGAGAATTAAGCTTTATTCATCTGTCTATGATAAATGTATAAAAATTTAGAGACTTGAAGGCAAGTATGCTTGAAATGGTTTGTACGTTGGAATGCAAACATACAAGATCATTGTAGTTTCTTAGAAAATTGCTTGTGGTTTTCCTGCCAAGGAGTCAGTTGAGTTCAACATACAACTGTAACATCAGATGAATAATCCAAGAAAGTACAATTCAAGAAATGACACTGTGTGTTTGTCAAAATTTACTTTTTGTGTTAGAAAATTTAACACTGTATGTTTACCATTCATACAATAATATGAATATAAAATGTAAGCATTATTCAGTTATGCATTATTCTTTAGGTGACTGTCTAAGAAATAGATTCCCTATTTTTATTCTACTGGCTGTAGTTAGCGGCAATAATCAATCTAATTCCTTATTATGAATCTGAAAAGTTGTTATTTTTAAGTTATGGTCTTAAAAAAAGTCTTGTTTTGCAACTGAGTTAAACAGACACTCTCAGTTCATCGTCTAGGGCAATAACGTATTTTCAGAGCTTTTTCTATTTGATTATAAATAATTGATAAATATCCATAAGAGTTATGTATTTTATCAGATATGATGGTTATTATGTGATTGTCTTCATCATGTTGCATTCCATGTACATGTAAATAATACTGTATGTGTTGCTTTTTAATACATGTTTAAAACAACATTTATCTTGCCATGAAGTACAACCAATCAAAAAATTCTATTTTTATTTGAGTCATGTGTGTATGAACAGCATGTTGTATTCCTTTAAATCAAAGGCTTCTTTACAGACAGCTCATGTAATACAAACAGGCTGGTTCCTAAAAGTAACTAGAGTATCAAGGTCTAAGAAAAAGCGGTTTCTTAAAGGAGGTGAACGTAGGAAAATAATTGACTTTAACCATGTAATTGTTTATACTTAATAAGCACATACAGTCCCCTCTGAAAGTACTGGAATGGCAAGGCCAATTCTTTTTTTTTTTTTTTTTTGAGACAGAATTTCAGCTTTTTACTGATATTTACATCTAGATGTGTTAAACAACTTAGAACATGGCACCTTTGATGGCAGACCACCCCATTTTTTTTTTAGCAAAATTATTGGGACAGATAGTCTTAAAGTAAATCACACTTAATATTTGGCTGTATATCCCTTGCTTCAATCACTGCATCTAGCTGGTGACCCACTGACATCAGTAAACTGTTGCATTCTTCTTTTGTGATGTTTTTCCAGGCTGGTACCACGGCTTCTTTCAGTTGTTGCTTGTTTTGGGGGGTTTCTCCCTTCAGTCTCCTCTTCAGGAGGTGAAATGCATGCTCAGTCGGGTTAAGGTCTGGTGATTGACTTGGCCAGTCTAAAACCTTCCACTTTTTTTCCCCTGATGAAGTCCTTTGTTGTGTTGGCAGTGTGTTTTAGGTTATTGTCTTGCTACATGATGAAGTTCCTCCCAATTAGATTGGATGCATTTCTCTGTAAATTGGCAGACAGAATGTTTCTGTAGACTTCTGAATTCATTCTGCTGCTTCCATCATGACTTACAACATCAGTAAAAATTAGTGAGCCCATTCCAGAAGCAGCCATGTAAGCCCAAGCCATGACACTACATTGAATGTTTCTGTCATCAACTACTGTTGTTTTCCTTGGCCAAACTGTTCATTGTTTGGTTGTTAGTACTCCAATGGTTTCTTCCTTTTTCAGGATATTCCAAAATGTAGTATTGATTGTGCAATGGCTCTGATCTATTTCCCTCATTTCTCAGCTTCAAAATGGTTTACTTTTCTTCCATAGGCAGTTCTCTGGTCTTCATGTTGGTTTATCCTTTTTAACAACAAATGCAATCTTCACAGGTGAAACCCAGGGCTCACACCAAGAGTAGACATTCAGAGCTATTAATTCATCAATCAATCTATCTATCTAACATCAATCAATCTATCTAACAGGGCACACCAGGGTTACAAGAAACAGCTATCAGTCACATGTTCCAATAATTTTGATCACTTGAAAAATGAGTGGGTTTAAACAAAAGGTGCCATGTTCTAAGTTCTTTAACACATGTAGATATAAATATCAGGAAAAGAAAGGTGAACTTCTGGTCTATTGTCTATATTCTTTTAATTTCAAACCCAAATGTCAAAAAAGAATTGGCCTTGCTTACTTATTTTCAGAGGAGACTGTATTTAAAATTAGTCATATTAAAGATAAAGTGTTACACTTGCCTACTGGCCTCTTAAACAGCTCTTTAGGAGGATGATTGAATTCAACAAAAAATTCTGTGAAAATGATTATATGCCAAAGCACTGATGAGTAGTTATATTATTTAGAAATAATTTTCAAGCTTTAAGCTTAAGGGTGAAATGTCTATACTAAAGGACCTTGGAATATTTCTACCTGAAACTGTACACAGTGTGGTCAATGTAGTCTTTGTTGTAGATTTAAAAAAAAAACAAAAAAAAAAACTGAATCACCTTTTGAGCATAGTTTGGGCATTTTATTTATTAAATACATAAATATTGCATAAATTGCATGAATACTCAATAAATTAGTATAAAAAGGAGTGATTTTTATATCTAATATTTGAATATACTGGCGCAAGTAGGCAAAAACCACAGAAAGTTAACTTAACCTTAAATTGACAACCTGGGTGAAAATGAGTTATATTTCTAAAAAACAAAATAAAATAAAACACTTTATAATTTTCTCTCTTTGTTATACTATACCATTCAGTTGCTTAAAATAAAAAGCTCATTTAAAGAGTATGTGTACAATAATTTCATGAATCTTTTGTGACCTTGTCTTAATTGTTACGCTGTAACACTGACAGATTGCAAATGTTCCATTTCTTGTGTTTTCAGATACAAATGTAGAAATCACACCACCAACTGTCAAGGTGCTGAGTGTTTCAGAGTGGGAAGAGTGTAAAAAGCTATATGTCACACTAGTATGTGTGGCTGAACGTTTTTACCCTGACCATGTGAATGTGAACTGGAAAATTGATGGAGAAAACCGTACCACTGATGTTAGTACAGACGAAGCTGCCACCCAAGGTAATGACAAGTTCTACAGCATCACCAGCAGACTGAATGTCGATTATGAAGAGTGGACTGAAGGCAAAACGTTCACCTGTATTGTCTCATTCTATAATGGGACAAATCACACACACCATGAGCACTATATAGTGGGACCACCTGAAAGTAGGCATTATTATTATCATCATTATCATCATTATTATTATTATTATTATTATTATTATTATTATTATTATTATATCTTAATAGTAATGTGTGTAATTTTTTTTTTTTTTAAGGCGATGATGCTGGTAAGATCCTTCATTGCAATTCATGGCATACTGTATAATAGGGTTATCTTTTTGATCAAATCTTAGATAAAACACCCCTCTTTATTTAAATCCATCTTTATTTAAATCTATTTTTAATGCTTTTGAAACAATTGAATTTACAATTTTCTCTTTTGTCTGATTTTAGGAAAATATGTTCGAAGAGTGAAAACAACTATGTTGGCCTATGGCGTATTCGTTCTCAAAAGTTTTGTATACGGCTTAGTCATCCTTCTCATCATTAAGAGACAGGTAAATATCCTCCTTCTCTGCTATCATATTTACCTTTGTAACGTTACTGTCCGCACATTACACTAAGGATATGTACAGTCACTATTAACTGCTTAAATGGAGCGAAATCATTTTACATAAAGTCTAATTTTTTGTTGTACAGGGTTTTATTTCAAAGTAAAGGCGATGAGTCTGGTGTGGGCATGATGGAGAGCTGCCATGTGGTCATG
This sequence comes from Pangasianodon hypophthalmus, assembly GCF_027358585.1. Taxonomy (NCBI): domain Eukaryota; kingdom Metazoa; phylum Chordata; class Actinopteri; order Siluriformes; family Pangasiidae; genus Pangasianodon; species Pangasianodon hypophthalmus. Next base: position 9,264,682 of record NC_069719.1, read on the forward strand.
TGACAGAGGAGGATGCACAGTTTATACATTATCAATATGCTAACAGCTAGTTCAGATATGAGCTCTGTATTTAAAAGCATGATTATTTTCAAGCGCTTAGCTAATTTTGCTCTACTTTGTTGTTTTTACTTTTGTTTTCTTCAGCTTAACAAAATTTACACACACACACACACACACACACACACACACATATATATATATATATATATATATATATATATATATATATATTTTTTTTTTTTTTTTTACTATATTTTATTATAAATATTTTTACTCAGCACTTGTTCTTTCATGTGATGTATAAAACAAGAATCTTTTGCAGTTTTTATGCTTGTACACATTATTCAAGCTTGCTTGTAATGCTTCATTATAGCAATGATTTTGGTATTAAAATAAAACATACGTAGGTTCATGGCATGGAATATCGTTGAAGGATTTTTGCAACATTATACACATATATTTCACATACATTTCACAAAAACATGTGAAAGTGCATTTCAACATGTTATGGCCTGAGATTGCATATGTGAATTCAAGTAAACACATGTGATAAATAAAACCATGTGTCCTACATCATCTTCATCCTTTATCTTCATTAAGTGCTTTGTCCTGGTCAGGGCAATGGTGAATTCTGAGCCAGGCCCTGCAACACTGGGAGAAAGGAGGGACAATTCAGCCCGGATGAGATGCCAGTACATCGCAGGGCACCATTCACACACACACATTCACACCCTGGGGTAGTTTAGCATAGCCAATCCACTTACCTGCATGTTTTTGGGTATTAGAACAAAATCTGAGAAAACAGAGGAAACCCACATGTGCACATGGACAACATGCAGAATTCCACTAGAAACCCTGAGGCAGCAACATGATGGCCTGTGTCCAACATACGAAAGATTAAAATGTGTAAATAATTGAATCATGTACAAAAAAATATCTGGAAAAATAAAAAGCACATGCACTACATGTGAAAGGTCCATATAAAATATGTGAAACATATTACATGTCTGAAATCCACATGTATTTATTTTACTTGATTATTCACATCTGAAGATCATGTGACTTTTTTCTAAGAGGCAGCAGCAGCAATTGCTGGCAAACAGCATCCCAGCTAGCAACCCAACTAAGCCCACACTGATCATGCTATAAATAATGCTGCAATCCTTATAGAGAGCTTATTAAAAAATGAAAATGATCCCATCAAACTTTTAGCACAAATCAAACTTGGCAGATACTGCAGATAGTGCACAATTCTAAATTCGAGAGGCCCCTCTTAGGTTGTACAGAGGAAAGCTTTGTCTTTTCCAGTCTCTAATAGACGTGGGGCCTCAAATACTGATAGCCATCAGTGCGTTTAAGCTGTTGCAGTTTATGTCAGGACTTGTGTCAGTGTGTCAGCTTCGCCGACTTGAAATTTGGCCCTGGGACGAGACTAACAGTTCTAGGTGAGTAAGTTGCTTAAAAACCTCAAAGGATTATCCTTGTGTTCTTCACTGTCCTCTTCTATTCCCTTGTACTAAAAGCATTTACCTAGTCATAGTAATAGTGTATAAAGTCAGTTTGATCAGCTATTCAATAACCTCAGCTGTGATTTATAGCTTCATGGATTAAAATTGAATTTTTCATGACTGCCTCAATAACATTCTCTCACATAAATCTAAATGATATATTTAGCATGTACAACTTGGGCAACATGCCACACAGTTTTTGTATCTCTGTTGGAAAACTAGTGATCAGCTATGCAATTACAATCCACTGCTAAAAGTCAGTTAATATATGTTTTACAAAATCCACTTTATGTTGTTTACAATCAAGCTGTTTGCAGTTACGGAGTTCTTTACTGATTTCATAGTAATTTAATTACTGAGATAGAAAAACCCCAATAAAAATTATTGCTGCAAGTTTGGTTTCTGTCGTGAGTTAAATCAACGTGTACTAGTTACGCAAAAGTGGAATTTGGACCAGGGACCAAACTAACAGTCCTGGGTAAGTTAACTACTGCATTATTATTATAACATTCAGTGATCATTTTACAAGTACTATATACACAATGCACTTTTACTAATTGACTAGATCCAAGCTTATAGTTGAAGTTTAGTTGCTCTACATTGAGTAGAAACTAGCTTAATAGATTCTTAGGCAATTATCATTAAGAATTTAGCCAGTTAAAAATTAAGAATAAATCTTTAATGTAGCACTGAATTTTGTAATTGTCAGTCTAGTTTTAAATCAGCTTTTTTTTTTATTTTTTTTTATTTTCTTGTAGTACTCTACCCAAATATGCAAGCATAAAACATATAATATAAATATACAGTATAAAATATACAATATAAAAGCATTCGGTAACACTTTTAGTTTAGCATGTATATGTATATGACTTACAAATATGATAAACTAATAAATGAATGTGTTTACATTAACAGCTTGGTCATATATGAATAGCCGTTAGTAATGGTAACATCTTGGTAACTCATCCCGCTAATTAAAAATACTTACGCAGCATTAATAAAGATTATTTACAGTGTCTTTTTGTGCATAATGTAGGTTAACCAAAACCTTAGGTTGTTTAAGTAACTTGAAAAATTCATAATTTGAAGCCAACACCACTAACAAATTGTTTTGATGACAAGGGTCTCAAACTTAGACTATATGTTTAGACTTATAGCCTATAATCTGAGTTATCCGAGATTGTTTCCTAATATACTTTCCATAATGCAAATTATCTTTATTAATACTATCAAAAGTCATGATAGTAATTAATAGAATAAGTTACAAGATTTTAATATTTAACTATTATTTTTATTCACTGCTATTCATATACATTCCCCTCCGAAATTATTGGAACAGTAAGGCCAGTTCTTCTGGTTTTGCTATACACTGAAGACATTTGGGTTTGAGTTCAAACAATGACCATGAGATGATAGATTTAGAATTTCAGTTTCTTTTCTTGATATTTACTCAATTTTTAGATGAGCAAAAGTATTGGAACAGAAAGTCTTAGTGTAAGTTGCATATCCCTTCCTTGCAAAAACTGCATCAACCCACTGACATCACTGTTACACTGTTGCATTCTTCTTTTGTGATGCATTCCCAGTCTCGTACTGCACCTTCTTTCATTTGTTGCTTTTTTGGGGGGGTTTCTTCATTCAGTCTCCTCTTCAGGAGATGAAATGCATGCTCAGTTGGGTTAAGGTCTGGTGATTGACTTGGCCGGTCTAAAACCTTCCATTTTTTTTCCCTTGATGAAGTCCTTTGTTGTGTTGGCAGTGTGTTTTAGGTCATTGTCTTGCTGCAAGTTCCTCCCAATTACACTACAAGCATTTCTTTGTAAATTGGCAGACAGAATGTTTCTGTAGACTCCTGAATTTATTCTGCTGTTACCATCATGACTTACATCATCAATAAAGATTAGTGAGTCTGTTCCAGAAGCAGCCACACAAGCCCAAGCCATGACATTACCTCCACCGTGCTTGACCTTTGTTTCACAATGTTTCTGTCATTGCTGTCATAGCTGTTGTTTTCCTTGGCCAATCTGTGAAATGTCTGGTGGTTGCACCAGATTTTTCCTCCTTTCTCAGCTTCAAAATGCCTTGCTCTTCTCCCATAGACAGCTCTCTGGTCTTCATGTTGGTTTATACTTTTTAACAACAAATTACAGGTAAAACCCAGGGCTCAAACCAAGAGCAGACATTCAGAGCTATTAATTGTTTAAACAATCTATCTAACAGGGCACACCAGGGCAACAAGAAATACCTGTCAGTCACATGTTCCAATAATTTTGATCACTTGAAAAATGGGTGGGTTCAAACAAAAGGTGCCAAGTTCTAAGTTGTTTAACACATCTAGATGTAATAGAAGTAAATAACAGGAAAGAAAAGCTGAAATTTTGATCTATCATCTTATATTCATATTTTGATCTCAAACCCAAATGTCTTCACTATATAGCAAAAACAAAAGAATCGGCCTTGCCCTTCCAATACATTTGGTGGGGACTGTATGACTCAGAGCCTGTTAGTGTAAACACATCATTATTTCCTGATGTGCTAAAGATTAGGGCATGTATTCATTTATCATTATGAATAAATAAGTTGTGTTTATACATCACTTAGTTTTAGACTTCATAGTAAGTTGTTACCAAGGTTCCAAAAAAAAAAGAAATCTGACCACTGAGCATCAGGAAAATATTCAAATATGATGAGGACTGAAAAAGGGATAAAGACTTAAATGTCCTTCCTGATCACTTCTTGCAGTTCTACTTTAGTTTACAAAACAATTGTGAGGATAAAATAATCAAGAAAAAATGGCAAGATACCAGTGAAAGTCAGTTTAAAGCCAATCAACACTCCATGCATTTTTATGTGAATCAATATTTATTAGACATCACATCTTTTATGTGATTCTTTATAAATGATCACAGAATTAGTGATTGACACATGAATCATCACAATTTTTTCTTTTTAGTAATGGTGTCTTTTGTTTTAAATGTCACTGATGAAATTCATGATAATATATTCCCCTAAAACTCGTTTCCTTTTCCTCTAAGATCCCAACATGACCATCACCAGTCCAACAATAAACATGCTGCCACCTTCTCCAAAAGAGATCTGCAACGCCCAGAAATATTGGGACAATGTTACTTTGGTGTGTTTAGCCACAGATTTTTATCCCGATCATGTTAGCATTATTTGGCAAGTGAATGGGAAAGAGAGAAACAATAGTGTTGCGACAGACCATGCGGCCCAACAAGATCCAAACACTAGGCTTTACAGCATGTCCAGCAGACTGAGTGTCAGTCAAACTGTGTGGACCAACGTCAAAAACAAATTCACTTGCATCGTTACTTTCTACGATGGAAGTGACTACGTGAAGCTTTCACACAGCATCATATATTCACCAGGTACTTTAATCATGTTTCAATACTGAATCTAAGAAAACATGCATTTTACCATTCAATGCATCTCCTGCAACAATACCTCTTTTTTTACTATGCTATCACTGACAATTGGCTGTATTTTGATCTTAAATGAGAAACAGTGTTAAAAATTAGCAAATATATAAAATGTGGCTAGCACCCATGCTAATCACATAATGACATTAAGTACATTCTAAATTTTTTTAATTAATAATTTACTTTCAATTTATAAACTGGGTAACAGGGTTATACTATCAAAGAAAGAAATAAAGTCTTCTTATGCTTTAAATTAAAATCTGTTTTTTTTTATCTAAAAGAAGGACACTACCTACGTTTAATATGTCTTTAACTTTACTTTACATACATATTTATGAATTTAATATCAGTGTGAAAAAAAAATGGCACCGCAATCAGTCAGGCCATGTTCTGTTTCCCTGAACATAGTACACTCATCTGCTTTTGTGATGTTGATTCAGTTGTGTTAGGGCAGTAATAACATGTCCGGGGGAAAATGAAGGCCTGTGGCACCTCAGTCATGGAATTGAGAACCCATATTTCTGGTTCTTTAAAAATACTTGGTCCAGTGTGAGATGCATTAATTTAAGTTGTTTTGCTTTGTTTGTTTTTCAGGCAAAATACCAGGTAAGTTGATATATATATATATATATATATATATATATATATTTTTTTTTTTTTTTTTTTGCTAATAAAACTGATATTTAGCTATTTGTGATTTTAGTGAGTGTGTATGCCACAATGCAAGTTGGCTACTTGATGTTTCTTAGCAAGAGTCTGCTGTATGCTGTGTTCATCAGCGTTTTGGTGTGGAAATTCAAGGTACAATGCCACATAAAGTCACAAACACAATGTAGTCGGTATATAAAATCTTGTTTACATAGTTTACTTATGCATATACATATTGTGTAACTATGTTAGCTGTACACATAACCTACCACACAGCTGCTTTTTAATGGATGTATTCACGTTGACTTGTAAGATGTTTAGACCAAACACGTAATTAATAATTAATACACTTAATTAATATGTATAATTAATGTATTAATGTTTATAGACACAAACAAATTAATTAAGTAACATAATATAACCCTTAGGAGAAGTAAAACAGTTGTAGCAAATAGTTTAGTTTTCTTTGTTTAGACTTTGGTATTTAATTAAGGATGCATATTTTCCTTGCAGGCTACAAAAGAGAAGACACTGATGACAGAAAATGGAGACATTATGATCAGCTAGATAATATTCAGCTAACATGCCTATAAACAAAAGTGTCAAGCACTGTCACAAATTACAGAAGTTTTAGCTAATGTATATGATTATATTTGCATTCCACAGCTTTAATAGATGTGATTTTAGTGCATTAGTGCCATTGTTATAGCTGAGGATAAAAGTTATAGTGCATGCTAATATGTTCTGCATAGTGTATAACTGTACTATGTAACCTTTCATTATTTGCTATACATTTCTTACCATACAATATCATTTTCCCTTTAGTGGCATCATTTAGTACATTAGTTAGTATACAACAAATCATGACCTTCAGCATTAATATGCCATAAGTAACATTAACAAAGTAATTAACAATTGTATCCATTCTTTTAATAATTAACCAAATAAGCCAAATAATCAACACCTGAGTTAACTAATGTTTATATATTCAATATACATTCATACATCATACATTCAAAGTAAAATAAGTCTACAGTGTTGAACATGAACACCTTAGTTCACATGTTTGCAGTTGATAATTGGCTTAAAAAGTAAAAGTTCAGAACTGAGGCCCCAGTATTTCAGTATTTACATAGTATGTCATAGTTAGTCAGCATTTAGGAACTGCAATATCATTTTGCTTATTTGTATGGACTTATTTTTAGTCGCTGATTGAATAAACAGTATTCAATGCCTGAGTATTTAGTTAACATTTAAGAAACATTGATTAGTACATGTGTTATTTTACTTTGTTACTTTTATAACCATTGCAGTTAATATTAACTCATGCAGTAAGTAATGTTAGTTAAAGGAACCTTAATGTAAATCGTTACTAAAAATGTTCCTTAGTCTGAAGAGAACAATAAAGCAATACTGAATAAAACTGTTTTCTGCCCACATTTTCTTTCTATTATATTGTACTGCTCCCATTACTGTAAATGAATGTTTTAATGAAAAAAAATATTTTGTTGCACAGCATAATGGCTTCTCAGAAACAGCTTTTCTACTAAACTCTGTATTTCTACAGTGGAAAGTCTGCAGATTTGAAACCGTGTAGGTGTGTTCCATGGGTCATATCTGAATTTTCCAGCTTAACATGAAGATTATTAATGCTGTATGATTGGTACATGCACAGTATGGTGAATGACTAATGGAAATGTAGTTCATATGTAAATCAGATGTTAAAATGCCAGCAAAACACATCAAAACACATATGTTAATGTGGAAACTTACTTTTTTCAGTTTTACTGAAATTGCCTTGTGATAATATAATGATAACATAAAATGTTTTTTTTTTTCATTACCAAAAAGCACCCCTAAAGAAAAAACAGCAAGTTTGTACATGCACTGTTATTTTTATTCACTTATCGAAAATTTAAGATCAACCCCAATGCAAGGCCTATGTGTTAAAGTATGTCAGTGAGGGCTGAGGGCAGGATGTGGTAGCTGCTTGCTGAGAGCAGGGTGAAGGTGTAGGGGCAGACAGAGGAGAGGATGTGGTAAGAGCAGTGTCAGAATGAAGCTTTTGTTCCACCCAGTTCTTCACCACAGAGCTGCTTTATGCTAACACCTGCTGTTGCGAACAAAGCCTCAGAGCTCACAGGGCCCTGCAAAGTAGAAAGCCTGCAGTGAGGAAACTGGTGCAGAGCATTTTCATTTGTGAAATGTGTGTACAACATTTCGAGTGTCACACGTGTCAACATGACATATTTAGTCTACCTAGTTTGAAACACAAGACAAAACATTTTTGTTCTGCAATAATCAAATGATTATTGTTTTGAAATTTAAATGAGGTATGCATGTTACATCTAGATTGGTGTTTTTAAAAATGCTCTTTGATTTCTGAGTCAAAAGAAGGACATATATTCTCCTCAGCCAAAACATGCCAGATAAAGCCTAATGAAATAAAAACAAGTGCAAATTGAAATATGACTTTGATTCTTTACTGTGAGAAAGGGAGCACATGAACAAACATAGCTGTGGTCCTGCCAATCAAAGTCATGTGGCCTTAGAAAGTAGTCGTCGTCCTAATGACTTCTTGTGGTTTTTGTACAGCTCTGTGATGACACTGGGATGCTGTGGGGACTGGCTGCACAGTACCACACTGCAGAGCCGATCTCACTCACTCCATCAGACTCCAGAACAATATGAAGCCTATCAGGTCTGTGAGATTTAAACTCACCCTCGCTGGACGGATTCACTGAACCAGCATTTATAGAGTAGAATATCAGTGTGAACCCTTCTGCAGGAGTCCAGCGGTACCAGTAAAGATATGGGTCATTAGTACCACTTATGAAGCAGGAGACCTTTAGTGATGATCCTTTTGAAAGAACCAGGTCCTCTTGGTCCTGATGGACCTGTATGAGCTCCAAACCTGTGGTGATGAAAATGAATTAGTTTGAATTCTGTTGTAAAAGTTCTCAGTAATTCTGAAGCAATCATGTTATTAGCTTACATGTAGTCAAAAGCCAGTGTATTGTCAGAATAAAAAGAGTTAAATGCAAATGCATCCTGTTAAGTAGCACAACATACAGTATCAGTTGTAGTAACTAGAACTCAGTGCTGAAACAGACTGGTACTTATTAATGGGGTGGCACCCTGTGCTACTTCACCCCTACTATCACAGCTAGTGAATTACATATGCTGTTGTTGATCTCAGCCTTTTTAGCTTTTACGGTTCCTGGAAATGCATATAAACTTAGCCCATGTTCCAGTTGGCTTAAACTGGGCCGTTAGTTCATCTGCAAGCAGAATGACTCCTCAGATCATTTCTAAAGATTTAAATTAATCATGATGCTTTTTCAGTATTTTTCTTTGTTATCCAACATCACATTACTTTGCTTTTAAGCTCTGAGAGCAAAGAACCTAGCAGATATCTTTATTTCTATGCAGAACACTAAATATTAGTATGTACAAATGGACTTTCATTTAAAGGACCTGGTATTTACAACATTTTAGTTATTGGATCATTATCCATAATGCTATGAACACTAACATTGATGTTATCTACTATTTTCTTGTTTGTATTGATTATATGAGAGAGTAATTAGGGATGACCCTGTACATAATATATGTGTTAGCAGAAACATTCTTAATTACTAAGATTGGTGTAATCAAGACCAACATAAATTAACTTGGAAAATAACTGATTTAAAAATGTTATTTAGAGGGAAAATCATATGTTGTACAGATTTTACAGACATTTCCAGGAAGTTTTTATTATTTTATAGTATTAACAGTTTTAGCCATTAAGCCTCAAGATATGCATACTATTACATCAGTTGTCAATTAACTTAGCATAAATAGCTTAAAATCAGTACAAAAATGAGAAATTCATTTTTTAGTGTTTGCATGTTTCCTGTTGAATCTTTCAGTTGTCCTAGATCATGGATATTTTATGGTTTTTAGTTAAAGTCATAGTGTTGGACAATATAAAATGTATTCATAGCTAGCTATTTTAGCAGAAGCTCACCCTAATGACTTGTCGTGGTTTTTGTACAGCTTCGTGATGACACTGGGATGCTGTGGGGACTGGCTGCACAGCACTCTCACTCACTCCATCAGACTCCAGAACAATATTAAGCCAGTCAGGTCTGTGAGATTTAAACTCGCCCTCGCTGGCTGGATTCACCGAACCAGTACTTAAAGAGGTGAAGACCAGTGTGAAGCCTGCTGTCTCGTTCCAGTGGTACCAGTAAAGATATGAGGTATCAACACCAGTTATAGAGCAGGAAATCTTCAGCGATGATCTAGGGGAAAGAATCAGGTTCTCTGGTTTCTGATGGACATGAATGACCTGCAGACCTGCAATGGTGAAAAATTATGATTTGAAATTTGCTTTTGAAACTTTTGAAACAATACAGTATTGACAACATTATAAGCTTACATGAAGTCACTAGGCATAGTACTGTCAGAATGCAGAGAGTCAAACTCAAGCACCTCATGTTGAGTAGTGCAACATACATTAGCACTGGTTAAGTGGAGAAATGGGTTCTTACTGGCAATGGGGTGGGACCACGTGCTTGCACAATATGTGTCACATATTGAGAATTGCATATGTAAATTTCTTCTCAGACTATTTTCTGTTTCAGAGTTTCTGGAAACCATACTAGGACAGTAATCATGAAAATCAGGATATTTGAGAGCAAAATGTATATGCCAGATTTAGTCCAAGTTTTTTTTATTGTGGAAAAGGAAGAGTGTTTATAGTATTAAACACAGTGGTTCCAATGATTGTTACTTGCATCTTGATATTTTTTGGAGAATAAACAACAACATGTTTTATTCAGCGTTTTGTATAAAAACAATTTTATGTAATTGTGATTGATGAATGTGACTCTTTTAATTCAAATTATTTTGCAAAGGATACATCAGTAACACTGGAAAAATGTGAGTTGTGAGTAAACCATCTCCATGTCTGTTACAAAATTACAGTTTTATTGTTTGTTTGCTTCCTGCTGAATTTCTCACCCTAAAACTTCAGCCACATAGATTCCTCACAGTTTAAGCAAACATGGGACTACATTTACAGCTGTGCTTCACTCTGTTAAGGTCCTATAATCCTGATAATGTGAAATGCATACAAAACTATATAGTTGACAAGCCCATTCTTAATGAGATGTTGTGGTTGAAAATGGGTTTTTAATTTCTGGATATAGAGCACAATAACTTCAGCAATGATCCAGAGGAAAGAAACATGTCTTCTGGTTCCTGATGGACTTGTATGAGCTGTAGACCTGTAATTATAAAAATTAATTATATGAGATTTAATAAAACAGTTCACAACAATATTTTATTTGTGAGATTATAGTCTTACATGCAGCCAAAAGCAATTGTACTGTCAGAATGCACAAAAATAAACATAAATGCCTCATATTAAACAGTGGAACATGTACTAGCTTTGGTATAGTTCTGAAATAGACTGTTACTGGTTATGGGGTGAGACCATATACTAGCTCAGCCTGTAGCAGGGGAGGAGGATTGAATATGCTGATTACACTTCAGAGCATTTGGGCCATAAGAGTTCCTGGAAACTTCTTTAGGACATAGTATCATAGAAATCAGGATATTTCAGCACAAAGTCTTACTCCATATCCAAGGAGACTAAACCTGTGCCATTGTTGGATCCCTGCTGGATGAAACAGGGCTCACTCACCAAAGTGAAATGAAAGCCAGTGAATCCTGTAAGGTGCAACTGTGGGATCTGGATATGTTCTTCACAATAAAATGTTCTCAGATCACCTTTGCTTTAAATTTGTTCTTAGCTAAAAAAAAAAAATGTAAAAAGTAAGATTTTTTTCATTATTTGCTCATAAAGTACTAAAACAGTGTGCTAATAACATCTTTTTCTTTCTATTTTATTTTTCAGAAAGACATATTTTGTGTTAAAATTTGCTTTTCTGCAATGTTATTACAAGACAATATCATATTTTATATTCACTGTTTTGCATAAAAACTATTTCATGTGATTGTGATTGATTAATATGATTGGGGGAAATCAATAACTTGGAAAAAGCATCACTGGAACAAACATGAGCTGTGAGTAATCCAACACCACCATCGCAGTTACAAAAAGAGAATTTCCTTTTTTATTGTTTGCTCGCTTCCTGTTGACTCTCTCACCTTAAAATGTCAGACTACACTCATGTATTCTTCACTGTTGGTGATGGAAACACAAGATTACATTAATTATAACTATAACTGGCATGAGTAATCCAAACCTGTACTGGTACCACTAGAATGAACTACAGAGTTCACACTGGTCTTCACCTCACTGGGTACTGGGCTGATGGACCCAGCCAGTAAGGGTCAGTTTAAATCTCACAGACCTAAAGAGCTTCACACTGTCCTGTGATCTTAACAATGTGAAATGCATGCAAAAATGTGTATATGATGGTAGTTATATTCCTACTGAACAGTTGTGGTTTTTGTACAGCTCTGTGATGACACTGGGATGCTGTGGGGACTGGCTGCACAGTACCACACTGCAGAGCCGATCTCACTCACTCCATCAGACTCCAGAACAATATTAAGCCCGTCAGGTCTGTGAGATTTAAACTGACCGTCACTGGCTGGGTCCATCATCCCAGTACCCACTGAGGTGAAGACCAGTGTGAACTCTGCTGTTTCATTCCAGTGGTACCAGTATAGGTTTGGATTACTCATGCCAGTTATAGAACAGGATATCTTCAGCGATGATCCAGGGGAAAGAACCAGGTCCTCTGGTTCCTGATGGACCTGTATGATCTGCAGACCTGAAATGATGAAAATTAATTATTAGAGGTTTGATATTTAAACAGTTCAGAATGACCTTGTATGATGATGACATTATAATTGTACATCCAGTCAAAAGCCATTGTACTGTCAGAATGCACAGAATCAAACACAAATGCCTCATATTAAACAGTGGAACATACAGTAGCACTGGTTTAGTGCTGAAATAGACTAGTTACTAGTTTTGGGGTGGAACCCTGTACTAGCTCAACCTACACCAGAGGAGGAGAATTGCAAATGAGATTATACATCAGAGCGTTTGGTCTTTCAGAGTTCCTGGAAACCTCTTTAGGACACAGTGTCATAGAAATCTGGATATTTTAGAGCAAAGCCTTACACCATATGCCAGGAGACGATGATAATTCAAAGCACTCTTCCAGATTTACATAAACCTGGTTTCCTGACCAAATAATATAATTTTCCCAAAGATCAGGTTTAGTTTATTGAATCCCCATTAAAACCCCATTAAAGCTAAAGAAGACAGGTTTTAAAGAGATTATCTTAACTGTAGAATGATATCCAATTCACTGACATTTGCAAAGGTACAACAAATTTATTGCTGTCATCTTGGAAAAGTGAGGTGTCCTAATAAATGTTACTCACATCACTCACATGAAGGAAAAACAGAATTATAGAATAATGCAATTTACTCTTAGTGAAATTATTTTATGGAATTGTGACTCATTAATGTAATTGACCTAACTGCAACATTAAATGTAGGGTTACTTGGAAAAACTATCTGGAACAAATATGAACTGTGATAAAGGCAACATGTTTGTTCAAAATGAAAATTTTGTTTTGTGTTTTTCCTGCCTTCTGTTGAATCTTTGAGTCTGACAACCTAAACCAAACCTTAATGACATGCTGTGGTTTTTGTACAGCTCTGTGATGACATTGGGATGCTGTGGGGACTGGCTGCACAGTACCACACTGCAGAGCCGATCTCACTCACTCCATCAGACTCCAGAATGATCTGAAGCTGTTCAGGTCTGCGAGATTTAAACTGACCTTCACTGGGTGGATTCACTGAACCAATAGCAGTAGAGGTGAAGACCAGTGTGAAGCCTGCTGTCTCGTTCCAGTGGTACCAGTATAGGACCTGACTATTCATGCCAGTTACAGAGCAGGAGACCTTCACCGATGATCCTTTGGAAAGAACCAGTTCACTTGGGTCCTGTTGGACCTGTATGAGTTGCATGCCTGTGAATATAAAAAAAATGTAATTAGCTTGATATTGCTGTTGTAAAAGTTCTCAATAATGCTGAATTAATCACATTATTGGCTTACATATATTTGAAAACCAGTGTACTGTCAGAATAAAAAGAGTAAAATGCAAATGCATCATGTTAATTAGCACAACATGCAGCATAAAGTAACTATGTAGTAACTAGAGCTCAATACTGAAAAAGCCTGTTACTCAGCAATGGGGTGGGACCCTGTGCTAGTTCACCCTGCATGACATCTGGAGAATTACATAAGCTGATGTTGTTACCAGGTGTATTTTTTTTGTTTTGTTTTGTTTTGTTTCAAAGTGTCTGGAAGTCATTCCAGGATATCATTACTTAGAGAAAAAAAAACTCTCCAGGTCCCTGAACTACATATTTCATTTTCTCCACAAGGATGCAATCTGATTTTATTTAAAGGTGTGATTCTGTGATCGATGAATCTGAAGGACTGCTTTGGATCGCTTTCTTGGTTAAAAAGCTAATAATGGTAAAACTTTAGGCACCTAGAATACCATGTCAAATTTTGCTCAAAAATAAAATAGTACTCTAAAATAGTACTTGCAAAAAGTCTATGATGCTTAAAGCATGATTTTTTTTATTATTTTCTTTTGCATTTTATTGGGTGACCAAGTAATTCCTGTGGACACTGTAACTCAACATATTTGTTGGAAAAATATATAACTTAGCCATTAAAGGCTTTAATATTAACATGAAGGAACATTAAGGAGCTTCAGAGAAAAAGCTTAATTGGAACAAATGCAGAGTGTAAAAACTGCTGGATTCTGCCAATAAGGCAAGCACGTGACTTCACGGGTCACAGTCATGTTTCTGTCAGTTAAAGATATGTGATATTCAACAATGTAATTTTTTAAAACTGTATATTTGAATATAAACCCAAGCTTAATGACTTGTTGTGGTTTTTGTACAGCTCTGTGATGACACTGGGATGCTGTGGGGACTGGCTGCACAGTACCACACTGCAGAGCCGATCTCACTCACTCCATCAGACTCCAGAACAATATTAAGCCAGTCAGGTCTGTGAGATTTAAACTGACCCTCGCTGGCTGGATTCGCCGAACCAGTAGTTACAGAGGTGAAGACCAGTGTGAACCCTGCTGTCTCATTCCAGTGGTACCAGTAAAGATATGAGGTATCAGTACCAGTTATAGAGCAGGAAATCTTCAGAGATGATCCACGGGAAAGAATCAGGTTCTCTGGTTTCTGATGGACATGAATGACCTGCACACCTGCAATGGTGAAAAATTATTATTTTATTGACTTGTTTTTAAACTGCTCTAAATAATGCGATATTGACACCATTATAAGCTTACATGAAGTCAATAGCCATTGTACTGTCAGAATGCAGAGAATCAAACCCCTCATGTTGAGTAGTGCAACATACATTAGGACTGGTTAAGTGGTAAAATTGGTTCTTACTGGCAATGGGGTGAGACCCTGTGCTTGCTCAATGT
The DNA here is from genome assembly GCF_027358585.1 of Pangasianodon hypophthalmus. Taxonomy (NCBI): domain Eukaryota; kingdom Metazoa; phylum Chordata; class Actinopteri; order Siluriformes; family Pangasiidae; genus Pangasianodon; species Pangasianodon hypophthalmus. The sequence goes on from NC_069719.1 coordinate 9,279,789, forward strand.
GTGTCACATGTGGAGAATTGAATATGTACATTACTTCTCAGACTGTTTTATGTTTCAGAGTCCCCAGAAAACTTTTTAGGACAGTAAACATGAAAATCAGGATATTTTAGAGCAAACTGTATATATGCCACAAGAATAAAACTAGGCCATTGATGGATCATTGTTGGATGATAATCCAAAGCACTTCACCAGATTCACATAAACATGGCTAACTAACCAAAGAATAAACCTTTTGCAAAGGCCAGAGTTCTTGAATGATAGTCATTAAAACATGCATAGTGGTTTTATGGAATCTTGACATGTTCTTCACAGCAAAATGTTCTCAAATTCCTCTTACTTGACATTTTTTCTCACCTCAACTATTGTAAAGTACAATATTTATTCCACAATTTGTTAATAAAGTACTAAAACAGGGGAATAATATTTTTCTTCTTTCTTTTTTTCCAGAAACAGATTTTGCGTTTAAGTTTGCATTTTTGGTAATGTTATTACAAGACTATAATTTTGTATCCATACACATAGAAACATCATGTGATTGTCACTAATGAATATTATTATATTGGGGGAAAAATCAGATAGCTTGGAAAAAAAGCATCACTGGAACATAAATGAGCTGTGAGTAAACCAACTACACCGCCTCTGTTATAAAATGAGAATTTCACTTTTATTGTTTGCTTGCTTCCTGTTGACTCTTTCACTCTCAAACTTCAGACTACAATCTTCACAGTTTCTTCACTGTTTAAGAAAACACTAGACTACACTGATTACAGACATGCTTCACTCAGTTGAGGTCTTGTGATCTTGACAATGTGAAATGCATGCAAAACTGTCTATTTGAGAATTTCAAACTTAATGACTTTTTGTACAGCTCTGTGATGACATTGGGATGCTGTGGGGACTGGCTGCACAGTACCACACTGCAGAGCCGATCTCACTCACTCCATCAGACTCCAGAATGATCTGAAGCTGTTCAGGTCTGCGAGATTTAAACTGACCCTCACTGGGTGGATTCACTGAACCAGTAGCAACAGAGGTGAAGACCAGTGTGAACCCTGCTGTCTCGTTCCAGTTGTACCAGTAAAGATACGGGTTAGCAGTACCAGTTATAGAGCAGGAAATCTTCAGTGATGATCCTGTGGCAAGGACCAGGTCCCTTGGTTTCTGATGGACCTGTATTATCTGCATGCCTGTGATAAACAATTGTAATTAGTTCAATGTTGCTGTTGTAAAAGTTCTCAATAAATTAATAATCTGAATTAATCACATTATTAGCTTACATATAGTCGAAAACCAGTGCACTGCCAGAATAAAAAGAGTCAAATGTAAATGCATCATTTTAATTAACACAACATTCAGTAGCACTTGTTGTAACTAGGTCTCAGTGCTGAAACAGGCTGTTACTTAGCAGTGGGGTGGGACCCTGTGCTAGATCACCCTGCGTCACATCTGGAACATTACTTGGTCTCAGGAGATTTTTTTTTTTTGTGGTTTCAAAGTGTCTGGAAGCTATGACAGGATATTATCACCCATAGGAAAAACACACACACATACACACATACACACAATCTCTCCACGTCCCTAAACCACGGTGAATATAAAAAGTCATACCTCCATTAAAATTGCAGCTTTTTGTTATGTAAAAGTGAAACCAAGATAAATCATATCAGATCTTTTTCCAACAAAATTCAAATGAAAAACAAATATAAACATTTCAGGGGAAAAACAGAAAAAGAAAAAAATTACCCTGTTTGCATAAGTGTGCACACCCCTTATACTAATACTTTGTTAAAGCACCTTCTGCTTGTAATTCAGCACTCAAACTTTTTGGTTAGGAGTCTACTAACATAGCACATCTTGATTTGGCAATTTTATTTCAATATTTCTTGCAAAAGTGCTCCAGATCTATCAAATTGTGAAAGGATCTGTTGTGTACAGCCCTCTTCAAGTTAATCCACAGGATTTCAATAGCATTTAGATCTGGGCTCTGACTGGGCCATTCCAAAATATTGATTTTCTTCTTCTGAAGCCATTCCATTGCTGACTTGGATTTGTGCTTTGGGTTGGTATCATGCTGGAAGGTGAACTTGTTCTTTGTCTTCAGCTGTCTAACAGAGGCCTGCAGGTCTTTTTTTTTGTGGCAAAAGAGATTGGTATTTGGAGCTATCCATGATTCCCCTGTCTTGACTAAAGCCCCAATCTTAGCTGAAATGAAGCAACCCATAGCATGATGCTTCCACCACCATGCTTCACCATGGGTATGGTGTTCTGTGGGTGATAAGCTGTCTTGTTTTTGTTCTGAACATATCAGAATTATGCCCACAAAGTTGTACCTTGGTCTCATCTAACCATAGCACATTTTGCCACATGGTTTTGAATGATTTGGGCAGGCTTGGGTGTTTTCATTTTTTGTGAGAAAGAGTTTCCGTCTAGCCACCCTACCCCATAGCCTAGATATGTGAAGAATATCTTTTGCTTTGATTGTTGTCACATGCAGAGAGAGAGAGAGAGGTTTTTGCTAGATATTCCTGCACCTCCTTTAATGTTGCCTAGGGCTCTTGGCAGCATCCCTGATAAGATTTTGTCTTGTGCTTTCATCAATTTTAGAGGGATGTCCTGTTCTTGATAATGTCACTGTGGTGCCCATTTTCTCCACTTGTTAATTACGGTCTTCACGGTGTTCCAAGGTGTTGGAAATTCTTTTGTACTCCTCTCCTGATTGATCCCTTTCAACAATGAGGTCCTATACAGATTTTGTAAGCTCTTTGTAAGTCATGGCTTCAGCAGTCTGAAACCAAGAAGATGTCAAGAAAATCTTATAGTAACAGCTGATCTTTATTTGGGGTTAATCAGAATAATTTCATTGATGACAGGTGTATGATAAGTACCTTTGAACATGAGTTTGAATGTTGACTGGTTAGTTCTGAGGACAGTCACATGCCCTATTATAAAAAGGTGTGTGAACTTATGCAACCAGGTTATTGTAATTTTTTTTCTTTTTATTTTTTCCTAAAACGTTTCTATTTATTTTTCACTTGAATTTTGTTGGTTGCTATATAACATTAAAGGTAGAAAAGATCTGACATGATTACTTTACATCACAAAAGTTACAATTTTAACAGGGATGTGTAGACTTTTTATATCCACTGTACATACTTTATTTAGCTTTCCCCACAAGGATGCAATCTGGTTTTACTTAGCAGTGTGACTGATGAATCTGAAGCACTACTTTGAATCATTTTCTTGGTTAAAATGTTGTCTAAAATAATCTAGTACTTGACAACATCCATGATACTGTAAACAATAATTCAAATGTTATTTATTATTTTCTTTACTGTTTTATTGGACAAGCAAGTAATTCTGGTGTGTATTGTATTTGATATGATTGTTAGAAAAATATATTCCTAGCCTTTAATAACCAAGTAAAGACTTGTGCAATTTATCATTAAGAAACTTTAAGACAGGTAATGAAAAAAAAATTCATTGGGGGTAAAAATGCAGACTGCAGGAACTACTAGATTATTTCAGTAAAGCAACATGCAACTTTACAGATCTGTCAGGCTTCTATCAGTTAAGGTCATGTGCATATCAGAACTATATATCTGAGCATAAACCCAAGCTCGACTTGTTGTGGTTTTTGTACAGCTCTGTGATAACACTGGGATGCTGTGGGGACTAGCTGCACAGTACCACACTGCAGAGCCGATCTCACTCACTCCATCAGACTCCAGAATGATCTGAAGCCAATCAGGTCTGTTAGATTTAAACTGACCCTCACTGGCTGGATTCACCGAACCAGTAGTTAGAGAAGTGAAGACCAGTTTGAACCCTGCTGTCTCGTTCCAGTGGTACCAGTAAAGATATGGGTTAGCAGTACCAGTTATTGCACAGGAGATCCTCAGCGATGATCCAGGAGAAAGAATCAGGTTTTCTGGTTTCTGATGGACTTCTATGAGCTGCAGACCTGCAATGGTGAAAATGTATTTGTTGAAAGTTTATTTGAAATTATTGGACTTGTTTTTAAACTGCTCCAAATAATGCAGTATTGACAGCATTATAAGCGTACATGAAGTCAATAGCCATTGTACTGTCAGAATGCAGAGAATCAAACACCTCATGTTGAGTAGTGCAACATACATTAGCACTGGTTAAGCTGTGGAATGGGTTGTTACTGGCTATGGGGTGGGACCCTGTGCTTGCACAATGTGTGTCACGTGGAAAATTGAATATGTAGATTACTTCTCCTAGAAACCTTCTTAGGGCAGTAATCATGAAAATCAGGATATTTTAGAGCAAACAGTATATGCCACAAGATTAAAACTAGGCTATTGTTGGATCATTGATGGATAATAATCCAAAACACTTCACCAGATTCACATAAACATGGCTAGCTAACTAAAGAATAAAACCTATAATGACATTTATAAAAACATGTATGCTGGTTTTGTGGAATCTGAACATGTTCTTCACAGTAGAATCTTCTCAGATTATGTTTGCTTTACATTTGTTCTTACTTCAGAAATGTAAATAGATTTATTCTATGATTTGTTCATAAAGCACTAAAACAGTGTTGCCTATAACATCTTTCTTTTTTCAGAAAGACATATTTCATGATTTTGTTTTTTTTTCTTAATGTTATTAAAAGACAATATAATTTTGTATTAAACGTTTTGCAGAGAAACAATATCATGTGATTGTGATACATATAAATGATTATATTGGGGGAAAAATCAAGTAATGTTGAAAACACATCACTGGAACAAACATGAACTGTGAGTAAACCAACACCACCATCTCTGTTACAAAATGAGAATTTCATTTTTTTTATTGTTTGCTTCCTGTTGTATCTCTCACCCTGAATCTTAAGACTACGCTCCTAGATTCTTCAGTGTTTAAGCAAACATGGGACTACATCTATTACAGTTGTGCTTCATTCAGTTATGTTCCTGTGATCTCGACAATGTAAAATGCATGCAAAACTGTGTATCTGAGAAGCCCAATCTTAACGACATGTTGTGGTTTTTGTACAGCTCTCTGATGACATTGGGATGCTGTGGAGACTGGCTGCACAGTACCACACTGCAGAGCCGATCTCCTTCACTCCATCAGACCCCAGAATGATCTGAAGATCTTTATGTCTGTAAGATTTAAACTCGCCCTCACTTGCTGGATTCACTGAACCAGTACTTAAAGAGGTGAAGACCAGTTTGAACCCTGCTGTCTCATTCCAGTGGTACCAGTAAAGATTCGGGTTATCAGTACCAGTTATAGAGCAGGAAATCTTCAGAGATGATCCAGGGGAAAGAATCAGGCTCTCTGGTTCCTGATGGACCTGAATGACCTGCACACCTGCAATGGTGAAAAATTATTATTTGAAAGTTGTTTTTGAAACTGTTCTAAACAACACAGTATTGACAACATTATAAGCTCACATGAAGTCACTAGCCATTGTACTGTCAGAATGCAGAGAATCAAACCCCTCATGTTGAGTAGTGCAACATACATAAGCACTGGTTAAGTGGAGAAATGGGTTGTTACTGGCTATGGGGTGGGACCCTGTGCTAGCTCAATGTGTGTCACATGTGGAGAATTGTGTAGATTACTTTTGTTTCAGAGTTTCTGGAAATTTTTTTTAGGACAGTAAACATGAAAATCAGGATATTTTAGAGCAAATTGTATATATGCCACAAGATTAAAACTAGGCCATTGATGGATCATTGTTGGGTGATAATCCAAAGCACTTCAGCAGATTCACATAAGCATGGCTTGCTCACCAAAGAATAAAAATTTTGCAAAGGCCAGGTTTCTTGAATGATAGCCAGTGAAACATGTAAGGTGGTTTTGTGGAATCTGGACATGTTCTTTACAGCAAAATGTTCTCAAATTCCTTTTACCTGACATTTTTTTCACCTCAAATACTGTAAAGTAGAAAGAGCTATTCTATGATCTGTTCAAAAAGTAGTAAAAACAGCTGTTCCAGGGAAAAAAACAATTTATGAAAAAGTTTGCTTTTTAGTAATGTTTTACATAGAAACTATATCACGTGTTTGTGATTGACTATTAAAAATATACAGGAGGAAAGAACAAGCTTCACTGGAACAAACGTGAGCTGTGAGTAAACCAACAACACCATCTCTGTTACAAAATGAGAATTTCAGTTTTACTGTTTGTATGCTTCCTGTTGACTCTCTCACCCTCATGCAGACTCCACTCCTAGATTCTTCACTCTTGAAGAAAGCACTTGACTACATTGTTTACAGCCATGCTTTACTCAGTTAAGGTCCTGTGATCTTGACAATGTGAAATGCATGCAAGACTATCTATTCAAAAAGCCCAATCCTAATGACTTGTGGTTTTTGTACAGCTCTGTGATGACACTGGGATGCTGTGGGGACTGGCTGCACAGTACCACACTGCAGAGCCGATCTCACTCACTCCATCAGACTCCAGAATGATCTGAAGATCTTTAGGTCTGTTAGATTTAAACTCGCCCTCACTGGCTGGATCCATCATCCCAGTACCTCGAGAGGTGAATACCAATATGAACCCTGTTGTTTCATTCCAGCGGTACCAGTAAAGATACGGGTTACTAGTTCCAGTTATAGAGCACAATATCTTCAGTGATGATCCAGGGGAAAGAACCATGTCCTCTGGTTCTTGACGGACTTGTATAAGCTGCAGACCTGCAACGGGGAAAATTATTTTATTTTATTAATGATTTGCTAAAACATTGCTTAAAACATTTCACAACGATATTTTATTTATGACATTAATCGTACATGCAATGAAAAGCCATTGTACTGTCAGAATGCACAGAATCAAACACAAATGCCTCATATTAAACAGTGGAACATACAGTAGCACTGGTTTAGTGCTGAAATAGACTGTTACTGGTTTTGGGGTGGAACCCTGTACTAGCTCAACCTACACCAGAGGAGGAGAATTGCAAATGAGATTACTCATCAGAGGAGTTGGTCTTTCAGAGTTCCTGGAAACTTCTTTAGAATACAGTATCATAGAAATCTGGATATTTTAGAGCAAAGCCTTGCACCATATGCCAGAAGGCTTAAACTGTACCATTGTTGGATGATAATCCAAAGCACTCTTCCAGATTCACATAAACCTATATTGCTCACCAAAGAATATAGAATTTGAAAAAGGCCAGGCTTCTTTTATGTAACCTCATTAAAACTTGTGAGGAGAGCTAAACAGGGCAGTTCTTCAAACTCTGATCTTAACTGAAAAATGATCTCACATTGCTTGGCATTGGCTTTCTTGTGAATGAAAAGTTTACTGCTGGTCCCAACAGTTCTGACTGTCATCACTCACATCAAGGAATGATAGTTTTTTGGAATGTAATTAAATAATGATGTTTGATTAATGTAACTGATCTAACTTGCAAAATTAAATGTCATGTAACTTGGAAACACAAACTGTGCGATAGCCAACACCACCATCATGAGAATTTCCTTTTGTGTTTGTCTGCTTCCTGTTGAATCTTTGAGTCTGAAACTTCAGCCTACACTTTCTCACTGTTGATCACAGTCATGGCTTACTCAGTTAAGGTGCTTTGGAACCAAGAAAAATGTTTGCAAAACTGATTACTTGAAACCACGCCTAATTCTAGGAGTTTTTGTACAGCTCTGTGATTACACTGGGATGCTGTGGGGACTGGCTGCACAGTACCACACTGTAGAGCCGATCTCACTCACTCCATCAGACTCCAGAACCATCTGAAGATCTGTAGGTCTGTTAGATTTAAACTGGCCCTCACTGGCTGGGTCCATCATCCCAGCACCTCGAGAGGTAAATACCAGTATGAACCCTGCTGTTTCATTCCAGCGGTACCAGAACAGGTCTGGATTACTCATGCCGGTTATAGAGCAAGAGACCATCACTGATGATCTAGGGGAAAGAACGAGGTCCTCTGGTTCCTGTTGGACCTGTATGAGCTTCTGACCTGTGATAAAATAAATTTGGTGGAAATTACTGATAAAACAGCTCACAGCAACGCTATATTGACAACATTATGATCTTACAGTTAGTAAAAAGCCATGCGAATGTTACAAAGTAGAGAATCACATGCAGACATGCCATTCTGAAAGCGACCATATGCATTAGCAAGAACTTAATACAGGAATTGGAAGATACATGGTTAAGAGGCGGGACTGCCAGCACGCTTCTTCAATCAGGTCATTGCTAGTGAAAAACTACCTAGAAAAAATTTCTAACCGGATGATGTCAACACTGTCATTTTAACAATACACCACCATCATCACCACCACCATCTCTGTTTCACTGCTTGTTTCCTGTTGTGTCTCTCAGCCGGAAACATCAGCCTGCATCTGTAGATTCTTCACTACTGATGAAGCAAACATGACACATTATAGATAAAACAATATATAGAAAGATACTAACATAATTATGACAAGTTGTAGAGCAGCTTGTTATGTTGGACCCGTATGAGCTTTCATACTATAGAGATGAAAATATATTTGGTTGAAAATTGTAAAAACAATTCTGATCATATATCTTACACATGAAGAAGGGCCACTGAACTCTCCGAATGCAGAGAACCAAATACAGATGTTAGTTTTTTGTAAAGTAGCAGCTGCTTTATGCTTACAGATTCTTCACTCTGTAACCGGGTGTGTTGGCAAAAACTGCATTTAAAAATGTCTTTAAGTATAGAAAGAAACGTATATCCTGTTTATTACTTACATTTGCAATTTCAAGAAGATAAAGTATTTCCGGTATGAACAGAGCCTCCCAGTGGTAACAATGTTGAATTTTTACTTTTACTGCCCTCTGGTGTCCATTTTTTTCAAACGATACCACCATGCATTTTGGGGTAAGGGTTAATTCCATGAAATCCGTGAAATTGGCAGCAAAAATAGTCATGCTATTCAAAGTATATTCTTTCAAAACTAGGACATGTGGGAAATTCATGGAGCCTCTGTATCTGTAACTTTAAGAAATACTATTAATACACAAATAACTGACTGATCATAAGTGTACTAGACTATCAACAGCAGGAATAATATGTATATATATATATATATATATATATATATATATATATATATATATATGTGTGTGTGTGTGTGTGTGTGTGTATCTGATCACCGATCAGCCATAACATTATGACCTCCTGCCTAATATTGTGTTGGTCCCCCTTTTGCTGCCAAAACAGCCCTGACCCGTCGAGGCATAGACTCCACTAGATCCCTGAAGGTGTGCTGTGGTATCTGGCACATAGACGTTAACAGCAGATCCTTTAAGTCCTGTGAGGTGGGGCCTCAGATTAGATGTTAGATTAGATTGAGATCTGGGGAATTTCGAGGCCAAGTCAACACCTTGAACTCTTTGTCATGTTCCTCGAACCATTCCTGAACAATTTTTACAGTGTGGCATGGTGCATTACCCTGCCAAAAGAGGTCAGTTCCATTATGGAATACCGTTGCCATGAAGGGGTGTACCTGGTCTGCAACAATGTTTAGGTAGGTGGTATGTGTCAAAATAGCAACCACATGAATGCCAAGACCCAAAGCTTCCCAGCAGAACATTGCCCAGAGCATCACACTGCCTCCGCCAGCTTGCGTTCTTCCCCAGGTAAATGATGCACACGCACCCGGCCTTCCACATGATGTAAGAGAAAATGTGATTTATCGGACCAGGCCACCTTCTTCCATTGCTCCGTGGTCCAGTTCTGATGCTCACCTGTCCATTGTAGGCACTTTTGGCAGTGTACAGAGATCAGCATTGGCACTCTGACAGGTCTGTGGCTACACAGCCCTATACGCAGCAAGCTGCGATGCACTGTATGTTCTGAGACCTTTCTATCTAATATATTGCCTAATATATCTCAACCCTTGACAGGTGTTATTGTAACGAGATAATCAATATTATTCACTTCACCTGTCAGTGGTCAGACATATATATATGGTTATATATATATGCAGATGTATATTTCTTTACATGTCTGGGATTTTAGATAAATACTTTCTAATATTGAACAGCATGACCATGTTTATGTGTGTTTCCTCCAGGTTCTCCAGTTTCCTACTCAAATTTCCAACCTCCAAATAGGACCAATCAAAGAAAATGCCCCCTCAACTTGGAATTCCTATTTGGAAAAAGTCGGGGAGGACTCCTCAACCCTGAGTTCAGCATGTGACGTCAAAACAACATGGCTGCTATCATAATTAATAGTAAAGAAAGTAACATTTCTTTACTTGTAAATGAGTTATGCTAAATAAACAAGTATTTCTTTAGATCATTTGAATTGAATTCATCAATTGAATTCATTGTGTTGTAGTAGTAGTAGCTTGAGACCTTATTAGTGCTTTCACATAAAGTATATAAAATATACTGTATGTGACAAAAGTAGGCCTATGTCTTACAGCAGCACATAACTGTCACTGGTAATAAGACATTACGTTTATGGGTGACTGCAAATGCTAGAACTGATAATGTGAACTTGAATAGAGACCGTTAAGAACAATCTAAATATCAATGTGTCTGTGTGTTTATTATCCTTTATGCAGTTTCTCAGACAAAATTCCATGATTTGCACAATAAAAACACAGCACATTCAAAACATTATAAAAAGTATTATACATCATTATAAATAAAAATGCATATATAATAAAAATAAAGACATGTTTGTCAGCCATAAGATAAACTAAAATATTCAACTGCTTTTACAATACATTAAATTTGCATGTGCCAAAGTGGTCCTCTGTACTCTTGGAGCAGAATTGTTCTGTCTCTCACTGTTGATCTGGGCTCAGATTTCTGAAAGTCAGTTCCTCTAAACAGAGAGCAGTGTAGAAATGTAAAGCCAAACCTGCTGAAGGAGGGTCTGTCTGGGCCACACGAAGAGCATTCAGTGGCATATTCAGAAGAGAGAAAACAGTCCAGATGACCAAGCGAGACTGTTAGTTGTGAACGCTGATTCCTAGCCATGTCTCCCAGGCCTGCCCTTCCCTATAGAGTAGTTGTAACAGCTGGCACAACAGAAGCTGGAATAGTACTTGTGTCCACACAGGCGTGCACTGACGATCAGCAGACAGTTGGCTAACTCAGGCTCGTCCACACAGTCAGGAGACAGGCTTTGACCCCCATCATAATCTGGAGAGAAAACAGTTTAGTGTATTAATCAGTCAGCTAATGATTGCTGTTATATAAGTATGTGGTTCAGAGGGTAGCATTGCTGCCTCACAGCTCCAATGTCCCTGATTCAAACCTGAGATCGGGTTACTGTTTGTGTGGAATTTCGCATTTTCTCCCTGTGTCTGTGTGGATTTCCTTTCACCTCCCAAAAGACTTTGTGTGATAGCTCTAACTAGGATGAAGTTGTTATACCGCTTGATGGAAAAAAATGTTGTGATGTTATTTCCATCAAGAGGTGCATAAATTTTTGGTCAAGATCTTGTACTGACAATGATAAGCACTCAGAGTTAAGCACTCTGTAAAGTCTCCTCCAGAACATCCCTTTCACTGATTCATGTGTGAAAATGATTCTGTATGCTCTCTGAACCATTCTTTCACAATTTTAACCCTGATGAATCTTGGCAGTGTCATCCTGGAATATGGCCATGATACGTCTTTCTATGGTTCAATGGTTATTAAAGAACTAAAAAGCTACACACTTCATCGTTTAAGATTAAAAGAACTGTTGCCAAACATAATATGCTAGAAACATTATAATCACTCTAATAATGATCCATTCATAGACTCTTATGTATTTGCTTATTAAAATCTAAACAGTGACTTTTTTTTTGGCCGGGCAGTGTATATATACATATATATATATATATATATATATATATATATATATATATATATATATATATATATATATATATATATATTGTCGTCAAACAGGGAAAGCTATACCTTTGGTTACTCGAATTTCAGCAGTGGCACTGACAGCGAATGTGCCAGCGTAGGCATTGCAGGTATACGAGCCCTCATCCACAGGCTGCACATTATAGAGAGTCAGAGTGCCATCTGCTGACACCTGCACCCGATGCCCATCAGGTCTCACTGGCACACCGTTCCTGCACAGGAAGTGAGGAAAAACAAAAATATATAGTAATAAAACAAGTAAAAAAAACTACCAGTTTTACTACTATTTAAACTACAAGTGCTAATCAACACACTCCTAAAGCAAATAGAAAACATTTCATTACAAATGAGACTTATGTTTCTACAAACCTGGACCAAGCTATGTTGACATTTTCTCCAGATGCTACACACGGGAGCCGAACCACGCTTCCCTGAGACACCTGCATGTTACTGGGAGCTGTGGTGATCCTCAGGTCCCCTGAAGGCAGAGAGCAGAAACACAGCTGTGCCATTCACACTGTACAGAGTGTACAGGTACTAAAGAATCATTTAAATTACAAACCTGAGACTCTGAGCTGGATTTGCAGTTGCTCCAGCTGTTGACTGCTGGAGGCTGTGCAGGTATAGATGCCTGAATCGTCAGATGTGAGGTTGTTAATCACCAGGGTGCCATCAGAGTGCTGAGAGTGCCTGTAATACAGTTGAACATTAAACAGGAAAGTGGAAGCATAACCACAAAAAAAAAAAAAAACATACTTGTGTACATACACCCACGATAAAAAGTGCTTTAAAGGTAACCAAGGGCCATATTCACGAAAAGGTCCTAATTTTACAAAAAGCTTTCTTATATATGAATTAAAATGGCTTTTTTAAATGTCCACAGTTGAGGAGCAATTTTATTATAACTGCAGTACTTCAGGAAAAGGCCTAAGTTTCTTAAACCTAAAACTTTCTGATCATGAATGATGATCTTACTGCTAATACCATTTTAGTGTAGTAACATTTTCAGGTTCTTTACAAATGATCACTACATTATATTAATTTATACCACAGCACTATTGAATTCTCTGTTCTGATTGGTCAGAAGGTCTTGAGTAATTTGCTATAACAGCAGCTCTGACAGGAGTTCTGGCTACAAGACAAATATTATATTATATAATTAATGCACTCATTCTAATAGGTTATCGTTTCCATAGTAACAGCTCATTCACTGGGACTTGTATGGTGGACACTCCACATAATCTAAGACTAGTATTACATGGATTAAAAAACTTACTGTTATTTAACAATAAAAGACTTGTAATATTTGATACAGTGAATTATTCTGTCAGGAAACATTTACTTAACATTAATAGAACGAGACTCCAGTGTCAGTACTTTACAACAATCAGAGCCAAAGCTGTAACTTTACGTTTTCCACCATGGGAAAGTGTAAGGACAGAGGATGTTATGCACTGTGAGTTCTCAATAACAAGCTTTGTGATTTCTCTGTAACAAGCTATAAACTGATTTTTTTTTTTAAAAATCACTTGTAGAGTCATGTTTCTGAAAGGTATAGATGCAACTATAGACCAGATTATAATCAAATGGTGTAAGGAGACAGCTGGCTCGGCCTCATGCCAACACTAGAGGGAGGAAGAGTGCCACCAGAAACATTGCTAGACCGACTTCTACCACCAGAGGAAGGCAGAGAACACCTTCTTACTTATAATCACTGGCAATTAGCTCCATCTGTGCCTAGGTCTGTTTAAGGAGAGTTCTCCAATCACCCAGTACTCAGTCTTTGGTCAGTCATGCTATGTGCTGGTGGCCCAATTCTCAGCTGGTAACTCTGGTTAGACTCTGGTTAGAATCTCATGGGCACATCTTCTCTGTATTTTTCTTCTCGGTAATTTCTCTGGCTTCTCTAGCCAACTCTTGAGCTCCCTGAAGCTCTCAGTATAAGTATATGAGTATATACATAAAGAAACATGTTATAGGCTCAGCCCAGGCTTTTAGTGGGCCTGAACTTTCAGTTAATTCTTGGGCATTTTAGCTTGCTCTGCAGTTGGGTCCATCCCTGTCTCTGTGGGTGGCTTACTGGGTTGAGTTCTCACTTCTGATTACTGGAGATCTGGGTTCACACTCTGCATGAGATAACCTCACCATTACAAAGGAGTTGATCTAAAAGTACCGTGGCCCTGATTATTGATCCTGGGTATGTTTCATGGACAAGGATCTCAGTAAAGATGAACAAAACCAGTGACCTCATCAGCAAGTGATTTCCAGTACAAAATAACAGAACAATCACTTATGGTTGTAATACACATTTTAAATTTTAGACTGCTTTCAGAGGCAGTGTGGGTAGGAATTTTTGTCAGACTGGTTATAGCTGTAAGGGGGGAGGGTGTAAAAACTTACCAATGCTAGCAAAATGCCCCTACAGTAAAAGAGAACCAGTGGTTTTTATTTTAATTTGTTCCCCATCTGTACATACACACATACCTGAGTGTGTTGAGAACAGCTCCATTTTTTGTCCACTGTATGATGACTGAATTAGCAGCTGAAGAAGGGAGGATGGTGCAGTGTAGCCTGGCACTCTGACCTACACGTGCGTTTACCAGCTCAGATTCTGATCGGTCAATGCTGAACCTAAGATAAATCAGAACATAGCAAGTGCACAATAAGTGAGTGTTTTGGTGTATACAGCTGTTGGTGTGTGTTTTTTTTAATACTGAGTACCTGGGAGGGACAATTATCGAGTCTGCAGAATCTGGTCTACCTGCCCCATCTTTGGGCTCTACAACCACAAAATGCATGTGTATGAATTATTCAGTGCAAAACACTCTACCATGTATGCTAATGCATCCTAATAAAGTGTGTATTTGAAGGAGATGTGACTATATATTGGGAAGGAAGAGTGTTAGGTGTGCTCTTTCTCCCAAAGTCAGTCCAGCATAACTACATTATTATAAAAGAGCAGCAGGTGGGATTTACCTGAGACAGACAGGTAGATGTAGCGGTGATCTCTCTCACGGTCTCGTGTGGCCACACAAAGCAGCCAGCCAGAGTCCTTAATCCTTACAGGGCCCATGAAAAGTGAGCCGTTTGGCTGCTGTATATGCCTACATGTTTAAAAAAAATAGTCGCTATGGGAATGCCACTAGGAATAAAAGATTAAAACCTTAAGACTTCTCCCATGAATAGGTTGTCAGGTTTTGCCAAATTTAAACCTTAAACTTGTTTTGATGTAATGTTTTATCAGTTGTGATACATCTGCAAAACAAGCTAGGACCTGTTCTTGTCACAAATGACCTCTTTAGGAATGCATCGTGGGTCCTAACATGGTGCGCTCTGCTTACATGTCATTTGTTCTAATTTTTCCATGTGCTTTTGTTATTGTTTTATTTTCTCTTTGCGTGTTCGTTAACTCCACTGTGTATATATTTCCAGTTTATGCTCTTACTCATCCTGTGTTCTTGTTTCTTGGTTCTCATGTCTGTCTTCTCACATTTCATGCTTTTTGCCAGTCCAGTTACCTCATGTGTTTTTGTCTTGTAGTCCAGCTTTTTACTACAACTACGTTTTCTTTTATTAAATCCTTTGCGTAGTTGTATGCTGGTTTCCTTGTATTTCAAGTATGTCATCACTGTTATGACTTATGTTATAGCAGCTATAAACTGTTCCCTCACCTGCCTCTTTTTTACTCTCTCATGAAGTTAATGAGACAAAACATATGGTTTGTCATGTTACAGAAACCACAAAGTCCTCTGTCCTGAAGACATTCTCATCTAAGGAATAGCTTTTCCTCAGACTGCTACAAAGCACTGACACTGGAGAAATATACATCTCCTCACAAAAAACTTCAGCATATCAAGAATAACACATTTTTAATCCATTTGTGGCACATCTGCCAAACAAGTCCCTGTATTAGTAACTTTAGAAATAACACGTTAGAACAAATACATTAATATAAACCTGTGATTTGTCTTGCAGCTGTAACTACCGTCAGAGCTGCTGTTAATGAATTAACATCCTCTGACAAATCAGAATTGAGAATCGGTGGAGCAAATGCTTTCATCAAACTGCTTATAAACACTCAGCGATTGCTTTTTAAATCATCAATATAAATCAGTTTGCTTCATAAAACATCAAATGATCTACAGAACAGTGACAACAGTAAGCTGTTCATATATTCCCAATGCTTATGTTATTAGCCTTCAGTACAATAATAAGTACAATAAATGAATACATATTTAATATAAGCCCATGTATGTACAGTAAATTATTCTAATGACTTACCAGATCAGGTCTAATAGGGAATGAAACATGAACAGTTATGAACAGGAACAATATGGCAGGATTTATTGGAAGAACTGATGCTGTACTAACCTGGAGGGGTCAAGAAGAACACCGTCTTTTCTCCACTCGACTGTCACAGTAGAAGATGGAGGCGGGTTCACTTTGCACGGCAACACCACCCACTGGCCCACTATACCCTCCACCGTAGATGGATCCGACTTGTCTATACTCACACCCACAGCAGGCCAACTGAAGCAGGGGAGGCCAAAAGAGAAGGAAAGTAGAGGAAAAAAGAGGCAAGACAGAGAGATTTGACAGGAAAGACATGCAGGAAGAAAAAAGAGACAGAAAAAGGGAGAGAGATTTACTTTATGCTGTACTATTGGCCACAAAATGGCATGTGAAAAAGCCACCAAAGTAAGCATAAAGATCAGCCTTGTCCTGGCTACAGCCACAGAAACTCGGACTTCTGCTTCAGTCTAAAGAGCAAACTTCCTTTAGACTACGCAGGACAGGGGTTACATATACCTCAGCCAGGGCTGTCATGCATTTTATTCTGTTCAGTTCACTCCACTCAGCTCAGAATCACAAGCTAAACACAGAAAGTACGAGTCCAGGCAGTACAGGTTTGCCTTATGGGACAGAAGGCTGACCATCACCAAAGTTTGTCTTGTTAATTGTTCCAAGTTGCGTGATTTATGAGGCCATGCTGTCCACATGATTACAACACAGCGGCTTAATTAGCAATTTACTATTACAACTGTGGCTTGTTTTATGCTCTAAACCAACACAAATTCTGGGACAAGAATCTCTCTACTCCCAGGGTAATTTCACACTTACATGGCATCAAAACTATTTTACATAAAATGGCATAAAATTATTTACTATGGGCCACATTCAGAGTTGAGTTGCATGCTTATAGTGAGGAGTTAATACCAAAAATGTGCACATCAGTATTCACACATTTGATGTAACTACAAACTTAATTGCTATAAGTGAAGTTTACCTAAACCAGAGGTTTGTCTCAATTACAAGCAGTTCTGATCTCTGACTTTTTTCCTGCATGATATTGGCTTGATTGAGAAGCGGTATTAAGTTCAACACCACCTGGCTGACAGACTGATGTAATCAGTGTCCCCCTGAAATTTATATTTTGAGCTGTAAATACACTAAAACGCTATAGACTACCACTCAAGGCCAATACTAGAATAAACATGACTTTAATTAATTAATAGTATCAACAATTCAAAATAGCAAATTTAAAAGCATGATAACACAGTATGTTTTGGCTACATTCATTTGTGCGCACAAATAACTGTTGGCACACAATAAAAAATAAATAAATAAATAATAATAATAATAATAATAGTATGTGCTGCATGAAGTGCTATTTTATAAGCTGCGCAATAATGAAGGTTGAAGCCATGTTGTTAAACCAAATTTGCAGTGATTAAAGTAATAATTATAACTAGAACTATTCATGCAAAATATTATTGGTGACATTAGATACCTATTGTACATTTCAGTGCTTGCCATCTTCTCTTTCATATATCATTTTATTAGTACATATTCATTTTTTTGTTCTCTCTGTTTAAAGAAAGTGATTTATAAGCTATTTAAAAAAATACTGTCTCAGATGCTTTTATTAAAGAAATATCTGGCAACCTTGGAAGAGTGAACTTTTAGACTATGAATACAGCCCATAAATACATATATAACAGTACGTGGAAAAATGTAAGGAATACATAAGTAACAGAAAATCTACAGGTAAAAGGCAAAAAACCGATGCTGGGAGAAACATTATGAGTATCTATGAGCCAAACAGAAGTCAGCAGTAGGGGTGGGGAAATAATTTCAGGTTGTCATGAATACTACTCTTTGAAATATAATTGCTACTGTGGTTCATGTTTTATTCCACAACCCTACTCTCACTTTTGAAGTCTGTGAGTGTATTCATATTCATATTTACCTAGAACACACATGTGGGAGAGACACACAGACAGAAGTGGCAATGGTGGGGCATCACAGCAGGTTCTTTTATTAGTTGCACTGAATGACATCAGTAAAGACAGGTTATTGAAGACACCACACTTACATGGTGTTGTGAAAGACAGAAGAAGATGGTGAGGGAGAATTAAACAGGACTAAACTACCAGGCTAACACTAACACTGAACACAAACTTAAGTGCAAGTGTGGAGGAATAGGCAAAATTCTACAGCAGGAGAAATGTCCCAGTCCCAGAAAGCTCAGCAATGTCCAACAGGGCCGTAGTGATTGTAGTCAACGTCTTCTGTGCAAAGTGAGTGCAGAGCCAGAGGGGGAGATGTTGAGATGTTGTGTAGGGTATGTTGATATATGACCCTGGTTAAGGTGTGTACAGTTTTAAGCAGGCCTATAAGCCATCCACATACATTATGTACTATATGAATAAGCATAAAAACCTTGTACCAGAGCTGCAATGAAATGACTATATGTATGAATGTGTGTATTCCTTTTAGCCTAAGCTATTATTGCAATATAAATGCAAAAATAAGGCACAAGATCAGTATTGGCACATGTGGGTGTGACCACTGATGCAGAAAATAGGTGATATTCAATCAGATTCAATTTATCTCTAAAAACTTTAAACTCTATAAGATTTCACTCTGATATTTTAGTGGTAGTAATGACCAAACTTATTTCATGCAATTTTTGTGTTTGCATACATGTGAACCCCTAGAAGAGGGTCATCATTGTTTACACTTACTATTAATTCTTGAAATGGCCCCAACTTAGATGTTCATTCTTAGGTATAACAGTTGAAACATTTTTAGTTAAAAGGAAAAAAAATATATTAAAGTGGGGTGATTAGAAATGTACATCCACAAAGCCAAGTTGCAAAAAGCGACAGGACTTCACATAAAGTCCTAAAAGAAGATGTTTTAGCTTTCTGTCAGTGGTAAGGAGTGCCAAGTGGCAGTAATGCAAGCACATTGTTGAACCAAAATGGGCTGGGAAATACTAGCAACAAACCGGCAGTGGCTACGTTTACATGTACATCAAATTCTTCAAGGTCTGCAGCCATATTCCGAATATGATGTTTATATGCATACAGGCATCGGAATATTCCTGTATACATGATTGTTGTAAGTATGCCTGAGTTGCCATTCCTAAATACAGCTAAGCTAAGCATCCGTTAGCACCCACAATTCCTTGCGGACTGAGCATGTGCATATATATCCTTTCAGTGGATTTTCTGAATAAGGTGTTTACATGCAACAAATTTCCAATTAAAACAGATATTCCAGGGATGGGAATCAGAATTTGGGGAATCAGAATATTGTCTTAATCTGAATCGGGCAATTGGATTGCAGCGTTAAGATGACTCAACACTAATTAGAATATTGCCAAATTCCAATTAATATCGGAATATTGATGTATATGTAAACGTAGCCAGTGAGTGTAACTGAGTTACACCCAACTAAGTTAGTAATATGCTTGTGTTACACTACTAATTCAGTAAATGCATTTAATGAATATCAGCACCATGATGAGTGTGACTATGTGTAGCGCTACATGAGGGAGTACATCCTGGGTCTGTGTGTGTAAATCATTGTGTGTATTGTTATCTGAATGTGTGTGCATATGAAAAGGGGCCAGATTCTAAATGTGTTATGTGTTATGTGAGTGAACAGTAGCTCTATGTGTGTGTGAGTGTGTAGCCTTGTCTGAGAGCAGAGAGCAGCGTCAGGCTCCTCAGGTTGGTACAGAGGGCACTGTGCAGAGGCAGAGGGCTCCTGCACGGCACTCTTACCTGTTATCAGGGCTGCTAGCCTGCACGTCTCTGGGCGCCGGCCTGCGCCCCACTGATTGAACCCGATGGTGGGAATGCTGAGATGTGTTGGCACCCGGCCAGATTTGGCTCCAGAAGGTGCTGTGTGACGTGGAGACGGGCCTCTGGCTCTGGCAAGTCTGCTGGCACTCCTCCATAGTGTGGAAGTTGTTCCTGTTGCCATGGCAGCCGCCGTACCAGAAGTGTACACAGCGGGATGAGGCAGGGTCATAGTAATATCGAGCAGTCCACTCATCACACAATCCAGCCGTGTGGGGCAGATCACATGGAGCACGCTGAGCTGGTGAAACGACAACACATAAAATACTGAAAAATATCCTCTCTTATTAATGCATCTTTTCTATAATATTTGCTTAGCATTCATGCTTTAAATTAAAAAATGTGCTTCCATTGGCTAAATAATTGATGAATATTTTGGCTATTACTGAGCACATTAGGGGTGTACTGCAATGCCATCTGCCAATGTATTTTGTGATCCAAATATTCATATCTGTATATCTGTATTTGAAGTTAAACTTGAAGTGGGCATAGCCTAAATGTGAAAGTCTTTTATTTATTTATTTATTTATTTATTTATTTTCGTACATGAACATGCCAAGGAAGCACTGGAAAACACTAGTCTGAATCAGATGCCCTGTGAAACTGTGGAAAAAATAAAACATAGTGTACTTATTCGTATCTGTCTTTGTATCTGTATAGAATGCATCATCCCTTCATTCCAATTAATGTATTCATATTTGGATACATCCCTAATGTACACTATATGGCCAAAAGTTTGTGGACACCTGACAGCAACACCCATATGTGCTTTTTGACGTCCCATTCCAGATTTAGACCCTCTTTGCAGTTATAATGGCGTACAAAGACGGTTGTGGTCTTTGGGAAGAACCACATATGGGTCTGATGATCAGGTGTCCACTTTTGACCATATAACGTACATTATATATACTCTAAATTTCCAATTTATTAAGTACTAAGTAAACTTGGAAAAGAATAAAGTGGGGAAACACAAGGATACATGCAGTACTTTTGTAAGAATGCAGGAGTTTGTAATATGTCTCCATTTACAAAAATTTTCAAAATTCAGAAAAGAAAAGAAAACACACACACATCATAAAGCACAACACTTCAGTTCTGGTCAACAGACCTCATTACAATTCTAAACCTCATCTGTTTGTAACAAATTTGTTGGACATAGCACTACATATGTTTGTAACTTACCCTTTCCAGGTGGAACATGGCAGCCCTCTCCATTAGTACCACGAGCTGCAGTCACTCCATCAAAACAGCAGCCATATGTGGTTTTGCTGCAGACCTCATGCTCCGACTGAGAGAGGGGAGAGAAAAAGACAGATGCATGAAGAAAAGCTAGAGACAATGTTTATACAGTATAATCCAGCAAGGATAGCGGATACTCACAACTGGGACAGAAAGGACATATTCTGGACAGCCCTCCTTATTGGGTCCATGTGCCTGAGTCACACCGTCCTGACAACAGCCATACCTGAGAAATGTGAAGTGAGAGAAGTACACCCGGCAGGAAGCAGTCACGAACAGACATGCATATGGAATACATTAACAAGAAAAAAAATTCTGTAATAAAAGTGGAGCAATACAAACACATGAAATATATGTGCTTGGTTCAGTTTCTTTAGTGAAGATGTAAAATGCATCTATGCACACACATCTACCATTTGGTGAATCCCCAAGCATGTGAAAGGGTTTTCAGTGTGTATTAATTATAATCATTTATTAATTTAAGATGTTTGTTTATTAAAGATGTATGTATTATTTAAAATGTAATTTAAATTGATAAAATTATTAATTCAATTGTAAAATAAAAACCATATTTTTAAAAAATATTTGTATATATATTTTACTAGTATAGTGTATATATATATATATATATATATATACACTATACTAGTAAAAATTAAGTTCCATTTTTCAGATGATAGAAGGGCAACTAATGTATTTAAATTAAAATGGCTGTGCTCTATCTGCTCTATCTGCAACGCTGATGGACTGGTTTGTGGAACAGACTGTTCATTTCAAATATTTTATATCTTTATGTGTCATACCTAAGGCTTCTTAAATATTTCAGTAACTTGATTGATTTCAGTTTGTCAAGAGTCTCAGTTGTTATTTTTAGATTTCTATTAAAATGTGTATACTGTGATATACAATTATTGTCCAAAATAAGAAAAACATTGTGTTGCTGGCTGGATATTTTGTCCAACTCTATTTTAAATTACGTTTCACAACTGAATAAAATAAAGAAAATGTACACTTTGTGTACCTGGTGTGGGTACAGGATGATGTTTGGTAACAACCCTGACCATGAGGTCCACTGGCTGGAGTCACGCCATCATGACAACATCCAAACGCAGTCTGATGGCAGTAGGGAACATCCTGCTGGTGAACTGAGAGAGACAGGGTGAAGGAAATGGAGAGAAAAAGACACTTACTAAGAAAGAAACAGTAAGTTTTGGATTACTTTGAAGTATGATAATATTGAGATCATACTGAAAACAAAAGCGAAAGGAGACATTAATGCATTGTGAAAAACAGAGATCAGCAGGATGAGTGTAAAGAGAAACTGAAACTAATACAGATGGTCATAAAGAGAGTGGCCCAAGCACAAAATAGGCAGAACGAAAGACTGAGATGAGACAGATGTGCATGCAGACACATGCAGGCACATAATCATTTAATTATAGTAAACTAAAACCTTTTCATTTCGAGAGCACTAGTACACAAAACAGCAATCCCAGAACCTACTGAAACATCACAACTGCGAGGTCATCATAGGACTTGCACAGGCCACACTGAGAGCGGAAATGCCACAGTCGAGTGCCTCCAAACTATTTTAATCACACAGACAGACCCCCCCTAAAAACATGCCAATCAGTTCCAGTTAATTAGTGCAGGGACAGAGGAGTGGTGATGTGCACTGCTGGGAAAAACAGGAGAAGGGAGAGATGTGAGGCCAAAGTTGGGGAAGCAGAACTGAGATGTAAGGAGCAAATCACAGCTGGATGAAAGATAAAGGGGGAACCTGTGGTGGTGGTGCTGTCCTCAGGATTGTAGGGGTAGAAACCGAAAATGGTGTTGTCGTAGCCTCTTGTGTCTTGCATGCTGGGCACCACTGTTTAATATGAGCAACAAAACAACAAAAATGCTGTGAGTCAAAATGCACATAAACCATTTTTTTGCTAAGCCCCTCCAACACTGGTTACTATTGTGGACATGCTTTTTGATTGCATATCGTTACATGTTAAAACACTGACTTATTAAAGATGATTTGTGTCCACCAGAGGTGTAAAAAAAACTGTTTCAAATCGGTCCAACATAAGGCCATGTCAAATCAAAATGAAAAACAGTTAGGTACTGATACTAAAATCGAAGCCCACTCCCCGGTTAGTGTGTGTGTGTGTGTGTGTGTGTGTGTGTGTGTAAGAGAGACAGACCCCACAAGAATGTGAGAAAGAGAGCTCAAATTTCTTTCAGAGCTCAAAGGAAATAGACAACCCCCAAAATTGTTTCCCAGGTGTTCTTATTGCCTATGGACAGGGTGTTGGGATTAAAGAAGAACAACAAATACATTTTATCAGTTTATTGCTACATTTAATGTTGTGGAATGTCCGTGAAACAAGTTAGTTCCTGTTATACTTATGTTCTAGCACCTATAAACAGTCATTCCCTCACCAGCCTTTTCTTCCTCTCTGTCTCTTGAAGTTAATAAGCCAAAAAAAAAAAAATGCAGCTTTGTCAGTGAGAAACCAAACTTAAATTTAAATGAACTGAATCATATTCAGGCCTGAATCAAACTGCACCTGAACCGAATCGTACTGGATCAGTAGTGAACTGAAGTGTATCAAATCATTACCTGTTTAACAGTATCGTTTTTGTATGAGATTATATATTACATTTCGACATGTGTACTGTAAAGTACACATCTTAAAGACGGAGCTTGTACAGGAACATGAGTGTGTTCGAGTCTGGTGATGAGAGAGCACATATAAAAGAGAACATTAGGTACAGCACGGAATGTGTGCTCTAAACCATCAAGCTAACTAATGGGGGTGATAAAGTCCTATGTTCTAATGTATGTGTGTGGGGGTGGAGGTGGGTGGTAGGCATGTACCCTGGGGGCTGTAGCATGGCTGGGTGTTGCAGTTCTCCACAGTAGAGGGTTTGGGATAGGCATTACAATGCTCCACCCCATAAATGTTTCTCTGTGCGTCTGAACAGATTACCTGCCGCTCCCGAAGCCCCGAGCTACAGCTCTTAGAACACTGAGAGAGAGAGAGAGAGAGAGAGAGAGAGTATAGAACTTATGAGCTGCTAAGTGTATATAAAAATACATTGATTGAAACTAGAAATCTAAGTGCCATCTAGCACATCTCACCAGCCCCCAGTCACCAATGTGCCAGCCAATCCGGGTAATGCAGACAGGCATTTCGCAGGTCTGCGTGCTTGGTGGCTTGGGAAGACTGGCACACATGTAATCTGCCACACGGTTTCCTCCTGCTGAACCCACACACATCACCTCTCTTGTCTGCTCTCCAGAGCCACATGTTACAGAGCACTGCATGGGCACACACACAAAAGAATGCACAATTATTTTACACAGCAGTGTTTACAGGTATACCTGAATTAAAGGTGCAGTCTGTAATGTTTGAAAGCATATCTAGACATATAAAAATGATATAATATATACTATGTCATAGGGATACTGTGATTTGCAGTATAAAGCAATTTTCCTATGTGGAAATAAAATATGCATTTATCTACCTGAGAGTTGAATGACTATCAATTATTAATCATTTGTACTACTTAAAATAATCATTTGTATGACATTTGTTCTAAGTTGGTAAATAACTGCCTTTTTTGTGTGTGTGGACCTTGGTGTGTATGTTTATGTTTGACACGGAAGAGTAATGAGCAGGATGTGGATTTTAGTATGCGTGTCTTGATGTGGAAGGACGCTGAGTGAGGGGTTGCAAGCTTGAGTAACTGTCTCTGAAACCAGTTTATAAACTGTTCGTCTGTCTTGGTGGGCAGAGATAAGTGGAGGTATGCTGTGTTTGTGTGTGTGTGTGTGTGTATGTTCATCTCTCCGGCTGTAAAATTAGCAATAAAGTTTGAATTATTTGGCATAGATCTGGGGTCGTATTTATCAATGTGTGCATAAAACAAGTTCTAAATTTGTGTGCAAGACCCCCACATACGTACAAGAAAAATGGTATTTATCACACGCGTGTATGCACAGCTGCACGCTTTGGACATTGATAAATCCCACACAGTCTAAATTGATGTGCTTGTGCACAGCTACACTAATTTGCATAAAGAAATGCCCTCAAATCGCCATATATGGATAAACAACTTCCCTTTAAAAAGTACAGTAGCCTGCTTGTGGTGCTGCTTGTTTCAGACAACATGGAGTATGCCAAAAAGTCTAAGAAGATGAACTTACAGTGAAGTAAAGATACTGTTGCTTGCATGAGGTAGAACAAAACAAAAATGGTTATGTGGCACTTTTTTACGAGTAGTCTGTCTTTAAAATATATTTAAAAAAAAAACAATTTTATATTTTTTTTTCCGGCATTTTTACGCTGGCATTTTCCAACCAACTACAAGTTGAATCACATGTCTTACCTTTGTTCATATTGCTCACACTGCAATACATTACATCCTATATATGTATATACACATATGAATGAAGGTAAGAGGTGTCATTATTCAGTTTTAGTTGGTTGGAAAATGCCAATACCATCTCCAATTTCTCTTTGAAATGTGCCCATAGCTAAAAACACATTCCTCCCTCCGCAAAAGCTGCATGAGCCAAATCTTCAAACATAATCCCAATCAATCTTTAAATGTTCCTTTTATAATTACTCTCTCAATTATGCTGATATGATAGATAGTACATGATATAGTAGCTCCATATAGTCAGTTTACCTTCTATGCATAGAAATATGAGTACACACTGTTTACACACAAAATTATGCATATGCATGGTTGATAAATGAGGTCTTCTGAATATCAGTTTTTTTCCACACCTGATTTCAAGCTTCTGTTTACATTTTTCTGGCCCAGAATTTAGCTCTGCCCCAGCTGTTACAGAGCTGCTCAGGTCTGCTCTTTTTACTTAGAGTTTTACTCTTTTTACTAATAGGTTCAACACAGGAGTCGGGTCAGTGGGGTGAATGGGAATGCTTTCATTGTGATTGCAGTTTACTTCATAGACAGCACTAAAATTAAAAACAGCTCCTTTAAAACATTCAAAAGAGTATAAAAAGTAAGTGTAGTGTGCTTTATGTTTCGGTTTGTACTGATATAATAATATTCAAAAATAAGGTCTATTTTTGATGAGTATCTGGGTTTGCTCGAGGGGTTGTTGACCTCTAAATTTAGATAAACAGTTTTATTTTTCAACACACTGAATAGCAGGAAATTACCACTTGACCTCACTGACAGACAAGCCAGGAAGTCTCAATACTGCAACATCAGTAGCTCCAAACTAAGACATAAGTCTCTATTGCAGCCATAATATACATAGTGGGACCAGAATTCAGAATCTCAGGCCCAATTTACATCTTATATCAGTATTTGGACAGATAACCTTATAATAGATAAAATAATCTGATATATCCTACAGATTTACACCTAGAGTTTTTTATGCTTTTATATATAATGTGGTGATGTAAAATGCAGGACTAGAGTTTACCTGAGGACACACATAATGTTTACCTGGCTCCATGAGGACACGCTGTACTGTGCACAATGCTGCATGTTGCAGGTTTGCTGGCTGACAGGTCTGGGAGTGTAAGCCTCACACAAAGAGTCTTCTACCAGCCTCCTTCCAGACACATCATGAGATATACACTCCACTTGGCGTACCTGATTGCCCCCACCACATGTCACCGAGCACTGATTCCACTCACCGACCTTCCAGCTGTGACCCACACACACCAAAAACCAAACTAAAGTCAGCATAAAGATGAGTGTAAGAGTGCTGATGAGTATGATATGAACTGTCCCCAAAGCTCTGCCAACACATGCAGCTCCCACAGATCTAACCCAAAGCAGCACAGCACACACCTGAATGCTGGACCACTGTTGGGAGTTGGTTAGTTTAAACAAATCAGAGGAAAAGTATACACCTTTATAGGAACAAGAAAGATACAGTGTTGAAGAACACAGGGTAAAAATGACCAAGTTCATATAATTCAACACTTTCCCTGTCAGTCATCTGAAATTCAAGTCAAGTAAACAAACTTATTTTCAGACATAGTTTCAGTAAAGCTAGGAACAGCAAAGTTCTCTGCCACTGCTATAGATAAGAGATGCTTATTTATAGCCTAGGAATTGTGTTTGGCTTCTCACATGAAAGTATTTTATACCCTATCAAACACAAGGCACACCAAAGCAATCAAACATGGAGTGCCTAGATTATTACACAGCCACTGAGGTGATATGGTGGTTATTTTTAATAAGACATGTCCATGAATTAATATTAGATTTAGGCAATACATCGATCTCATGGTCGCAGATTATTATGTAGTGGCCACAAGATACCAAAGTTAGGGCTACAAATTGTGTAACTTGAACCCTTGATTTAATATGTTGTGGGAGCGTCACACTTAACATATGGCCTCTAGTTAATTATTTAGTGGGAAAAAGTGTATATATGTTCTCATGAATTTCATTTTCTTAAGCTAAAGCAGGCTAATGGTATCCATGTTGCAATACCAGTAACTCCACTATGTAGTTATCCTTCATTCCAAGTTATCTAAGTGTAATATTATCAGTCATCCCCATGCTTAGGTTTCTGTAGCCACAATGGTCTAATTCAATTGATTTCTCTCTGCCTCACTGATTTTAAAATATAACAGTCGCCATAAGTTATGTGTTTTGTGGCCACCAAATAAATCTCGATAATCTTAAATTAAATATTTAAATATTTCAATATTTTATACAGAAGTTACTAACTCAAATTAATAAGTAAGTAAGTTAAAATAATGACACTTCAACATTTTTTGCAGTTCAGGGTTTCTTTAACATTAATTCGTGCCTGTGTGGAGCTTAACTCGTGGCCTCAATATAGTAATTCATGGCCATAGTTAATTAAAAAATAACCACTATGTCACCTCAGTGGATGTGTAGACTACAGATTCACATAAAATACACCCATCATATCTGCACCTAAAGCCCCACTATCACCAGCACTACCTTGGGTGGCTTTGCTATAGCACACAGACAGCAACCCAGCTCAGAGCTCCAGGGCTGGTGTTCATAAGTTACGCACAGGCCAGTGATATGGCTCATAATAAGGGGATTATGTAAGTATCCAGTGAGGAGAAACAGCACTCCTGTTCCTCGTCATTCATGGAAACATACCACAGTCAGTGGGAGTAGGTGAATACAGCAAAGCTCTGAGCTGGACAGTTGCCCCAGGCCTTGGTTCATCTCCACATGTGGAAGAACAGGCACTTGCAACACTTATCTAATAATTCTCCAATGTTGTATTGATTGAAGACATCAATACAGACTGAGCTCAAACACGTGTCACTGGTGTAACAAACTAGTCAGTAAACCTATGAACTGATTACATCAGTGTCTTCAGGAACTATGTCATGGCTTCAAGAAGGTTTATGAGTTCTTGGGAAGATCTGGACATGGCGTGGAAGCGTGGAGAATGTGTAAAGGAGTGGTCCAGGGTTAACCCCAAACTCATCAAAATTCTTCTAGGAATCTCTGTAAGTACTAAGAAAGATTATGGGTCCTTGAAAGCCTGGCATCTTGACACGGCATGAAAGAGACTTCATATGTGCACTGGAGAGATATAGGGTTACTGCCCTGAACATCATAATTCTCTGAACTCATCAATCCCTAGAAGAACTCTGATGCCCCTGTTAATGCACCCTAAATGCTTAACGCTGGTACTTTCTGTAGGAATCTTAGTTACACATCAGTTAGTGTTTGAGATCACATTCTACTGCCGTCCGCTTTCCTCATGCTGGGTTACCTGTACACCTGAACATAGACATGTCTTGCTTCCTTGGGTGTCCATGTTTGTGGTGGGTACACATACGCCATCCTTATAGAACAGGAGCAATACACCAAGAGTTTTTTAGAAGAAGTGGTTCCCCACTAATCACACAGTCCAGATTAGTACAATGACCTGCATAAATATTCACCCCCTTGAACATTTCCACATTTTATAGTGTTACACCCTGGAACTGAAACGGATTAATTTGGATTATGTCATGAAGCTACACAAAATAGCCCATAATACTGAAGTGGCGGAAAACCAATATAGGTTGCTTAATTAAGTACTAATAAAATGTAGAAGTTGTGATTGCATATGTATTCACCTACATTGGTGTAAAACCACTAAATTAGTTCTGGGGCAACTAGTTGTCATCAGAAGTCACATCATTTGTTAAAATCATTATTGGTAAAATCACCTACCTGCGGGTTAGGGGACACTGTTGCTCATTGCATGTGCGGTTATTGAGAGGTCGAGGCAGAGATGCACACAAATAGTCAGGGTAGGCTTCATTATCAATAGTGCAGAAGACCAAACGGGATTGGTAACCTGAACAGATGCATGATATATACAGTAAAAAAAACTACAACTTTTATCATATGCTAACATTTTTCAAAATCAGACAAGGATTTGACTCTGACATGCTCTGATAAATATGCTCAGTTTTATACTGACCAGAGCCACATTCCTTGCTGCAGGCAGACCAAGAACCGTAGCTCCAGTAGTGGCCCTCTCTAGGGCGGCTGTTGGGAAGGTAATACTCATACTCGATTCCCTGGTTGGGTTCCTGAGTGATCAGCTGGATAAAGACAAAGAACGCTGAACAACAAGTTTTCACCCAAAGCCATGCTTTGGAAGGTTTTCTGAATCCAGGTCATTCGTAACATCTAGTCAAAGACTGTCAGGACATTTGGACTTATGATCTCTGCAGCACTGTGTGGTTCCCTTACTCAGTGGAAGATCTCACCTCAATCACCAAAGGCTCAGTAGTCGGTCCACGGCCAGTGATGGTCTCAGGGGACATTTCCCCCTCCGTTCCTCTCTGGTAGTACAGCATAGTGCCAGCAATGGGGGTGCTCCGTGAGAATTCGATCACCCAGTGCCCATTAAGGTAGTACTCACCACGCAGGTTCTTGATAGCTGCAAGTGTTCACAATGAGTAAGGAATACTTACCAACACTACCACCACTACTACTATTCTAATAGTACAATCATAGAAAAAGGGGGTTCTCAAGTGTTATTTGGCCAATGGTTCTAGCTTTCAAACGGAGTTAAACTTTTCTGTAAAGAGTGCTGGAAGGAAGCTTTTATATAACTGCTTCTAGTGCTACTTTTACTGCAGCCACTATTACTAGTATAGCTGCCTTTATTACTACTCCCATAACGCAGCTAAATTCTCACACACACTCACCCAGGTAGTTACGAGTAGGTACACTCTCAATGATACGGATGCTGGTCGCGCCAACAGGGATGATGAACATTTGATTGTAACCTAAAAGGCATAAAGAAAAACGTTTAATGCATTTGCCACCACAGATCTCTGGTGATTAGGGATGTGTGTGTGTGTGTATGTTACCTTTGGGTAGATCCCGCATGGAGAAGGTGTTCCTGATGAGGTGGCAGGACTGGCCATTCCCTCCGCACTGCAGGCATGCGTCCTCCTGCTGCCCAGAATCCAGCATGCTGTCACAGCCCAGACGCTGTGTGCACAGTGAGAATAAGTAATGTCTAGTAAACTTCAGGAACTTGCGTTTGGTCAGATGGTTGCGTGTGGTTAGATGAACAAAAAGACATGGAGGTGTTGTCTAATTGTATATTCGGACACTTGGTGACCCCAGAATGCTTCTGCAAATCTCCAAATGTGATCCTTGGAGAAATTTTTACTTCTCTAACCTTTTTCCTCACTGTGTGTAGGGGCAAAATACACTTATGTCCTCTTCCAGGCAGGTTCATAACTGTGCTCTAAACTTCTTAATTATTGCCGTAACAGTGGATCTGGGCATTTTCAGGCATGTATTTTTTTATAGGCATTGCCTGCTTTCAGACGGTCAACACAATTTTGTCTCAGTTTGTTTGTGTATTCTCTAATCTTCCCCATGTTGATGAATGACTAATGATGGAGTTTGGCCTCTGTGTCACCTCATATTTATACTCCAGTTAAACAGTGATAATTCACAGTGATATTCCCCATTGATAACCACTTAAGAGTTCCCAAACTTTCAGGCAAATCAAAAAAAACTAAAATATAAATGAAAACACACTTCATGCATTACATTTTGGTAAGGGATTATTTTCTTAGTACATATTTACTTCAATTAAAGTTTAGATTTCTTTCATATTTTCAGTATGAGATTAAAGTTATTTAAGAACAAAAACATTTCTTCATAACCTGTTTTGTACATCCTTAACAAGAAAGCCAATAATGACTTTTTATGACTAATAATAAAGCCCGATGGGTTGGTACTGGGTCATCTATCCTCACCCTGCACACTCCTTCCACACAGATATCACCCCTGCCTGGGTGACAAGGAGTGCCATCCACCACCGAGCTCCGGTGACGGAAATAGAAGTTCTCTCCTTTGGGGATGCAGTTCAGTTCACACTGGTTCTCCGCTGGAGCAGGTCAGATAAAATACAAACACAAGAGCAAATTGCTGATATTTATGCTTGGGAAAAGCATAGGGAAAAAACAAAAAGAAGTAGAAACTTGGAAAAGAGGATTTTTATTACAATATGGGCTTCATCTTAAGCAGATGTCACATATCAAGTTCATATTCTAGCAAAGTAAAACAAAATCCCACAGCAATTAATGCCTATTGGCTCTTAAGAAGTTAAAATGTTCTCAGAAGGTTTACACTTCTCAAGATGGGAATAAACAAAATCCAAAGTTCCCACAAGCATAAAAGTACTTTGAGAGACTATTCGAGATACTAATTGAGAGATTTTATGACTACAAAGCTTTTATGAAACTCACTCCTGTGTAAATACAGTGAAGCCTTGAAAGCCTCAGTGAGTCACATACACACCTCCATAGTAAGGTAACCATTTGTAGTATTTTCCATGAAAATCAGTGCCGTCAAACTGAGAGCACTGCTCCTCTCGGAAATCTCGGGAACCCTCAGGGCAGTCCTACCAAGAAACAAAGAATAAAACACAGGAAGTGTGAAAAAGGAAAGATACCATTAAAATGTACAGATGACTAGACACAGAAAGACAGTGTTGAAAAGATGAACTCTCCCTGATGAAGAATCAGGGGGAAAGCTAAAGCAGGCAGAGACACGTCTGCATGTTTCAAATGTACAAAGACATACAGTGGGGTCCAAAAGCCTGAGACCACTAGTGAAAATGCTTCTATTTTGCATTGTTTTTTTTATTTAATATAGAAAATGTAATAATTTGATAATTTAATTTAATTATATTATCAACAGTAGCCTGAGTTAGAAATATTTACATGAATTTCAGAATTTATTTGTATTTGG
Source organism: Pangasianodon hypophthalmus (assembly GCF_027358585.1). Classification (NCBI taxonomy): domain Eukaryota; kingdom Metazoa; phylum Chordata; class Actinopteri; order Siluriformes; family Pangasiidae; genus Pangasianodon; species Pangasianodon hypophthalmus. Next base: position 9,312,290 of record NC_069719.1, read on the forward strand.
ATCTGATGATTCATGTTATATCAGATCAAATTGGAGTCTCGTCTGATCACATGCTGGATAAGACTCAAGGAAAACATGACCTTTTGTATAAAGCAGTTAACATGGTCAGTGTCACTAATTTGCTTACATTTCAATAGGGACCTAGAAATAGTGCAGAATCTTAAATATTAAATACTAATAAACAGATATTGAACATTTACTTTACTTGTTAACTGAAAAATCCCAGATTTTCAATGTGGTCTCAGACTTTTGGATCCCACTATATGTACATACAGGTCATATGGGTTCAAGTACTGTGTACCTGAATATTGCACGTGCGATAGGATTTATCCGGTCCCACACAGCTGCGGCCTCCGTCAGTCCTGAAAGCGAAGAAGTTTCCACATAAAAGAAAAGGTTTTCATTACTGAATAATACTGAATAAGTGACAGATAAACACTGAGCATTTTCAAGTGTCAAGGATGATGAACTTTTACTGATATTGTTATATAAAGACATCTGCACATGAGTCAGTCTAGTATGCTAGTGTAACTACATTACTACATCCTCCTTAAAAGCACTGTGCTCATCATCGGAGCATACAGAGGCTTGCATAAGTATTCACTCCCCTTGAACATCCCCATTGCTGTGAACCCCATAAATCAGGGGTTCTCTTGCTTTTTGCGGAAATGGACCATGCAACTGTAAAATAAATTTCACAGTACCAACACAAACCCCAATTTCCACTGCCTCTGTATACACATACACTCTAAAGAGCAGTGTGCTGTCTCTGAACAGGTTAGATTATATTTCGTAATGATTGGTAGGGTGTGGTATCAGATACTGTGGAGACATGCAAATACACACAAAGATGTCTGTAGCAAGCAGAGAAACCTGGCCTCTAGGATATGACTTTGTTCATACAGGTGGCTGAACCATGTTGATTTGACCTCACTTGCTGAACTCTGGGTTGCGGAGACTGTCCTGAGTCCCGAATAGGATTTCTGATACTGATTCTGATACCAATACTGATTCTGATACCGCCTCTGATACTGATACTGACACCAATATTGATACTTGTACCGATTCTGATACTGATTCTGGGAAATGATAGGGCAGCAACAAAGAGGTTGCCACACTGCTCCACTGCTTCAATCACTGCTCCTCACCAATTACTACTGGCTCCATATCACTTGTCTAGCTGTAGACCCCACAGTGACAGCAGCAACAAACATGGCATATGGTACCATGGCTGGACATTGTTCTTGCATAACAAATAACACAAAAATGCTATGGGAACACTAAGAGATTGTGTGTGTGTGTGTGTGTGTGTGTATGTGTGTGTGTGCGCAGGTACAGTCACTCACAGGAAACGTTAAGTTTTGGGTAACTGAATTTCTACTCTAGGTTTTGCAATGCCTCTTTCCGAGAATCTCATCTGCATGTCCACACTATACAAGGCTTCAGCTTGTGTGACATGTAAAGACACACACACACACACACAGACACACAGCTACAGTGTGTATTCCCATGCCCAGGGGCTAAATCCTAACAGGCATCACTTAATCAGGTGGCAGACCAAATACCAACTTCTAACATCGTTCTGTAATAAGAAAACAGTTTTACCACAAACATGGCGACTAAACTGGATTCACTTGTAATGTAGCTTTGAGGTTCATGTCACCACATTAATCCTAAAAAGGCACCACAGAATATTTCACAATGTTTCAGGAAGACAACTTAATGTAATATATGCGACTGGGGAGGGGTGAGGAGTGCTGGATTGACAGACATGACGGCTCCTCCTTAAAAGCACTGTGCTCATCATCGGATGCAAGAGAGAACATGCAAGCCAGATTCCAATTCGGGTAAGATTTATGGGCACAACGCTATGCTGAACCAGCCTTCTCACACAAGCTTATCATTTTGAAATCACAACATTAGAGATTGCAACAGTGCTAATCAAAACAAACTGTTAACAAGTGCCAGGGTTCCTTCAAGGAAATAAAGCTGTTAATGTTAGTTCTAGGGTTAAACATTTGAAAACCTGTCAATGTTTACCTAATGTCTTTGTAAAATGTATAATATAGTATAAAAATAGGATTAGAAATACATTTAAACTTAATTTCTTCTTTATAAAAAGAATTGCATTGCATGTTCATTATTAGGGCCTGTAGACGGGAAACGCCTGCCTTTATCTTACTCCACATTCAGCAGAGAAGAAAAAAGAGCTCCTGGATGCAGACAAAGGATTTGATGACTAGGATTTTTTTGTTTTCAGAAGGTGTGCATGAACAGAGAATCTAAAACCGAGAATCTCAGGTCTAGCCACTTCATGCTGTCAAAGTATACTCCTATATTTCATGTCAGCTTGGCTGAAGTGTGAGCTTTTCTAAATAATAAAAAAAAGCTGTTATGTGTTTAAAAAGATCTGTCCTTCAAAACAAATCTGTGCCTGAGGCTGCTTCGACACACCCAGGGATCTCTCACCAACACACAAACAAACACTTACAGACATGATGCTGCCCAATTATGTGCATGAGAGCTGTCTGCTTACCGCTGACTCACACACCGTCTCGTCCTCATGGTTACACCGATGCCACACGAGCGGCTGCACTCTCCATACGGCCCCCATTCGGCCCAGTAATCAGCGCTCGGCATCTATAACACCGCAGTCACATTAGGGTTAATTAGTGAATTATAAACTTACACTATCTGCATGCAAGTTGTAGAAAAATCTCCAAAGCCAAAATGCATCAATTTTACACATCCACTGCATATGTAGTAATATCACGGTTATTACAGTTATCTGAAAAATATTTCCAAAGATATTTAAATTAAAAAGGCAGCTCAAATGTAAATCATTTGGCCACAAGCTCATACACAAGCCAGAACACAACATGCATTTATGTGAGTAGTAACTACACTTGTTAAAGACGCGAACAAGATTAATGACATGTCACACCTGACGCCAGAACATTTGGAATATACGTATAGCTTTAAATAAAGGTAAATTAAATTGGAAACTTCTACTATGAATCACACTAGTTTATCATTTCTGATATGTCACAGCACTCACCATGAACCCTGGAGCCAGAAGCATCTGCATGGAGGCCACGGCTAACAGCAGCTTCATCGTTTTACTACAGAAGATAGATAATCCTTGAAGAATGTCACATGTGTTAAACATAAATATAGATGACAAGACCAAAATGTCTATGTGAAATGCCAAGTACCAGTTTACCTGTTTTTTTTTTTCCAAAGATGGTTAATCTGTCATGCAACCAAAACCCTGCAACAAATACAGAGATCAAAATAAAGCATTAGCAACCTTTTGATTTGGACTAGTCTCGCAAGACAAATATTTTAGGTATCTCTAGACAGCTTGGTCAAATTCATCAATCAATGTCACCAAGAACTGCAGTGTTTCACAGAAAGGGGTTTTCAGCTGGCATTGCCAATCAGTTCAATTTCAATGCAATTTTATTTCCATAGACCATTTAACAATAGACATTGTCACAAAGCAGATCTACATTTGAGCAAGCCATAGGCAACAATGGCAAGGAAAATCTCCCTGAGGTGATATGTGGACCAAACTGTGATAGGAACCACCCTCAAAAGGGAACCCATCCTCTTCTGGGTGTCACTGAATAGTGAGACTATAAATCATTACTCTTCCACAACTGCATATTATAAAGCCAAACAGTACTACGTGTGCCGAGTATGTTCAGCATGAGTATATTATGAATAGTCCTGAGATGAGCACAGGACAGTCTTTAAGATTACAGCACCAGCACTTTGGTACAAATCCAAGGTGAAATTATCCACTGAAACAAGGGCTAGTCTGGGGAATACTCTGTTTTTGGGAAGTGCATGTCTTTAGGGAATCCATGTGGGACCATCTACAACAGCAGCAAGTGAAAGGAGAGCATCTGGATGCGTGTAGGAGGAGGTGCCACAAAATTGAGATATGTTCAAGGCACCTTTTTTTTTCTTCCAGTAGCCCCATACTTGCACCACAGGCACACATGTACAAACACACTTCTATTTAGCATACAGATGGGTGACAAATTAAAGGAAATAAACAGCATAAAGTGTGTTAGTAATGTGCCATCACAAGCTACAAGAACAGCTTCAATGGGTCTTCGTATCTATTCTACAAGTCTCAGGGAACTGTACTGGAAGGATGAAAATTATTCTTTGGTGCTTTGGTAATGGTGGTGGAGAGTGTTATCAACACATCACTCCAAAATCTCCTGTAGATGTTCAACTGGGTTGAGATCTGCTGAATGTAAAGGCCATAGCATATGATTTATATCCTTTTCATACTTATCAAACCATCCTGTGAGTCTTCATACCCTGTGGATGAGGGTGGGGTCATCCTGGAAGAGATGTCTCCCATTAGGACAGAAAGGTTTCATCACAGGATGAAAGATGATCAGTCAGAGTAACTTTGCATTGTATTGACTGGACACAAACCATGCTAGCAAAATGCCTCCCACAGGACAACAGTGCAAACAGATTTTTATTTAATCTGTCACCAGTCTGTCTTTTTTTCTCTCTCTTGAAGGTAATAAGACAAAAAACACAGCTTTTCGTGTTACTAACAAACCGCAAAAGCCCTCCATCCATGTTGGAAAGCTTAAAGGAACAGCTTTACATTTAGAAAGCTTTGACACTGGATACTCCTTCCAAAAATGCTAAATAAACACTTCCTCACAGAAACAACTTAAGCATATCAACAATTACACGATTTTTATTTGTTTATGTAGAGCATCCGCCATAAAAGTCCCTTCATTAGTTGCTACTATAGACATAATAACATATTAAAAAGAGCACTTTGATATAAATATAAATTTGTGAACTCAACATGGTTGTGGTTTAAATTGATTTTAAAAAGTTGACATTTAATATTATAAAGTTCTTTTGTTATTCAGGCAGATTGAGAACTGGTTTGTTTTTGCGGGATGCTATTAAGGCGGCACACCCCTGTAATGAAGGAGAACAGCCCTCCATTTGCTACCAATGGCCCTTTAGAGAAGCAAATTCTCATACCAAAGGTCAATTGAGATTGGCACCACATTAGACATGGCAAGAAAGTACTAGATTGTCCCAGCTGATAATTGCACCCACTTGTTATCAACTTCTTACACCACCATGAGTCTACTCTAAGGACACTTTTATGCATGGCAGTGAAAATAACCATCAGTTCAAGCATTTGCATGGCATAGCTGATTGAACATGACTCTGAGGAAAACAAAATGCTAAAACACAGCCAAGGAATACACATATTCAGCAAAAAAAAAAGCTTCTAAGAGACAGTTTGGGGAGGTACCCAAGCTGCTGCTGCTGCCAGTGTGTGCATGCTGACGCCTGTCAGGTTTCATCTGGAGGAGTACTGGCAATCATTAATATCAGGGCCTGGGAGATATGTTGTTTGGTATTCAAAAACTGTGCATGAATTGTTAGTGAATATAGCAACTATTACATTTGAAGATCACCTCTTGGAGTTAGGATCCCATATGCATAATTCCAGAGCTGGAAGAAATTCCAGCTGTTTTCTAGACTAATATCTTAGCTCTGAGTGTCAGGTTGTGTGGAAATACGAGACTCTGCCTGAATTAATTCCGAAAGCTCTAAACTCCGAGGAAAGAAAATATCCACACACCGCCATTAGTTCACTTGATATCTTATGGAACATGTTGTACTTTGTGTTTTTCTTGAATTCCTGACAGCGCACCCGCCCACTAACACCCAAACACAAACCAAAAGCATTAAGACGAGTGTCTGCTATGAGTGTCTTCATTAGACCAGTCGAAACTGAAAAAAAACTCATGATGTAGCGTTATGGGTGGGGTGGAGGATAAAGTGCAAAAGTTTGAATACCCTTAGGACAAAAAAAGTAGACCAGGAAATTTACCATCTACCATTTGGTTTTTAAGTGTTAGTTTTCACAGATATTCCTTCATTATTTAAAAGAAATATCATATACTGCATGCTAAGACCCATGCTAACAGTGGAATTAATATAAATGATATCTGTTCAAAAGTTTTCACCCCCTTTTTTTGAAAGTGGTATAAATATTCTCTAATAACATGTATGCCCAGCTTTTACTTTTGTAACCACCTCCACCCTCTTTTGTATCCTCTGAGCAGCTTTCATGTCCTCTGAGCTGTAACATTCACCCTCGATGCTTCTTTACGTCTCTGTTCCAACTCTGCCAGATTTATTGGCCAATCTTTGCTCATTCATCTCTGCATCAATTATAACTCTGCTGGATGTCATATATTGTCTTCTTCAAATCAAATCTGGAGACCAAGAGGTTCTTGAAAATTGAGTTCTTTTTTTTATTGTACTTTTACCTTTGAAACTTTACTCAAAAAGGCAAATAAAGTCCAATTATGTACCTTAAATCTTTTTAACATACATCTTTTTAGCACATAAAGTCTTTTTAACATATATCTTTTCACATATAGTGAACAATACATATTAAAGGTACAAAAGTTGAGCAATAAGGAAATGTACTTTCCTTTTCTTTTTTTTCTGAGAGTACAGGGGATGCAAACTTTTGCTTTCAAAAGTTTGTACATTTGCAACATCTGGACAAAGAAATTTCAACAAAGTGGTGAGAAAGTAAATCCATACACATGTAACAATGTACTCTAATCCAGTGATTGTGAAAAATATATCACTTTTTTTTTTTACAGTGGTGGAAATCACAAATCACTTTTATCAAAGTTTTTATATTTATTATTGAGTTTTATTGTTTCCTATAGTTGTAAGCCTGTTAATCTGGTCACTGGAATCAGATAGGTTTAATCCAAACCTTAATAACTCCAAAACAATTCTAACTCTAAATAATGTCAATTTTAACTTAATGTGTTCTGCAAGTGGACAGTTTATGGAATAAAAAGCTCTAGTAAATAGCCTTATATTATTGTACACATTTTAATATTGAGCCTGATATTTGAATTGTTATATAGGAATGTGTTCATAAATAAATGTCTTTTTTTATAGTTAAAGGGGGCTCTAGCTGCAGAAAAAATAAATCTACTTTTTGGAGTCATTATATTGCTTTAGTCTTTAAATTCAATTCAACACAGCAGCACACATCTAAGGTCAAAAGCATGAAAGATCGTCACACTTACAGCTTTATTCTAGCTTCTCTCATGGGTTATTTGAGACAGGAGAAAACACAGGCAATGGAAGCCAGCTTTTTGTTTGAGATGTGCTCTTTAGAAAGAGTAGGGAAAGTTGAAAAGTGACTCCAGCAGTCAAACTTACCCGCCTGGTGTCAGTGAATAAATCCCTCCAGCTCACAGAGGCTCTTTAACTCCAGGCCATGGAGGACTCACTGTAGTCTCCTAGACTGTAGACTGAGTCTCCTACTCCAGCACGTCCAGCTGACAGAAGGCTGCGTGTGTATGTGTGTGTGTGTTTGGTCTCAGAGAGCTTTGCCTGAACCTGGTGGGATGATAAAGGAGTGGTGCGCCATACAGCTAAAGGGGGCGGGGCTTTGGGAAAAACCATGGGCTCAATCCCAAAATGGCTCCCCTTTGGCCAGATAGTGAGCTGTATAAAGTAGAAAGCATTCTTTCAAGGCCAGAATAGTGTACAGGGAGAAGGGAGGATGGTTTGGGATTGGTCCCACACCACAGATCTGACAGATAATAGAACATTCTTCTTCTTATGTTATCCAGGGTACAATTTAAGAAAAAAAAACAGCTTCTAACTTGTCATTTTCAGTGGCTATTTCTTCATTATTTAAAAATATATATATCATATACTGCATACTAAGACACTAACAGTGGAATTAATACAAATGATATCTGTTCAAAAGTTTTCACCCCCTTTTTTGAAAGTGATTTACATATTCTCTAATAACATGTATGCCCAGCTTTTGTTTTTATTATTGCCTCCACCCTCTTTTGTATCCTCTGAGCAGCTTTCAGAAAAAAAAGAAAAGAAAAATAGCTTTCAACTTGTCATTAAAAGCATTAAAATAGCTTTTAACTTGTCATTTAACTTGTGGCTATGTTAAAAAGGAAAGCAACTGTTTTAGATTTCGCTCTTATAAACTAATTAACTAACAATGATATGTTTGTTCTATTCATATGTTATTATAATGTAATATATGTCATCATATACTGTATTTAAAGTCTAGAAATCCTTAATAATTCTTCTTCTTGTCCCTCCTGAAAGAGCTCTTTAAGGGTTCCATGAAGAACCCTTACATTCTAACTACAACCACTTGTGGAAGCAAAGGATCTTTAATTAGCCAAAGAACCCCAGCATGCTGCAGTGGTGGCTCAGTGGTTACTGGTCAGGGGTTCAAGCCCCAGCACTGCCAAGCTGCCACTGTTGGGCCCTTGAGCAAGGTCCTTAACCCTCTCTGTTCCAGGGGCCCTGTATCATGGCTGACCCTGCGATCTGACCCCAACTTCCTAACAAGCTGGGATATGTGAAGAAAAAGAATTTCACTGTGCTGTAATGTATATGTGACAAATAAAGGGTGCTGCTTCTTCCTCTACACTGACCCATGTGTGCTAGAACATCCCATTCCAGATTTAGTCCTGCCTTTCCTGTTATAATAACCTCCACTCTTCTGGGAGGGCTTTCCACTAGATTTTGGAGCATGGCTGCGGGAATTTGTGCTCATTCAGCAACAGGAGCATTAGTGAGATCTGGCACTGCTATTAGGCGAGGACGTTTGGGTGGAATTGGGGTTCTAGTTCATCCTAAAGGTGTTCAGTGGGGTTGAGGTCAGGGATCTGTGTAGGAAACTCGAGTTCTTCCTCTCCAACCATGGCAAACCATGTCTTCATGGAACTCGCTTTGTGCATAGGGGCATTATCATGCTGGAACAGGTTCCAGTGAAGGGAAATTGTAATGCTACAAAGTATATAATAAAAGCATACAAAGACATACTAGACAATTAAGTGCTTCCAAATTTGTGGCAACAGCTTGTGGAAGAACCACGTATGGGTGTAATGGTCAGGTGTCCACAAACTTTTGGCCATATAGTGTATCATTTTGGTCTTATACCACTAGTGCATTGAAGTTTTATTTTCATGTGTCAAAAAAGTAGAAAGAAAGAAAGAAATCCTCACATTTACAGATTTGTTCCAACTTATCTCATGGGTCATTAGAGAAAACAGAAGATACCTGTGATGGTAAACATAAGACCAAAAAGAGTTTATAACAGATATTATAAGGAAAAATGGGCAAAGACTATCCAAGCAGGCTGGCAGGAGATGCATTTACAGCATTTGCCAGACACCCTTACATTTATCTCATTTACACAATTGAGGATTAAGGGCCTTGCTCAAGGGCACGATTGTCTCTAAAACACCAAAATCACGCAATGGAGTTAGAGCTCTTTGATTCATTTATCTGCAAAATAAAGAACAATTAGAACTGACACAGCCACAAGATCTCAAAGTTAGCGCCAGTGAAAATGAGTCACACTTTGTAAACTGAGAACTAATTAGAGAGAATTATACAGACACACCAACTAGATCACTTTCGCCCACACACATTTTATCAAATGAGTAATTGAAACCATACTGCATACTCTTTTTAAATAATTATTTTACATCAGACATGCAAAAATATAATCAAACCTTAACATATACACTGAGCCATTGTACAATGCATACATACATAGACACGTTTTTCAAGAGGAAACCACTGAAGCCACAATGGAGACTATGGAAAGGAAAATATTACCATCCGTTTCCAAAAGTGGCTCCTTACATCTGCTTTTAGGAGAGTTAGTGGTACGTGAAAATATACGTTTGTAGTGGCATTAAGCCACTTGGGGTTAAGTCATACCAACAGCATGTGTGCTGTGCTCCAGCTGTGGCCTACAGACAGAGTTTAGCAGGCCTCATGACTGAAAGGTGGATCTGCTTTTGCCTCTGGGAGAGTCTCATTTCTGTGTGCCTATAAAAATATCACAAGTCAGATGAAAAAGAACGCAGGATGAGGTTTTCTTGCAGAGCTCATTGGTCCCCAGAGTTGAGATTCCATTAACTCGCTTGCATGAAAAGATCAGTGTGCACATATGATTCCTGCTTATTATGTATTACATATGTAGAGGTCAGTGAAAAGGTCAGTGAAAAGATATGACCATTGCTGCATTTCTAGTGGATCTGTGAGTTTGGTTTACATGCATGGGATCTTTTTATGGTAAATCGTGTTCCATTCCTCAGGCAATCAATGAATCAACGCATGTTTCATGGTAGCCATTTTAAATCTGATTAGATAATCCTCCTCTAATTACGCTCGCAGACTTCTTCCTGTGTGCACATAAACACAAGTCTCACAAATGGGCAACAGGTGTGAACCACCACAGATCATTGCTTCTTCTGGTCTAAAGCTAAAAATAAAAAAAGTACAAAGTGGAAAAACGACAGAAGGCCACATGCCACATAAAAAGTGCCAGTGAAAGTCTGTTCTTTTTCATTTGCCGTTTACTCATGCATAATCCGGATTCATGCCCCGTTTACCAGACCCCTTTACAACCATCGTGAAAGACTTCCACATCTCCACAGCTTTCACAAGCTGCTGCCTGGTTCATTACAGCCAGAGTTCTAAAAAGAACGCTAAAACATAGCATTTAATTCAACATCAAACTACTTTAACTTAACCATCCAAAATGTATTTACAAATGTGTTTATTTAGATATACAGACTGCCACTTCCACATGTCTTAGCCTTAAAAGGTGTGCTTGGTGTCTGGTGGTTGCTCGAAGGTTCATTCACCTGTGTCTTAGTCAGATCATTGCAAATCACAGGTGGGGCAGTCAAGTGGAATAGACAGCCCTTAAATCAAAGCCGAACATGAAGCTTAATACTGTTACAATAGAGAATTAGTGTTGCTGCTTGCCCGGCCTCATGGACCATGTGGTGATAACTAATACCTTCTGAGAGCTAGGCAAGCTGCCAGTTTCATTCAGGTACACCAGGGAGGAGGTACACAAAACACCAAAGCTCCAGTAACCATGGAGTTCTTGTATTGTTCCTGTAGTCTGCCATGCCCTTATGGTAAATAAATAAGAGTGACTCACAGTACGGAGGTAGTGGTATACTAGAGGATGACTGCTGAAGACTGTCTGAAAAGAGGCTTTTTATTCTTCTCAGGCTGACCTTTCACACTAATAACTTATAGACACAGAATCAAGCTTGTTTATTAAGAAATCTTCTGAAATTATCAAAAGCATTTTCTGTGTATTGATACAAGAAATTTCAATCTAATTTAGCTAGATACTTACCTTAACCTATTACAGATTACACTGGAGATGGAAAAAAGTGCTCAAAGAGCTTCTCCTTTATTCAAGAACTTTAAAGTTGGTTATAAACCAATTACAAAAACAATTAAGATACTGTTCTGCTTTTTTTGTAGGAAAAGAATGTTGAAATTAACAAAAGTTGAGAGGTAATTCTATAAACATAATAGACAATCAACCAAACAGACAAAAACAATAAAAATAACCAACATTTCCACAAACTTTGGTGAACCTTATGTTTAGGACCGTATGTATAATACATTCCAAAATGATGCCCTCAGACGATGAGAGCAAAACAGTAGCCTCTACTTTTTTAAATTTTAACACAAACTGCAGCAATAAGTCAATATATCTTACCTAACAAACATGGTTGGACTGTGTTCAACTCCAGTGTTCAACTCCAAACCATAATTCTAGACACACTACAGGGGAAAAGGTGTTCAGTACCAACCACTTAGTCAAAATCACAAATTACAGGTCACTAAAGTAATGCTTTGTACAAGTAAATGGAAAATTGAATGTCTATATCAAGTTTGGATCCAGATATGGTTCCATTCAATGCAATAAAGTCCATCAACCCAGAAATAAGCCATGCATTTTTTTCCTCATCCAGTTATTATAAAAACATTCGTTTATGTAAGTTAAATATGACTTTTTGGTGATAAACCATTTTGCTAATCGTCCCCTTTTCACAATTTTTCTCCCCTAAACAATTGCTACACAATTACCACAAATGCCAGTGTCAATCTTTTGAGTCGTTGGATAGATGCTGCATTTACAGAGATCAATGAACAAAGAAAACACATGGGAGGAATGAATTACTTGAGGTCCCACTCCAAACCTTAAAAAAAAAAAAATCTTAATCCAGTCACATAGCCATCACAAAGGAAAAGGGGCAATGGCAATGCCATCGATTCCCCTCCTTTCCTGCTGAGGTTCAAGTCCTCTGTGGTATGACCAGAGTGTGAAGCAAGCTGTAGGACAGCACTTTTTGCTATATGTAGAACTGGTGCACAGCTAACTGGTCCATAAATGGGCGCACCAGGTTGTCTGTGGCAAAATAGAAGATCAATCCAAAGGTAATAGAGATGGGGAGAGCTGGGAGGGCTTTCTTAAAGATGGCCAAGAGCAAGAGCGTTAGACACAAGCCCTGCAAAATATGAAGACACACAAAAATCATTTTCATAGAATGTAGAAAAGAAGAAAAAATATACCATAGAAATGAAAAAGATCATCAGCTAGAAATTTAAGATCAGCTACAACAATAGTAGCACATACATAAATAGCTAGCTAGGAACAGGAAAAAAAATATATATATATATATATATATATATATATATATATATATATATATATATATATATGAGAGAGAGAGAGAGAGAGAGAGAGAGAGAGAGAGAGAGAGAGAGAGTGTGTGTGTGAGTCCTCCGAAAGTATTGTCATGGCAAGGCCAATTCAAAAGATGATTAAGATGATAGTTCAGAATTTTGGGTTTCATTTCCTGATATTTAAATCTAGATGTGTTAGATGGCACCTTTTGTTTGAATCAACCCATTTTTCAAGTGACCAAAAATATTGGAACAGGTGACTGACAAGTGTTTCTTGTTGCCCAGGTGTGCCCTGTTAGATTGATTGTTTAGTCAATGGTCTGAATGTCTACTCTCGGTTTGAGCCCTAGGTTTCGCCTGTAAAGACTGCATTTTGTAGGTAAATATATATAAAAAGGTAAACCAACATGAAGACCAGAGGGCTGTCTATAGGGGAAAAAAGCAAGCCATTTTGAAGCCATACCACAAGATGCAAACCGTTCATCAGCACCAACAATCAGAAGGCCAGACTGGAATTCACAAATAAACACAGAGATGAGCCACAAAAGATCATGAACTAGGATTTACCTCTACCAAAGTGATGGAAAGACCAAAGTGTGGAGAAAACAAGGGATATGCAACCAAATAGTAAGTGTTATTTACTTTAAGACTATCTGCTCCCAATACTTTTGCTCACCCAAAAACTAGGTGGTCTGCTACCAAAAGTGCCATGCTCTAAGTTGGTTAACAGATCTACATGTAAATACCAGGAAATGAAAGCTGAAATTCTAATCTATTGTCTCATATTCATCTTTTGATCTCAAAGTAAGTTAATTAAAATAAAGAAATAAATAATTAAATAAATAATCAAACAAAAATGAAACTACTACTTATGATACTGCAGAGATCAGAGTGTTCATTGTCATACCCAGAAACTGCCCAACCACTGAATGCAGACGTGCCTTCTCCTCCAAAGTTATTCTTTTCTTCTGAGCTGATTCATTTGTTTGCCATTACTCATCTATGTGCCTTTCTGCAAATTCTATTCATCTTTGCTGGTAAACCTGGACCTGTGACAACTTATGATTCAAACTGCTTCAGGGATAGATAAATTGAGAATAATCCCTTGCTAACTGATGTCATGTCATTCTGTCGGCTTTGCTACATTCTTGATTATTTCATTCAGTGCAAGTATCACATCTGGACAGTGGATTAGCTTTGAATTTCTTTAGTTACAGTTAGAGAACGGCTTACTATTAATGCACAATACATTTTTATATGTTTGAAATCTTTCTACTATTATAAATTTCAGTCTGATTAATTCCTTCAATTTGAACATGTATTAAAGTCATTCATCTTCAGTAACTGCTTTATCCTCTTCAGTGTTACGGTGGATTTGGAGCCAATCCAGGGAACACTCTGGATTGAATGCCAGACCATTACAGGCCACTAAGTGCACACATACATTCACACACACATGCACACCTAAGGACAATTTAGAGTAGCCAATCCACCCATTGGCTTGTTTTTGGGAGGTGGGAGGAAACCTGAGCAACTGAGCAAAAGACAGTAACCCCAACTCAGGATCGAACCAGACCATCAAGCTGTAAGGCAGCAATAGTACCTGCTCCGCCACCATGCCAGCAAAATAATAACAATAATAATAATAATAATAATAATAAATATACCCGTAACAGATTTGTGGGTGGATTACTTACAATAAGAATGGCCACAAAGCAGGCTAACGTTGTGTTCCAGTCACCGCTGGCTGTAGCTGAAGCCTTTCCCACCAGCATACTATAAAAGATGAAGTCACCAAGACCTAGCTTCACCCCCCCTGGAAGAATAAAAACATACATCTTAACACTCTTACAGTGCACTCAGTCCATAATAAATTCCAATAAATCCTTTTACTATATACTTTTCCTACTATAATTTAACACTATATAAATGAGGAGATAAAATGTAAGTAAGAAAAGTGTTAGAGAAGCAGTGCTCATAATAAGAAGCTATAATACAGATGTATGTTTACATTTGATGCACAGGCGCATTGCTGTATGGATTAGAGCCAAGCCCTACAGCTGCTTCCATGTTTGGGGGTAATTACATTTGAAAGGGTGCTGCTGTATGTAAGAGAGGGGCAAATCCCCCATTTCATCATGAATAAGTGAATGATCTGACTCAGCCAAATGGAATTTTCAACATGTGGAGCAAGCACAAGCCATGAATTAATGGTTAAAAATATGCTTTTACAAAATGCAGCAATAATTTTTGTATTAATATGCATGCAAATTTGATTTGCCATACCTTTAGAGGGTTGTTTATTTGTCCCTCTGAAGAAACTCTAAAGGTCCTATGCAGAACCCTACAACTTGAGTTTTTTCTTATCAGAAAGGGTTCCAAATAGAGCCCTTTAGGGAATAAGTTAATAACTAATTGTTCAAAGAACCTCTGAAAAACTGTCTAAACTCCAGCACTCTGGAAATAACTAGGAACTGTCTCACGTCAAACCTTTCTGGAAACTAGCATCACCAGTTGCCTTATTGCCCCTTCATTAGTGATGAGCATTTCAAACATGTCTGTTTTATTTTAACGTAAGATATTAGCACCCTTGGCTTCATTTTGATAAGCCCACCACTACCCCTGGAGGCTAACATTGTTGCTGTATCTCATTCACAACTGGAGCTCTGTGAGTTAGGCAAGTGACAGGAGCGCATGTAATATACATATTTAAATCAAAAGGAGAGGAGGTTTGTAAGATCCACCATGGATTGAGGCCATGCTTTTTTTATATTAAAAAAAAAAAAAAAAAAAAAAAAAAAAATTCAGTTTAGTATCAGTTCAAAGAAAGTCAATTTCCAATCTATTCACTGACTGCATGAGACATTTAATCATGCCAGTATTATTGAACAAATTTCAATAATTAAGTAAATGTAATATTAAGTTTAAAGTTTAAATGCTAAATGAAATGTAATTGTGCAAGACTTCTGTCTACAGTGTGTGCCAGTAATATCTAATATTAGACCCTTATAGTGGACCGTTACGTTATCCTTGAGGACTGGCCATCAGGCTCTGTTCCACTGATACTCACTCTCCTCCTCGTCATCTGCTGGTGGTGGGCGTGCTGATGGCATCTGCTGGATCTGACGTCTCGATTCCTCGGTGGACTGCAGAGGGCCGAGACGCTGCTCTTGATGAACAACCCAATCAGACGTGAAACCCCCATCATCCTCTGGCTGAGCCACTGGAGCCGTTGCAACTACAGGATACATCAAGAGGCCTTAAAGTGAGGTCAAAAGTTAGAGCAGGGAAGAAAATATCAAATATTGCTTGCCAATAGTGCATTTTAAAAAAATACAGTTTTTGTTACTGACATGGCAGAGACAAACATACATTGCAGCAGCTGAAATGAGTTGCGCTATCCCCTCATGGCCTCTGAAGCAGCCAACTATAAGACTCACCGTGGCTCTCTTGTTTAGGGGCAGCCTCTGAAGAGTTATTCCTCGACTCCGCGTTGTCTGCCATGCCAACCAGCCATACCATAGTCGCTGACAGACACATTATTAAAACACATTATTAATTATTAAAACTGAATGTGTGCTACTTAATAGAAAGCAACTCTAGGAACTGCAGATTTTCTCGTTAATATCTTACAAGAGTAGATGAGCCCTGGGAACATTGGTTCATTCCTTTCTTGAGCTGTTTCAACCAGGATCCGAAGAGGTCCTTTAGGGCACAACACGGCCAACAGGTCTGACAGAGGAAAGAGGGGAGAGAGAGGAAAAAAAAAAAAAAAAAACCACCTCATTGAGTCAATTCAACTTCTCCAGGACAGGTCATCTCCCACCATGTGCTAGTTCTTAACCCTGGTTTACTGCAAACACAGAATTTAGATGTTTTGTGATGTTAAAGCCTATAAAATAATCTTACACAGTGAGATTATCATCACTACTCTCAGATTTCCTAAGGAGCTACCAAACATCCTAAGTGACATAATATAGGGGGATAGTGATCAACCAGCATGTTTGTGTTTTTTTTTTTTTTTTTCTGGTTTCCCATGTCAGTGTAATGAGTATCAATACCATACACTTTACTCGTCAGCTATATGCTGTTGAAGATTATGATAAATTTATAACATAAAGAAATAGGAATGTGTAAACTGAATACATTTCTATAGAGTTTAGGCTTCTTTCATGTAAATCAACATAGATATGGTGTGTATAAAACATGTGAATCACTTTCTCACTGCAATTGAACCATGCTCGAGTTTGCCTGGAACCTGATTGAGGCCACTTCGCTCTCGGGCGGGTTGTTTTTGTCCACACCTGAGTGCGATTGCTGTCTTCTCACCTGCCTATATGAACTGAACCAAAGAGGAAAATGTGCCAGGGTTTGATTCTAACAGACTAAACAGTGCATAGGTGAATGCACCCTATCGCACCTTTTTAATATAAATCAGGTTTTATCCTAAACAAGACAATGCATTCAGGTATTTCAGGTTTGGGATGAAGAGGCCTTCACACAGGTCCTCGCACTGGGAAAGTCAGAGCTGAGCTCACTTTAAAGTGCACATCTATTCCTGTCTTACTGAAAACAATCCTAAAATAACTGGCTTTATCCATGTTTTCTGAAGATAACATTGTTTGGAAACATCAAGAGTGTAATTTATCACATGGGAGGGATGATCTTACAGGAAATTAGGCTCTGTTGAAAACTCCTTTAGATTGGCACTCGTAACACTATTCTTCTTTTTTTGCCGTTTGGACCTTCCTCAAATTATATCCTGTCTTATCGTATAATGCAGGATGGAGAGAACTTGTGTTTCACCAGTGAATGTAAGCTATGTCATTATTATTACAAGAGTACTTTTATACTCTGTCATACCCATATCATTTTCATACCATGTATTTGCCAACAAAAACTTTTCTCTTCTCTTTGCTAGCCTCTTTTCAAGCTGTTGCATTAAGTTTACAAAAACGCATGCGAAATGCACTTGACATGAGTGAGAGTTAGTTAATGAGTCTAACTAACTTACTAACCATAGACAGAGATGACAGCCAGGATGAGCCAGGCGGTCCACTCAGGCAGGTACTTGATGAACACCAGGGACATGAGAGCGCTAATCATGATGAGATAGGCCTGCTGCAGTCGCAGCGGACCCTTCCAGTGGACACAGATCATTCCAACCACCCCGAAGTTCCAAATGATCACTGCCAGTGTGAAGTAGTCCATGGCTACGTTGTACGTCTTAAACACCTCCCTGAAGCGTGGACACGAAGGACACATAAGTCTTATCAGTGTAGATAGATAGCATCATAGATATTAATTAGATAGCAATTATAGATAGCATCTGCTCGTGGAATATGTGGGAAAACTCAAGGGGGTGAATATTTATGCAGGCTACTGTATCATGATGCACACAGTGTATCAGCTATAGTGTTATGATACTTTAGCAACATTGCCCACCCCTAAATTCTACTCTCTGTAAGTATTCCAGGTCTGCATCTAGCTATCTATGTATGAAGGCAGGCAGAAACACGACTCACAGCAGGTAAACAAAGGAGAAAAAGAAGAGGAGGAGCAGGGAGGAGAAGAACAGCCAGGCGTGGATCACCTGTAATAGCAATAACAACATGTCATTATAATGCTACTAACAGAAAGTCAAGCCATGTACAAATAACACAGGTACCAACACAAGAACAATGTCAAGCCCTAGAAAACATGCTTATATCATATATTTATACTTTTTCAGTATACTAAAAGTATACGTTTTAATCTTTAAAATTTTGGCAACATGGATTATTGATTTTATTCTGAGAATCAAGGTCTGGACAAACCATGTGAGGAGACTCATCTGCTAGCATGCCATACCTTATAGCAGCGGTACTTGTAGAGCAGTACCAGTACCAGCGTCATCACCACAATCACACTGATCATAATGGTAGCGTTGAGGATGGAATTGACAGCACGCTGGCCCACAGTGTCAGTGTCTTCACGGAAGGGAGTGTAGATCCTGCATGAGCAAAACAAATGATCATTCTATTAGCTCTCCCTTCTCAGTTACAATTCTTTGATATCATGGTTAGCTAGATACTGGGGCACAAATCAGTAGCCTGGGCCCATGGGACAGGCAGATTTTGTCTGGGATATTCATGTTTTTATTCACAGTTGCCCAGAAGACAAGTAGAGTCAATAACCAGAAAAGAAAAAAACCTTACTAATGCAAAAGCTTTCATTTTCATTTCTGTAGCCATGTTTAAACTGAATGCACTTCACAGTGGTGTGGAATACTCGTTCCTGAATCCTGTTATTAACACTCACAGCTGCTGGCCATCCTTCTGCGTGTAGAAGCTGACCGACTTGATGGTTGCCACGACGACCACCATGCACAGTGTGACTGGGACGAAGAGCATGATGACGTGTTTGGCTCCATATTTCAGGGTGAGCTCCTCGTCCTCCTCTTCCTCATTGTCAGTGACCACTTGTGGGGTGTGAGTGGAGGGAGGCTGGCCGTTGAGCTCAACGTCCCTCCGTGGCCGGGCTGTAGATCTACCTGTGTCTGTGTGCTGGTTGGCCTCCGCTCTTACATGTGACTGCATACAATCGAGAGATATCAGAATGGTGTTATGCACTGTATTATCCTCTATGGCAAGAGTGATAGTTTATCTTGCAGAATGATCATCAGTACAGTGGCCATTTGCTGAAATGGCCACATAAACGTGGCTAAAATCAGAACTGAAAATAAATGGCTAAAGAGCGAATTCAGGGAAGAAACTAACAAAAGCATCAGAGGAATACAGAACCCAAGAATCATTTGCTAGAAAAGTAATGAAAAGAGTTGATTTCTACGTTCAAACCTCTCTGATCTATGCTATCAATGCGATTATACTATATGCTGTAGGTAGTGTATATGACTATTGAGCTTTACACTGCACGCCCACTCAGCTATGCCACAAAGTTCAACAGCTGATTATCTTTAATGGTTATCATCGACTGTTTCTATTTATGTCTTGTAGATAGTAATCAACTCTGTATTTCTTTCAATAATCAGTTACCTAACACAGGACCTCCCAGTCATGCTTAAAAGCCTATCAGTAATATGAGTCTAGGACAAAGCTGTAAATCTCTGCTACTGAAGACACTTAACAGAGAATTAGAGAGAGAAAAAAGGACAAGTCCGGGCAGGAAAGCCTCCAGCTACAGAAGGTAATATGATATGTAATTGCAGCTGTTCTATACTTTTATCATCTGTGCCACACCTGTGTGTGATGCTGGCACCGATCACAGAAGGGTTGGGTCAAGCACTAAAACACTATCCTCACTGAGATGACTGTTCAGCCAAGAGTAAAGCAAAGCTGAGGCATAACCAACAAACACTGAACTCAAATATTGGTTATAGAGCAAGCCATAAAACTTTGATCAGGACCTACCACATTACGGACTACATCTAGCACACCGTCAGCCATTGATGCCTGGAAATGAGTCAAGCCTCATAGAAGAGCTGAGCGGGAGTACCTAGAAGAAGAACATGCAAGATATTCAATCGTAACCCAAACATGAATCAATCAATGCATTACATGACTCTGTTGTAAAAAATAAACATGTGTGTTCTACTGGATTTAAAAAGGACACTATTTCTTCATTCAGTTACAGGTCCAGATCCAGAATAAATTCAGTGCGTCATGATGTACAGAGAAACATGAAATTCATGTCTGTCATCATCAATCCTAAGCTGATGAATAGGTAAGGAATGAATGCAATAAGCCGTGCTACTATAAAACAGTTCCCTTACCAGCCTATCTTTTTTTCTCTCCTTTAAGTTAATAAGACAAAAAGGCACAGATTGTCATGTTACCAAACAGCCAGAAAAAGCTAAGTCCTTTGTCCTGAAGACTCTCCCATGGTGGAAAACTTACTAAACGTTACAAAGCACTGACACCGGAGACTCCTTACATAAACAGTTAGACACTTTTCCGTGTTAAATAACGAGACATAATTTCAATCTGTTTTTTTTTTTTTTTTTAATCAGCCTTACAATATGTAGAATATCTGTTATACAAGTTTCTATGAATGAGTTCTTATTACAGCAATTAGAACAAGGTATTAGAACGAGTGCATGAATATGAACCTGACATTTGAATTACAGCCAGAAAATTAATCAGCATCTTCAGATTAGAGAGTTCTACATCACTGTGATATAAATAAGTATTATCGTACTAGAAAGAGTGATGTCGTACCATGTGATATTGCTTTTATACAACAGTTCGATAAACAAGAAATTAATATTGAGTAACTGACATTTCAGACACAGTACGATCAAATATTTTGTTTATTTTTGCACCGTCAATGAAAGTAGTACCCAGAGAAGCCATAGCTGGACAGAACATTGCGTGTTGCCATGCCAACGCACAGACCGATAGCCTGTAGGAAGTGTAGTAACAGTTTCAATGTCATGAACTACTGCTAGAACTGGAATTTTATGCAGCAAATTGGACAAGCGGAGTGACACAAACAGTGAAATGTCCCAGTGCTGTTATACTAAATTTCAACACTCTTGGAGCACTGCTTGCCCAATCAAATTATTGGACTGGAACTAAGTGCTGTATAAAGATTTTATAGCATGCTGAAGTCGTCTTTTGCTGGCTGTCTCTACACAATCAGTACTGGTATACATCAATGCTTCCCTGTTTTCTTGCAAACAAAATGAAATGCAGGATTATTACAGATATGAACATAACAGAAGTCCACTAGATCTACTAAATCACAGTTAAACCACAGTGTGACCACAAAGTCTCTGTCTGAAACCACCAGGCTCCTGCAGGACACATCTGGATCCCAAATCAAACTACCAAACAAATCAAGGGTCAATCACAGCTCAAATGTTACAGCACCATGGCTCTGTATATTGTGATCTCAAACCCCCAACAGAAAGCTGTTAAGGGTTTCCACAGCATCACACCTAGCTAGTTAATAATGGTGTCTCTTTACTTATGTTCTCTTTATCAAGATGATTAAAGCCTGTTTTGTGTTTAAGACTGGGTATTTAAAGAGGTAACCAACAAGCTTGGGGTACAGTTCACAAACAACTGAGCAAATCAGTTTCTGGAGTAAACACACAAACATGTCACTAGGGTTAAACTAATATTAAACTACTAATGTTAAACCACTAACATTAAACCACTAATGCTACACTAACGTTAAACTACTAACGTTAAACTACTAATGTTAAACCACTAACATTAAACTAATATTAAACTACTAATGTTAGACCACTAACATTGAACTAACATTAAACTACTAATGTTAGACCACTAACGTTACATTACTACAACTAAACTACTAATGTTAAACCACTAACATTAAACTACTAATGCTACACTAACGTTAAACTACTAATGTTAAACCACTAACATTAAACTAACGTTAAACTACTAATGTTAAACCACTAACATTAAACTAATGTTAAACTACTAATGTTAAACCACTAACATTAAAATACTAATGTTAGACCGCTAACATTGAACTAACATTAAACTACTAACACTAGACCACTAACATTAAACTAATGTTAAACTACTAATGTTAAACTACTAACGTTAAACTACTAATGTTAAACCACTAACATTAACGTTAAACTAACGTTAAAGTCCTAAGGTTAAACCACGAACACTGAATTAATGTTGAACTACAAACGTTAAACCACTAAAGTAAGACCACTAACATTAGCTAGCTACGTTAGCTAACTAGTTAGTGACCCGGTTAGCTAATGTTGTGAAAGACATATTCCAAATACTGCACATAAGTAATGTACACATCAGTTTACAGCGAAAAACAGAGATTTTGGTGAAGAGCATAAACACGGTTAGCCGGCTAACGAGTTCATCACTGGTGTCAGTGGAACCTGTACATTTAGCTAGCTACCCAAACGGTCAATTGCTAACAGTTTACCAAAATAACCGAGTTTAGGACATAATAAATACCACATAAGTTCACTTCACACAATATCGTAATTAATGTGTTAATATATTAAACAGTTTTATGTGTACAGTTAGGCTACACACCTCGATTTCTTCCGACCCAACAAACCGCAAACGATACGCACGTATATCAAATAACTACCTGCTGGTCATATAGTGCACTACATAGGGAGCAAAAGCCGTAGTACAAAGTGCACTAATGTAGGAAGTAAGGAGCTGTTTGAGACTAAGCCTGTAAAGCCGGAAATGGTTGAGTAAATTCTGCGTTTCCGTAAAACTCCGACTGATGACAAAAGAAAAGTCACGTGTCATGGGAAGTGTTTTTATTGATTTCCGGATGACCTGTTTGTGTCTAGCTTCAATAAATCTATGCTAAAATAACAATAAATTTACATGAGCCCGACAATCTGTAAAGAGAATGCTTAGTTAATATAGTATTACATGCAGGTAATGACGTCATAGAGATGTATTTTAAACAATCAAAAATTATTTATCATTGATTATAGTAAAGACTATATCAGTATTTTAAATTGGATGTACAAAAAAAAAATCTTGCACATGTTGAAACTCTAATAAGGTCTTGAAAGTCTGAGACATCTGAAGAGAGAACTAAACCAGTATTCCTTCTCATTTGGTGGTAGATGGTAGTTTAAGTTACTTCTCAGAATACTACATTCAGTGTCAACATCTGAGGGTAGGATCCTGAGCTCGAGTTACTGGTGTGCAGGTTGCTGTGGTGTTCTTGTGTCAGTGTGGGTTTCCTCCAGATTCTCCAGCTTCCTCCTTCCTCCCAAAACATGCTGCTAGGCGGACTGCTGAATTGAAATTGAACCTATGTGTGTGTGTGTGTGTGTGTGCGGGCATGGTGCCCTGAGATGGACTGCTGTCTCATCAAGGGTGTATTCCCACACTGTGCCCAATGTTCCCAGGATGGACTATGGATCCAACAACACTGACCATGATAAAGAGGTTACTGAAGATAAACGAATGAATTAATGAATTAATGAATGAATGAATGTTTAACCTATATGCACATTAGTCTTGTTTGTCTCATCCATGCACTCAGAGCAATCCATACATTCATATAGAATCTAGTTACATGACAAATAGATTAAAACTCTGATCATAAATTCATATATTAAAATATTATATATTTTAATATATGACACATATTCGTATATTAAAATCAGTTGCATACTTTGTAATCTCTCACCAAAAAAAAGTCTGAATGGATACTATGCAGTATCACAATTATATATATATATATATATATATATATATATATATATATATATATATTATATTGTACGTATAAACATACACACACACACACACACACACACATATATATATATATATATATATATATATATATATATATATATATATATATATATATATATATATATATATATATATGTGATTATGCAACATGAGCTCAGGCTAATAGTGAAAGTGTAGTGGCAGTATTTTTTGACATCGAGAAAGCTTATGATATGATGTGGAAAGAAGGGTTAATAATTAAATCGAGAAAAGCAGGAGTTAAAGGAAAAAATGATAAGATGGATTAAAGGTTTTCTATTTGGAAGATCTGTTCAAGTAAAGATTGGGAAAGAATTTTCAGAGATAATAAATGTAGAAAATGGAACACCACAAGGAAGTATAATTAGTCCTTTATTATACTCTATTATGATTAATGACGTGTTTTTTAAGTATTGAAAAAGGGATAGGAATTTCTCTTTATGCAGATGATGGTGCAATCTGGAAACGAGGGAGGAATATAGAGTTTATGGTAAGAAAATGCAAGAAGCAATCACAGAAGTAGAAAGGTGGTCATATAAGTGGGCTTTTAGATTCTCTGTTGAAAAAACAAAAACTTCATTCTTTTCAAAATGTAGGATTAGTAAAGAGGTAAAATTTAAATTATATGGTCAAGAAATAGAAAGAGTATCATGTTTTAAATTTCTGGGTATATGGTTTGATGAGAAACTCACGTTTAAAATACACATTCAAAAAATTGCTGATAAATGTAAAAAGGTAATGAATGTTATGAGATGTTTAGTGGGGAAAGAATGGGGGGCTGAGAGGATGGGTCTGAGAAGTATATATACGGGTTTGATACGATCTGTATTTGATTATGGGAGTATAGTGTATCAATCTGCTGCTAATACCGTGTTAAAAGAGGTGGATAAAGTTCAGTACAAGGCATTAAGATTATGTACAGGGGCGATGAAATCTACAGCAACTGCAGCCTTGCAGATTGAAATGGGAGAAATGCCTTTAGATCTTAGAAGAATTGAACTGTCACTAAGATATTGCGTCAATATAATAGGACATAGTCAAGAACACCCGGCTAGGGTAGTTCTAAAACCTTCCCGGGAAAAAGAAAAGAAAGAAATCAAAAGTTTTGGATGGGAAGTGCCTAGAGTGCTAAAAGAAATGGAAATTGGTGAAACTCCAATAAGCCCTACAGTTCCATGGCCAACAATCCCTCTGTGGATAATATCTCAACCTATGGTAGATATGACATTGTTAAGTAAGGAAAATAAGGATGAGTTCAAATCAAATGCTCAAATAACACGTAAGTACATTCATGAAAATTATTATGGTTATGTTCAAATATATTCTGATGCATCGAAAAATATGGAAGACAAAGTAGGTGTGGCATTCAGTATCCCAGAATTTAATGTCAAAGTCAGTAAAAGAATCACAGATAATCTGTCAATATATACTGGTGAAATGATTGCAATTTTACTGGCATTGCAATGGGGAAGGAAAATAAGCCAATGCGGACACTCGTGTTCTGATTCAAGTTCATCTTTAATTACAATTAAAACATGTCATTCAGAAAGCAGAGCAGATATAATGATAGAGATTCTTCAAACAATATACAGGATCCAGATGATGGGAATATATGTAGCTTTCTGTTGGATACTAGCGCATGTGGGAGTAAAAGGAAATGAGTTGGCAGACAAATATGTAAAGGAAGCAACAAAGAAAGTAGAAATAGATATGCAGATAAAATATGGTAAGAGTGAAATGAAGTGTTTAATCAAACAACATGTGAAGAATAGATGGCAGAAATATTGGGAAGAAGAAAGAACAGGGAGATGGTTTTATAGCATTCAAAGAATTGCTGGTAAAGAATACTATAGAATAGTAGGAAGAAATAGACATGAGGAAACTATAGTCTCAAGGCTTAGATTTGGGCATACTGCTCTTAATAGCAGTTTGAAGAGAATAGGGAGACATGAAACTGGAAAATGTGAATATTGTAATCAAGAGGAAAATGTAGAACATGTTATAATGAAATGTCCAAGGTACGGCAAGGAAAGAATGATACTGATGACCTCAAGGAAAATAAAGAGTTGATAAACATTTTGGGGAGTAAATCAGGGGATAAAAACTTTCCATTTTTAATGTGATATTTTTGTCAAATAAGTTTTTTATTCAGTCATCGAATAACCTTACAATAATCACAAGTTCCAGTAGTAATTTTTATATGCACAGAAACTTTCAAATAAAATAAATAAATAAGTAAATAAATAAGTTAAAAAAAAAAAAAAAAAAAACATGTAACACCCCTTCCCCAGCCTGTTAATATAAGATACAGTGACATTCAAAACAGCTTTTAAGTTACAATACATTGCATTAAGGAATAGAATTCCTCTTGAGGTAACAGAAGAAAGGGTCCCAAATCTTGTGAAACTGTCCAATGTTGCCTTTTAAAAGATATCTGATTCGCTCCAAGTGCAGAGTAGATACCAGCTCCTCAAGCCATAGTTTAGCAGCAGGAGGATTAACCTTTTTCCAGAACAGTAATAACAGTTTCTTGGCTGTTATCAAGCAATATGTAAGGAATTTCTGTTGAGCACTGTTCAGTGAATATGTATAATTAGAATGTCCTAATATAATGAGCACTGGGTCTGGATCCAAGTTTACACTAAGGACATCTGAAAGCACTTTAAAAACTTCACACCAGAATCCCTGTATTTTATGACAGAATATAAAACTATGAGCTAAATCAGCATCCTCCGATTTACACTTATCACAAATAGGAGAGACATTGGGGAAAATCCTATGTAATTTCTTTTTAGAAAAGTGTAATCTGTGTAGGACCTTAAATTGAATGAGGCATAATCTAGTGTTGACCGATTGCTTATCAATATCCTCCAAGCCACTCTGCCAAATCTCCTCAGAGATTCCAATTCCAATCTCTCGCTCCCATTCCTCTCTGATCAACTTTGTAGAGGGGGAAATAGCTGCTAGTAACCTTTCATAAATTAAAGATAGCTGACATTTGTTTCCCCTGAACTGTATAAGACAATCATCAATAACTGAGGGTGGGACCTCGTCTAGGGAAACATTATGTGTACGCAAGTAATTCCTTATTTGTAAAAATCTGAAAAAATGTTTTTTTGGGAGGTTATATTTCTGTTGTAGTTGCACAAAGGAAGCTAAAGCCCCATCAAGATAAAGGTCCTTGACTGTGCATATACCCAATTCCTTCCATTGATTAAAGGTTGTATCTTAATGTGATATTTAAAGGACATGTGATTATATAACAGAATATAGTGATTTCAGGGGTAGACTATGAGCCTGACCCACACTCCTAATCAGTAGGTGGCAGTAATGCACCTAGAAGTTGTATGCCATTCGCCATTAAAACAACAAGAAGAAGAAGAAGACAAAGAAGATTATGCAACATGTGCTTAAATCTCAGTAGAAGACTCAGTTGGGGTTTTGAACTCTGGTCAGGATTCAGTGGTGCACGTGATCATGGCAGCCCTGGAGGCCTGGTACATGGACGAGTCCACTGCAGATCAGAGACTGCCTCATAAACTACACCCCAATCATCCAGTGAGTGTACAGGAGCTGCAGGACATCGGGGTTTGGTACTGCAAAGTGGGTTCAACTCTTATTTTTGGCTTCATGATCGCGACAGCTAACATTAGAGATGAAGTTAATGACTCCAATCACAACTAATTATGATCTGCTTTGCTGTACATCTGCCTGTTCTGGGATCAGTGTTGTCAGCTCTTTTCAGGTGACTTAATCTAACTTGCATATTCATTACATCCCTGCTGAAAAAAACAAAAACAAACAAAAACAATAGAAACCCTCACAGAATTTGTATTGGTTTTAATGGTTATAATGGGAATTGTACTGGTTTTAATGGATACTGTAATGGGCCCTGTGCGTCTCTACTGGTAATTTGTTGCCTTCTATTGGTGGCATGTTATGGATTGCTCTGAGTGCATGGATGAGACAAACAAGACTAATGTATTTCAACAACATATCTTGAAAGTAATAAGTAGAATACGTCAGAGATTAAATTTCCTTTAGGTCTTCGCTACAGCAAAAAGGTTAACGCCTTTTCCTACAAGCTGGGTCTATCCTGTCATTATAGTCATTAGTGTATTATAATAATGGATCCAGATCTTCCATTTCGAAAACATAGCTCTAATCCAAATTATTCAAACTGTACTGAAGTAAACGTCACCTTCAGTACTGAAGAAAAAGGAACTTACAAGTACACATCTGTGTTTCTCAGTTAAACGCTGACATCTATGAAAATGACCCTGAGTTGCAGAAGATCAGAGAAGAAAAAGGTTACTCCTACATGGACATCATTGACGTTCACCCGGATAAACTGCCCAACTACGAGGATAAAGTAGGTCAATCCAAACATCAGGATCCATTATAATGATATTGTGCATGTTTTATGTAACAGTCGCCTGTTTTCCAGTTAAAAATGTTCTATGAGGAACATCTGCACCTCGACGATGAGATCCGTTACATCCTGGATGGAAGAGCGTACTTTGACGTTAGAGACAAAAATGACCGCTGGATACGAATTGCTTTGACGAAGGGGGACATGATCACACTGCCAGCAGGAATTTATCATAGATTCACGATGGATGAGACTG
Organism: Pangasianodon hypophthalmus; assembly: GCF_027358585.1. Lineage (NCBI taxonomy): Eukaryota > Metazoa > Chordata > Actinopteri > Siluriformes > Pangasiidae > Pangasianodon > Pangasianodon hypophthalmus. Next base: position 9,340,773 of record NC_069719.1, read on the forward strand.
TAAGCCCTTCCTCCTGAATGTAATTCATCTTAGAAAGTCAAGATACAGAGAAAAAATAACCATTGCTTTTTCTTTTCTCTTCAGAACTACACTAAAGCCATGAGGCTGTTTGTAGGCGAGCCGGTGTGGAAGGCCTACAACCGACCAGCTGATCACTTTGAAATTCGCAAGCAGTACGTGAATTCACTGAAGTGATGTTATCAGTTGTGTGCATTGTTAAAATTTATCTCAGTTGATATGAAGTACAGTCCTGCTCACCATTATTGGCACCCCTTCATTTTTTGCATAACCTGTACAATATCTTCAGGAATAAATGAAAATGTACCAAAATTATATCATCAGGATTTTTTTAATTGGAGATCCAAAGTAATTAAACAAAGAACATTGTTTTTCAACTTGCATGTGGTAATTTCAAAGAAGAAACAGGAAAAAATGGCATGGGCAACAATAAAGGCACCCTTCCTTAATATTTGGTTGCACACCCTTTCGCAGCAATGACAGCCTCCAAACGTTTCTTGTAGCCATCTATAAGCTTCTTGCATTTCTCTGCTGTTATTTTCTCCCAGTCTTCCTTTGCAGTTTGTTCAAGCTCTTGAACGTTTGCAGGGTTCTTCTCCCCAATGGCAGATTTCAGCGCACCCCAAAGATTTTCAATGGGATTGAGATCAGGACTCATTGCTGGCCATTTTAAAACAGTCCATCTTTTCCTTTTCAACCATTCCTGCATGCTTTTGGATGTGTTCGCTGTGGGTCTTTGTCTTGCTGGAGGACCCATGATCTTCGACTCAAACCAAGTTTTCTTACACTAGGTAGGACTTTTCGCTCTAAAATCTCTTGGTAATTCTCTGATTTCATGATTCCTGCGATACGGTCAAGGCGTCCAGTAGACTCAGCAAAGCAGCCCCACAGCATTATGGATCCACCATACTTAACTGTTGGTAGGATGTTCTTTTCCTTATAAGCTTCATTGCGCCGTCTGTAAACAAACTGTTGGTGTGCATTGCCAAAAAGCTCTATTTTTGTTTCATCTGTCCACAAAACATTTTCCCAGAAGGATTGAGGTTTGTCCAGGTACTCTTTGGCAAAGATCAGTTGTTCCTTTTTATATCTTTTCTTTTTTATTATCCTTTTTTATATCTCTCTTTTTTATTATTTTGCGTTTTTTTTTTTTAACACAATAAAACAATCCGACCTTGATTTAAACAATTGACAGTAACAAATCTGACTTAATATAACACTTAACAATGACAGTCAGAGATATGACACTATGACATATGAAAATGACATTTAACAATTGACCCACCCACCCCTATCCCCCATTTAAAAAAAAAAAAAAAAAAAAAAAAAAAAAAAAAACATATTTAGGGTTTAGACACACCGAGACATCTTAGACTTTACATACACTCTTAAGGAGACAGAGCGTATTTAACATTATACTTATCTCTTTATACCATTTTCTCAATCAGTGCAAGAAAAGAACCCCGTATTTTTCATATACAGATCGAGGCGTCCTGAGATTCTAAATATCACACGTTCATAGCTAGCAATATTGGGCATGAGTTCTAGCTATTCATCAAACGAAGAGGGCGTAACAGATTTCTAATGTCTCAGAATGACTCTACATCCAGACACCATAGCTAGACGGCACCATTGCCTTTGTTGCCGGGAGAGGCACGCATCTTCTGGTAAAATACCCAACATACAAAGAGCAGGGTTCTTGTGTAGTGTTAGGCTGAAAATGTTATTAACAAAATGTACAGTCTTTTCCCACAGTTCTTTAAAATTATCACATTCATACAACATATGAACCATAGTACCAATATCGGTATAACATCGCCAGCACTGGTCATCATCTCTTAATTTAAGTCTAGCCATCCTGCTTGGAGTCCAGTAACACCTGTTAAAAATTTTATAGTTTATCAGTTCGGATTGAATTTCACAGACACAAGTATGCCATTTGGATACAACCTGCTTCCATATTTCATCCTTGATTGTTTCCCCCAGATTTTTTTCCCATGCCATTTTAAGTCCACTTATATTGGGTGCATTAGCATCTCTAATTAAGGCATAGAAAGCTGAACAACCTCCTTTTTTATGACTAATTGTGACAAAGATGTGTTGTATATCCGTTGGTGGGCCCGGGCCATTTTTAATGGTCGCAAAGAGACAATGTCTTATTTGCAGGTACACTATATTACTAAAAGTATTTGGTCACCTGCCTTGACTCACATATGAACTTAAGTGCCATCCCATTCCTAACCCATAGGGTTCAATATGATGTCAGTCCACCTTTTGCAGCTATTACGGCTTCAACTCGTCTGGGAAGGCTGTCCACAAGGTTGAGGAGTGTGTTTATAGGAATTTTTGACCATTCTTCCAAAAGCGCGTTGGTGAGGTCACACACTGATGTTGGTCGAGAAGGCCTGGCTCTCAGTCTCCGCTCTAATTCATCCCAAAGGTGTTCTATCGGGTTCAGGTCAGGACTCTGTGCAGGCCAGTCAAGTTCATCCACACCAGACTCTGTCACCCATGTCTTTATGGACCTTGCTTTGTGCACTGGTGCACAGTCATGTTGGAAGAGGAAGGGGCCCGCTCCAAACTGTTCCCACAAGGTTGGGAGCATGGAATTGTCCAAAATGTTTTGGTATCCTGAAGCATTCAAAGTTCCTTTCACTGGAACTAAGGGGCCAAGCCCAACTCCTGAAAAACAATCCCACACCATAATTCCTCCTCCACCAAATTTCACACTCGGCACAATGCAGTCCGAAATGTACCGTTCTCCTGGCAACCTCCAAACCCAGGCTCGTCCATCAGATTGCCAGATGGAAAAGCGTGATTCATCACTCCAGAGAACGCGTCTCCACTGCTCTAGAGTCCAGTGGCGGCGTGCTTTACACCACTGCATCCGACGCTTTGCATTGCACTTGGTGATGTGGGGCTTGGATGCAGCTGCTCGGCCATGGAAACCCATTCCATGAAGCTCTCTGCGTACTGTACTTGGGCTAATCTGAAGGTCACATGAAGTTTGGAGCTCTGTAGCAATTGACTGTGAAGAAAGTCGACGACCTCTTTGCACTATGCGCTTCAGCATCCGCTGACCCCTCTCCGTCAGTTTACGTGACCTACCATTTCGTGGCTGAGTTGCTGTTGTTCCCAAACTCTTCCATTTTGTTATGATAAAGCTGACAGTTGACTGTGGAATATTTAGGAGTGAGGAAATTTCACGACTGGATTTGTTGCACAGGTGGCATCCTATGACAGTTCCACGCTGGAATTCACTGAGCTCCTGAGAGCGGCCCATTCTTTCACAAATGTTTGTAAAAACAGTCTGCATGCCTAAGTGCTTGATTTTATACACCTGTGGCCAGGCCAAGTGATTAGGACACCTGATTCTGATCATTTGGATGGGTGACCGAATACTTTTGGTAATATAGTGTATTTCCAAAAGTCATTATTCGGCAGGTTATACTTTTGTTTTAAATGATTAAATGAGACCACATGTTCTCCTTCATAAAGATTATTCAAGAACCATATCCCTTTATTGGCCCACTGTGTCCAGCAGAAAGGCTTCCCATCTATTTGCAATTTAGTATTATACCAGATCGAGGCTCTAGATGTCAACCATGGGGTTGGTTTGAAGTTTTGGTGACACAATTTCCAACTTTCTCTAACAAATCTAAGAACAGCCTTTTTATGTCTTTTCTTCAGCAATGGTGTCTTCCTTGGCCTTCGCCCATGAAGCCCTGCTTGCTTTAGTGTGCGGCGTATAGTACCTGTTGAAACCATGACCCCAGACTGTTCCAGGTTGGCCTTCAGGTCTTTGGATGTTAAACGTGGTGTTTTTTCCACCATTCGCACCAACCTTCAAAGAGTTCTCTCATCAATTTTCCTCTTTCCCCCACGTCCAGGGAGGTTCTTGACAGTTCCATGCGTGGCAGACTTCTTCATAACATTGCACACTGTTGAAACAGAGATACCAAGGTCTTTGGAGATGGCCTTATACCCTGTGGAGGTCTTGTGTTTGCTAATAATAGCACTTCTGATTTCCTCAGACAGCTCTTTTGTCTTCACCATTATGACAAAGGAACAGGGCGTAACATGTGGCTTTTTAAAACACTGAAGGCATCATTCAGTGGCTAATTTATGTCACATGGGCACTGACAATTTATCACAGGTGATTCTCATTTGTGAGAAAATATTATATTTAAAATATTATTATGCTGAGGTGTAGGTGAAACTACTGCATGCTTGCTCGTGTAGTGTTCAATTACTGTGAATAAAATTCCAGAGCTTTATCTCTTTACTGTATTATTCTGGCATAGAGCACAGTGCAGTTAATGACTGTGCTGTTTCATACACAGGTGGTCCCGTAGGTCACAACACAGCATAACACACATGAACACATGCAGTGCAGTGCTTCTCAGATGAGTACTTCAAAATCAGCCGTGGTTTATTTAGATTCTTGAAAGAAATGTATGGTATAGTCAAGCGACACACAGTACAAACAATACACACTCGAATTCAGTTTTATCTATTGTATGTTTACAGTGGACTGACTGGTTACAATCTAATAAAAGGCTTTCCCAGAAGTTTCTCAGAAGAACTATAGCGCAAAGATCATCTTAATATGAAGTCAATAAATACAGTGAACTTTGTACTGTCCATGTCCCATGCTTAAGTTGCCCAGAAACCTAACTGACTAATCTAAACATGGCAGCTAAGGTGATGTAATAACATACGTCAAGTTAAGTAAGGAAATGAACAAGTATATGAATTCCCAGGGAGAGAATGACTTCAAGTAGACTTCAGGTCCTTATCCTCTTCTAAAAATGTTTTAATGAAGCATATCATGTTTTCAGCCTTGACAAAAATTCAGTAAGTTGTGCTGCTGGCGCAACAGAAAAGCGCTCACCCTACCATCCGGAGATCGCAAGTTTCGAATCCAATGATGCTGTCAATGACTCATACTCTTTCTCCTGTCAGTCACAGAGACAGTAGCCAATCACAGGCATCTATGAGCTCATGTATGTGGAAGAGGGAAGATAGCGCTTTCCTCTGAGTGTGTTACGCTGCCCTGCATTGCAGCATGAACAGCAGTTAGAAAAGCTGCAGACGGCTGGCTTCACGTGTCTCAAAGGAAGCATAAACACAAATAAAAAACTGATAGCCCAGATATAAAATCTGGCACACAGGCAACTGAGTTGTTTACCCTTTACAATGTATTTATTTATTTATTTTTTGAGAACTGTGTCCAAACTGTAATTTCTGTAATGCTGTATCCCACTCAGGCTATCTCCTTTACATATGCTAAATATTTACATTAATGTCTTTTTTTAAAATTGATTTTATATTCTTTCTCTATTTACATTCCCCTGCAACCTGATAGCATAGAAACATTGGGTTAAGAGTTCCAAATGCATCACATACATTAGTGTGAATACATGTCATTTCAGGTCAGCTTTGATTTTGGTCACACATAACATTACAAAGTCTTCTAAAAAAAAAAAAAAAAAAAAAAAAAAAAAAGATCTTGTTAATGGAGCTCATGTCACATCATGAAGCAGTGAAACAGAGATCTAACGCACTCCTGGTTGGTGATTAGTTACACCAGTTTGAGGCACTGCGTGTTGAAGCTGTCGCCCTCGCGCCCGGCCACAGCCTCCAGCAGAGCCTGTTTCTTCTGCGTGCTGCGTGATGATTCCAGCTCGTACATGGTGGTCAGGTTGAAGAGCACGCTCTCATGCAGGTAGAGCGCAGGGTCCTGCTGCACCAGGCTCTCCAGCTGACCCAGAGACTCCTTTAGGCGGCCCAAATAAAGTAAGCACACTGCTGCGTTGTTGTTCGCCTGCAGAAAGATGTGGAACAATTCATACAAATCTATAATCTACAGCAATCCCTATGTCCCCGTATTTATGTTTAACATATTTTATAAGATGTGACACATCTGGAAATGTAGTCATTACAGCATAATTCAGATCTCATCATGATATACTAACAAGTGAGTACTATTAAATGAGAAGGTGTATGTGGTTCATGAAAATATATGACTCATTTAGGACAATTACATTTGTAGCCTTCTAAAAGAAATTAAATTTTCATGCTTTTCACAAACTCAGATAAAAATATTGCTAAAAAATGCAAATCACCTCAAGAACTTGGCATCTTTCATCCTCCCTTTCTCTTATCTGCACTCAGTCATATTTTTATAGTTCTTACTAGAGTAGCCACTCTATACATCATCCTTGAAAATGATGAATTTGGTATGAGCTAGAGCCAAAAAAAAAGCACCAGCATTTGTACTAAAAAACTATGCACACATGGTGTAGCAGACCCAGAAGACACCCCATGTGAATGCAGACTATATTGGATTCAGATGCAGTCACACATGATTAAGCAACACCTACTAGGAGATGCTTGGGACACCAAAGGTTGACCGCACTCACTAACCAAGTTCCTCACATTATAAGTACAGATGTATTATTTCTATATAGAAATATTCAACAGCTTTCTCTAAATTTTTCACTGATAAAGGTGAAAAAACTAACATTTGAACAAAGGCTTTAGTGATCTTATTTAAAAACATTCAAACCAGATCTGTGCCTGGATGCGCAGATGAGCACAGACTAATACAATAGCACAAGGCCGCTCTGTTAAGAGTGCTGCTTCACACTACTGTCACAGTGTGTGCTCGTTTCTGACAATGTGGCAGTTTAACAACAAAGACACAAAAGTTTTTTCAGCGAAGCCTTGGAAAAAAGAAAGTCAATATCAGTCTGGCCTGATAATAACAGAAAATCTACCGTATTTACCACAGGATTGTTGGGATCAATTTTCAAGACGCTGGAGAAACACGTGTGGGCGTCTGCATAATTATTCTGGCTCAGGTACACAAATGCCCTTTAAAAAAAAAAAAGAAGAAGAAGAAACAAATATGAACAAATCTGAAGGACACAAAATAATCACACACTTCGTAATGCTGCATTACCTGTTCATTAAAATAGCCGTGTCATGAGTTGGTCCTTTTCCTTTTTCCTCACCAGCTTTCTCTACTTCCTGGAAATACTTCTCTGCAGTTTTGATGTCTCCAATCTTGCAATATAATCAAAAACATACTGAGTGCACAGATATGAAAATTACATCAATCAGACATATTCAGAATGCTGAAGCACATGTTGAGGTTTTAGAACATTCGTAGCTTTTTATAACACATAACATTCACAAAGTTTTTGTGATAAATCACATGGAAACAACCTACAAGAATTATCTGTTATCTATTATCATTAGCTAATGAGAAAGAAATAAATGGATTTTCAGCATGTTGTTACAGAGAAATAATCAATGACAGGAGATGGTGCGTCCTGACGTGAAGTTACATCATTTATGATTAATTAAAGAAAGGCAGTTCATTTTATCTGTTTATAGTTACAGTTAATGTGGCATGACCACAAAAAAGTTAGTTCCTATTATCACTTATCTTAAAACAGCTGTAATTAGTTTATTCTCTCAAACTCAATAAAGCAAAAAGGCAGCTAGTCATATTACTGAGAAACTGAAACGCCTACTGTCCACTTGAAAACTTAGTGATTTACAAAGCACTGACACTGGAGACTCCTTCCATAAATGCCTCCTTACCTGAAATATCACCCTATCAAAGATTATAAGTTTTCTTTTTTTTTAATAGGTTTTTTGGTTATCTGTTTATTGTTACTCGTAGATTATACGGCACATTTGCCAAGTCACTGTAAATGAGCTGTTACTATAGATATATGTTACTATACGATAACATATTAGAACTAGTGCATTAATATAAAACTGTGATTTGCTTGTTCAGTCAGTACTACTGTCAGAGCTCCTGTTATAGAAAATTAATGAACACCTTCTAACTAATCAGATTTGAGAATTCAACAGTGCTGTGGTATAATTACTAATATGCCAGGTTAAAGAAGTACTATAATCAAATATCCTTTAAAACGGCAACCTAGTTCCTGTGCAGGTAAGTCTTAATGTCTTAGCGGAAATGACCAGGGAAGCCTTGCGGAGACGGCAGATGTTTTGCCTCATCTCACCTGTAGGAAGATGCGTCCTATTCCACTCAACAGCTGCACTCTCTGCTGTGGCTCATACTGGATGATGGAGTAATATGTCTCAACAGCCAGCACATAGTCCTGCGTGTGTGAGAAGAGGGACAGTGAGAAGAAAACATACGAACGGTAGAAGGCAGCAAATACGAAGCAGGTGTTACATGCATCACATGCAAGTCGCAGAATTGTAGACTATATCTTTAGCCAGCAGATGGCACTGTAGCACTGCACTTCAGTGTTCACTCCTCTTACGACAGAGGAAATAAGCTAAGTGTAATACACAGATCCAGTTTTAACAGTCTGAAAACAAGGCTGCATTTTCAGAATCTTACTAAGCTAACAGTCCTGAGAATGGCGATCACTTTTCGGATTGGACGAATGATGCATTGCTTGAGTAAAGCCCTTTGCTTGTGACCCAATATCATACTGAAAGCTTATGTCTAGATGTTGGGACTGTGGATAGCAGTCAACCGGGTCAAGCAAACAAACAAAATGCCTCTCACTTCTTTAAAAGCGTAGAGGGGGAGGTAAGGTACAAGGACAAGCCTTGATTTATCAGACCTCTGCCTAATCCTCTGCACTTAAAGAGATATCTTTTGTCAAATCTGAAGTAGCCCAGTATATTCTGGGACAAATTGATTAATGATATAAATAAAAGAAAGCAAACACAAACCTGAACAATCCCACGCTACACTTAGTTGTGATGAAATATAACAAGACAAAAGTAAAATATGGTGAGACAAAAAAAAAAAAAAAAAAAAAAGAAAAAAAAAATTTCTTAGAAGAATCTGGCTTGCTCGTAGGTATAACATCTTTATCACACCTATAAGCATTTTAATTAATTGCAAATAATTCGAATTTTCAATACTTATACGTGTGGTCAACGATTTTTGGGAAGGTTAGCTGAAGCTAGCAGTTTTCAAAACTCAAAATCCAAACAAATACAGCTCCTCTCTTCAGTGTTCCCTCCTAAGCTCCGCCCCCAATGCTGTGAGAGCTTGACAAGTAAACAGACTGAAGGACAATGTGTCTTTATCCTGAACAAATATTTTATTGCCAGCTTCCAGAATGTAAATAGAACTTTGCCAAAAAAAGGGTTCTGAGCCTTTAATAATCTTTAATTTCTTTAATAATCATCATTTAATAATGATGATTATTAAAGAAACTTTAATAATCATCATTAACAGATGCTGTTGTGATGATGCACATAGCCTCAGGATAGATAAAAAAAAAAAAATTATCGACTGATCAATGGAAAATTCATCTGTCACACGTGTCCTATATCCCATACAGCTGCTTTAAGCCTAATTAATCCTGAACTATGGAGCAAATGTAGGAATGGATTAATAACTTTTTTTTTCAGACTGCGTAAGAGTACACATTTTTGGTACTTGTCGATACTGATACTGATACCGATACCGAAATGAGTAACCTTCTTAGTGTTATTCAGTCAGGGGCATCACAGAACACTTTATTTATATTGTTGTTCATATTGGTTGGCTGCTAGCAATTAACTCTTCACGTTCAAGACATTATGGCATTAAAAGTGATCTTTATACCTTACAGAGAGCATGAGGGAGGCCGACCTGAAAACATAGAGCAGTGTCAGCAAGTGTGTCATTAAAAAGGAGTACAAAGTTCCATAAATTGCACTTTGACTCTCAGGCATTGTGTAGGCTACGGCAAGCGAAAAGAAAGGAAGTGCATGTGTCTCAGTGCTCAGTGCTCGCAGAAATGAAATGCTCACTTCCCTGATCCACACCACAATTCACAGCACCTTGTGCTCATTTGTAATGACCACGCTCACTGATACTGCTCTGCACACTCATTAAAACACCATGCTTTATCAGGTTTCTTGTATTGGCTGCTGTAGTAGCTCCTCTTGATGGTCTTTACTTGTCGTTTCGTCTGTTCTTTAGTGCGACAATGTACACTAGGCTTACGTGGTATCGGATGTTGGTATCTGAGTATATGAGCAAAATACTTGACCATGACAAAATGATATTTTATTCGTGCTATCCATCCATGTCTTCTCTTGCTGTGTAACACTGCAGTTGTACACATGGCCATGTGGCGCACATATAAGCGAAACTACGGTAGTGCATCTCTGCAGCAGCTCTCTCCCGCCGCCCACATACCTTCATCATTAGCAGACAGTTTGCCATGGAGTACATCACCCGGCACAGACGTGACCTCCACAGCTGAATAGAGGCTGGGAAAGAGAGAGATAAAGACAGACAGAGAGAGATAGATAGAAGGTGAGAGAGAGAGAGAGAGAGAGAGAGAAATTGAGAAAACAGGCTAACCAATTGCATGTCAATTCCCTCCTCCCCCTCAGCATCACACCCTTTCCCCTGTCCAAACCATCAATTATTCTTCAGCAAGAGGGAATTATGGCGAAGGAGGGAAAGACACTGCGACAATCACATTCATTCTTCCCTCCGGCTGACTGTAGGCACCATCAGTGAGCGTGTCTGTTCTCTTATAATTTCTGTGTGTGTGTGTGTGTGTTGCAGCGTTCTGCTTGTGTTCATCAACAGAGAGCTGCAGCTCCACAGCATCTGGTGACATCAAAAGACTACAGTGAGATACAGAGAAATGAGGCTACCATCTTACACTGCTATCTGTGCAGCTGAAATGAGAAAAGCTACACAAGATGAAAGAAAGAACAGAGATTGTGTTGCTAATGAGCTGTTCAGAATGACAGACGATTTCTTTTCGGTCTGTACAAATATCTCTCGTTGGATGATTTGTTAAAAAAATAATAATTGAGACAACAATTATAGGCAAAAATCTACTCAAAATCATAGATCAAATACTGAAATCATTATACTATTCTCTCATAGTAGATAGTGTAAAAACACTTCTCATTTCTACTGAACAACAGAAAGTTTATCTTTCTATCTTTCTCTCTCTCTCTCTCTCCCCCTCGTGACAGTGTGTGAAGTGTAATCTCAGCATCTGTGTACATAGGTGCCAACACTGCTAACAAGAAAATCCTAGCAGGCAAAGAAAAAAAAAGAAAAACCTGACTTTTACCAAAAAAAACCTTGTGTATGCTGGTGGACGAAATGGATAGGATATTTTTTCTAGATGCGCGCCAAGCAACAGTAAGAAAACAACGAGGCAAAATTCAGATATTACCCCTACTTAATCACTGACTCGTCCATTTGTTTTACCAAAGAGACAACAATTCTGCCCACTTGTTTTCTATTGGTTCAGAAGAGAGAGGTCCATGAATTCACAGGTCAAATTCAGTCGATGTGAAGCAAAAGAAACTGCTACCAGAAATAAATATGCATTTTTCATGTGCCATGTCCTTTCCCTTTCACTGGATTACATTTTCAGCAATGTGAATGTTATTCGTGTTTGGTCTAAACATTGCTTTAACAAAAAAAAAAAGCAGAAAGGTGTAACAAAAAGGAATTGTAATTCACATTATTTTTTATTTCCAAATAGTTAAATAATAAAATATAAATGCCCAGACTGTCAATTAGCAGAGCTATAACTGTAGATCCCTTATGCTTATAAATAGATAGAGGTTCGCTCTCAAATTGATTTATCTCTATTACATGATCTTTCTGCAAACATTTACAGTAACTGTTTGTCAGCCAGTTTCTCACACTGACTCTATCCTATTTTAAGCTGTAGGCTTAACAGGAAGTATAACAAAAGCACCAAAATGATTTGAAATCGTAACCTCAGTGTGCTTGTCGAATCTTCTCTCTTGGCATTGTGTTTATAAATTGTTTTCCAGGGATCTGCCCTATGAAATGAGCTTCCCAAACTCTGAGAGCTTGCACTTAGATCTTTAACCTCAGACTCTGACCAGAGGGATACTGGTCATGTGCTGAGAGGCCAGCATCAGTGCTGAGCTGCCATGCTTTATTCCAAGCACAGGAGTAAGGTTGAGGGCAGCAGATGGGGAGAAATGGCATGAAGCTACTCGGCTGTCAGCACTCCGCAGCTTCTCTGGAGACACGTGTGTGTCTGATGGGAAGGCTACTACACTCTTCAGCAGGAACACAGGCGATGGGAGGGATGTAAGGGAGGAGGGAAAGACAAGTGGGCCAGCCATGTGGGAGATGGCATCACACACTCCAGTCCACTCCATACGCTCTGCGTATACACACATTTGTCTCTATTCGCCACAGCCGACACTGAAACTCTGGGTGCGAGAGTCAACTGATTTACTGATGTGTCAACTTTGTGCCCTGATACTGAAACAAACCTGGAATAAACACCCCAGCCTGATGCTCCATACTGTAATCCTGGTCTTTTAGTGAAAACACTCTTATACATTTTACAGATTTCCAAATGCAATTCTTCTTCATTAAATTATGTATTATTTAACTCTAGATGTAATTTTTTTTTTTAAATTTCCAAGCTGTTTTGAGCTTCAATGAAGTGTACAGTAGCAGGATCCTAACTTCAGAGAAATAAGTGAAACATCACAGAACTGCAGTATCAAAATGTGGCAAGTGTAAATTTCTACGTGAATGTAGAATATTTTCTGACATGACACATATGTAACAGTTTAAAATGTTATGCATACAGTAAGTGTAAGGGAAAGGAATGGTTGTGGTTAAAGTCTTCTACAAGTAAAGAGCAGAGAGGGCAGGTGACTGCATTTCATAAAAATAAAATGATTTTTGTATATAAGCAAGCGGTTTATAGCTTGATTGTCAGGCAAGAATATAGAAAGCTAAAAATGTTAATAATAAAATTAAAGGGAAATAAAAATTAACAAGCGGTGGCACGGTGGCAAAGTGGGGAGTGCTGCCAACTCACAGCTCCAGAGTCCCTGGTTTGATCCTGAGCTCAGGTTAATGTCTGTGCAGAGTTCTCTGCATGGGTTCTCTCCAGTTTCCTCCCTCCTTCCAAACACATGCTGGTAGGTGGATTGGCTACGCTAAATTGGCCTTAGATGTGAATGTGTGTAATCATGGTGGACTTGTGTATCATTCAGGATGTATTCTCGCCTCATGCACATTATTCTCACGAGAGGCTCTGGATCTACCGCGACCCTGATCAGGATAAGGAGCTTACTGAAGATGAATGCATGATGAAAAATAAAGTGATTTATCTACCAACTGCAAACAAACCTGTGATGATGACACTCTCTTTAAAAGCTGATCCTTGTGGGTTAAAACGCCCATAATTTTACATATGTACGGCAAAAAAAAAAAAAAAAATTACACCAATCTGAAAAAAAAACATCAAATAATCTACAATGGGGTTGAAAAGTCTGAGGCCACTAGTGAAAATGCTCCTATTTTGCATTCTTTTCTAATTTAATACAACAATTTTTATTACAAATTATATTTATATACAAAATATATGCAATATCTTATGATCCATTTTAGATCAAATCCATCAGTGTCATCTGAACACATGCTTCAATAGGTAAAATCTGTCCTTTTGTACAAATCAGTTAATATGGTCAGTATCACAAATTTGCTTACATTTAAATAGGGGCCTAGAATAGTGTGTAGTGGATATTTACTTCCTTCAAAATTCTAAAACCTTCTGTGGCACCCTCCCAGATTTTCAGTGAGGTCTCAGACTTTTGAACCTCACTGTATATGTAATCCAATTGCTGTTTTCTGGCAGATAATTAGTACTGCCTCACTTGTAAATCACTTGGATAACTGAATATTCTAACTTATTCTTAGGCCTCATACAACACAATGGCCCCATTTAAAACCCCATATTAATATCTTAGCTAAACTGCACAATGTATAAAAGTTAAAAGAGCATTTAATAGATGATGTAATATTTGACGGCGCACTCGTCTGAATGCAGTACCTTGTCTGTTTTCCTGAGTGAGAGTCATCATGCTCCCGTCCTCAGCCAGTCCTTCCTCCAGGTTAGCCAGGATCTGTTCACAGAGCACACCAGTTTCAGAGCAGAACAATTACAGCACAGACATTGTGATTGGAAAGTTCTGGACTCACTCACTTTCTGACAGATGCTTCTCATGCTGTGCAAGCGGTCCAGAGACTCCTGGGGCTTGTTTAAGTACTGAGGCAGTTCAGCATGCAGCACACGCATGGAGAACGGTACCATCGAACCTGAACGACCACAAACAGAGCACAGTCAAGTCAAGTACAAACACACAAAAGACTTTCGTCATTCCCTTTCACCTAGGGATGCATGATAATGCTTCAAATCATACAATCATACTTATTTGTGTTGATATTCAAATCATTATTATTTTTCTCAATTCAAGATTTTTGTTTCTACTCACAAACAAAACTCAGGCTTTTATTTTATATTTTTTTATAATTACAAAATTAACTATATGTAGTTTTACTCTCTTTGGTTCCTGACCTTTCAGACACTCTGTATTTTAAAGCTGTTAAAAACAGGTGTGTATTGAGACTGGGACCCTGCGAGACCAAAGAAAAAAAAATTACAGGAGTGGGTGGATATTACTCGCATGATGAGCAGACAGTCAGATATAAAGCTTGCAGAACAAAGAAAGGTCACACTCATTAAAATTGGTGCATATTGGATGTGGTGTGCTGCACGATGTGTTTAGGGCATATGGTGTACGTTGGGATTTACTGATTTGTTCATTCATCTCTCATTTGTTTATCGAGCTTAGGGTCATGGTATATACAGGATAAAGCAACTACTGACGTTCACTGGGGGTACAAACAAACTCAACCAGAGGGGGAGGAAAAAAAAGGCCCACACACCCCTCTACATTAAACCATAAAAGTAAGGAATAAAACATGATGGAGCATGCTGGTATAGGAAAACAATACTGTTTTTATGCAAAGCTGTAAAGTGACCCTGACACTGATTATTTTCCTACAGCACATTCCTCTTACACTAGAGCAACTTTGAAAACAATTAAATAAGTACATTTATATATATATAAACACATACACACATATATATATATATATATATATATATATATATATATATATATATATATATATATATACATACATACACATACATACACACACACACACACACACACACACACACAGACAGTTGGGGTCATAACTTTATATAGACCTTGCAGAATCTGGAAAATGTTAATAATTAAAAAATTAAAAAAAAAAAACAAAAAAAAAACAGTCGTTGATCGTCCAGGTAACAACACACACTATTAAGAATCAAGCGTATGTAAACTTTCGAACTGGTTCATTTGTGTAAATTCAGTTATTATTGTGTCTTGTGGACTCTATGTATGTAAACATCTGTTATGTGAAATAGCTCATTGAGGGCAGTACTAAATAAAAAACAAAATGCAATTTTTAAGATCCCTCCTATTTTTTAAAAAAATTATTAATGTTTTGTAGATTCTGCAAGGCGTATGTAACCTTATGACCCCAGCTGTGTATGTACATATGTGTGTGTATATATAGAGTTTATAGTTTCATTTACCGTCATGGAACACCTGTGAAATAAGTTAGTTGCCATTATCAGTTATGTAACACCTTTCAAATTTGAGAATTCAATAGCGCTGAAGTATAAGAAAATGAATTTTCCATTAACACAAAAGAAAAAAATTACTTTTCCCAGCTTAATCTTGTGCAGACCCACAAAGTACATTTAGCCTGCTTTCTTTATTGTCTTTAATGCCTCGTTAACTGCTTTTTCCACTACCACCTGTCTAATCGACATCCTCCAACAGCGTATGTATTAGTTGACGAGTCTATACAACCTCTAATACAAACACATGAGCACATGAGCCCATAAGGAACGGTATCTAAAGGTTAATCTAACCCAATCAGACAAGCAAAGCCAAAAATCTGTGATTGCTAATAAGATACGGATAATTAATCCTTAATTACTTTCACCTCTCGTTTTTTCCCATTTTCTTCTTTCTCTATCTCTCTGTCCAGTTGAGTGGCTGGATTTGATCAGACAGCTCTTTGACAAGATTAATGGCTGCGCTGACTGCCTGCCTCTTTAGACGACTCAGTGACACAGAGTCCAGTGCTACTGTGGACAAGGTTTAGCCCTGCACGCCTCTACATGGTAATTGTTTCTATAAAACTGAAATACACCAGTAACATGAGAATGTGTATCTTTGATTAGACTCATTTTATTTGAAAGAAAAGCCACACATAAAGCTGTCTTTTTGCTCTGGATTTCTATTGTACTAATCAGTGAAGTGTAACCTTGAAAGCACAAAAATACAAACACTAATGCTCAAAGAGACTAAATGGCCTGTGGCTATGACAAAACCCAATTCAGTTTCTGTATTATGCATGTCTTACATGCATACCTTCAAACACATTATAATTCCATTAATTTCTCTTTCACGCTTTGCCTCCGTCGGTTAAAAAGGCTTTCAAAGCCTCCTCTGCACTTCAGTGTGAGCAAACTGCTCAAGCCATTCTTTCAGTAAATGGGCACTCTTTATCTGGGATTTTCTTTTTAACAGGTGTCTTAATTCTCCCTTTTCTATAAATGAATGTGCTTTTATTGTTACGTTCAAACAGATGCATTCAGTCAGTAAAGATGCTACCTCGTCTTCCAGGGTACACTGTAGGGTAGTACTCGTAGTAAAGGTCCGGCTGGTCCAGATTACCAAACGGCTCAAACTCCAGCTCGGCATTTTGGAAGAGGTTGAGCTTAACCAACAGAGCCAGACGCACAAACCATAACTGCAAGAAAACACAGAGGATTCGTTTAAAACCAGTGAAATGATGATGAATGATGATTACTGAAGTTCTAGCACCTTTCTGAATCTTCTATAAAAAACCTGCAATTCTAGGATCCTTATAGAGCCAAGAGGAGAAACAACAAACAGAGATGGTGCATCAAAGTTAGACGTATCTGAAGACTTAATTGAACTCATTATGCTAATGTGCCTTCTGTAGCCTATAGGGCTAAAATGTTCATAATGAAAGTCAGTAGCTTTCCATTATCACAGAGAGAGTCAGCAGAGTGGAACGTATGTGTGCCACTGGAGGTCAGACATCAGAGAGGTGGAATGCTTTGATATAGCTGACATGGCAGGCAATGTGAGATCTGTGTGTGTGTGTGTGTGTGTGTGTGTGTGTACAGAGAGCCAGAGCTATTTTGCTACTTCAAAAACAATCCAAATCTTATACCAGAATTGAAGTGCAACCAACTCACTAAAGTGTGTTTGTGCACCTAAAACATTTTTTTCTCCAGTTTCTCCACAATTTGACCAATTCCCACCCACCAGCCAACTCTCGCCTATTATACAATGGTTACCAGCTGGAGAGGGTGAAGGCTAACACGTGCTTCCTCAGAAAAGCCAGCTTCTGCCCTCTTCTGAATACATGAGCTCACAGATGCCCAAGAGTAGCTACTGTCGCTGTGATTGACAAGTGAGAGAGAGAATGCCATCCCTCCTACCCAGAAAACATGGCCAATTTTGCTTCCTTTGCTCCTGACACTGACGTCTGTAGCATTGTGGATTCTTTTTCTGTTCTCATATGTGCAAAAAACAACATTTAAGATAAGCTATTAATACATTTATTATAAATAACATCCTACACTGAGTACTGCATACTGTAACATGACTGGGTGGCGTGATGTTATCAACCCAAAGTTGAATATTTTCCAATAATAGCACATACCAGAGTGCTTTATTCCTGAGTGAAATTTTGTATTAGTTCTTGGACTTTGAATTCTTTAATCTACTGTACACACAAAAAGCTGTCATGCAGTTTCCACATTCCCTCCAGTTTTAGTAACAAACCCATAACGCCGGCAGTGCTTAATGTTGCTAAAACCTTTAGTAAGTCATTATTCCACAGGGTCTCCAATCTGGCTGTAGCATGTGTTGTGCTGCGCCTCCATATCCCAGGGGGCCGTGGTGCTGAGCTCACCTGCAGCGTGTCGGTGGTGTGGGTGCTCGGCTGGCCGCTCTTGCCATAGCCTTGGCCGTGAGCCGTCAGCAGTCTGCCCGTCAGGTCCACAGCTGCCCTCCAGTTCTTTGTGCCCTGGTTAGGAAGACGTGACAGAGAAATGAAGCCATTAATTCAGCTGCTGTTCACAAAGGACAAGGTGATGATACTTATATGATTGTTTGAGGACAATTCTGTCCCTGTGATATAAACACTGGCCACACTTCCAAGCACAGGCTTTACTAGATCACTGCCATCCAGCAGAACAGCAGCATGGAAGCAAAACAATCTATTTCTATTATATTTCCAGTCTCCCAGACTACAGTGTTCCTCCCTCAAACCTCATACTCTTTCCCTCAGTCTGCATTTACTGCTCCTTTTTCGCTTATTCTTTTCCATCTTATGCATATTCTTCCTGCATCCCTCTGAGCGCTGAGATTTGTGTCCTGCTCAGCCTCTCCCTGTGCCTCCTCCTCTAACGTGTCTCTCTGGTTCTCTCTACAGCCCCAGTGCCTTTAAATCTTCATTAGGGTGGGAAATGAAGCTGAAAACGACTGGCAGGGAAATGGGCGAAAGCAGCTGCAGCCGCTGAGACAGAACATAAAAAAGTCAAGGCAAGTGGAAATGGGGGTCCATTATGATGTACTGCAAATTCAGGGGTTGCAAGGTACTCACAAAATAGATAAAATAAAACATTTGTTTTATGCTTTGCGTCAAAAAGGACACAAATATGATACGGTTGTACACTGTATTAAAATACACTGACACGGGCTCAACTGGGATACTAGAGGTACACTCAGTACTTCGTTTGCATTAAGATGCTGATATCTTTGGGAGTGGTGGTCTGTATATATTCAGTCATATAATCAGCAGCGGACAAACCCAAATCAGTACCAAACCTGGGTGCCCTCTACGTACAGATTTCTTAGGCAGGTTATTAGGTTTTTATTCATAGTTGCCCAGTGGATAGGTATGTATGTTTTAACAATCATAAACAAAAGCCCGCTACTTCTTATTGACTTCCACAAAACAAAATATTTCATCTAGTGTGATGTTTAAAACGTAATGTGATTAAGGGGCAATGCTATATCTATAGCATGAGCTACTCGTTCTCATTCCCACTGCCTGCTGCACTACACACACTGACTGAGGCATGATCTGGCTGAGTATAGAACGGTTTTACTAATTAAAACCGTTAATTAGCATGCACCTATGCCAAATGATTTTTTTTTTTCTGAATTTGGACCATGCAAGTATGTGGAAACTCTGATGAAACTAAATAAATGAAAATATAGTTGAAAATAAGATGAAAATAAAGTTAGGAACAAAGTCATTATGTAACTCTCCAGCTAGTACAGCACACCTTGGGATCGACAGTAAATGAAGACACTAGCCAGACTCGAATGACAGTTCATAACTGAAATATTGGCCAACAACCTGCTGACTTTTTGCTCACTTCTGAAATAATACCAAGCATTTTAGCAATTCAACAAGACGCAATCTGACCATGTAACCAGAGTGACACAGAAAGACAGAGTTGAGCAATTCAGCTAGCTCGCAAAGTGATGACATCCACTATGAGATTTTAAGCAAACCCGTGGATTGAAAATAATAAGCAAGTAGCCTGTGCTGGTCTGAAAGAGCAAATTGTGCAAATAGTTTGGGGCTTCCAGATACAGAGAGAGACAGAATTTTGGAAAAAGAGAGGAATAAAGAACACGAGGACTGCCCTTTCCATCAGGAAGACGGGAGAAGGGAGTGAAGCAAACAAACACCGCAGCCTTGATGTATTTCTCTGTAGGCTTCTGTGCTCACACTCCCTCTCGAGAGAGATGGATTGCAGGTGCTCTGAGTTTAGCCATGCTGTAATTGAAACACTCTTCACATTCTGTATTAGGCACTCTCAACCCTTAGGCACTCTCAACCCGCTCTGGATTAGTCTTATTATCATGGGCTCTTCACAGGAAGAGGCTTTGAATTGCCAATGCAGTTCATGTTTGTGCTTTCACCACATTAGAAATGGAAATGTTTAAATCTATATATTACACCATGACATATTGTGTGGCGGTCTGAGAAAAACCTATTGGATGTCGTTGTGGCCGAATTCTGGCCAGAATATACAAAATATCTGTCTTCCCAAGCCACCACACTATATGTTTTCACCATACATTTGCAATATATATTATTTTGAGTGGAAAAATGCTCAAATGCCAAATTATTTATACGCCTGGTCACGTATAGAGTATGAGGCAGATGAAATTCACAATATTGCAGACTAACAGTTTAGAAAACTGTTTGGATTGTTAGGAAAGTGAAACACAATCCATATTTCTTAAATTAGGAATTAAATTATTGGGTTCCCAGATGGCACAACAGAAAAGTGTTAGCCTTTTCGTCGGGAGATTGAGCGACTAAATTCCAACAATGCCACAGCCATATGTGTCCTAGAGCCAAAGGGAACAAAATTTGCCATGCTCTCTGGGTGGGAGGGATGGCATAATTTCTGCCCCCTTGTCAATCACAGTGACTGTAGCCAATCACAGATCTCTGTGAGCTCAAGTATGTAGAAGAGGGCAGATAGTGCTTTCTTCCAAGTGTCTTACGCAGCATTAACTACTGTGCAGCATGAATAACATATGGCTGACTTCACGCATCTTTGAGGAAGCACGTGTTAGCCTTCACCCTCCCCAGTTGCTAGCTGTTGTATGATAGGGGAGAGCTGGCTGGTGGGTGGGAATTGGCAAGTGACCAAATTGAGGAGAAAAATGGGAAAATCAGAATAATATCAGAAAGCAGCACTTTACTTATACCTGCGTAACCATGCAGGAATGGACTTGGTTGCATTAAACATGATGAATCAGCAGTACATCTTTAAGATGATTTAAGATGAATTGCACAGTGCATGGTGTTCAACCATGCTCCACTCCAAACATGAACCTTGGCAAGAGATTTTTTTCCCCCACATTCCACATAGTTCTCTAGAGCAGACTGTTGATATAGTACATCCCCCCATGCGTAGTTTATGGATTAATTTAGAATTTTTCTGAAACTACTGATTGCAGCATCAGAGCTAGCTGATAAAAGGTCAATACAGAGAACGGTTGTTTCTCCTGTAAATTAATTTCTGTTTGTGCTCCTCAATAGACTCTGCTGAAAATACTGGCTTCTTGTAAGTAACAAACTCACAATGGCAACCATAAAATTACAGATACAAAAACACAGCACTGTACAGCTCTGCTTGTACCGAAATACAGTGACCCACTGTGCTGAAATACACCATTTGAAGGTAAGATTAATATCTTTCTGACAAGCCCTGCATCCAGAACAGGTAGATCGACACAGAATTCAAAAATGAAAGTGTCTTATTTCCTGCCTCACAGCCTGGAACTGTTCGATTAAAACGGCTCTGTTCTTTCATAATGAAGTTGGGCCTCATGGGGAAAAGCCTCAATGACTAGACTCTGACAATTCCAACTACAGCGGAACTAATAAAGGTCCTAAAAAATCCAATGTACCCTACAGCATCTGCAACACCGGCTCACATCCAGCTGCTGACTTCTTTGTAGAAAACATGACTCCCGATGCCCAAGTGCAATTCACACCGCCCTCATCTGAACCCACACTTCATCGTTCTGCTTCAGAGATTCAAGATATCTGCACTCCCAAATACAAAGCGTAGAGGAGATGACTGTGCTGGTCGAGAGAGAAGGAAAAAAAAAATAAAATCTGAGCCTTTTTTTTTTTCCCTCAGTGCAGGCTATTAAGTGGGAGTTAGGAACATTTACAAAGAAACATCAGGCGACTCTGCAAATAAGGCTGAGCACCGGATCAAAACAGGTGATTCTGTTAAATAGCGCAGCTCCTTCATTGAACGCAAACATAAAGAAACAGATGAATGTACACTGTTACCATCCTACAGAAAGAATAGCAGATTAAGAGCATTTTCCCTGATGCACTGAAAAAAAAAGAACCTATTGCTGGTAAAAATGACAAATTAAATAAAACATAACATTAAAAATCCCTGTTAAGTCGATACACCAAATAATGAGAAAATTAATGTATTTAGTTTGTTCAGAATGTGCTAGTTTTTACAGAGTTTGTGCCACAAAAATCAATATATATATTTTTTTAAACTTCAATGTTTATGGAGCTTTAGAAATAGAAAAGCACCACTTTGCTTGGGATGGCACAAATAACACATCAACCCCATTAGTTTCTGTTGGCACCAATCCTAAGCTTCCATCAGAAACCATTAAAGTGGAATCTTTGATACTGAACTGAAGGACTAAATGAAAAAGGGAAGGGAGGTAGGAAGAAAGGAAGGGAGGAAGGAACAAAGAAAGGAAGGATTTATGGAAGAAGGAAGGAAGGATGGATGGAAGGGAGGAATGAAGAAAGTAGTAGTAGAGGTAGTAGTAGTATACTTTATTGTCCTCGAGAGGAGAATTGTTGTGGACTACATGTTGCTGCAGACATACAATAAACAGATAATAATAACAATAAAAAACAATGATACAAAACAATGATGAAGGGAAGGATGGATGGACAGAAGGAAGGACCGATAAAAAGAAAGATGATTGAAAGAAGGAAGGGAGGAATAAATTCAGAAACTGATTATCCTGGTTAGGGATGTGACGAGTGTGCAGGAGTAATCTCTGAAAGGGATGCTCCATGCACACACATTCATACTTGGGGACAATTTACAGTAGCTAATCCACCTAGCGGCATGTTTTTGGAAAGTGGGAGGTAAAATGGGAAAACCTGGTGAAAATCCTTGCAGACATAAGAAGAATATGAGGATGGTAACACAGACAGTAACCTGAGCTCAGGACTGAGCTGGGGACTTTAGAGCTGGGAGGCAGCAACACCGCCAAAGTACCACCCAGGTTAATAATTGAAAAGAAAAAAAATTGGGTTTGTGCAGAGAAAACCAAACCAAATAAGCTTTCACTCTTTTAACATTCTGATATACTAAACTCCTGTGATATACTGTGACCACTGCATATGGCAGATTAAAGGCTTTACTGGAGTGATCTTATTAACTACAGTAGAATTTGGGTTAGTTCTATATGCTGTGAAAAATAAATTCATATTTAGCATAGCGTCGTCGGTTCTTGTTGTTAATTTGGTCAAATTGCTGCATGCCTGTAGCATTTCCCAAAACACGGTATTGTTTACAGCAGGGGTCGTCAACTAGTGGACTGTGACCTAGACGCAGACCCAGCAAAATACTTCAGCAGACTAAATAAAGTTGCAGGGACGATAAAGGTATGAAAAAAAACCCTGATGACTCTAGTTTTCAACACATGAACCATTACAGCTTCTGTAGCAGATCCTCTGCTGTGGCTTTTCCAGTTACATACAGTTATGTAAATTATTTAGCTGAGTACAGCTCATCAGACCAGAAACTAGCTACATTAAGTCTCTAGGGCAGAGTTTTCAAAAACTTTCTTTCTCTCTCTCTCTCTCTTTTTTTTTTTTTTAAAAGTGTTTTCGTACAGGGGCATATACGTTTATTCACCCTGTGTCAAATACAAAACACATAACTTGTCTGCTGAATCTGTGGTACCAGTCAAAAATGGAAACTACAAAACAAAACATAATGACTTCTCTTATTTATAGCCATAAACTAATCATAAAATAAACATTAAAGGTAGTCGGCGCCATTAAGTCTAGCTGTTTATGTTGTAAGCAGAGAATTTTATGTAACAGGACCTTCACAAATTTTAATACCCCTAGTTTACAGCATTACAGCATTGCTGTGGCGATAATAGACTAATTTTAAGAAATCGAAGGCGAAACACGATTTTGGGTATTTCATTTCTCTTTAACAATACTACTTTATTCTTTATCACATCAATCCTCTTCACATTCTTTCTTGCTTCTTTCTGGCACCATGCTGAGACACAATAGTGACAATTACAGGAGCCCTATCGCAGGCCTAACACACACACACACACACACACACACACACACACACACACACACACTGCAGCATGAGTCACCCATGGAAGCTCTGCTGCAGTCAGTCTGGTCTGGTTCTGCCTCTGGGAAGAGAAGCCACAATCTCCACAAGCACCAGAACAAACATGAGCAACCAGACATGTGGAACTGTCATCTGGATTCACACATCAGCTCCTAGCAAAGACTGCTTTGCAAGGAAAAAAATCTATTTATATATACACTGTGTGCTTATATAAGTGCGTCACTTGCGCTAAGAAGTGTAGGAGGCTTCACAGTTAGAGAAGCCGAAAGAGTAGAATAGAAAGGTAAAGAGAGAGAGAGAGAGAGAGAGAGAGAGAGAATTAGTTTGAACTTCTCCTCATGAAGTACTTACGTTAGCTGTAACCTAGTCACTTTTCTTTAAGGCTGTTCCTGATGATCATAATACAGACACTGGTAAACTCATTGTTCGTAACTTCTTAACGAAGACGTTACATTCTGGAATTTGATCACTGGAATTTGATTGCTCAATCTCCATCATTAGGCTTGTATGACACAGAATGTTCCTGCTTGTTCAAATCAAGTGTCATAACGAAGCTTGTTTAGGTATAACTGTCCCAGATATCATAGCAGCTTATATCAGTTTCCGTTTCAACAATCAATTATGAATCCACGCTAAGTTACTGTCTATTAAAAACAAACAAATAAACAAACAAAAAATCTTCAACAGACTGACACTCACTGGCCAGTTTAACAGGAACACCTGTACACTTGCACACTCATACAATTATCCAATCTGTAGCTCTAAGTATAATGGATAGTTAAGCCTTTTCATGTCTCTCTGTTATGGTCATGACAATCCACAAAATATTAAACCATTAGCTTCATATATATATGAAAGTTAGCTGTGTTTCTTTGAATTGACTGTATTGCATAATTTATATCCCAGGAGTAAAATATGGAAACCAACTGCTCTGTTTCACAGGCTACGAAAGCCTATGTGCTGACTTAGAGCACACCTAAAAGCAGGTGGGAGCCATTTCAGAGTTTATTTGCAATTCATTTATTATTTGCAGTTTAGTTGCGTTGCAGAGTTTAAATGTAGAGGTAACCAGAATCTAAAGAGCTCTATAGTAAGGCTCTTTCAAAACGTGAAACAATCATTTGAACATTTGACCAGACTGGCTCTGAACCCATTTCTAGGTAAACAAAGATATTTCTCAGTGCTAACAGTTTCAGCGTATTGAAGTAAACGCCCATGCCCTGCAATGTCCTGAGCAAAGCAAATAACAAAATAAGTCTCCCACTTGCAACGTTTTGAGCTGAGCCTATAAAACGGGGATAGCTGGGATTAACTCAAACTGCCCCACTGGGGATGCTGGAGGGAGCGGCACATCAGCAGAAGCAGCTCTCTACTAACTCTCTAACCCTGAATCCTACACACACACACACACACACACACACACACACACACACACACACACACACAAAAACTGGACTTACGCAGTATTTCGTGTATGTTTGTCTGTTGTTGAAGGGCATGGGCACAGCGGGGAAGGCTGAACAGTTCTGACCTGCTCGTGTGTGTCTGACAGTTTTGCTTGAAAGCAGCTCAGTGATGCAGTGAGATAAACCCCTTAGGCTACAGATGGGAATACAACCTCTCTCTCTCTCTCTCTCTCTCACACACACACACACACACACACACACACACACCTCTAACAAAGAAGCATAGTTCTCCAGGCATCATACAGGCACAAAATGTTGTGTTTTGTTCACAGGATTAGCAGAATGTCCTTCTCTTGTTTTCAACCTGCAGCCCCCTAGTGGACAATGGTTGTACTGCAGGAAGGTGCAGCACGGAAAGGGGGGGGGGGGGGGTAGTAGTTTTTAACTTACAAATATTAATTAAAAATATGTTATTATCCAAGTTTAAATAACATAATGTTAATATGTTTACTTTATTTGTAATTATTTCTGAAAAAAAAATAAAGGAAATCATTATCGGAGTCTTGCCGGTATAGGTTATTATTGTATACACAGAAAACTTCAAGTTTGACTATTAACTGTAAGGTCTTTCTGAAGCCGTATTGTGTAGGCCTGCATTCTCTAGATGCCAATGGTGATTACGGTGCTGCAACAAGCATGTTAGCTTTAAACCGTATTGGACCGCGGGTGCTTTAGGGCTCAGCCAAGTGGGCCTCGACCTCTGGTGTGGCATATTACAGACATAAATGGAAGAACGAAAGATCTTGTCTTGTGTGTTTACAATCCACAAAACAATAGTGCAGATGAAAAGCACAAATTTGAGGTATAGTTTAAGAAAATTTTAACTGATATTCCAGACACTACAATGTATTACCAAAATCCTTATAGTAAAGTCCACTCCACCGCCATCTTTGCAACGTTCCCCAGCAGCTATTTCCAGGCATCACAGCTGGAAAGACTGATAAATAAAAAATATATACCAACAGGATGATGTTTCAGATGGGGTGAAGGTTTGACAATCCTAGCCGTATTCATGGCTGTTTCTATGCTAATGGTTCCGTGGTATGGTAATTGTGACCATCAATCCCAAACGGCTTTCTGTTTCCAGACCCTTTCCTATTGTTGCCTATTATAGCTCTTATCAAACAAACTAATGACTTCTAGCTGGTTTGTCACGTTGCTACACACCAATGTGAACACACTGTAATCTGGCTGTTACAGTTTATTTCCATTACACTTTACATATATTTGTAAATATCATATTATCCAGAGTGCTGCCTTTTACTATTGAATGAAACCTGAATCTGAGGTACATTATACTGTATGGCCAAAAGTTTGTGCACACCTGACCATAACAACCATGTGTTTGCTGAACATCCCATTCCAGATTTAGTTATAATAACCTATTATAATAACCTCAACTCTTCTGGGAAGGATTTCCAACAGAGTGTGGCTGTGGGGATTTGTGCTCCTTCAGAACAAGAGCATTAGTGAGGTCAGGCACTGATGTAGGAGTGAGGAGGCCTGGTGCACAGTCAGCGTTCATGTTCATCCCAAAGGTGTTCAGTGGGGTTGAGGTCAGGACTCATTTCATGTGTAGGACACTCGAGTTCTTCCACTCCAACGTTGGCAAACCATGTCATCATGGACCTCGCTTTGTGCAAAATAGCACTGTGATGCTGGAACAGGTTTGGACCCCTTAGTTCTAGTGAAGGGAAACTTTAAAGCTACAGCATACAAAGACATTCTATATAATTGTGTGCTTCTGACTTTGTGGCAACAGTTTGGGGAAGAACCACATATGATGGTCATATGATGTGATGGTCAGGTGTCCACAAACTTTTGGCCACATAGTGTAGGTCAAGTGTGTAGTAATTTAATCTAGCTAGCAATCGTCAAATATTCTAACGGTAACCTCTAGATCAGATAGTTGCTTAAATACTTTCCAAAATGTTTTTCTTAGGTTAGTAAAGTAATTAAATTTGCAGAGGTAAATTAGATCTTCTATTATCACAGGATTTGTCACATCCCGTTTGTGCCACTGCCTTTCTTTTATCTCCTCCTCAATAAACCCCAGGGCAAAATTACGGCGTTTGTCATCACTTCCAAGAAGCGTTTCTTCTTCCAACTCTATTAACTGTGAAGGTGCCATTTTCAAAAATGTAGAGTGCTCCACATTCTACAGGCTAGTTATGGACCCTAGGTTGGTAAGATTACTGCCTGTAATTTTAAAAAAGACGAGCCAAATTTCACGTTCACCTTTAACATGATCACCTCAACATGCTGAATATTTACTGCAAGATGTGTTGCTTGCTTAGCCTTTCCAAAACTGCAACTGGAAGTACAGAGAGGGACAGGAAGGATGACTCACGATCAGCTGCTTGAGACCCAAGAAGTTCTGCTCCACTGAGTTAGCAGTGAGAACTTGCCTCTTCGTCGCTGCCTGGTCTCCAAGGAAACGCAGCATCAGGTCCTTCACTGCATCACCCTGCAACATACAGAGTGTGAGTTTTACACCCTCTGCTTTCTCTCACGCTTCCTAGTTCCTATGCTGATGCAGTCAAAGCAAAGGATCCACATTAATCAACTGTCATGAACCCAAAAGCATCTATGCACCCTTTCATGACTTATGGAATATTAAAAGATTTTGTCAAATAGCTGGAAAGAATTGGGATTAAATGGGTTAAAAGATTAAGATTAAATTCATAACAATCCACTACACAAGGTTATTACTGTGCTTTATAACACAGCAATGGTGAATTCTCTAATTTGATTGGTCAGAAGGCATTGATCAATTTTGTATAACAGCAGCTCTGACTGTAATCCCTGCTGCAAATCACACGTTTATATGAATGCGCTCATTCTAATACGTTATCGTTTCTATAGTAACAGCTCATTCACAAGGACTTTTGGAATGGCGGACACTCCAAATAATTTGGGACTAATAATAAACAGATTAAAACGCGTGTGTAATTGTTGACATGGTGAAGCTTTCCGAAAGGAGAAGTGTCAGAGCTTTGGATAAGGCTGTTTTATGAAGTCTTCTGGATAAAGGACATTGTACATTACGGTTTCTCAGTAACAAGCTGCATTTTCTTTTGTCTTAGTACCTTACTTACAAGAGGAAGGGAGAGAACGACTGTACATAGTTGCTATATCATAAAATGGAATGTTTCACGGACATTAGATGTAACTGTAAACGGATAAACACTATGATGTTACGTAATTGTTTGCAAATTGCTGTGGTATAAAAGGAATAAAACACTTTGTGATGCAGAGTGCATTGGTTTGCATTATACCAACATGTCTTTGATTAGTTTCCTATAACAGCACATCCCAAAGTGTTTTATTCCTCACTGGCCAGCTTGGTGCCAATAAAAACTAATTTACTAGCATTACGTAATATCATTGTCCCTCAGACCCCCCACCCCCCCCACGGGCGCACACACACACACACGGCACTGACCTGCAAATTGTCAAACTTGAGTCCGGGCATGGATAGCCTCTCCCTATCTACATGCACAGGGTTGACCTGCTGAGTGGCCACAGAGATCAGAACTCTCCTGGTCTCCTCAGAGGGAAGCCAGGCGTCATATCGTCTGTCCACTTCGCTCATACTCAGAGCACTCGCAAACGGATCATCGCTGCCTGAGAATACCGCTTGCAGCTTACTAATAGTCACTACAGGTTCTGCAGGGCCTGTCACAGGCCTCGGTGTGCTCTCGGGAGGAGCCGGACTGAAGTAAGTACTGGCTGTGCCTCCATCTTGAAGAAGGCTGCTTGAGCCTGAAGAAAGCTGGCGCTCAGGAGGGGCTGGGGACTTCGGTGTCTCTGCGTTTGGGTTGCTAACTGAAATGAAAGATGAGGATGTTGTGAAGGAGTCAAAGAAGTCTGAGGCGGGGTTAACAGTGCCATTATCAGTGAAGAATTTACTGAGACTGGGACTGGGCTGAGATACCAGAGGCACTAGTTTATTGGGAGTTTCATTATGGCCAGTTGTAAAGCTCGGGGATTTGACCAAAGTCGGCTGAAATCCATCAGGCACCAGGGACTGTGCTTTATTCTGCATGGCTTGGCTGAAAATAGTGCACACTGGAATGGGCTCGTCTTTAATCACATGCTTGGCTATTTCAAGCTCCGTTTCCTCAGCTTTGGGGCTGCTTGGAGCAGGCACCGTGCCTGTAACAGCCTCCTTTGTGCTGTCCTTATCATTTTCCTCTGTTTTCTCCTTTTCAGCTAAAGCTGGAGACATTTCAGATTCAACAGTATCATCAGGTGTGGCCTGTTCAGTTCCAGCCTCCTCCTTCTCCTCTTTTGGGTCATTCTCTTCATCTTCTTCAGGCTCTTTGGAGTCAAGGGACTCCTTGTCATCTGTTTGCTCTAACAGAGAGTCAATAGGAACATCTTCCTCTTCACTGTTGGGGGAATCGGAGATCATGACGCTCTCCATCATCTGATCGTTCAGCTTATCCGTGACGCTCACAGAAGCATTGCTGTCATCCTGAGGGGAGATGAACGCTTCTACGTCCAGGTCAATGCTCTCCTCTTGGAAGAGAGCGTCTGTAGTGTCGGGGTGACTGCTCATAGCGGCGGCGTCTGAAGGTGCTTGGACTGCCGGAACGTCTTTCTCTAGTCCGGCTAGATCTAGAGTCGAAGGCCTTTGAGCTGCATCCTCACCACTATCCATGGCTCTCGCCTGTCATTCAAACACAGTGTGAAATATGATCAGTGTTTCAGATATTTGAAATGATGTGAAAGAGTAGACTCTAGAAATATTATATTGCTGAAGTCATGCAGAAGCATTAGTGATATTTTTAGACCTTTGTCTTGTACAATTTTCTTAAACACTGTCATTATTTTATTTGTTGTTTTTTATTCTTTATTTTCTATTGTCTGAGCGGTCACTACTGCAGCATCTATAAGAATTTCATTGTACAAGGAAAGATTGTGGATTATGACTTTTAAAACTTTAATCAAGCTGCATTGGAATTATTATAAAACACCATTACCCTTTATTTATTTGGTTAATATATTTCTGGAATTAGGTAAGCTAGCCAAGCTCTTGTTGAACTAAAGGAATAATTAACCTTAATTTTAACTTATAGTTGAATCTCAGTTTACATAACTAACTAATAAACTAGCTAGCTGTGACACTTACCTAGCTGGGCTGCGTCCCAAATATCTCTTTAATAAACACGTAAGTAGTCTGTACAAAAAACATTGTCATACCCTACACTGTGCACTTTCATAAGGAGATTAGAATGGACCCTTGAAATGCATGTTTAATAAAGAGATATTTGGGATGGAGCCGACAAATATCTCTTTATTAAATATATAGTTCACTAAGTATGCTGTAAAAAGCATTATGTCATACCCCAGACTGTGCACTTTCATGAGTAATTCAGAATGGATGCATTTGTACTTCAGTCCTAGCAGCAAGCTAGATAGCCGGCTAGCTGTGTAATGGCGAACCTTATCTTTTTAAAGCGAAATTTCTTCCCCCCAAAAATAACCCAACACTGCTGAAGCCGCTTAAGTTATTACAATGGCACACCTTTAAACGTTTTAAAGATAACGTTAATAAAAACAAAACTCTTACCTTCGAGTCTAGCTGTCACTAACCGAACCTACTCGCACTGCGCATGCGCACCACTATCACGCGCATGCCTACAAGGCACACAGAAGACTGGAGTAAACATACGCATGCGCCAAGTCAACAGGATGACAGGTTTTACGGCATCCGAGAAGGATCAAATCTCATACCGGAAAGTTCGTTGCTATTCTAGAAAGAATTACGGAGCGCAAAGTGAAAACATTAGTTCTAGAAAGCGGGGCGATACGCAAGATGTTCATGCGCTATTTACGTACTCGATTTTCATAACGCGGAAATCGGGAGCGAGGAGGGTTGACAGGAAAAGCAGCTTTAAATTGAGTAAAATATTATATGATTTGTAAGCAGTTAGACAAGCAAACTGTAAACAAACTGTAGTGTAATATTGTTGTAGAATAAGAGTTTTGGGAACATGGAGGATGACGCGCCGGTTATTTATGGCCTTGAGTTCCAGGTACAGCATTTAAACGTGTATTTTGCCTTATATCTGGTTTATTTTGATTGCATGTAACCTGCTTTGTATTTAAAGCCCATGCTGCATACCTTCATGCACACTACTACATAAGGGTTTACACACGATCTCTCTATTATATTACCTGTTTATTAATCCAGTGATATGAATAACAATAACAATAGCAAGAAGCATAACAATGCCATCAGGGTGGTTTGCTCTTAATGTCCCTGTCAGTGTCACTCATGTAGAAAAGCAACACCTAATGGGATTGTTCAACTAATGAAGTGTCATTTGGCTTTTAATCATGTTGTGAAGGAGTATTAGTGTTTAGTGGAAGATGTTAGCATTATATTTCATTCAAGAAAACATCTCTGGCAACACTTATTACCCCAGAGAACACTTCTTTTGGAATATGTTCATTGTGAATATTAAGTGGAAAGAAAGCCTACAGAATTTGCACCTCAAATAAAGCCAGAGATCATCTGAAGATTTTTCACAATACAAACCTGACAAAACTTCCAGAAAAGTAATTTTAACTGCAGGTTTCGTGAAGTGACGTGAGTCAATATGTCATCATTTATAGATCAAATCAAATTTTATGAACTTCAATGCAAAGTTATAAGATGTTATATTCTATTTCATATTTGGGGGAATATTATGCTTATAATGACTAAATATTCTATACAATGCATATGTGCATTTTTTTTTTTTACATCAATCCCCAATTTTTTTTTTCTTTAACAGACCTTGCATCACTAATAAACATCTTTAGACTGGGAACTATAACAAGAAAAGCCTAACATTGTTAAATTGTTAAATTATTTATGACACTATTAAGAATATTGCTTTTTTTTTTCCATAGATTATATCTTTGACATTATTTATTGCTACATGGAACTCCTCATCTGTTTGTAAATTGAATTATAAAGCAACTCGCTGCTTTTCTTGCTCTCCATATTTGATCTTTTCCAACGTCTCTGTGCTCTTTATTTATCTCTCCATAAATACCCACTAATTGATGCACTGATTTTCCATCACTGTGGTTTAGTGCCGCGCTTTGACCGCTCAGACAGCTGAAACCGATGCCATAAGATTTCTAGTGGGCACGCAGTCGTTCAAATTTGATAATCAGGTGAGTAATTGAATTGCATATTTTTTGTTAAAAAAATAAAAATTGAAATTATTTTCCATTGAAATTAATTTCACAGTTGATCTGTTTGAAATGAATTTATTCCTCAATGGCTATTTTTTTCCAACCACAAGTTAAGCTCAAGCCAAAGATTTTCTCCAGGGAAATACTGTTCAAATTTTTTTTTGTTCATTTTCTCGCATTAACAAAGCGCTCTAATTTACACTTATCACATTCATTGGAAATCTGACTGAATATTGTAAAAGGTCACAGATTCATATAAAACTCAAAAAAGTTGCTGCTCTGGTTTAACATCCTGCCAATGAACAAATGGAAAGCTACAAAACCAAGTGCAAGCATTAGATTTAAATAATAAAGGATGTGGATATCATATTGTATCTATCTAATGGCTGAGACGTGAAACAAAAGAGTGTATATATGATTCTCTAGAGCAAACTTAAACTTGCGTCATTGGAGAACTCAATACTGCAGATAAAAGCCTTTTATGTGCTTACTAAATTATTATACAGGTTTCTATTTTTGATTATAACATTTCTGAAAGCCTGTTTTTCCATGCAGGAATTTAAATGAATTAATGAATCCTCAAGGCCCCCTAGTGTTTGTTGCATTGATGAATCAGAAGAATTTTAAAGGTTTTCTAAATCGTGCCTTCACTGTTCTCCCTCTGATCTGATCCCTAAATCCCTCAGCTTGCGTCCAGCCATTCCATCATATCTAGCCTCGGGTTCAGAGAGCAGCACTCTCAATCTCATTTACCTGCTAGTGCCAATTACAGCTCTCCTGTGGACGCATTCAACTCTAAAGCTTTTGGAAAAGCCGAAAAATGCCGACTTGAGGGTTTGTGTGTTTGTGTGTGTGTGTCTGTGAACACGCTTTCATGTGTGTTGTGCAGACTGACCCCTGCTGTTCCATGTTTATTGCATTTAAATGAACTATCCACGCTTTTTTTGTATTTTTTTTCCAATAGTACTGTGTCTATGACATGGTCTATTTAGAAACTTTAATTTATAGGTGGAAAAGGTGAAAAAATCTACATGTACACTGCAGACTGCTTGTTATATTAAATTATTTAACACACAACTTATGTTAAAATATAACACATAGTCAAAATGCTTACTTATACCATTTATAATATTAGTAATAACAGTTACAGAGACAAGCTTTCGTGTCATTTCTGTCTATTTCTGTCCAATATTTGTCACAATACTCTCTTCTGAAAGTATCTTGGGCATCATCAGTACATCAACACTCACAAGTTTAATATTAAAATCTGTTTCTGAGTAGTTTGTCTCTCCCGTTCCTTCTTAAGTGCCTTATTTCTTTTACAAGACAGAAAACAAATCGTAAACAGTAATAGTGCTTATAATTTGACTCTACTGATCTTCTGGCTCTGAATATTGGGATACGTACTGTATAGTACATTGTGATAATGGACCTTGTTCATCAAATATGAAGCACAGATCTGAGTGCATGAAAAGAAATAAGAACAAATCTGTGTTTTCATCCTGAACAAATAAACAAATCCTTCTTTCATGTAAACCAAATGCTGAAAGAATTACGTATAAAACCGCTCATTCTGTGAGCAGATAACTGCAGAATGAACTAGTTAAAACTTTAGCTGTCTAGCTATTATTTCTCTAGCTGAACAACTTCACAACTGGGTAACGATACAAATTCGACAGTGACGGTAAAGCAGTTGACTAGCTTCCCACCAAATTTGAGAACTAATAATGGGGGAAAAAAGGTGAACTCCACTCCTAGTGTAAGGCTGAATTCTCTCTTTCTCACTTCTCTGATTGGTTGCTGGCTCCTGCTTGTCACTGTGTACTCAGACTTCTTTTGTGCCTGAAACTGGGGCATAACTTTTGAGTATTTTTTTCGCCTAAGTGAGTCATATGGTGATGCTACTCCACACTCCACTGTGATGGTTGCTTATTGTCTTGGATAAGACTTTGTACAGGAAGTTCCTCAGGCAGCTCCTCTGTAATCCAGGTTAATTATAAGCCTTCAGTTTTATCACACAGGCTTCAGTGCTATTAGTGGCCCTAATGCTGCTTCAGCACACTCCTTCCACTCTCCGCCTCCTGTGATGTCCACTCACTTCTTTGTGAGCTTTATATATTGAAGGCTGTCATTAGTCTATTATAGTTAATCTCCTCTTCCTGCCTGTTTCTTCAGCCTGCTGCTCTGCACGAAGCCGTGTTTCTGCCGTGTGCTTCTCTAAAGAGCCCTTACTGAGAGGAGCCAAAGTGGAGGCCTGTTTTACACCTGAGCCCATTTTGCCTCCTCCTCAGATAATTAATATGGTAGAGAAGGAGGCCCAAGTGGCCAAGAGCAATGACTCACTCTGCATCTCTGGGATAAAACTCTATAAATCATGCACAGACCTTCTACCTGAGCACTGTTCATCTCCAACCCCTATTATAAGACCTTCTTTTGCCTCCAATTATCCTGTCCAGTCATTGGAATTTATTTGTATTGCTCGCTTCCATAAAATTATAACTTTGCCTAATAATTTTCCCCGATGCCATCCAACCCAAGGTTAATGGTTTCTTTTCCGACTTTCAGCCGACTGATCAGCAGAAACGCACTGTCTTTTATTCGCACAGTCCACACACAGTCCACACACAGTCCATGCACAGTACACGCACAGTACACACAACAACACAGCCAATTAATATTCTCTCAGAGGAATAACTTTCTCTACTATAAAGTGTTTTCGTTGTTATTTGATTGTCTCATGTTTTGTGCTCGGCCATTTCAGCAATTCAGTGTTAAATATTGCTATATATTTATTGCCTATGAATCGTTTTTACAAGCCAGCTAGTGTGAAATGTTAAATCTGTGATTGCAGTTACAGAAACTACTTTATGCTCTGAATTCTGAATAATAACCTATGCTAGACTGTGTACATACTGCAAAATTATACACATATCACTAGATCTGGGCAATATGATGATCTAATATTGTGATTAACTAAGTCACAATACCCTTTTCTGAGATACTGCAGGTATTGTTATATTTCTTTCTTTCTTTATTTTATTTATTTTTCACAATTACAAACTCTGTTGGAAGCAGTTGTTTTAATGTTAAAATGTTGTACCAAAAATATATTTTTTTAAAAGGTATTATTAGAATTTCTATTAGAATATTTATCTTTTCAAGTTTTAAATAATTTTTTTTGTCATTTTTGTAGACATTAAATAAATCATTAAACTATATCTATCTATCTATCTATCTATCTATCTATCTATCTATCTATCTATCTCTCTCTCTCTCTCTCTCTATATATATATATATGTAAATAATATAATATATATACATATAATA